>NC_053391.1:9113945-9781945 GCF_905171765.1 Bufo bufo
CTGATCTATAGATATCACTCATCAGACATATCAGTATCTGATCTATAGATATCACTTATCATTATTAGTATCTGATCTATAGATATCACTCATCATTATTAGTATCTGATCTATAGATATCACTCATCAGACATATCAGTATCTGATCTATAGATATCACTCATCATTATCAGTATCTGATCTATAGATATCACTTATCATTATTAGTATCTGATCTATAGATATCACTCATCATTATCAGTATCTGATCTATAGATATCACTCATCATTATCAGTATCTGATCTATAGATATCACTCATCATTATCAGTATCTGATCTATAGATATCACTCATCATTATCAGTATCTGATCTATAGATATCACTCATCATTATCAGTATCTGATCTATAGATATCACTCATCATTATCAGTATCTGATCTATAGATATCACTCATCAGACATATCAGTATCTGATCTATAGATCTGCAGAATATAGAATATTTGACACAGTCCTGGCCTCAGTATCTGAGGAAAGGGATTTAGGAGTAATTATTTCAGAAGACTTAAAGGTGGGAAGACAATGTAATAGAGCAGCACGAAATGCCAGCAGAATGCTTGGATGTATAGGGAGAGGTATAAGCAGTAGAAAGAGTGAAGTGCTTATGCCGCTGTACAGAACACTGGTGAGACCTCACTTGGAGTATTGTGCGCAGTACTGGAGGCCATATCTCCAGAAGGATATAGATACTCTAGAGAGAGTTCAGAGAAGAGCTACTAAACTAGTACATGGATTGCAGGATAAAACTTACCAGGAAAGGTTAAAGGACCTTAACATGTATAGCTTGGAAGAAAGAAGAGACAGAGGGGAGATGAGAGAAACTGCTAAATACATAAGGGAATCAACTCGGTAAAGGAAGAGAGCATATTTAAAAGAAGAAAAACTACCACAAGAGGACACAGTTTTAAATTAGAGGGGCAAAGGTTTAAAAGTAATATAAGGAAGTATTACTTTACTGAGAGAGTAGTGGATGCATGGAATAGCCTTCCTGCAGAAGTGGTAGCTGCAAATACAGTGAAGGGGTTTAAGCATGCATGGGATAGGCATAAGGCCATCCTTCATATAAGATAGGGCCAGGGGCTATCCATAGTATTCAGATATATTGGGCAGACTAGATGGGCCAAATGGTTCTTATCTGCCGACACATTCTATGTTTCTATGTTTCTATAGATATCACTCATCATTATCAGTATCTGATCTATAGATATCACTCATCATTATCAGTATCTGATCTATAGATATCACTCATCATTATCAGTATCTGATCTATAGATATCACTCATCATTATCAGTATCTGATCTATAGATATCACTCATCAGTCATATCAGTATCTGATCTATAGATATCACTCATCAGACATATCAGTATCTGATCTATAGATATCACTCATCATTATTAGTATCTGATCTATAGATATCACTCATCAGTATAAAGTAACCATCTTTCATAGATATACTATCCAGATGTCACCACCAATGTCTTATACAATAACAGAGTAAAAATAGTATTTATTAGATAAAATACCTTCCTTATTGGGACACAGATATAACGTATATGTCCCTGTCACACAGCCTTCCTCCTCATGGAACATATTGTGCGATCATATGATATTCAGCTCTATGTATCTCTTCTCCCCCCATTATATCACATCAGGGGTGGACTGACCATAGACCCTACAGGGAATTTCCCCGGTGGGCCGATGCCCATAGGGCCACCCGAGCCCTCCTCGCTGCCGCTGGCCAGGTACATACGGTTATAGGGGTCATTATTAGAGGAAGTTCAGGCAGCATGCTGAAGATAGGACTGGCTTGGTGTTGTGGTTCATATCTCACCACCTAAGCCCCCAGCTCCATATCCATACTAGAGACAACTGGAGGAGGAGGATAGAACATGGCAGCTATTGATGGCCACCATAGAGGGACAGCTGACCCTGACAACTTGTATTGGCCCCACCTTCTGTCAAGGTGGATCCACCTACAATATAGTCCACCCCTGTATCACATACACCATCATTATAAGATTGAGATATTTACAGAAACCCCGACTCCATGATATTTCTACCACGGTCACAGACCCTATATTGTGGCCAGCACCTCCGTGCACCATACATATAGTCACACTGGGGGGATTTATCAAAACTGGTGTAAAGTAGAAGTGACTTAGTTGCCCATAGCAACCAATCCAAAGGAGCTCTGGGAAATGTTGTTATGGGCACCTATGCCAGTTCTACTTTACCCCCCCAGTGTCAGGTGGATGCATTTCGTTCCCATACTGTCCTGCATTTTACTTATTTTTTTTTAGTTTATTGCTACATTGTATTATTTTTTATTCTATATTACAACTTATTCCTCCTCTTTTTATTGTATGGCCAGTGTAATGTATTTTATAACATTGGTGGATCACCTGATGATACTGCATGAAGGGATCCAGTACTGATCCTCTGCACCAGCCTGATCCAGCCCCCGGTGTCTCTATTAGATCCTGCCACATATATGGGGCAAAGATAATCCTATGTAAGGAGCGGTGAGCGCGGCACAGTGTGCTCTTCTAACCATCCCTCCTGGACTGTCCTCCATGACTATATGAAGGTTAACACCGTGTGCCGCCCGAAATATCACTCAGGATCTTATCTACGGTACTAAGTGCCGCTATCTGTCTAATTCTATCTATAATTCTACCGATCTCATTATCCATCTATGTAATTGTATCTATCCTTCTTATCTATATAATTCTCTCTCATTATCCATCTATCTATCTATTATCTATCTATCTATTATCTATCTATTATCTATCTATTATCTATCTATCTATCTATCTATCTATTATCTATCTCTCATTATCTATCTATCTATCTATCTATCTATCATCTATCTATCTCATATCTACCTTTCTATCTATCTATCTATTATCTATCTATCTCATATCTATCTATCTATTATCTATCTATCTATCTATCTCTCTATCTATTATCTATCTATCTATCTATCTATCTATTATCTATCTCTCTATCTATTATCTATCTCTCATTATCTATCTATTATCTATCTCTCATTATCTATCTATCTATCTATCTATTATCTATCTATTATCTATCTCTCATTATCTATCTATCTATTATCTATCTATCTATTATCTATCTCTCTATCTATTATCTATCTCTCATTATCTATCTATCTATTATCTATTATCTATCTATCTATTATCTATCTCTCATTATCTATCTATCTATCTATTATCTATCTCCTATCTATCTATTTATTATCTATCTCTCATTATCTATCTATCTATCTATCTATCTATCTATCTATCTATCTATCTATCTATCTATCTATCTATTATCTATCTATCTCATATCTATCTATCTATCTATCTATCTATCTCCTATCTATCTATCTATCTATCTATCATCTATCTATCTATTATCTATCTATCTCATATCTATCTATCTATCTCATATCTCTCTCATTATCTATCTATTTTCACGGTTTATCTTTTATACGTCCTATTTCTGATACATCTAAGGCTACTTTCACACTCGCGTTTGGTGCGGATCCGTCATGGATCTGCACAAACGCTTCCATTCAGATAACACAACCGCCTGCATCCGTTCAGAACGGATCCGTTTGTATTATCTGTAACATAGCCATGACGGATCCGTCCCCATTGACTTACATTGTGTGCCAGGACGGATCCGTTTGCCTCCGCATCGTCAGGCGGACACCCAAACGCTGCAGGCGGCCTCCAGAGCGGAACGGAGGCGAACTGAGGCATTCTGAGCGGATACTTTCCCATTCAGAATGCATTAAGGCAAAACTGATCCGTTTTGGACCGCTAGACGGTTCTCACAAACGGAAAGCCAAAACGCCAGTGTGAGAGTAGCCTTAGAGCATTGTATTCAGTCTGGACAATCTTCTGGGATACATACACATCAGCAGCACCAATCTCTTCTTCTCCTCTTGCTAGTTTGTTACAGTGTATCAGTGCAGGTACAATGTATCATGAAATCCATCTGTTTAGCTCACAGAGAATTGTCTGGATGAGATACAAGTGTAACAAGTCTGAGGAGTATTGGATCTTTACAGGTTTTCAGCCTATGGATACCAGAATGTTCCTCTTCACTGACAGCATGCAGAGATCTTGGTGGAGCATTTTAAGGGCTGATTCACGGTCCTTGTGTTGGCTACTTACTGTATGATGGTAATGTATGGTACAGTCTCTATCTGATCGGGGGCTATGGCGGAGTGCTGACGCGGTGGGGGCCGACAGTCGTGTGAATCGGTCCTTCCTGTATTTTACAGCCTATTAGGGGAACTGTATTTTAAAGCAGAAAAAACTTTTCATTGTACAAGGATCAAAGTGGAATTCCCTGGGATATTAATGGTAAATCACTGGGCCCCGCTCCTATTTCCAGAATGGGGACCCGACGTGTAGAGAGCAGCAGCTGTGCAGCCGCCCTCCAATCACTGCTATGGGACTTCCCAAAATATCCAAGAGTCAGCTCATTTATTTCCGGCACTCCGACAGCGGTGAATGGAGGGAGGCCGCGCTGGAGTGCTGCACTCTCCAGTGGCTGCTATGGAGAGCACGCTGCGCATGTGCTGTGCGATCTTCTTTACTTCAGGGTCCCTGTTCTGGAGATAGGAGCTGCGACCAGTGCCCAACACTGATGGCATACCCTAGCAATATGCCGTCAAACCCCTTTAAGCTCCCTTTAAAACCTTGCAGCCATGGAGCAGGAAATGGGCAGCCAGTAGAACTGTAGCTGCAGCTCTGGATGTGACTGGAGTATGGGATTGGGAAAGTACTAAACAGTTATAGCCAGAATGAACCCCGGGTGAAGCTGTATGTGGCTCGGGTCGGTCTGGATGATGAACCCAATAATATAAGGAGATTTCTTCTAACAGGTTTAAAGAGGATATGTTCTGCTGATCCGTTCCCGCAGAATCGCCCTTTTATACGGAGAAAAATAACTGTGGGATTACTGTTCCCCAGCATTTCCGCTCCATGCCAGATGAAAAAGACTGTGCGCCTGCCAGGACGAGGCATCTATCAACCCGGCTTTATATCCCTGCACCAACAAGACCCCGATTGTTCACTTTTCAGCACTAGTTATATATTTATGCAGCATAATCAACTTGTGTGTGACCTGTTCGCTCCCCGAAGACTCGACAATGCGACAGAAGGGCCCCCGCAGGCTGTGACGCCCCCACCTCTTACAGCAGGCACTATTGTGCCCCGCCGGTCACCACCATCATCATCATCTGGGACCAAGAGCCCTGCATAAAAGTCGTCCTTCCTCCCCCCCGGGCAAAGCAACAGCCTCAGAATTGCATGTGTTCCTTTAAGGCGCATATTCCTTTAAATATATTTTGGAAAAAAATAAACCTGTGTGACAATCCATAGAGCCGCTGCTACCCAACTTTCCACACTCCGGAACGGCTACAGAGAAGGTGGATGTGTCACCAGGCAGGTTCAGCGATTAACAGTTTACTCCGATTTCTGCAGTGATTTCCTAAAAATGGCGCAGTCCAGCGCAGCTTCAAGCTCATGCACACAATCCACATTTTATGTTGGTCGGATGCGGACCCATTCACTACAATGGGGGCTGCAAAAGATGCGGACAGCCCTCCGAATGCTGTCCGCATCCAGTGCTCCGTTCCGCGGTCCCGCAAAAAAAGAAAAAAATTGAACATGTCCTATTCTTGACTATTTTGCAGACAAGAATAGGCAATTATATTATGGTTTTTTTCTGTTACGGCGCTCACCACATAGGAATTTTTTAAAATATTTTAATAGTTTGGACTTTTCGGACGTGTCGATATGTGATATGTTTATTTATTTATTGTTTGTATATTTTATATGTTTCACCATGGTAGAGCTCTATTAGGGTGAATAGGACTTCACACTCTCCCTGTGCATAGTACACACAGCAGCAGGGAGATTACCATGGCAGCCAGGGCTTCAGTAGTGTCCTGGCTGTCATGGTAACCGATCGGAGCCCCAGGATTACACAGCTGGGGCTCTGATCAGAAGCTGCCAGTGCACCACCAATGAGAGGGAGGGGAGGGGACCCTGTGGCCACTGCCACCAATGATTTTAATACTGGGGCGGGTGCACTGCGCCACCAATGATTATTAACCTTTAATACAGATACAGGAGGCGGGTGTGGCAGAATCACATAGCCGGCACCCGACCTTTGACAGGGAGCTGCGATCAGCGGCAGTTAACCCCTCAGGTGCCGCACTCGCCTCCTGTATCTGTAAGAGGACCTTTCATGGGTCCATACTTTATTAACTAAGTAGCAGGACATGTAGAGCGGCGCCCAGGGATCTCCCTGCACTTACTATTATATCTGGGCGCCGCTCCGTTCGCCCGCTGTGGCCCCCATTACTGTCTCCCGCGCTGTATGCTAATTACTACTATCGGAACACTGGGGAGGAGACATCAGCTTCTCTCCTGGGCGTTCCTTCTCACTGGCTGTAGCGCTGTCCAATCATTGCGCAGAGCGTCGCAGCCAGGGAGAAGGTGAGTTTTTTTTGTCCCTGGCTTGGACGTTCTGCGCAGTGATTGGACAGCGCTGAAGGAACACCCAGGGGAGAAGCTGATGTCTACTCCCTGTTCCGATAGTAGTAATTAGCATACAGCGCGAGAGACGGTAACGGGGGCCACAGCGGGTGAACGGAGCGGCGCCCAGATATAATAGTAAGTGCAGGGAGATCCCGGGGCGCCGCTCTACATGTCCTGCTACTTAGTTAATAAAGTCCGGACCCATGAAAGGTCCTCTGGTTAATTATCATTGGTGGCACAGTGGCCGCAGTCCCTCCCCTCCTCCACCCACTCTCTCATTGGTGGCAGTGGCTGGCCGGCACCACAGTTGGAAGGAAGGAACGCTCTTGGTTTCATCTGTCCTAAAGAATGTTCTTCCAGAAGTGCTGGTTTTTAAAGATGTTTTTTAGCAAAGTCCAGTCCATCCTTCTTATTCTTGAGGCTGATGAGTGGCTGCACCGCGCAGTGAACCCTCTGTATTACTTTCATGCAGTCTTCTCTCTATGGTAGATTTGGATATTGATGCGCCTATATCCTGGAAAGTGTGGTCGCTTGGTCGGCTGCTGTGAAGGGGTTTCTCTTCACCATGGTAATTATTCTGCCATCCCCCACCGCTGTTGTCTTCCGTGGGCGTCCAGGTCTTTTTGGATTGTTGAGGTCACTAGTGATTTCTTTCTTTCTGTAGATTTTGCCGCTCCTAATAGTGCAGCAATTTCTCGGATGGGTTTTCTGTTTTTGCAGATGACGGACGGCTTGTTTCACCTTCATGGAGCGCTCCTGTGACCGCATGTTTACTTCTCAGCAAAATCTTCAAAATGCAAGCACCGCACCTCAAATCAACTCCAGGCCTTTTATGTGCTTAATTAAGAATGAAATAATGAAGGAATTGCCCACACCTGCCCAGGAAACAGCCTGAGAGTCAATTGTCCGATTACATTTGGTCCATTTAAAAACAGGGTGCCCCATGTAAAGGAGCTGAAACTCCTAAACCCTTCATCCAGTTTTAATGTGGATACCCTCAAATAAAAAGCCAAAAGTCTGGACTTTATGTCCATTATATAACTATAACTTCAATATGTTTTAGTAAACAGGTAATAAAAACAAAAATTGTGTCAGTGTCCAAATATATATGGACCTAACTGTAGAGGGTATAGAATGCAAAGAGGAAATGTTGGATATATAAGGTACTGTATGTTGGATACAAAGGGTATAAAGAGTATAAAGGACATAGGGAGTATATACAGTATATTGAATATAGGGAATAGATTTGATATTTAGTAGAAACGTCGCATTCTTGGTGAATAAATAAGGAATTGCATCGAAGACATCGAGTGCTGCAGGATTTCTCCCAAATATTTAATATAGAAGGTATAGAGGATACGGAGGGTACAGGGCGTATACAGAGTATATTGAATTTACATGTATATAGGATACAGAGGGTATAGAAGGTATATATGACAGGATGAAAGGGAAGAGATCAGAGGACAATTCAGCCCTTTATACCTGGATAATCCTCTGCTGAGAGACGCTTCCTCCACTGCCCCGACACTGAGAATACAGAGCCGCCGTATCTAATCCCATCATGTGTGATACTGTCTGCTGAGCTGTGTATCTAATCCCGTCCTGTGTGATACTGTCTGCTGAGCTGTGTATCTAATCCCGTCCTGTGTGATACTGTCTGCTGAGCTGTGTATCTAATCCTGTCCTGTGTGATACTGTCTGCTGAGCTGTGTATCTAATCCTATCATGTGTGATACTGTCTGCAGAGCTGTGTATCTAATCCTATCCTGTGTGATACTGTCTGCTGAGCTGTGTATCTAATCCTCTCCTGTGTGATACTGTCTGCTGAGCTGTGTATCTAATCCCATCCCGTGTGATACAGTCTGCTGAGCTGTGTATCTAATCCTATCCTGTGTGATACTGTTTGCTGATCTATGTATCTAATCCCATCCTGTGTGATACTGTCTGCTGAGCTGTGTATCTAATCCTGTCCTGTGTGATACTGTCTGCTGAGCTGTGTATCTAATCCTATCCTGTGTGATACTGTCTGCTGAGCTGTGTATCTAATCCTATCATGTGTGATACTGTCTGCTGAGCTGTGTATCTAATCCTATCATGTGTGATACTGTCTGCTGAGCTGTGTATCTAATCCTATCCTGTGTGATACTGTCTGCTGAGCTGTGTATCTAATCCTCTCCTGTGTGATACTGTCTGCTGAGCTGTGTATCTAATCCCATCCCGTGTGATACAGTCTGCTGAGCTGTGTATCTAATCCTACCCTGTGTGATACTGTTTGCTGAGCTGTGTATCTAATCCTATTCTGCGTGATGCTGTCTGCTGAGCTGTGTATCTAATCCTCTCCTGTGTGATACTGTCTGCTGAGCTGTGTATCTAATCCTGTCCTGTGTGATACTGTCTGCTGAGCTGTGTATCTAATCCTATCCTGTGTGATACAGTCTGCTGAGCGGTGTATCTAATCCTATTCTGTGTGATACTGTCTGCTGAGCTGTGTATCTAATCCTATCCTGTGTGATACTGTCTGCTGAGCTGTGTATCTAATCCTATCCTGTGTGATACTGTCTGCTGAGCTGTGTATCTAATCCTACCATGTGTGATACAGTCTGCTGAGCTGTGTATCTAATCCTATCCTGTGTGATACTGTCTGCTGAGCTGTGTATCTAATCCTATCCTGTGTGATACTGTCTGCTGAGCTGTGTATCTAATCCTATCCTGTGTGATACTGTATGCTGAGCTGTGTATCTAATCCTATCCTGTGTGATACTGTCTGCTGAGCTGTGTATCTAATCCTATCCTGTGTGATACTGTATGCTGAGCTGTGTATCTAATCCTATCCTGTGTGATACTGTCTGCTGAGCTGTGTATCTAATCCTATCCTGTGTGATACTGTCTGCTTAGCGGTGTATCTAATCCTGTCCTGTGTGATACCGTCTGCTGAGCAGTGTATCTAATCCTATCCTGTGTGATACCATCTGCTGAGCTTTGTATCCAATCCTATCCTGTGTGATACTGTCTGCTGAGCTGTGTATCTAATCCTATCCTGTGTGATACTGTCTGCTGGGCTTTGTATCCAATCCTATCCTGTGTGATACTGTCTGCTGAGCTGTGTATCTAATCCTATCCTGTGTGATACAGTCTGCTGGGCTTTGTATCCAATCCTATCCTGTGTGATACTGTCTGCTGAGCTGTGTATCTAATCCTATCCTGTGTGATACTGTCTGCTGAGCGGTGTATCTAATCCTGTCCTGTGTGATACTGTCTGCTGAGCGGTGTATCTAATCCTATCCTGTGTGATACCGTCTGCTGAGCTTTGTATCCAATCCTATCCTGTGTGATACTGTCTGCTGAGCTGTGTATCTAATCCTATCCTGTGTGATACTGTCTGCTGGGCTTTGTATCCAATCCTATCCTGTGTGATACTGTCTGCTGAGCTGTGTATCTAATCCTACCCTGTGTGATACTGTCTGCTGAGCTGTGTATCTAATCCTATCCTGTGTGATACTGTCTGCTGAGCTGTGTATCTAATCCTATCCTGTGTGATACAGTCTGCTGAGCTGTGTATCTAATCCTATCCTGTGTGATACTGTCTGCTGAGCTGTGTATCTAATCCTATCCTGTGTGATACTGTCTGCTGAGCTGTGTATCTAATCCTATCCTGTGTGATACTGTCTGCTGAGCTGTGTATCTAATCCTATCCTGTGTGATACTGTCTGATGAGCTGTGTATCTAATCCTATCCTGTGTGATACTGTCTGCTGGGCTGTGTATCTAATCCTATCCTGTGTGATACTGTCTGCTGAGCTGTGTATCTAATCCTATCCTGTGTGATACTGTCTGCTGAGTGGTGTATCTAATCCTGTCCTGTGTGATACTGTCTGCTGAGCGGTGTATCTAATCCTATCCTGTGTGATACTGTCTGCTGAGCTTTGTATCCAATCCTATCCTGTGTGATACTGTCTGCTGGGCTGTGTATCTAATCCTGTCATGTGTGATACTGTCTGCTGAGCTGTGTATCTAATCCTATCCTGTGTGATACAGTCTGCTGAGCTGTGTATCTAATCCTATCCTGTGTGATACTATCTGCTGAGCTGTGTATCTAATCCTATCCTGTGTGTTACTGTCTGCTGAGCTGTGTATCTACTCCTATCCTGTGTGATACTGTCTGCTGAGCTGTGTATCTAATCCTATCCTGTGTGATACTGTCTGCTGAGCTGTGTATCTAATCCTATCCTGTGTGATACAGTCTGCTGAGCTGTGTATCTAATCCTATCCTGTGTGATACAGTCTGCTGAGCTGTGTATCTAATCCTATCCTGTGTGATACGGTCTGCTGAGCTGTGTATCTAATCCTGTCCTGTGTGATACTGTCTGCTGAGCTGTGTATCTAATCCTATCCTGTGTGATACTATCTGCTGAGCTGTGTATCTAATCCTGTCCTGTGTGATACTGTCTGCTGAGCTGTGTATCTAATCCTATCCTGTGTGATACTGTCTGCTGAGCTGTGTATCTAATCCTATCCTGTGTGATACTGTCTGCATCCTCTTGCCCTGATGGTTGGGGGTCGCCCCTGTGCCCTCAGCCTTGGTAGCGCCCTCTGGAGGTAGGGGCCCGGTGCTGTTATTTCGGAGGCGCGGACTCCCCGCCGCTCCGGACGTTACGGCGTCTGCATGATAATCTAGAAGCCGTGATGAATGATCCGGAGCGCAGAGAAAATGTAATAATCCAGAAGAGGAGCGTAATAACTCAGATCCAGGAGGGAGCGTGCGCCATGTCATCCATCAGCAGCAGATGTGGGGGGCGAGCCTCAGAGCCACTGAACCCCCAAACCATCTAGGACAGGGGGAGGGGGACCTGGAGGGATAGCTCCGCTGTGGACCCCCCATTACCAGGGGTTAATAAGACAGACACCCCCAAAATACAGCGGGCATCTCAGTGTTGTCATAGGGGCTGTAAGCTTTATAACGACCTGTCAGAATCCAGTTTATTGGTAGCATCTAACTGGTCTCTGTGAGGATAACCTGTGATAACACTGCTGGAACATGACTGCAGGGAGTGTTGTCATAGGGGCACTAAGCTTTATAACAACCAATCAGAAGCCTGTTTTTGTTACTTGCAGCACCTGATTGGTTGCTGTGAAGGCCAAGAAACCTCTGATAGCTCTTCTTGAACAGGACTACAGGAAGTGTTGTCATAGGGACACCAATCAGAATCCCATTTGGTTTACAGCACTACAGGGGCGGACTGGCCATAGACCCTACAGGGAAATCTCCCGGTGGGCCAATACGCAGAGGGCCACCTAAGCCCTGCTCTTGGCCAAAATTCAGGCACATAAAGAGCTGATACTCTCAGCATTAATTCATTTAGACAATACTCTGTGCTGCACTGGGGTATCTGGGGCCACTTTAGGTTCCCAGTCCACCCCTGGTAGCCCAGGATAACCTATGATAACAGGAAGTGTTATCATAGGGACACTGGCAGAGTTTTTCTCTCCGGCAGCTATACCATGAACTAGAAGCACATTTTTCTCACATGTTCAATACCCTCTTCAGGGGTATTCGTAAAACAGGGCTGCCGTATTGCTGAAAGAGCGCCCCACCTGTCCACAGGCTGTGTCTGGTACTGCAATAGCACTCACAACCTGAGGACAGGCGGGGAGCTGTTTCAGAAGAGATGCTGAAGAGTTTGCACCGACCACAGGGGAGCCATGATAAGTATGGCGGAGGTGACGTACACAATGGGTATCCAGGTAACGCACAGACACCAGTGGTCCTCCGCTAACGACACCATGACCACCGAGCATCCCCAGGACCTAGAGCTCTGCTTCACGAACGGAACACCTGAGCTACAGTGAAGACTGACAAGTACGCAGGAATGGCAGAAGAATAAAGGAAGTGACGTTGGAGGGTTTACTGTACGGATCTGCGGAAAGCTGGGTAGTCACCCTGAATCGGCTCCTAAGGGCCTCACCCAGGGGACGCCTCGGGGCCTGATACATACTGATATTACCCTCTGCGTTATATATACACGGTACCGATATTTATGGACCTGGGGGCGGCCCCCCTTTTACACTACAAGGTGATGTGAGGTTTCCCTCCGAGCGGCTGCCGTGTAGCAGAGAAGACGGATCTCTGTAGCCTCGGGGTTTCCAGACCTGCGCGGCGCTCACTTACACTTGCCTGAGGTCTCCCTGAGCGCTGAGCACCACTTCACAGGCGCTGACATGAGGGCGCTCAGGGGTCTGCCTCCTTCTTGCCGGGGAGGACTTCTGGCAGCTGGGATTTGTCATTTTTCCGAGCGCTTCTATCATTCCTGCTGTCGGAGAATATGTTATCCGTCCTCCTGTGATTTTCCCTCTCGTTTCCCATTCAATGCCGAGCGCTGAACATCTTATTAGGAGGAGAGCAGCTCCGTCTGGATTGTAACTTAATGCAGCCCCAGAGCGGGAGGCTCGCAGCTCAGCCTTGCTGGGAAGAGCAATCTAAATAATGAGCCGGCGAGGAGGAGGATGCTGCGCCCCGTCCCCATGTGACGGCACGCTCAGGTGCTGTCTCCGTGACCATATTACATAAAACTACAACTCCCAGCAAGCTCCATCCACTTCTATAGGAGGTCTAAGAAGAGCCAAGCCAGTGTGCATGCTGGGAGTTGTAGTTTCGGCACAATTGGAGTGCTGGATGTTGCTGATCCCTCACCTAATAAGAGAAGGCAAGTGAAAGCTCTGCAGTCCAGCGGCTGCGCAGGAATTCACCTGATAATCCAGCAGCGGACTCGGGGGATCGGCGAACATCGGGGCAAATCTAGATTTATGGAAATCAATGTGTAGAGTATTTTCTTTGTAATTAGTTTCTGTCCCCATTTTCAAGACCTCTGTTTCCTGTCAGCAAATGGGATTCTTCTTGTTTACTTCCAAACATCTAAAATGCATAATCCTCGTCACAGCTGAGCGTTTGTCGCAACTGCATCCTCTGTGAACCCAGAAGCGTGGACTCCAGACTGATACACTGTAACAAACCATCTGCAGAGGAGAGAGATGCGCTACTGATGATCTTTATTTCATGTCTAAACTGGATACAACTGTGAGAAGTAATGGATCACAGCCTTTGGATTTAAACAAGAAGGTTTCCATTCACTGACATGCAGAGGCTGAAAACCTGTACAGTCCGAAGGCCTCGTTCACACGGGGTCTTTTGCCAGAAGGATTTGGGCGCAAATTCTGCAGCGAAATCCACTGGCGGCTGCATTCCATTATTTTTAATAGAAGGCCGCACTGCTGTTCATGCGGCCGAGCTTAAAGCCGCGACTGCGCCGAGAAAGGGCTGTGTCCGTAGAGACGCCCCTGGACGCTGCAGAAGGTGTCTGTTTCGCGGCTTGGCACCGTCCACTGGGGTTATTCAAACTGAAAACTGCCGCAGAAACCGGAGGCGTTTCTGGTGTGGAATATAAGCGGGATATCGCCTCTTCCAGAGTGGACTAGTCCTAAGACTTTTCACAGCTGGAAGTTTGTTACAGTTGTATCCAGTCTAGACAGTCCTCTGTGAGGTGGACAGTGCAGATTAGTCGCCCTTGTCCTGATACTTTGTTACAGTGTATCAGTCTGCAGTCCACACTGGAGGATTGCTTCTTCTGGATACAACTGTAACAAACCCTCAGCTGTCAGAGGTATTATGTCAAGAAGAGTTTTTAGTTTCTGGATATAAACAAGAATATTCCCATTCACTGAAAGCAAGCAGAGATCTAGGAAATGGTGAAGAAATCAGACACATGGGTGATCATTTTTGTGCCTTGATCTTCTTTAAACGTCTGTGCAATAATATTATGCCGCTTGGGCGTCTTTATGCCATCCTTGTGGTGGGGGCGCGACAGGGCTGGGACTTCAGCCCTGGCGAATTTACTAATATTTTCTCCTGAAAACAGGCGTAAAAGAGGAGTGAATACTAGTCAGCGCCTGCGCAGTCTTCACTCCGGGCGCACGGACTGCCGGAGGCGCACGCCTCGTCATAACTTAGCCGAATCCTCCGGCAGTGCAGGGGGGTGACAAAGACCAGCGTAAAAATGACCAGTGAATGACCCCCAAAGTCTATTAGAAAGTTGCAGAATTTCTCATTCCACAGGGACGAGGCTTTATTACTACGAATTTGGCCCTAGAGAGTGTGACGGGGCCCCACCGCTCTACAGAATATGTCAGCACTACCGTGTGGTGCAGGGATATGGATCATTGGACGCAATCGTCTGCGCCGCCCGTGTTACGCGGCAGGACTGAAGGCCGACCCGACCGCAGGAGAGGCCTTGAACAGAATCGGAGGAGGGAATCTCCCATGTCCAGAGATCCATGTCTGACCGTGAAAGGATTAACCTCTCGGCTGACGGCGGGGAGCGACGAGCGGCGCCCGCAGGTTCCACCGATCTCCCCAGTTATTGGGAAGGAGGAAAAGCTTTAAACAGTTCAGAAGGTAAAAGGATTTTCTTTGAAATCTGGTTTGAATTGTAAATGAACTCCAGGATTAAGTGGTACAAGTGCGGCCGGATGAGCGCGGCGCCCGCCATTGTGCGGTTGAGCTGCTAAAAATTTTAATATTTTAATATTGTCTTAAATAATTAATACTTCTCAATTATCAGCTGGCAGAGAGTGTCGTCTCCATGGGACGTGACGGGCACATCATCCACATGTAAAGATGAGCAGACGCTGCGCTGGCGGTGCGGACACCTGCTGGACAACGCTATCGGGACCCCCCTGTCACCCCAAATACCGTCTCCTGGTCAGAACCCCCACCGGTGCACCAGGACGTTACACAGAGCAATGAAGTGCCAGGCACCCTTCTCACAGATGGCCCAGGGCTGAGTTTGGGCAATCTTGTCATGAGCGCAAATGTCAAACTCAGCTTTACTACATCTACATGATATACAGAAGTCTGCTGCATCTGACACCTCAGCTCTGCTGCATCTGACACCTCAGCTCTGCTGCCCCTGACACCTCAGCTCCGCTGCCCCTGACACCTCGGCTCCGCTGCCCCTGACACCTCAGCTCCGCTGCCCCCGACCCCTCAGCTCCGCTGCCCCCGACCCCTCAGCTCCGCTGCCCCCGACCCCTCAGCTCCGCTGCCCCCGACCCCTCAGCTCCGCTGCCCCCGACCCCTCAGCTCCGCTGCCCCCGACCCCTCAGCTCCGCTCCCCCTGACACCTCTGCTCCGCTGCCCCTGACCCCTCAGCTCCGCTCCCCCTGACACCTCTGCTCCACTCCCCCTGACACCTCAGCTCCGCTCCCCCTGACACCTCAGATCCGCTGCCCCTGACACCTCTGCTCCGCTCCCCCTGACACCTCAGCTCCACTCCCCCTGACACCTCAGATCCGCTGCCCCTGACACCTCTGCTCCGCTCCCCCTGACACCCATAATAGAACAGTCCTATCCTCATCCATAATGCGGACAGGAAAAGGACATGTTCTATTTATTTTGCGGAACAGACTTAGGCTACATGCACACGACCGTATGTGATTTGCGGTGTGCTGTCCGCGTTTTTTGCGGACCCATTGAAATGAATGGGTCTGCATCCTATCCGCAAAATAAAAACTGAACGGACACGGAAACAAAATACGTTTGTGTGCATGAGGCCTTAGGCTACATGCACACAAACTATTTTTGTTTCCGCGTCCGTTCCGTTTTTTTTGCGGATAGGATGCAGACCCATTAATTTCTATGGGGCTGTTAAAAAATGCGGAGAGTCAACCGTTAGACAAGGATAGGCATATACAATGAATCCGCAAAAAAACAAAAACGTATGCCATATGGACGTCATCCGTTTTTTTTTTTGCAGATATGCAATCTGCGGACCGCAAAACACATACGGTCGTGTGCATGTAGCCTTATAGACAGACGAACATGGAGTAATTTCCATTTTATTTGCGTCCCCGCTGAAGTGAACGGTTCCACGCGTGCCACCAAAAAAAATGTAATGGACACAGAAAGAAAACACGTCCGTCGTGTTCATGAGCCCTAAAGTCTACTATATGGCCAGATTTCGTTTCCACCAGAGTTTCGGCCAGCAGACGCCCCCCCCCTACCCGCGGCAGTAAAATTGTGCGGCCGTTGGTGTCGCTGACTGTGCCCACAGACACTATTAGTACCTCTGCTGAGGAGCTCGTGGAGGATTGTCTGCACAGGATTCAATTGTAACAAACCCTCAGCTGTGAGACGCATCATGTCTATAGGCGTAGGTGCATATACACTGGAAGAATCCTATGTGTATTTTCTGCACAATCCGTAGCAGAAATCTGACGCTGACCCTTGGCTATCTGCAGCAGACACAGCCTCATTATATGCAAAAAATGGACGAGCCCTTTAAGATTCTTTACTAGGCCGGTTTTCTGCAACTTATGGCTGTTATGAACCACAAGCCTCAGCATGACCCTACAGTCTGCAGAACTGATGCATGGCGTATACCCCTCAGGGCTTGCACTTATGTGCTGCAGTACCGGGCTCCCACCAGCAGAGGGCAGGGCAGCCAGGCCTCCTGGTGAGCACATGTGCCCTGGCGCTGTCATTGGCTTGTGATGGAGATCATGCTCGGCGCTCACATGCCTCACATTACCCGGTAAGGATATTACATCGCCCTAGAATTTCTGAAAAAAAAAAAAAAGAGCAAAAACAATTAATTCTGGGTAAAATCCTCCATCTCATCTGACTGTAATCTGTATGTTGCGGTACAGTATGTAATCCTCCTCATACGCCTCAATTACAATGATTTCTCTCCACAGTCACAGAATTTAAATGGGAAATTCATTAGTGAAAGAGCTGCAATTACACAAAAACTAATTAACCCCTTCTTATCTCGGCAGGTGGTATCTAAGGGGTTAATGCTGACTGTATCCAATATACAGTGTCATATACATAAAACTCACTGACACAGGCGTGACCATGCAACATATACAGAAGACATATAAAGAGACCCCCCGTAACCTTCCCAAATCAGTGCCCCCCAATATCACAACCTCGAGGGTTAACTCTGCCTCTTAGGTCAGGTTTAGGACCAGCATTGTGTACTAATTACAGTCCTAATATACGGCTAAAGGGATTAGAACTTTGTTTTATTCTTATACAGAGCTCCAAATTCCCTGCATAAACAGTATAAAAGCCTGGTTACCTGCAGCCACCACTAGGGGGAGCTTACTGCATACAGAAATTGCATATACAATATGTATTTATCTGTATGCAGTAATCTCCTGAGCTCCCTCTAGTGGTGGCTGTATATATCTGTATATAGTAATCTCCTGAGCTCCCTCTAGTGGTGGCTGTATATATCTGTATGTAGTAATCTCCTGAGCTCCCTCTAGTGGTGGCTGTATATATCTGTATGTAGTAATCTCCTGAGCTCCCTCTAGTGGTGGCTGTATATATCTGTATGCAGTAATCTCCTGAGCTCCCTCTAGTGGTGGCTGTATATATCTGTATGCAGTAATCTCCTGAGCTCCCTCTAGTGGTGGCTGTATATAGTTGTATGGAGTAATCTCCTGAGCTCCCTCTAGTGGTGGCTGTATATATCTGTATGCAGTAATCTCCTGAGCTCCCTCTAGTGGTGGCTGTATATATTTGTATGTACTAATCTCCTGAGCTGCCTCTAGTGGTGGCAGTATATATCTGTATGCAGTAATCTCCTGAGCTCCCTCTAGTGGTGGCTGTATATATCTGTATGTAGTGAGCTCCCTCTAGTGGTGGCTGTATATATCTGTATGTAGTAATTTGTAATCTCCTGAGCTCCGTCTAGTGGTGGCTGTATATATCTGTATGTAGTAATCTCCTGAGCTCCCTCTAGTGGTGGCTGTATATATATGTATGTAGTGAGCTCCCTCTAGTGGTGGCTGTATACATCTGTATGCAGTAATCTCCTGAGCTCCCTCTAGTGGTGGATGTATATATCTGTATGTAGTGAGCTCCCTCTAGTGGTGGCTGTATACATCTGTATGTAGTAATCTCCTGAGCTCCCTCTAGTGATGGCTGTATATATCTGTATGCAGTAATCTCCTGAGCTCCCTCTAGTGGTGGCTGTATATATCTGTATGTAGTAATTTGTAATCTCCTGAGCTCCATCTAGTGGTGGCTGTATATATCTGTATGTAGTGAGCTCCCTCTAGTGGTGGCTGTATACATCTGTATGTAGTAATCTCCTGAGCTTCCTCTAGTGGTGGCTGTATTCATCTGTATGTAGTAATCTCCTGAGCTCCCTCTAGTGGTGGCTGTATATATCTGTATGTAGTAATCTCCTGAGCTCCCTCTAGTGGTGGCTGTATATATCTGTATGCAGTAATCTCCTGAGCTCCCTCTAGTGGTGTCTGTATATATCTGTATGTAGTAATCTCCTGAGCTCCCTCTAGTGGTGGCTGTATATATCTGTATGTATTAATCTCCTGAGCTCCCTCTAGTGGTGGCTGTATATATCTGTATGTAGTAACCTCCTGAGCTCCCTCTAGTGGTGGCTGTATATATCTGTATGTAGTCATCTCCTGAGCTCCTTCTAGTGGTGGCTGTATGTATCTGTAAACTGTAATCTCCTGAGCTCCCTCTAGTGGTGGCTGTATATATCTGTATGTAGTAACCTCCTGAGCTCCCTCTAGTGGTGGCTGTATATATCTGTATATAGTAATCTCCTGAGCTCCATCTAGTGGTGGCTGTATATATCTGTAAACTGTAATCTCCTGAGCTCCCTCTAGTGGTGGCTGTATATATCTGTATGTAGTAATCTCCTGACCTCCCTCTAGTGATGGCTGTATATATCTGCATGCAGTAATCTTCTGAGCTCCCTCTAGTGGTGGCTGTATATATCTGTATGTAGTAAACTCCTGAGCTCCCTCTAGTGGTGGCTGTATATATCTGTATGTAGTAATCTCCTGAGCTCCCTCTAGTGGTGGCTTTATCTATCTGTATGTAGTAATCTCCTGAGCTCCCTCTAGTGGTGGCCGTATATATCTGTATGTAGTAATCTCCTGAGCTCCCTCTAGTGGTGGCTGTATATATCTGTATGTAGTAAACTCCTGAGCTCCCTATAATGGTAGCTGTATATATCTGTATGCATTCATATCCTGATCTTCCTCTAGTGGTGGCGGTATATATCTGTATGCAGTAATCTCCTGAGCTCCCTCTAGTGGTGGCTGTATATATCTGTATTTAGTAATTTGTAATCTCCTGAGCTCCCTCTAGTGGTGGCTGTATATATCTGTATGCAGTAATCTCCTGAGCTCCCTCTAGTGGTGGCTGTATATATCTGTATGTAGTAAACTCCTGAGCTCCCTCTAGTGGTGGTTGTATATATCTGTATGTAGTAATTTGTAATCTCCTGAGCTCCTTCTAGTGGTGGCTGTATATATCTGTATGTAGTGAGCTCCCTCTAGTGGTGGCTGTATATATCTGTATGTAGTAATCTCCTGAGCTCCTTCTAGTGGTGGCTGTATATATCTGTATGTAGTAATCTCCTGAGCTCCCTCTAGTGGTGGCTGTATATATCTGTATTTAGTAATTTGTAATCTCCTGAGCTCCCTCTAGTGGTGGCTGTATATATCTGTATGCAGTAATCTCCTGAGCTCCCTCTAGTGGTGGCTGTATATATCTGTATGTAGTAAACTCCTGAGCTCCCTCTAGTGGTGGTTGTATATATCTGTATGTAGTAATTTGTAATCTCCTGAGCTCCTTCTAGTGGTGGCTGTATATATCTGTATGTAGTGAGCTCCCTCTAGTGGTGGCTGTATATATCTGTATGTAGTAATCTCCTGAGCTCCTTCTAGTGGTGGCTGTATATATCTGTATATAGTAATCTCCTGAGCTCCCTCTAGTGGTGTCTGTATACATCTGTATGTTGTAATCTCCTGAGCTCCTTCTAGTGGTGGCTGTATGTATCTGTATGTAGTAATCTCCTGAGCTCCTTCTAGTGGTGGCTGTATGTAGTAATCTCCTGAGCTCCCTCTAGTGGTGGCTGTATATATCTGTATGTAGTAAACACCTGAGGTCCCTATAATGGTAGCTGTATATATCTGTATGTACTAATCTCCTGAGCACCCTATAATGGTAGCTGTATATATCTGTATGCAGTCATATCCTGATCTTTCTCTAGTGGTGGCTGTATATATCTGTATGCAGTAATCTCCTAAGCTCCCTCTAGTGGTGGCAGTATATATCTGTATGTAGTAATCCCCTGAGCTCCCTCTAGTGGTGGCTGTATATATCTGTATGTAGTCATCTCCTGAGCTCCCTCTAGTGGTGGCTGTATATATATGTATGTAGTAATCTCCTAAGCTCCCTCTAGTGGTGGCTGTATATATATGTATGTAGTAAGCTCCTGAGCTCCCTCTAGTGGTGGCTGTATATATGTGTATGTAGTAATCTCCTGAGCTCCCTCTAGTGGTGGCTGTATATATCTGTATGTAGTAATCTCCTGAGCTCCCTCTAGTGGTGGCTGTATATATCTGTATGCAGTAATCTCCTGAGCTCCCTCTAGTGGTGGCTGTATATATCTGTATGCTATAAGCTACTTATCACCTCCTTGTCGTGGGAATTTTTTGGAAATTAAAAGGCCAATGAATACAGGAATCAAAAGTGAGGTTGAGGGGGTGAGTTGGGGAGCAGTAATACCTTAATAACATCCAGGTCACCTAAAAGTGTCTTGGTTGTATTGGGAAAAGTATAGCTGTATGTGGGCACTGTGTGACACTAATTAAGCAATATATACACCAAATATGTGCAGTATGGCACTGTACGGGCACTGTGCGGTGCTATTTATCCAGGGACTGTATGGCACTTTTTGTCACCAAGAATGGGGGTTATATTGTGCAATGTTCCCTGGAGATGACGATGCCCCTTGCTTGTGTCTTTGTAGCTGTGGGTGATTTATTAGTAGCAGACTAGATGGCGGTTTTCACCGATGTAACGTGTAATTCTACAATATATCATCATGAAGAGGATTATGGGTTTCATGGATAATTTGGCAAACTGCCCCTGTACCCCTGTGAGCTGCTGTCACTGTGCACATGAGGAAGAGGGCTGTGTACACATCCTCCACTGACTGCAGCTGGAGGACAGCCGCATCATTACTGCCAGTCACTGGTCGCATTGGCAGACCTGGCAGGAGCTCACATGCGGGCACAACAGTTGGGATTCACGTGAGATGGATCTGGTTATGTCGCCCATGCTATGCATATAAACTATACACTAACCACAGTCCTGTATGATAATGCCGGGCACAGTGCCACCATCATTTTGAGAGGAGGGTGCCCAGACCTCTGCTCCACCTCAGTACGGTAAAACTGGTATGACACAGGTATGGCAGGCCCGGTGGGGTCCAAGGGGTGGGTGCAGCACCCGCTCCAGACACCTGTCACCTGGTGAGACAGCCAGTCCATCACCATTACCCACAACTAGCCTCATTACCTGGCTGCCAGGAGCCCTCCCATTTCTGCCATCTGCATTGAATTAAAAAATGACGAAACCAATCAGTGTCATCCGGGGTGGAAACGCGTCTGACACATTCATTTCCATCTCTGGAGCGCTCGCCGGCAAATAAAAGAGAGCTTCTGAAACGTGTAGACACAGAGTGACAATGAAAACATTGGCAGCGGGGACTGCACCTCTCACATCAGCCATTGTACATGGACCAAAATCTTCCTCTTCCTATCCACCGGCGGAATGATGGTGCCAGCAGCGCAGCGCCACCCGCCCCGGGGCGACTGTCACACTGGGCATTCACAGCACTCATTAACCCTCGGCCCACCTCATGTACCCCCAGAGGAGGCAGGAAGGGATCTGGTTTCCTTTTCTCTAGCTTATAAAGTAGTGGAGAAGGGGCCCAAGGTAGAATAGGGCCCCCTGGTGGGAGCAGATTCCTGCCACCAATCACTCCCTCTTTCACCCAGGTGAACAATAAGGAAGGGGTCCCAAGCCCTAAATTATACCACCATACAGAACCGAATAATACCACCCTATAGAATCAAAATAATTTCCCCTTTAAGAGCATAAATAATACCACCATACGGAGCCTAAATAATACCACCATACAGAGCCTAAATGATACCACCATACAGAGCCTAAATGATACCACCATACGGAGCTTAAATAATACCACCATACAGAGCCTAAATAATACCACCATACAGAGCCTAAATAATACCACCGCACGAAGCCTAAATAATACCACCGCACAAAGCCTAAATAATACCACCATACAGAGCCTAAATAATACCACCGCACGGAGCCTAAATAATACCACCATACGGAGCCTAAATAATACCACCATACAGAGCCTAAATAATACCACCATACAGAGCCTAAATAATACCACCGCACGAAGCCTAAATAATACCACCGCACAAAGCCTAAATACCACCATACAGAGCCTAAATAATACCACCATACGGAGCCTAAATAATACCACCATACGGAGCCTAAATAATACCACCATACAGAGCCTAAATAATACCACCATATGGAGCTTAAATAATACCACCATACAGAGCCTAAATAATACCACCATACAGAGCCTAAATAATACCACCATACAGAGCCTAAATAATACCACCATATGGAGCTTAAACACACTCATAGGTGGCTGGAGTCTGGACGCTCTCTGTTTATATGCCTACATTGACCATGGTCGATGGGGGGGTCCAGATAAGAGCCGCTCTGGATCTGAAGTGCTAATTTTGAAGCAGGTCATTTTGCTGATGAGCACAGGGCCACCAAACAGTGCACGCACCACCAAACAGTGCACAAGGCCACCAAACAGTGCACAGGGCCACCAAACAGTGCACGCGCCCCCAAACAGTGCACAGGGCCACCAAACAGTGCACGCGCCACCAAACAATGCACAGGGCCACCAAACAGTGCACAGGGCCACCAAACAGTGCACGCGCCACCAAACAATGCACAGGGCCACCAAACAATGCACAGAGCCACCAAACAATGCACAGGGCCACCAAACAATGCACAGGGCCACCAAACAGTGCACAGGGCCACCAAACAGTGCACAGAGCCACCAAACAGTGCACGCGCCCCCAAACAGTGCACAGGGCCACCAAACAGTGCACGCGCCCCCAAACAGTGCACAGGGCCACCAAACAGTGCACAGGGCCACCAAACAGTGCACGCGCCACCAAACAGTGCACAGGGCCACCAAACAGTGCACAGGGCCACCAAACAGTGCACAGGGCCACCAAACAGTGCACGCGCCACCAAACAGTGCACAGGGCCACCAAACAGTGCACAGGGCCACCAAACAGGGCACGCGCCCCCAAACAGTGCACAGGGCCACCAAACAGTGCACGCGCCACCAAACAATGCACAGGGCCACCAAACAATGCACAGGGCCACCAAACAATGCACGCGCCACCAAACAGTGCACAGGGCCACCAAACAGTGCACAGGGCCACCAAACAGTGCACGCGCCACCAAACAGTGCACGCACCTCCCTGTGCAGAGAGGACCCAGGTTCTTGGTGTAAGTCGTATCAGGCTAGGTTCTAATTGGCAGGCCCCTGGCTGTAGATCCCCTGCGCCCCCAACAACAGGCCGAGGTCACAGCTGAACCCCCCCGCCCCCATACAGAACGGCCATTTTGTTTTTTGTTCCCGCTCATGAGAAGATCTGCGAGGACAAATATCGGAGCAGCTGTTTCCTCAAGCACGTGGAGAATTTTGGAGCAAAGACGACTCAGACATATTGCAGCAGTTGTCTCACATGTAAAGCTGTTTGTTGGAAAGATTACTTCATAAATGGTGAGGAGATAAAGAGCTCTATTTACTGAGGGGGGAGGGGGCTACATCCCACCACAAGTGTCCTTCACCTCCTTATTGCAGCGCCGCGTCACTCATCACATGGGGTTTGTGCACATTTGCAATTTCCGAACTGCCAACATTCATCCTGGAATTCCTGGTTCAGGAATACAACACCCAAACTGCAGTAAGGACTGGCACACAGGCAGGACTGTGGGATAAAGACAGCAGGGGGATAAAAGAGTGCAAGGTGCAGAAAACAGCGCAATAACAGCTCTGCTACATCCCATGAGCAATGGCAGGTTAGATAGTGGCCGGAGTAGTCTGGATGCATCGATTGTTGTTTCCAGATCTTCATTTCTTTGGAGAGTGACCGCACATTCGTGGCCCACCCGTCACCGAGAATTGGGTCCAGTGAGCCCCCGTTCATGGGACTGGTGGGTGACCCAGCGATTGGTGACCACTAGGGCAGGCCCAGAGGACAGACGACCAGTGGGGGCCACTGTTGCTACAGCATTTCTTAAAGGGGCCCCTGATGTCCGGATATTCAGCAATGAGATGCCCAAAAGTGATGTGGACCAAGGAGACCCGAGGTCTTGTCCGAGTTCTGATAATTTAGGAGTCTGCTCTGAGGTGTGAGAATAAAGGGGTCTGATAATGTAGGGATCTGGTCCTGGGTCTAATAATTAAGGGGTTGGTCTGATTAATTCAGGTGTCTGATCTGGAGTCTGATGAATTTAGGGGTCTAGTCTGGGGACTGGCTGAATTTAGGGACTTGATTTGGGGTGTGATGAATTTAGGGGTCTGGTCTGGAGTCTGATGAATTTAGGGTTCTGGTCTGGGGACTGGCTGAATTTAGGGACTTGATTTGGGGTCTGTTGAATTTAGGGATGTGGTCTAGGGTCTGCTGAATTTCGGGGTCTATTGAATTTAAGGATGTGGTCGGGGGTCTGATGAATTAAGAGGTTTGGTCTGGGGTCTGTTGAATTTTGCAGTCTGATCATTTGAGGGTTAAATTAGCACAGTTTACTCTTAAAATATCCTTTCTACAGGACCCTCACTTGTCACAGAATTGGGGTGTGAGCCTTTGAATTCGGGCCAGAGCCATCTTTAAAGGGAGGAGGTGGGGAGAGCAGTCTCCATTATCCATTACAATGCAATGTGTTAACCTAGCCTAGATGTGTTGGTAAGGGGCCCGTAACCTTTAAAACCGGGGCCACAGACCACTCTCAGTCCACTGCTTCATACAGCTCAATCCCAGCGAATCCCACTGAGGAGGCCCCACTTTTGGGTGGACACGTAGTGACATGACCCCCGCCCCCTCCTCGCCGGACACCTTGGTGGTAGCTGTTCTTCATGGAGGATGATGATGGCGCCTCCTCCCAGTAGCTGAGTCTTCTTGGGACGGAATCCATCAATGTCTGGGGACCGATCACGAGGAATGTTATTCCTGGCTTATGGAAGACAATCATTGGCAGGGCACAGGCTTGTTTCCTACGCTCGCCGTATACGCTGTTAACCATTGGAGCGCTCAGTCGCTGTTAGTAAAACTGCCGCCAGTCAGCGACCAAAGCCTGAGAGATACAAAGATGAGAATGACCCCAGATCATTCTCATTACATCCAATCACATAACAGGTAGCAAGAGGCCACGGAGTGTGGGGTCCAGGTGACAAAGTGGGCATGGTCACGCGGGAAGGGGGTGAGCAAGCTTCGGACAACAGTCAGCCTTTAGATGCGCCTCTTAATAAATCAGCCATTTTCAAGATCTCTGCTTACTGTCAGTAACTACCAGTACTTAAGTTTGTTTAACCCTCAGTGGTGACAAACCTATTCTGGTCTAACAGAGCTGAGGGTTTGTCACAATTGTCTCCAGCTGAACAGTCTGGGCTCCAGGTTGATACATTTTATCTGCGCTGATACATTGTAACAAACTACTGGGAGATACATTTGTGCTGCTGCGTTTGACTAGAGCCCTGTGTGCCCAGGACAAGAATGCTTCCATTCACTGACAGTAAGCAGAGATATCAAACAATCATCTATTTGCAGTTTCCTTTTATTATACCATGATCAATATTTCTTTACATAAATCCATCCAGACAACCCTTTTGTTCAGCCAATCAGAGTACAAGACTCTTAAAATTCCCACACTCTGATTGGCTGAATGCTCCACAGTTACCCCCCCCCCCCACTCACACATTTAAAGGGCTTGGTCACTTTCCTCCGGAAAAAGCTCCACACCTGCCCGTGCTGCAACACTGCTGAAGTGAATGAGGTTGAGCTGCAGTACCAGATGCAACCTGTGGACAGGAGTGGCGCTGTTTTTGGAGGAAAGCAGCCGCGTTTTTCCTTTGTCCTGACGAGCCTCTCAGATCCTTCGCTGAAATCACTTTAATGACTATTCCCATATGAGCTGAAGGCCTGACAACCCGCATTGAAGAGACTGTAGTTGTCAGTTGTCAGATGCATGCCACGGCACTGTGGTAAAAGAGGGCATCATGGACTGGTCTGGTCCTGCCGATGATGGGTGGGATGGCGATGGAGGTGCCATTACTGGTCTCATCACACCCTGCGCAGATGTTTCCCAGCTGTTCGGATGACGGTCGGATCCACAGAGGACGCGGCGCTGATTTGTGACTTGTTGTTGCCTGCTCTCGGCGGAGGGATGTAATCTGTTTAAGCATCAGAACATCCTTCGTGCCAGGTAGCCTCATCCATCAGCGCTGTCACCGCCGCCAGCCGAGAGTAATCACCCGCCGGATCCTCATCATTTCACTGCACGTCATCAGCAGGGGTTGGATGGGGGAAGGGGGGGACATGGTGTAGCCCCTTCATCCTGGGCTGGAGCAGGACGGACCCCCAAGACCCCAGGTGATCGGAATATCCCAGAGGGCAACATTAAAGGGGTTATCCAGGAAAAGATATACATCCTCAGGACAGGCCATCAGTATCTGACCAGTAGGGGCGTGACACCGGGGATCCCCCCCGATCAGCTGTTAGAGGAGGCCTTGAGGGCCACAGCCTCTTCCTAGGCCAGTGACGCCACGTTCATCAGTCATGTGGCCTAGAAGCCGCTTAGCCCCATAGAAGTGAATGGGGTTGAGCTGCAATACCAAGCACGGCCACTATACGATGTACGGCGCTGTGCTTGGAAACCTGCCGGGAGCCTTCATCGCAGACCATAGCTTTGGTAAGCGCAGCGGCCCCTGAAACAGCTGATCGGCAGGGGTGCCGGGACTGAGACCCCCGCTGATGTGATAATCAATATCTGAGGATAAGGCTATATGCACACGACCATATGTGTTTTGCAGGCTGCAAATTGCGGATCCGCAAAGAAAACGGATGACATCCATATGCCATCCGTTTTTTTTTTGCGGATCCATTGTAACAATGCCTAAAACGGACAAGAATAGGACATGTTCTATTTTTTTTGCGGGGCTACGAAACGGACATACAGATGCTGATAGAACACGGTGTGCTGTCCGCAGTTTTTGCGGACCCATTGAAATGAATGGGTCCGCATCCTATCCCTAAAAAACCGGAACGGACACGGAAACAAAATACATTTGTGTGCATGAGGCCATCATTATCTTTTCCAGAATAAACCTTTTAAAGTGTTTTTGTCATTTTTCTCCTGGGTCCCCAGTCTACCATGGCTGACTCCCTCCTGGTGATAAACCGGTCGGACAGCGCCTGAGGTGTCAGCGATGATGGTGGACCTGCTGGAGGCTTTTGACACCCCCGTCACATCGCTGCGGAAGATGTTGGTGCCATATAGATAACATAATGATACTGTAATGTCATGGAACAGGGGGCAATGAATAACTCATGGGTCCTGGCTGGGGGCGAGCCACCTGTCTCCGTCCTAGATCCAGAAGGAGAACATGTGATTCCTACTATTAGACCCCACTGGACAATGCCCTGTGACATGAACATATTACTACAATGTATCAGTCCGGACAAGGCCCTGAACACATTGCTACAAGTATCAGTCCAGATAATGCTATGAACACATTGCTACAATGTATCAGTCCGGATAATGCTATGAACACATTGCTACAATGTATCAGTCCGGATAATGTTATGAACACATTGCTACAATGTATCAGTCCGGACAATGCTCTGAACATATTACTACAATGTAACAGTCCGGACAATGCTCTGAACATATTACTACAATGTATCAGTCTGGACAATGCTCTGAACATATTACTACAATGTATCAGTCCGGACAATGCTCTGAACATATTACTACAATGTATCAGTCTGGACAATGCTCTGAACATATTACTACAATGTATCAGTCTGGACAATGCTCTGAACATATTACTACAATGTATCAGTCTGGACAATGCTCTGAACATATTACTACAATGTATCAGTCCAGACAATGCTCTGAACACATTGCTACAATGTATCAGTCCGGACAATGCTATGAACATATTACTACAATGTATCAGTCCGGACAATGCTATGAACATATTACTACAATGTATCAGTCCGGACAATGCTCTAAACATATTACTACAATGTATCAGTCCGGACAATGCTCTGAACATATTACTACAATGTATCAGTCCGGACAATGCTCTGAACATATTACTACAATGTATCAGTCCGGACAATGCTCTGAACACATTGCTACAATGTATCAGTCCAGACAATGCTCTGAACATATTACTACAATGTATCAGTCCAGACAATGCTCTGAACACATTG
The DNA here is from genome assembly GCF_905171765.1 of Bufo bufo. NCBI lineage: Eukaryota > Metazoa > Chordata > Amphibia > Anura > Bufonidae > Bufo > Bufo bufo. The sequence continues at coordinate 9,143,007 of NC_053391.1, forward strand.
CTACAATGTATCAGTCCGGACAATGCTATGAACATATTACTACAATGTAACAGTCCGGACAATGCTCTAAACATATTATTACAATGTATCAGTCCGGACAATGCTCTGAACACATTGCTACAATGTATCAGTCCGGACAATGCTCTGAACACATTGCTACAATGTATCAGTCCGGACAATGCTATGAACATATTACTACAATTTATCAGTCCGGACAATGCTCTGAACACATTACTACAATGTAACAGTCCAGATAATGCCCTGAACACATTGCTACAATGTATCAATCCGGACAATGCTCTGAACACATTGCTACAATGTATCAGTCCGGACAATGCTATGAACATATTACTACAATGTAACAGTCCGGACAATGCTCTGAACACATTACTACAATGTAACAGTCCGGACAATGCTATGAACATATTACTACAATGTATCAGTCCGGACAATGCTATGAACACATTACTACAATGTAACAGTCCGGACAATGCTCTGAACATATTGATACAATGTATCAGTCCGGACAATGCTCTGAACATATTACTACAATGTATCAGTCTGGACAATGCTCTGAACATATTACTACAATGTATCAGTCCGGACAATGCTATGAACACATTACTACAATGTAACAGTCCGGACAATGCTCTGAACATATTGATACAATGTATCAGTCCGGACAATGCTCTGAACATATTACTACAATGTATCAGTCTGGACAATGCTCTGAACATATTACTACAATGTATCAGTCTGGACAATGCTCTGAACATATTACTACAATGTATCAGTCCAGACAATGCTCTGAACACATTGCTACAATGTATCAGTCCGGACAATGCTATGAACACATTACTACAATGTATCAGTCCGGACAATGCTATGAACATATTACTACAATGTATCAGTCCGGACAATGCTCTGAACATATTACTACAATGTATCAGTCCGGACAATGCTCTGAACACATTGCTACAATGTATCAGTCCAGACAATGCTCTGAACATATTACTACAATGTATCAGTCCAGACAATGCTCTGAACACATTGCTACAATGTATCAGTCCGGACAATGCTATGAACATATTACTACAATGTATCAGTCCGGACAATGCTATGAACATATTACTACAATGTATCAGTCCGGACAATGCTCTAAACATATTACTACAATGTATCAGTCCGGACAATGCTCTGAACACATTGCTACAATGTAACAGTCCAGACAATGCTCTGAACACATTGCTACAATGTATCAGTCCGGACAATGCTATGAACATATTACTACAATTTATCAGTCCGGACAATGCTCTGAACATATTACTACAATGTAACAGTCCAGATAATGCCCTGAACACATTGCTACAATGTATCAATCCGGACAATGCTCTGAACACATTGCTACAATGTATCAGTCCGGACAATGCTATGAACATATTACTACAATGTAACAGTCCGGACAATGCTCTGAACACATTACTACAATGTAACAGTCCGGACAATGCTCTGAACATATTGATACAATGTATCAGTCTGGACAATGCTATGAACATATTACTACAATGTATCAGTCCGGATAATGCTATGAACACATTGCTACAATGTATCAGTCCAGACAATGCTCTGAACACATTGCTACAATGTATCAGTCCAGACAATGCTCTGAACACATTGCTACAATGTATCAGTCCGGACAATGCTATGAACATATTACTACAATGTATCAGTCCGGACAATGAACACATTGCTACAATGTATCAGTCCAGACAATGCTCTGAACACATTGCTACAATGTATCAGTCCGGACAATGCCCTGTGACATGAACATATTACTACAATGTATCAGTCCGGACAATGCCCTGTGACATGAACATATTACTACAATGTAACAGTCCAGATAATGCCCTGAACACATTGCTACAATGTATCAGTCCGGACAATGCTCTGAACACATTGCTACAATTTATCAGTCCGAGCAATGCTATGAACATATTACTACAATGTATCAGTCCGGACAATGCTATGAACATATTACTACAATGTATCAGTCCGGACAATGCTATGAACATATTACTACAATGTATCAATCCAGACAATGCTCTGAACATATTGCTACAATGTATCAATCCGGACAATGCTATGAACATATTACTACAATGTATCAGTCCGGACAAGGCTCTGAACATATTGCTACAATGTATCAGTCTGGACAATGCTATGAACATATTACTACAATGCATCAGTCCGGATAATGCTATGAACACATTGCTACAATGTATCAGTCCGGACAATGCTCTAAACATATTGCTACAATGTAACAGTCCGGACAATGCTCTGAACACATTGCTACAATGTAACAGTCCGGACAATGCTCTGAACACATTGTTACAATGTATCAGTCTGGACAATGCTCTGAACATATTACTGGATGTATCAGTCTGGACAATGCCCTGTGACATGAACATATTACTACAATGTATCAGTCTGGACAATGCTCTGAACATATTACTACAATGTACCAGTCTGGACAATGCTCTGAACACATTGCTACAATGTATCAGTCCGGACAATGTTCTAAACACGTTGCTACAATGTATCAGTCTGGACAATGCTCTGTGATATGAACAGACCACAGACAAGAGGCTATGATTAATGACTGTGACTTGACTTCTTAAAGGGGTCTTATACTTTGGACAACCAAAATATAAAGGTAAAAAAAATCCTTAAAGGGCAAGTTCACTCTCCTGCCATTAAGATTTAGTTTTTCGCGGCTTCTCACCTACGTACAGTATGTCTGGGGTGTGAAGGGGCAGGTTCTGTGTCTCCTCCAAGTGCAAGGCGCATTCTACACAAAGGACAGTAAGACGCTGTAGAGGGGTAGGTCAGAGCAGCGCTCGCTCTTCTGGGGGGATGTTAAGTCCAGTCAGTCAGGAGACTTTAGATACAGATTCTACTGCAGGGGTAGGCAACCTCCGGAGCTCCAAATAATGTAAAACTACAACTCCCAGCATGCATACTGGCTCTGCACTTCTAAAAACTCTCATAGAAATGAACGAGGCATGCTGGGAATTGTAGTTTCACAACGGCTGGAGTGCCGAAGGTTGCTGACCCATGTTCTACTGGATGAGACTGAAGGTTCAATGGAAAAGACAGAGTCAAAAGAGGCAGGACGCACACTAAATCCAGTGTTTGAGGACTGGGATATCTCTGAGGGGGTCTGTGCTCGGTATGTACAATGAAGATCTTCATGATGTCTTTCCATCATTATTTAAGGGGTCAGAGCAAGACCCCCACAGACATTCTGTGCGTTTTCCCCCCAGTATTGTTTACTACATCAGCATTTTTCCTTTTAGACTGATTCAATTAAATCATCCCGTTTCATTACTTATTTCCCCAGTATTCATGTGACCAGCACCTAACACTGAGTGAGGCCTCGTCCACATTTCCGTGTCCATTTTTACCTTCCATGCGTTTTACCTTCCATACGGACGCTGTTCAGATGAAAAGTAACTTCCAAAGCATCTCCTATCAGTCTTCAGTGAAAAATGGACCCATAGACTTCAATGGGTGGGTTGGATCTGCAAAGTAGTGAATGTCCCTGTGAATTTCTGACTGACTCACGGGCAGTAAAGAATAGTGATGTGTAAACAGACACATTCAAATCAATAGGTACGTGCACTGTCCTCCGAAAATGCAGACAGCAGCACATGTCAGTGAAAACCAGAAATGTGGATGAGGCCTATGGAATCTCTCTCCCCCTCTCTCCTAGCACCAAGTCCCAGCACAAACACTAATCAGCTACATCCTCCATCTCTTTCAGTGAATGAATCACCTCTAATCACGATTTGCCAGTAATCACTGACAAGGAGGGGCAGATTGGGGCTGAAATTCATTTAATTTTACAGCTGAGGAATGCTAAAGTCTATACAATCTTCTGCGCAGTAAATTCATCAGCAGCTCAAATCTTTCTCCCGTCCTGATAGTTTACTAGAATGTATCAAAATGTATCAGCCCAGGAGAATCCATGTATCAAAATGTATCCGCCCAGGAGCATCCGTGTATGAAAATGTATCAGCCCAGGAGCATTTGTGTACCAACATGTATCAGCCCAGAAACATCTATGTATGAAAATGTATCAGCCCAGGAGCATCCGTGTATGAAGATGTATCAGCCCAGGAGCATCCGTGTATGAAGATGTATCAGCCCAGGAGCATCCGTGTATGAAGATGTATCAGCCCAGGAGCATCCGTGTATGAAGATGTATCAGCCCAGGAGCATCCGTGTATGAAGATGTATCAGCCCAGGAGCATCCATGTATGAAGATGTATCAGCCCAGGAGCATCCGTGTATGAAGATGTATCAGCCCAGGAGCATCCGTGTATGAAGATGTATCAGCTCAGGAGCATCCATGTATAAAGATGTATCAGCCCAGGAGCATTTGTGTATGAAGATGTATCAGCCCAGGAGCATTTGTGTATGAAGATGTATCAGCCCAGGAGCATTTGTGTATTAACATGTATCAGCCCAGGAGCATCTATGTATGAAATGTATCAGCCCAAGAACATTATATATCAGCCCAGGGAAATCCATGTATCAAAATGTAAAGGCCCAGGAGCATCCGTGTATGAAGATATATCAGCCAGAAGCATCTATGTATCAAAATGTATCAGTCAAGGAGCTTCCATATAACAGCCCAGAAGCATCTATGTATTAAAATGTATCAGCCCAGGTCGTCCTGTGTCTTTTTGGGGCTGGAGGGCATGATCTGTCAGGTGCGGTGGTATAGGAGCATGCATATACTGGATTATGGCTAGTACTCTGCGGGTATGCTCCTTCAAGGAGGGGAAGGGCAATTTCTCAATCCATCCTAGATAACACGCAGGCTACAACTGCCCCTCCTCACTATGAAAGTGAGAATGTCAATTACAATTACTACTCATGGAAGGGTGGGAATACTTGTGCACAGGGGTCCAGGGGCTTCCAGCTACATGTCTGCAGTAGGCAACATCATTACCCGTTCTACCGGCGGCGGCGCAAGGTTCAGGCGATCAAGAGATAATCTGTACAATAATAGCAGCGAGATGCGGAATAATACCGACAGCTGGTGCTGTAAAACTGCTTTTAAAGAAACATATTCATTCACAAAGATGGGGGGGCAGGAAAAAAATTCTGCCTGCGACTAGTGACATGAGCGTCGGAGTCTCTAATTATTCTGATCAAGAGAGGGAAACACAACACAAACTTTAATTGTGTTTAACTGATATTTAATCAGGACTCAGTGAACTGCAGATTAAAGCTGAAATTCATAAACCATAATTAGCCGATCGTCAGAATCTTATGGTCCATGCTCTCCCTCAGCCTGGGTGTCTGGCACGTTGCCCCAGATTTTTGGCAGTGCGAGAGAGAGCCGAGCGGTTTGAGGTAAGCCTCTCGGAACCCCTACCACGGATCTGTGCCGCCATCTCTAGGGCTGGGCAGTGCGAGACCCGGTCTGCGTCTTATCTTTCCCGGCCTATCGTTTACCTGGAGCCGGCAGCGGAGGCGGGGGCCTTCTCCTCTCGGCCTCTGATAGTCTTATCTTATGTTCTCCACTGAGAGGCTTTTTGGTGAAAAACCAACTTTTAATTTTTTTTTATTCAGAACTCGATCTCTCCCCCTCCGGTAAAAAGATCCGTGCGCAGTCAGCCGGTGGCGAAGGGGGGAGGGGGCGAGGAGAGGTTCTCTGAGGACAAAGAATTCACAGACAGTGGATCCAAAATAAACGTAAACAATCGGAGGCCTCGGACACTCGATACGCCGCGGCCGTGCCGGATGCACATTCCATTAGCTTTTTATTGCATTAAAATCCCCAGTAAATACAAGTCAGCTATATCTATTTTGGGGAAAGTTGGGTGGGTGCCCATCGCCCGGGGGTGACCATACACAACTTTCCCAGGCCCCCGTTATAAAATGAGGGACATACTGAAGCAAAAGCCTTGGGAAAGCTGGGTGACAACCAGTGGCGTATACAGAGAATTAAGGGCCCCATAGCAAGGATCAAACCAGGCCCCCACACAGCACCGTGTGCTGTCCGCATCAGTATGTCCTTTCCGTGCGCTGTCCGCATCAGTATGTCCTTTCCGTGTGCTGTCCGCATCAGTATGTCCTTTCCGTGCGCTGTCCGCATCAGTATGTCCTTTCCGTGCGCTGTCCGCATCAGTATGTCCTTTCTGTGTGCTGTCCGCATCAGTATGTCCTTTCTGTGTGCTGTCCGCATCAGTATGTCCTTTCTGTGTGCTGTCCGCATCAGTATGTCCTTTCTGTGCGCTGTCCGCATCAGTATGTCCTTTCCGTGTGCTGTCCGCATCAGTATGTCCTTTCTGTGTGCTGTCCGCATCAGTATGTCCTTTCCGTGTGCTGTCCGCATCAGTATGTCCTTTCTGTGTGCTGTCCGCATCAGTATGTCCTTTCTGTGCGCTGTCCGCATCAGTATGTCCTTTCCGTGTGCTGTCCGCATCAGTATGTCCTTTCTGTGCGCTGTCCGCATCAGTATGTCCTTTCTGTGCGCTGTCCGCATCAGTATGTCCTTTCCGTGCGCTGTCCGCATCAGTATGTCCTTTCCGTGCGCTGTCCGCATCAGTATGTCCTTTCCGTGTGCTGTCCGCATCAGTATGTCCTTTCTGTGCGCTGTCCGCATCAGTATGTCCTTTCTGTGCGCTGTCCGCATCAGTATGTCCTTTCTGTGCGCTGTCCGCATCAGTATGTCCTTTCTGTGCGCTGTCCGCATCAGTATGTCCTTTCCGTGCGCTGTCCGCATCAGTATGTCCTTTCCGTGCGCTGTCCGCATCAGTATGTCCTTTCTGTGCGCTGTCCGCATCAGTATGTCCTTTCCGTGCGCTGTCCGCATCAGTATGTCCTTTCCGTGCGCTGTCCGCATCAGTATGTCCTTTCTGTGCGCTGTCCGCATCAGTATGTCCTTTCTGTGCGCTGTCCGCATCAGTATGTCCTTTCCGTGTGCTGTCCGCATCAGTATGTCCTTTCTGTGCGCTGTCCACATCAGTATGTCCTTTCCGTGTGCTGTCCGCATCAGTATGTCCTTTCCGTGTGCTGTCCGCATCAGTATGTCCTTTCCGTGTGCTGTCCGCATCAGTATGTCCTTTCCGTGTGCTGTCCGCATCAGTATGTCCTTTCCGTGTGCTGTCCGCATCAGTATGTCCTTTCCGTGTGCTGTCCGCATCAGTATGTCCTTTCCGTGTGCTGTCCGCATCAGTATGTCCTTTCCGTGTGCTGTCCGCATCAGTATGTCCTTTCCGTGTGCTGTCCGCATCAGTATGTCCTTTCCGTGCGCTGTCCGCAGCAGTATGTCCTTTCTGTGCGCTGTCCGCAGCAGTATGTCCTTTCTGTGCGCTGTCCGCATCAGTATGTCCTTTTTTTTTTTTGCGGATCTGCAATTTGCGGACCACAAAATACATGCGGTCATGTGCATGTAGCCTAAGGCCCCCTGCACACCTATGTAGCCTAAGGCCCCCGTACCATAGGGTTACGTTCCGTGCTTACGTTCCGCATCTCCGGATTTGTGGACCCATTCAAGTGAATGGGTCCGCATCCGTGATGCGGAATGCCCACGGAACGGCGCCCGTGTATTGCGGATCCGCAAATGCGGTCCACGATACGGCAACGGGGTACACACGTTCGTGTGCAGGGGGCCTAAAGGGTAGAGTCCTGACCAAGTTTTCACCTTCAGTAGAAGAGGAGATGATCCCAACTAAGACTGGGCCCCCTCTTGCCCTGGGCCCCATAACAGTCGCATGGCCTGCCCCTATGGTACTTACGCCCCTGGTGACAACCAACATGGCGGCCGTCAGAAAGGCCACCCATCAGGGTTTCTTCAAGGAGCATTTAGTATTTTCTTATAGTACATTGTAACACTCGCAGCCCCCATCACACTGCAGGGATCATCTGCTACATTGTATCACGTGAGAATCACATTACATACATGGTAGTTACAGTCTATGCACTGGGAGGGATCACTTTTCATCCTGAGCTTCCTGCTTCATGAATAGAATGCCGGAACAACAGTACAAATTGACAGAGACAGAGCAGGTGAAGACAGACAGCAATGTAACTCTGTACATCAGCACAAGGCATCTGTCTCACAAATTAAGTACAATACTTGGTAAAATGTTCATGCTTTAGCGGTGACGTGGCCCTTTTAAGGAGCACCGGCATAAAAGAGCAGAAGTGATTGCTGACACGTCACTTTATGCTCACTATTGATGGCACGCGATCCTCTCCACTGCCACATTAACCCTCAGCAGATTTACGGTGTGCAACTTTGCAAACACATCTGCTCCAGTCACTTCCAGAGCTGCATTCACAGTTCTGCTGGCATCCGGTCAGCTCACGGGCCCCTCACTGCTGCCTCCTGCCGGTTCAGCATGTGCACGCGCTGTTGTGATGAGAATAAGACGCCTGACATACAAAAGGAAAAACTTCTCTAAGTTATTAGCCGCTTGCTAGGGGCGTGTCCGTCAGCACAGCCGTGACTGATTCTAAGTGGCAGATGGCATCCTTTTTTTTTATGCAGCTTTGGATGTGACTGGAGTATAAGTCATGATAAGCAAGTAAAGTGAATGTTTTACAATGTGCTCATATTAGAGCACATACGTATAGTGCATAAGTCATCACGCCCCTCCCCAGAACAGCGTCATGTGGGGACCCTTACGATCTATGGTTTGAGGTACCTCGTTAGTGCGGCAGGTCTGAGTGGCGGGGTCTACGGCTGCTTCTCATTCCTACTCCCCTGAAGTGTCTCATGAACATGGGCGCTATCCCAGAATCCCGCTCGTTTCAGCCAGCAGTCACCTACGGGAAGAAGACAAGTTATTTAATTAGATATACTGAAGAGCCTCATACTAGAGGCAGCCACTAGCCCACAGAGCTGACACTCTAACCATCGAGAACCATACATGACCGGCTCTGCTGTGCTGCTTTATAGGAGGTGTAGTGTTTGCACCCGGTGTAGCAGGCTGATGTGGAAATAAAAGCTTCGTCTCCCACAATGCAATGCAGCAGACAGCACCCGAACCCCAAACTAGAGGCGGCACACGTGTCCGTACACACGCTACACATCGTTACACGCGACATCTACATACACACATATGATACACACACAAGTTCTTCACTGCAGGTTACTAAGAAGAAGAGGCAGAAGAGTAACACACGGCTATGGAAACAGACTACACACAGGGTTTGAGTGTGGTCTGTAACCATGGAAACAGACTACACACAGGGTTTGATTGTGGTCTGTAACCATGGAAACACATAATGTTTGCATAGAAGCTGTTTACACAAAACTGAGATTTTTAATTTATTTACAAAGTTACTTCATTTTGATATTAGAATTGGAGTGGTGATCATTGGCGCACACGTTACACGGGCGTGGGAGGCTTCAGTCCCTTTATAAAAGGGGTGTTAGGCGGAGGTCGCCTCAAGGTCAGAGAGCACGGTGAGATCAGACGTAGGCCTCATGCACACGGCCGTGTTTTGTGTCAGCATTTTGTGTGGCTTGGATGTGGACCCATTCACTTCAATGTGGCCGCAAAAGATGCGGGCAGCACGCGGAGTTCTGTGGCACCGCATGTCCTATTCCTGTCCGTCTTATAGACAAGGAGAGGACTGCTCTATAGAGGGCAGGACCTTCTATTCCAAAAAATGTGGTATCCGTGTTTTTTGTGGGTCCGCAATTTGCAGACCACAAAAACAGCTACGGCCATGTGAATGAGCCCTTAGAAGAAGGTGTTTATCCCCCTTAAATATTGACTCTACGATTCCCATATGCTATATAAACACACGTGATACATAATACATGTAACATACATAATGTCAGATAGGACTGGGTCCTAGAAGTGAGACCTATGTCAAGAATGGGGCCCCATTGTGGACAGAGTTCATGCTGCGCTCCATTTACTGCTATGAGACTTCCAAAAATAGCCAGCGCTCAGCTACATTCAGGAGCCCCCGTATCGGAGAATGGAGGGGCGGCTGTGCGCGTTCACAGTGCTCTACATTCGATTTGGGGTTTCTTCTCTTGAGGTAGGAGTAGGTCACAGAGCTGAGACTGGCCCCTGTCTGAAAGTTATGTCCTAATCTATTGATGTCCCAAGTGGGAATACCCCTTTAAGTTAAGGGGTTAGAGGCCTTGTTCATATCTCTGTTTCGGAAATGTGTCTTCCGGATCCGGCACAAATGCCGGCCATTGCATACAACAGTTTTTGTCTGGCAGAGACCTGGCATTATCCGGAAATCAGCCGGGTCACAGCCAGACCCCACTGCAGTCAATTCAGGCTGCGGTAACAGACTACACAGGGTTTATGTGTAGTCTGTAACCATGGAAACACAATGGTTTGCATAGGTCCTGTCTACAAAGAACGAGAAAAACGTTACAAAGTTACTTTATTCATTATTTTATCAAAGAAAAGGCAAAACAGTGGTTGTGAAGGTGCACCCCATAATGGGCGTGTGGGGGACCTGAGCCCCTTTATAAAAGGGGGGGTTACACCGGTGTCACTATGAATAAAATCCACTCTGACTTAGAAGAAGGTGTTTATCCTCCTACAATTTTTCTCCGGTGTGGCATTGTTTCACGATTTTGGTGCAACAAGAAGAAAAAAAAAAATTAAATGGCGCCGACGGTATCAAGAGAGGGGAAGAACTGAGGTGTTATTTTTCCGGAGACACATAACCAGAATTCACCACGATGCCCCGCGCCTCAGGTTTAATAAAGGCGTCTCTGTTCCATATTTATGGCTCTGTGAATGACATCAGATAAACAAGAGCTGAGGGCGAGGAGGAGGAGGATGCTTCCCTACGTGTTATGAAGCTGTGAAAGGATCTGACGCGCTAATATCTGTCCGTTAGCTCCAGCTCATTCAGGAGGCCCCGTGAGTGCGTTACGACTGTCGGGGCCCTGTGAGCACTTGGATGCAGTAGCTGGTGCCCCCCGAAATATTGACAAGATGCCAGGAAGCCAGTATAGTATTGACGCGGGCGGCCGGCAGCAGACACCTCACACACGGCGCTTAAATGTCACAGATTAATGAATTTTCATGAAACAGTGAGACGAAGAAAAAATAAAAAAAACAACATGATCAAAAAGATTGTTTCCACAGCAGCCGACAGCGGAGCATGGAGCGTCCACATTACACAAAGCTGAGGGATCACATGCCGCAGAGACATACGCCAAGGGAGTGCCGGGCAGCCGAGGGGCTCCGGGAGCACAATTTCAGGAGACGGGAGGGGGTTCGGAGCCTTCAAACTGACAAGTCCGAGCGCCCCGGCTTGTAATCAATATTACAATGGTGTAGACATGGCAGAGAGTTCGATTCATGACCTCTTGATGAGCACGCCGATGGCAAATGTCACGTAGGTTCCTCGCAGCGCTATGGGTCTGAGGAACGGGAAGGGTTAAGGGTTAATGGTAGAAATGGACAGGGCTGGTCTCCAGGATTACCACCAATGCCCAGTATGGCTCTGGGGTTTCCAATAGTCCATAGTCTAGACGCCGTGTCCAGGCCTTCAAGGACCATTACAACAACATCCCAACTAAATCTGAAACCAAACCAACTGGGGCAGCCCTCGACGCAACTGGTCAGCTGCCTTGGTCTTCTAGAAGATCAATCATAGGTACACATAGAAACGTTGCAAGAATTACCGCCACCCTAACCCTGCGTACTCAGATCATGTGAGTAGAGATGTAGACTAACAGGGCACAGGCATTGCCAAGGGTCCTCCACAGACCTTGACCTCAAAAAGTTGAGAACTATCTGGAGAGGGATATTTATTACTTCACAAAGTCAACAGGCAAGGTCTAAGGAGGTCTTCAACGAACACCAAGACGACATTGATTGATTTATGATTGGGGGAGATTATACAATAGAAACCCAAGAGCTACAAGCTACTTATCTAAACCATAATTACACTTGGGCTGAGAAAAACCGAGCTTGGATGAAGAATTGGAATCTAGGGTGGCATCATAGCACGGTCTTTTATGCACTTGGTGAAAATGCATGTGTGTACACAGGAACTCCACCAGCAGAATAGTGAGTGCAGCTCTGGAGTATAATACACGATGTATAGCCTAGACTGAAGGCTGCTTAGCTAGCTCCACACTCTGCGTGCCGGTCATCCGGACTCTCTTTGGTGTGCACTGTTAGTATCACAGTACACTACCCACAGGTGGTAACAGCTCTCCTAGTGTTCACCAATCACTCATAGTACATTCCTAACTGAACTTATTACTTAGAAGAACATCGGCTGGCTAAAATGTTAATATGTATCTGCCCCCCAGTGATACATATTAACATTTTAGCCAGTCAATGTTCTGCTAAGTAATAAGTTCAGTTAGGAATGTACTATGAGTGATTGGTGAACACTAGGAGAGCTGCTACCACCTGTGGGTAGTGTACTGTGATACTAACAGTGCACACCAAAGAGAGTCCGGATGACCGGCACGCAGAGTGTGGAGCTAGCTAAGCAGCCTTCAGTCTAGGCTATATCTCCAGTGAGACCACAGTTACAACAAAACTATCACTAGATATAGTGCAGACACGGCTGATAGTTTTAATTGTGTGTTAGTTTGCATCAGTGATTTATTTTAAGGACGATTAATAAATGTTATATTTTAGATACTTAAATAACACGTTGTCAACCCAGAGACAATTATTGGTCCTAGTGACCAATTGTAAATATCTTCGTGCCCAAAGTCTCAACACGTGTGAGTGGGTAAAATGTAAATATAATAGAGTGTAATACACAATGTAACTCAGGATCAGTACAGGATAAGTAATGTATGTACACAGTGACTGCACCAGCAGAATAGTGAGTGCAGCTCTGGAGTATAATACAGGATGTAACTCAGGATCAGTACAGGATAAGTAATGTATGTACACAGTGACTGCACCAGCAGAATAGTGAGTGCAGCTCTGGAGTATAATACAGGATGTAACTCAGGATCAGTACAGGATAAGTAATGTATTGTATGTACACAGTGACTGCACCAGCAGAATAGTGAGTGCAGCTCTGGAGTATAATACAGGATGTAACTCAGGATCAGTACAGGATAAGTAATGTATGTACACAGTGACTGCACCAGCAGAATAGTGAGTGCAGCTCTGGAGTATAATACAGGATGTAACTCAGGATCAGTACAGGATAAGTAATGTATGTACACAGTGACTGCACCAGCAGAATAGTGAGTGCAGCTCTGGAGTATAATACAGGATGTAACTCAGGATCAGTACAGGATAAGTAATGTATGTACACAGTGACTGCACCAGCAGAATAGTGAGTGCAGCTCTGGAGTATAATACAGGATGTAACTCAGGATCAGTACAGGATAAGTAATGTATGTACACAGTGACTGCACCAGCAGAATAGTGAGTACAGCTCTGGAGTATAATACAGGATGTAACTCAGGATCAGTACAGGATAAGTAATGTATGTACACAGTGACTGCACCAGCAGAATAGTGAGTGCAGCTCTGGAGTATAATACAGGATGTAACTCAGGATCAGTACAGGATAAGTAATGTATGTACACAGTGACTGTACCAGCAGAATAGTGAGTGCAGCTCTGGAGTATAATACAGGATGTAACTCAGGATCAGTACAGGATAAGTAATGTATGTACACAGTGACTGCACCAGCAGAATAGTGAGTGCAGCTCTGGAGTATAATACAGGATGTAACTCAGGATCAGTACAGGATAAGTAAGGTATAGACACAGTGACTGCACCAGCAGAATAGTGAGTGCAGCTCTGGAGTATAATACAGGATCTAACTCAGGATCAGTACAGGATAAGTAATGTATGTACACAGTGACTGCACCAGCAGAATAGTGAGTGCAGCTCTGGAGTATAATACAGGATGTAACTCAGGATCAGTACAGGATAAGTAATGTATGTACACAGTGACTGCACCAGCAGAATAGTGACTGCAGCTCTGGAGTATTATACAGCATGTAACTCAGGATCAGTACAGGATAAGTAATGCAATGTATGTAGACAGTGACTGTATCAGCAGAATAGTGAGTGCAGCTCTGGAGTATAATACAGGATGTAACTCAGGATCAGTACAGGATAAGTAATGTATGTACACAGTGACTGCACCAGCAGAATAGTGAGTGCAGCTCTGGAGCCCGTGTAAGAGGACAGTCCTTTGAGTAAACACATGACACATGTGTTACAGAAATGTGCTGTTGATCTCCAGCGATAACCTTTATTCCCCTCCTCGATGTGACAGTCTGCATTGCCTGTTGTGACCTGGATCTCACATCACCCGCTTTGTCACTGTCCTCGCATCTCCAGTCCGGTGATTATTGTGAGAAATTCACTTGTTAACTTTATTACACGGATGTGCCAAATCATTGAGATCCTCCCCAAACTTGTCACTTTAATCACAGCCTGCACCTCCTGCCTTTATCACTGGTCCACGTGTAGCCGTCTACCATGTAATCAGATTAATTCTAGGTTCTACTTTACCATTTTGTTCCCAGCTGGGAGTCAGGCATCTGTCTGCGTCTTGTGGAGCCGACAACGTCCATGCATCGCTCTTCACAATTACCGGATGCACGGAGAACGCCATGAGGCAGGACGGCACTTGTCACCCATCGATGGGCAGCGACGCCCAATGCAATGAGCTGCTGCTGAGGATGCACTACTAGAGAAGCCCCTGAACTACGCAGAGACTGCATTCAAGGACTATTCAGAACAGAATGCTTAAAAATAAATAAAAAATTTGCGAAAGTTTTATTTATACAGTAGAGTTAAATTCTAATAATCCGTCATCCAATGGTCTAGAAATCCCACAAGTCTAGTGAGGGGGAGAAATAATCCAATGCAGACTTACCAAGGATAGCTCTAACTATAACAGATGAAACTTCAGGGCGAGAACTTTTGGCATTATATATTTAAACCTGCATATTATGTAATTTCGGTTAGAGGTTACGTAACAGTTCTCATCCGCTGCCGGGCGGGCGGGGACGTGAATACTATTCCCTGTGAGAGCAGAGAGAAGCTGTGTAGTAATAATCAGGGCCAGCGGCTGCAACATCATGACTTCTTGTAGTGAGTGACAGGGGATGACAGCCATCAGATGGTGTTTCATAGGTCCACTTCATCCATGGTGATATAAGACATGCGGCTCTTCAGTTAACACTTCTGAAAGGAACAGATGGGAACAGTTCAGAGAAGCAGCTGGGGACACTCAAAGGGGATGTCCACCCGTTACCAGCTTCTGACAAGTCCTCATCGTGGGTCCTTGAGTTATGGCCTCCACTCTCATCTGCATCTCCAACCTCAGATGACTTCACGTGGAGATTTCTGTATCTCCAAGTGAAGCTGGTGATGCGTCCATTAAAATCTATGAGAGGGCAAGGTGCCATCTAGAGGGTCCTATATACTGTAGCCGTTCCTTGAGACTTATGAATGTCTTAAGTCCCAACGTAGTCTGTAGTTATCACGGTGGGTCCTTGAGTTGTGGCCACTGTTCTCGTTTTCATCTCCGACCTCAGGTGACTTCACGTGAAGATTTTCATATGTTTAAGTGAAGGTGGCATCACAACCCATTGAAATCTATGTGCCCTTACTGACATGAAAGGGCAAGGTGTCCACTAGAGGGTCCTATATACTGCAGCCCTTCCTTGAGACCCTTGGGTGTCTTCAGTCAAAACATCTTCTGTAATGATGAAGGAAACTATTCTGAGGTATGTGAACCCTTCCCAATGCAGAGTAGTCAACATTGGTCTCAATTGGTTAGCTGGACACCATGACCACCGATGAAGTAGAATTCAAGTTTGTTCTTGGTGGGATGATGATGAGTGTTTGACACATTTTTGGACGTGGCTCCATTTATGGTTGACTCTATCCAGCTTGTGTTGTTTGGACCTTAGATAACATTAGAGGTGACAATACATCCTCCATCTGCAGGATAGGCTACCCGGTGGTGGAGCATATACCGGGTGGATCTCCAAAGTAGAGTGAACATCTAGCCACTGATGCAAAGCTCTCTCTATCTTGGTTGTAGAGTGTTGACCTCTATGGATTACTCCGACACCCCTTTTCATATGCTTTATTGGTCTCCTGGAGGTAATGGGTGGTGGATACCTTTCTAAAGAATAATCATGAGTATAGAGATTTGTTAAAGTGATTGTAATGAGAGCTCCAGCAGAGGAATGCTTTACAAAAACGTAATATAAAGGGATCTGTTGAGTGCTAAGTAGATGATTCCTCCTCCACCCAAGAAGTTCTCTGATTATGGATGGTGGAGTGAGGTAGTTCTTGGGATCTTGAGCAGTGGTAAGTGGCTGTTGGTGAGGGCGCCTAGGTTAGAGATACTTTTTCTGTTTCGAAGCAGTACACAAGACCCTGTACACAAAGAAAATGCCATCTGATTGAGGAGCACATGTCAGGTCCGCTCTAATGCTGTCCTATGACTTCTATGTATTGCAATAAAGATATCTACGGCAAATACGGATCACAGTTAAGTACATGAAATAACCTTCTGAGCAGATCCTTATTTTCTGAAGCACATTGCTGAGCACACAAAGGAAGCGTCGTTATTGAAGATTAATTAAAAATGCATGGACTCTGACAGAAAACACAACAAAACAGAGCATATTGGTCACAAAAAACATATGGCAATATTCGCAACAAAGCAGAAGCGAGAAAGGGATCGCAAGAAAAAATATTTCAAATTTTCATGCTTTCACATACAGGGCGGCTGAATGGAAATCAAAAGAAACAGTGCCCAGAGAAACCAGGAGGAGAGGAAACCTCTATCAGGGACAACTCCATAACCATGAGCCTCAAGGACATTGACTGCAATGATTCTAATAACTCTTTTATGCACAATGAATTGTAAGAATAGAAAAATAACTACAAGAATATAACTACTATAATACTGCCTCCTATGTACAAGAATATAACTACTATAATACTGACCCTATGTACAAAAATATAACTACTATAATACTGCTCCTATGTACAAAAATATAACTACTATAATACTGCCCCTATGTACAAGAAGATAACTACTATAATACTGCTCCTATGTACAAGAATATAACTACTATAATACTGCTCCTATGTACAAGAATATAACTACTATAATACTGCTCCTATATACAAGAATATAACTACTATAATACTGCTCCTATGTACAAGAATATAACTACTATAATACTGCTCCTATGTACAAGTATATATAATACTGTAATACTGCTTCTATGTATAAGAATATAACTACTATAATACTGCTCCTATGTACAAGAATATAACTACTATAATACTGCCACTATGTACAAGAATATAACTACTATAATACTGCTCCCTATGTACAAGAATATAACTACTATAATACGGCCTCCTATGTACAAGAATATAACTACTATAATACTGCTCCTATGTACAAAAATATAACTACTATAATACTGCCCCTATGTACAATAATATAACTACTATAATACTGCTCCTATGTACAAGAACATAAATACTATAATACTGCCTTCTATGTACAAGAATATAACTACTATAATACTGCCTCCTATGTACAAGAATATAACTACTATAATACTGCCTCCTATGTACAAGAATATAACTACTATAATACTGCTCCTATGTACAAGAATATAACTACTATAATACTGCTAATATGTACAAAAATATAACTACTATAATACTGCCTCCTATGTACAAGAATATAACTACTATAATGCTGCCTCCAATGTACAAGAATATAGCTACTATAATACTGCCTCCTATATACAAGAATCTAACTACTATAATACTGCTCCTATGTACAAGAATATAACTACTATAATACTGCTCCTATGTACAAGAATATAACTACTATAATAATGCTCCTATGTACAAGAATATAACTACTATAATAATGCTCCTATGTACAAGAATATAACTACTATAATACTGCTCCTATGTACAAGAATATAACTACTATAATACTGCTCCTATGTACAAGAATATAACTACTATAATACTGCTCCTATGTACAAGAATATAACTACTATAATACTGCTCCCTATGTACAAGAATATAACTACTATAATACGGCCTCCTATGTACAAGAATATAACTACTATAATACTGCTCCTATGTACAAAAATATAACTACTATAATACTGCCCCTATGTACAAGAATATAACTACTATAATACTGCTCCTATGTACAAGAATATAACTACTATAATACTGCCTCCTATGTACAAGAATATAACTACTATAATACTGCTCCTATGTACAAGAATATAACTACTATAATAATGCTCCTATGTACAAGAATATAACTACTATAATACTGCTCCTATGTACAAGAATATAACTACTATAATACTGCTCCTATGTACAAGAATATAACTACTATAATACTGCTCCTATGTACAAGAATATAACTACTATAATACTGCTCCCTATGTACAAGAATATAACTACTATAATACGGCCTCCTATGTACAAGAATATAACTACTATAATACTGCTCCTATGTACAAAAATATAACTACTATAATACTGCCCCTATGTACAAGAATATAACTACTATAATACTGCTCCTATGTACAAGAACATAACTACTATAATACTGCCTCCTATGTACAAGAATATAACTACTATAATACTGCTCCTATGTACAAGAATATAACTACTATAATACTGCTAATATGTACAAAAATATAACTACTATAATACTGCCTCCTATGTACAAGAATATAACTACTATAATGCTGCCTCCAATGTACAAGAATATAGCTACTATAATACTGCCTCCTATGTACAAGAATATAACTACTATAATAATGCTCCTATGTACAACAATATAACTACTATAATACTGCTCCTATGTACAGGAATATAACTACTATAATACTGCTCCTATGTACAAGAATCTAACTACTATAATACTGCTCCTATGTACAAGAATATAACTACTATAATACTGCTCCTATGTACAAGAATATAACTACTATAATACTGCTCCTATGTACAAGAATATAACTACTATAATACTGCTCCTATGTACAAGAATATAACTACTATAATACTGCCTCCTATGTACAAGAATATAACTACTATAATACTGCTCCTATGTACAAGAATATAACTACTATAATACTGCACCTATGTACAAGAATATAACTACTATAATACTGCTCCTATGTACAAGAATATAACTGCTATAATACTGCCTTCTATATACAATAATATAACTACTATAATACTGCTTCTATGTACAAGAATATAACTACTATAATACTGCCTCCTATGTACAAGAATATAACTGCTATAATACTGCCTCCTATATACAAGAATATAACTACTATAATACTGCTCCTATGTACAAGAATATAACTACTATAATACTGCCTCCTATGTACAAGAATATAACTGCTATAATACTGCTTCTATATACAATAATATAACTACTATAATACTGCTTCTATGTACAAGAATATAACTACTATAATACTGCCTCCTATGTACAAGAATAAAACTGCTATAATACTGCCTCCTATATACAAGAATATAACTACTATAATACTGCTCCTATGTACAAGAATATAACTACTATAATACTGCTCCTATGTACAGGAATATAACTACTATAATACTGCTCCTATGTATAAGAATATAACTACTATAATACTGCCTCCTATGTACAAGAATATAACTACTATAATACTGCTCCAATGTACAAGAATATAACTACTATAATACTGCTCCTATGTACAAGAATATAACTACTATAATACTGTCTCCTATGTACAAGAATATAACTACTATAATACTGCTCCTATGTACAAGAATATAACTGCTATAATACTGCCTCCTATATACAAGAATATAACTACTATAATACTGCCTCCTATATACAAGAATATAACTACTATAATACTGCCTCCTATGTACAAGAATATAACTACTATAATACTGCCTCCTATATACAAGAATATAACTACTATAATACTGCTTCCTATGTACAAGAATATAACTACTATAATACTGCTCCTATGTACAAGAATATAACTACTATAATACTGCCCCCTATGTACAAGAATATAACTACTATAATACTGCTCCTATGTACAAGGATATAACTACTATAATACTGCTCCTATGTACAAGAATATAACTACTATAATACTGCTCCAATGTACAAGAATATAACTACTATAATACTGCTCCTATGTACAAGAATATAACTACTATAATACTGCCTCCTATGTACAAGAATATAACTACTATAATACTGCTCCTATGTACAAGAATATAACTACTATAATACTGCCTCCTATATACAAGAATATAACTACTATAATACTGCCTCCTATGTACAAGAATATAACTACTATAATACTGCCCCCTATGTACAAGAATATAACTACTATAATACTGCTCCTATGTACAAGGATATAACTACTATAATACTGCTCCTATGTACAAGAATATAACTACTATAATACTGCTCCAATGTACAAGAATATAACTACTATAATACTGCTCCTATGTACAAGAATATAACTACTATAATACTGCTCCTATGTACACGAATATAACTACTATAATACTACCTCCTATGTACAAGAATATAACTACTATAATACTGCTCCTATGTACAAGAATATAACTGCTATAATACTGCCTCCTATATACAAGAATATAACTACTATAATACTGCCTCCTATATACAAGAATATAACTACTATAATACTGCCTCCTATGTACAAGAATATAACTACTATAATACTGCCTCCTATATACAAGAATATAACTACTATAATACTGCTTCCTATGTACAAGAATATAACTACTATAATACTGCTCCTATGTACAAGAATATAACTACTATAATACTGCCCCCTATGTACAAGAATATAACTACTATAATACTGCTCCTATGTACAAGGATATAACTACTATAATACTGCTCTTATGTACAAGAATATAACTACTATAATACTGCTCCAATGTACAAGAATATAACTACTATAATACTGCTCCTATGTACAAGAATATAACTACTATAATACTGCCTCCTATGTACAAGAATATAACTACTATAATACTGCTCCTATGTACAAGAATATAACTACTATAATACTGCCTCCTATATACAAGAATATAACTACTATAATACTGCCTCCTATGTACAAGAATATAACTACTATAATACTGCCCCCTATGTACAAGAATATAACTACTATAATACTGCTCCTATGTACAAGGATATAACTACTATAATACTGCTCCTATGTACAAGAATATAACTACTATAATACTGCTCCAATGTACAAGAATATAACTACTATAATACTGCTCCTATGTACAAGAATATAACTACTATAATACTGCTCCTATGTACACGAATATAACTACTATAATACTACCTCCTATGTACAAGAATATAACTACTATAATACTGCTCCTATGTACAAGAATATAACTACTATAATACTGCCTCCTATATACAAGAATATAACTACTATAATACTGCCTCCTATGTACAAGAATATAACTACTATAATACTGCTCCTATGTACAAGAATATAACTACTATAATACTGCTCCTATGTACAAGAATATAGCTACTATAATACTGCTCCTATGTACAAGAATATAACTACTATAATACTTCCTCCTATGTACAGGAATATAACTACTATAATACTGCTCCTATGTACAAGAATATAGCTACTATAATACTGCTCCTATGTACAAGAATATAACTACTATAATACTGCTCCTATGTACAAGAATATAACTACTATAATACTGCTCCTATGTACAAGAATATAACTACTATAATACTGCCTCCTATGTACAAGAATATAACTACTATAATACTGCTCCTATGTACAAGAATATAACTACTATAATACTGCTCCTATGTACAAGAATATAACTACTATAATACTGCTCCTATGTACAAGAATATAACTACTATAATACTGCCTCCTATATACAAGAATATAACCACTATAATACTGCTCCTATGTACAAGAATATAACTACTATAATACTGCTCCTATGTACAAGAATATAACTACTATAATACTGCTCCTATGTACAAGAATATAACTACTATAATACTGCTCCTATGTACAAGAATATAACTACTATAATACTGCCTCCTATGTACAAGAATATAACTACTATAATACTGCCTCCTATGTACAAGAATATAACTACTATAATACTGCCTCCTATGTACAAGAATATAACTGCTATAATACTGCTACTATGTACAAGAATATAACTACTATAATACTGCCTCCTATGTACAAGAATATAACTACTATAATACTGCCTCCTATGTATAAGAATATAACTACTATAATACTGCCTCCTATGTATAAGAATATAACTACTATAATACTGCTCCTATGTACAAGAATATAACTACTATAATACTGCCTCCTATATACAAGAATATAACTACTATAATACTGCTCCTATATACAAGAATATAACTACTATAATACTGCCTCCTATGTACAAGAATATAACTACTGTAATACTGCTCCTGTATAAAATAATCTGTCTGTCTGTGTGTCCCTCCATCGATCTTTGCTTTCCTCCAAGTCTATACATTTTGGTGCTGGTTCTTCATCTCCACCACCAGGCGGTATTACACAGGACACAGATAAGGAAAGTCTTAACCCCGGTTATTATCTGGGTCTTAGAAGTCACCTCCATCTGTTACCCTTGTATGAGACAATGTTAGGGACCGCTCAGGAGCTGCACAACACTGAGACTTATTTCATTTTTGTTCCTGTGAAAGGTAACGGTGTAGCAGAGCTGTCGGTGTGCCCAGGGGGGTGAATTCTGCAGATCCCTTCCACCTCAATCATTATGATTTGTGACCCCTGAGCAATCTCTGCCCCCTAAGGTACTTGCGCCAAGCATAAATATCGAGACATGATGAGGCGTGAATGTATGGGGTTGTATTTGGCGGGCGCCCAGAATGAGTAGAGTTTCGAGTGACATCACAAGCTGCACTGTAACACGGCCTGTGATGTCATGTTTGACTAGTTGCCAGGTTAAGACACGAGCTCCCAGCGGTGTGATGTCATTACAGGATGGCTGCCAGAGCGATCGCCGCCATACTCATCTGACAGCGCAGCCTGTAATCAGAGTAATCTGGCACTTTATAAAGTACTTCATTTTTAAGATCTGTCCTTGCTGTCAATGAACAGAAACATTCTTGTTTGCAGACAGAAGGGTATATTCACATTGTGGATTTTCTAGATTAATTTCGTCACATTGGGGCACATTTATTTAGACGCCGGTCTTAATAAGCCACTGCGCTGGCGGTGGTTCTGCCGCAGTTATGTAGAGGCGCCGGCATCCAAAAAAGTGGCGCATATCTGTTCTGACCTCCATAGTATGCACCGATACCTGAAATCCACGTCCTGAAAAAATAAAATAGCATCACGTCAGATATTCGCGTGGTTTCAGTACGGAAACCAGAGCCAGGTCTGAATGCGCTAAATCTGCGTGTAAATTCACACCATGTACAAACGCAAATCCGCAGCAAAAATCTGAGAGTTACCTGATGGAAAAATCTGCTGCACGAACCTTTTTTGCTTCTTACAGCTGATGATTTGTTACAGTTGATCCAAAGCAAACAGACAGAAGTCCAGACTGATGCAGGACGATGGAAATTGTTTTTTGGTGCGGATTTCTGATATTGTGGCAAAAGCACAGCGTTTTTTATCGCCATATTCTCACAACACGTGAGATCAGACTGGATGCTAAATCCATACGGAAACCATCACATTGAACACCAGCTGACAGATATTTTGCAGCAGGCAATGCCGAGCAGAACTCTAGTAACCTGTCGGCGCTCCGATGACAGACAAGCCCCTAACAGGTTATCAGAGATCCTATGAACTCAGCATTTCATTATGTGCAGACACCGAACCAGCAGGGATTGCTATGACATCTTCACTCAGAGGCAGCTCTAGATGACGCTAGAATATAAAGCCACAACTCCTGCACCGGTGATTCCTTCCGCTGCGGTGGTGAATAAACTGGGGGTTCCTACACACTGCGAGAACGTAGAGGACTGCGACCACCTCCAAAGTCATTCAACTCCTGGAGGAAGCAGCAGCCAGCGGCCGCCTCAGCATGTGGTGTAGGGGACGGGGACCCAGCATCTTTCAGACAAAATGTCTAAGATGGGAATACCCCTTTAAGAAAGTAATAAAATAATACTTCCCATAGGTGAGCCCTAGAATAGCGGAGTTTAGGGCAGCACTATTATTTTATGTACCTATATAGCGCTGACATATTCTGCAGCACTTTACAGACATTAGCATCACGCTGTCCCCAGGAGCTCACAATCTAAGGTCCCGATCAGGATGTCTTTGGAGTGTGGGAGGAAACCGGAGAACCCGGAGGAAATCAACGCAAACACGGGGAGAACATTCAAACTCCATGCAGATGTTGTCTTTGGTTGAATTCAAACCTAGGACCCCAGCGCTGCAGTGCTAACCACTGAGCCACCACTAACCACTGAGCCACCGTGTTGCCCATTATGTTACCAGTCTATATGCAGACCAGAACTCAGACGGCGCATCAATATTGTAAGGCAGTGGCACAGAGATGGCGGCTTTCTGCAGGGGAAGCTATGTAACGCATGGTGCATTCCCTGGACCGGTTCTCATACAGGCGGCAAATACGTCCCTCGCAGGTGCTTTGCATCAGTCGCAGCTCACAGCCCCGGCGCAGCCCCTGACTGGAATGACAGCCTTGCAGTAGTCAGCAGCGTGATATCCTTTATTCTGCGCTGAACGCCTGGCCGGTGGAAATTGCTGTGTGAGTGCACGCTTCCCTCCTCACAGTTTACGGTAGGAATGTTCCTGTAAGATATGATTATGTTGTCGATCTCGGTGTAACACATCTAAGTGTTGAGGGGATAACACCTAGCGCAGCGGCGCAGCCTCGAAGGCTCTGACAATGCAGCGGCGGCTGCTGCACATACAGCCCACAATAATGTAATTATACGCTGCAACAAATGCTATACAATCTGTAAGTGATAGGTGCTGATAGAGCGCCAGACGCTGCTCTGCTTAAAGGAGAAGCGGCCTCAGAACAGAATGGTCGAGGAAATGGGGGGCGAGATCCCGGGAATCGTATCATCAGCATGGACCTGAAGGCAGTCGTCCAGCGTTACATAAAAAAATAAAAAAAAGTTTAATCTGTGAGTTGTACAAGTTTCTAATTGACAATTGTGCTTCAGTTTCTCATTATTTTCAAGATCTCTGCTTTCTGTCAATTTAGGGGAGAATGCTTGTAAGACCTAAAATCGTTACTATTGTATCCAGTCTAGAAAATCGTATGAGACTGATACACTATCTATAGTGTTTACCTCACAAGACTGGACACAACTGTAACAAATCCTCAGCTGTGACCTGTATAAGGTCTTTATGTTTTTTTTTATCCTCTAGACCTAAATATGTTGCCATTCACCAATAGCAAACAGAAATCTTAAAAAATGGTGAATCACAAACAATAGCGAAAAGTTCCAAAGTAAAAAATGTGTAAAATACTTTTGGACACAGACAGCACTGATGGGCAGTGTTGGACTAGCACCAGAGCACCCAGGGATCTGCTGGTAGGTCCAGCCCCAGGTACCACAGTGGGCCCCAAAAGTCCTTTGGAGCCACTAGGGTCTCTTTCTTTAAATCAGACTCTATTGATACTATAGAGGTTGGGCCCCGAGAGTAATTTCCTCTGGTGAGCTCATGGAACCCCAGCCCAACACTGCTGATGGGGGAGGGACTCAGGGGCACCCACCAATCAGTCCTATTGCTTTCACTGTACATCTCATATGTGATGGAGGGATGTAGAGTTTTAAATCTATGAAACTGCCTTGCAAATCCTACAGAAAACTTTACTCTGGAAGTGAATCTCCACTTTTTATCATCAGAAGATTTTTAGATGCAATTTATTATTATACTTTTATAGGAATCAGATTCCTTCCCATAAACATAAAGTATTCTGAAAGATATATGAGTCTTAGTAAATCAAAATCTGAATCTCCAAAAAAGATTCACAATATTTATTGATAATTCTTAAAACCTAATGTCCAAACTATGTTTAGAGTATATTACCAATCAATTGCTTAGAGATAAACAATAGATAATACAAAGATATTTACCAATCAATAATTTAGAGATAAAGAAACAGATAATAATTAATTATTATCTGTTGTTTATCTCTAAATAATTGACTGGTAAATATCTTTGTATTATCTATTGTTTATCTTTAAGCAATTGATTGGTAATATACTCTAAACATAGTTAGGAATCAGATTCCTTCCCCTGATTCAGAGCTCCAAACATTCTCATTATGTCTAGAGCCGCCACTAGAGGGAGCTCAGGAGATGATTACATACAGATATATACAGCCACCACTAGAGGGAGCTCAGGAGATTACTACATACAGATATATATACAGCCACCACTAGAGGGAGCTCAGGAGATTACTACATACAGATATATATAGCCACCACTAGAGGGAGCTCAGGAGATTACTACATACAGACATATACAGCCACCACTAGAGGGAGCTCAGGAGATTACTGCATACAGATATATACAGCCACCACTAGAGGGAGCTCAGGAGATTACTGCATACAGATATATACAGCCACCACTAGAGGGAGCTCAGGAGAATACTACATACAGATATATACAGCCACCACTAGAGGGAGCTCAGGAGATTACTGCATACAGATATATACAGCCACCAGAGGGAGCTCAGGAGATTACTACATACAGATATATACAGCCACCACTAGAGGGAGCTCAGGAGATTACTACATACAGATATATACAGCCACCACTAGAGGGAGCTCAGGAGATAACTACATACAGATATATACAGCTACCAGTAGAGGGAGCTCAGAAGATTACCACATACAGATATATACAGCCACCACTAGTGGGAGCTCAGGAGATTACTACATACAGGTATATACAGCAAGCACTAGAGGGAACTCAGGAGATTACTACATACAGATATATCCAGCCACCATTAGAGGGAGCTCAGTAGATTACTGTATACAGATATATTTAGCCACCATTAGAGGGAGCTCAGGAGATTACTACATACAGATATATACAGCCACCACTAGAGGGAGCTCAGGAGATTACTACATACAGATATATTCAGCCATCACTAGAGGGAGCTCAGGAAATGACTACATACAGATATATACAGTCACCACTAGAGGGAGCTCAGGATATTACTTTATACAGCTATATACAGCCACCACTAGAGGGAGCACTGGAGATTACTACATACAGCTATATACAGCCACCACTAGAGGGAGCTCAGGAGATTACTGCATACAGATATATACAGCCACCACTAGAGGGAGCTCAGGAGAATACTACATACAGATATATACAGCCACCACTAGAGGGAGCTCAGGAGATTACTGCATACAGATATATACAGCCACCAGAGGGAGCTCAGGAGATTACTACATACAGATATATACAGCCACCACTAGAGGGAGCGCAGGAGATTACTACATACAGATATATACAGCTACCAGTAGAGGGAGCTCAGGAGATTACCACATACAGATATATACAGCCACCACTAGTGGGAGCTCAGGAGATTACTACATACAGATATATACAGCCACCACTAGAGGGAGCTCAGGAAATTACTACATACAGATATATACAGCCACCACTAGAGGGAGCTCAGGAGATTACTACATACAGATATATACAGCCACCACTAGAGGGCTCAGGAGATTACTGCATACAGATATATACAGCCACCACTAGAATGAGATCAGCCGATTACTACATATATATATATATATATATATATATATACAGCAACCACTAGAGGGAGCTCAGGAGATTACTACATACAGGTATATACAGCCACCACTAGAGGGAGCTCAAGAGCTTACTGTATACAGACCTAATTGTCCAAACCCCTTTAAAGTTCTTGCTATCGGCAAATGTAAACAGCTACAAAAATCAGTTCATAATCTGGAAGCATCAGATATTATGACCCGTACAAGCGTTCGTTCCTGGAGCAATGCTGCTGTTTCCATCATTTTTTCACTTTGGATTTCTGTACATGGAGGGTGTTTTTGAAGCTTACGTGTTTGATGTTTTTCCTTAACTGAGAACATAGGAAGCTGAGGTGAAAGATGGAGCCCATGTGAACCGCGAGTCGGCACGTGCCAGTCACTTTTACACATACTGTACAAAGTGTCTGCAAAGTTATTCACTGAACACAACGTCAGAGACAAGAGCTGATATTCCTCAGCCTCAACTTACACATGGCATCAAGAACGAACAATCATTCTGGTCCAACACGAAGACAATATATATCACCAAGACAACAGCCAGGAGTGTAATATCACCCTCACCTGCCCCAATGCATCACCAACATGGAAGAGGAGGCAGTAAGGCCAGATTCACATGAGTGAGTTCATGGGGAAATGCACTCCATGTGAAGGCCACATTTCCCAGATCGACTGAGGCTCAGTTGTCCTGAACTCACTGTATCAGAGTGAACTCTGAGGGTCTAGGTTCCAGCCTGACCACGGGTCTAAAGACCCATACCATGATCCAGCAGCATCTTTTGGGTACAGTACAGTAAACCTGCAGTCAGGCATGAACTCATAGCTTCATACATCACTATTACACAGTGAGTTCAGTTCTAGGGGTCTCACCGTGGACTTCCATGAAAATTTGGAGAGTGGAACAAATACCTGTAGAATCTAGATAAAATGTTACTGATACTCATCGTGAGGAGACTAAGCATCAAAAGATCATACATTATCTTCAGGAAACCACTCATCATCTTGAGGAGGCCAGGCATTTTGAGGAGACCACACAACATCTTCTGGAGACCATGCATCAACATAAGAAGACCATGTATCAACATGAGAAGACCATACATCAACATGATGAGACCATACATCAACGTGAAGAGACCAAACATTAACAAAAGGAGTCTGTCTATCAACATCATAAGACCACACACAATCCTGAGGACACAATGTATCATTATGAAATGCCATGTATGAGGATAACATGCATCAACTTAAGACCACACATCATTCTGAGACCATGCATAAACCTAAGGCGACCATGTATCACCTTGAAGGACCATACATTAACCTGAGGAGACCATGTACCATCCTTAGGAGACCTCACATCAATATGAGGATGCCATGTATCATCAGGAAGTGCAATGTATCATACATGAAGAGACCATGCATGAACTTAGGAGACCATGTCTCAAGCTGAGGCGAACACATATCATCATGAAGGACCATACATCAACCTGAGGAGACCATGCATTGTCCCTAGGAAACCATGTATCAATATGAGGAGGCCATGTATCAAACTGAAGCGAACATGCATCAACTTAAGAAGACCACACATTATCCTGAGACCATGCATGAACCTGAGGCGACAATTTCTCCTCCTGAAGGACCATACATTAACCTGGGGAGAGCATTCACCATCCATAGAAAACCATGAATAAATATGAGTAGATCATGCGTCAAAATGAGGAGACCTCCTTTTCCCCTCCTCTACCCTCTTGTGTCTTGTCGTGTCTTTTGACCTTTGTAACCCACCCTTTATATATTACATATGCCTACACGAGGACTGTTCTTGACCAGTTATATTATTGTTGGATTCAGCCTATTTGTTTGTAGACTAGCCTGCTCAAATCTACCTCTCTATTGATTATGGTGTATACCAATATGTGTTGACAGAAATAGAACTGCTTGGTATTCATTTATAAAAATTATTTGCAATGTCTAAACTTTTATGTATGATGGTCGTTTGGATGTTAACAGATTTCACAAAGAAATGTTTATGTTTCCTGTATACTTATACTTTCTTCAATAAAAAGACAATTATAAAAAGAAATAATGAGGAGACCATGTTTCATGAGGAAGTGCCATGTATCAACATGAAGAGAACATGCATCAACTTAGGAAGACCATGTATCACCTTGAAACAATGCATCAACCTGAGGCCACCATGTATCATTATGAATGACAATACACCAAACTGAGATCATAAACCATCCTTAGGAGACCATGAATCAATATGATAAGACCATGTACAGTATCAATGTGAGGAGGAGACCATGTATTCACTATGAAATGCCATGTATCAACATATGGACAAAATGCATTAACTTAAGAAGACCATATATCATCCTAAGACCATGCACTAACATGAATCCATGCATTGTCCTGAGGAGCCCAAGCATCATCATTAGGAGACCAGGATTTTTGCACCACCCCAAGAAGACCAAAACTCATCATCATGTCAAGATAGTATATCATAACAGGCAGTCCAAGTATCACCAGAGGAAACCATGAGACCATGCATCAAAATGAGAAGACAAAGCAATGCCAAATTAGAGTATCATCATGAGGAGACAGTGCACAATAGCAGACAACATGCATCAACATAAAGGAAGTAAACAATGCAAGACCATACATGAACATTAGAAGACCATGTAAAAAGAAGAGGAGAACATGCATCAACAAGGTGAGACCGAGACCATGCAATAATAAGAAGACCATACATCAATACAAGGAGACCACAAATCAACATAAACCATGTATTGTATTATCATGACAGGACCATGAACCCTTAAGAAACATCACACACCATCAAGTGGATCAGGTCATCCTGATGGGTCTTCAGGAGGAAACTACATCAACATGACTGGACCATGAAGAGGAGCCATGGAATCATCACGAGGAAACGTTATATAATTATGAGAAGGCCATGCATCAAATGAGGCAAAATGATCACAGCAACATGAAGAGATAGAAACTGCACCAGGCATCAAGGTAAGGAGATGATGAATACATGAGGAGAGTACAGTATATACCCACATATAGGGAGTTCAGCTCTGGAGTATAATACAGGATGTAACTCAGGATCAGTACAGGATAAGTAATGTATATACACAGTGACTGCACCAGCAGAATAGTGAGCGCAGCTCTGGAGTATAATACAGGATGTAACTCAGGATCAGTGCAGGATAAGTAATGTAATGTATGTATACAGTGACTGCACCAGAAGAATAGTGAGTGCAGCTCTGGAGTATAATACAGGATGTAACTCAGGATCAGTACAGGATAAGTAATGTATGTGCACAGTGACTGCACCAGCAGAATAGTGAGTGCAGCTCTGGAGTATAATACAGGATGTAACTCAGGATCAGTACAGGATAAGTAATGTATGTACACAGTGACTGCACCAGCAGAATAGTGAGTGCAGCTCTGGAGTATAATACAGGATGTAACTCAGGATCAGTACAGGATAAGTAATGTATGTACACAGTGACTGCACCAGCAGAATAGTGTGTGCAGCTCTGGAGTATAATACAGAATGTAACTCAGGATCAGTACAGGATAAGTAATGTATGTACACAGTGACTCCACCAGCAGAATAGTGAGTGCAGCTCTGGAGTATAATACATGATGTAACTCAGGATCAGTACAGGATAAGTAATGTATGTACACAGTGACTGCACCAGCAGAATAGTGAGTGCAGCTCTGGAGTATAATACAGGATGTAACTCAGGATCAGTACAGGATAAGTAATGTATGTACACAGTGACTGCACCAGCAGAATAGTGAGTGCAGCTCTGGAGTATAATACAGGATGTAACTCAGGATCAGTACAGGATAAGTAATATATGTACACAGTGACTCCACCAGCAGAATATTGAGTTCAGCTCTGGAGTATAATACAGGATATAACTCAGGATCAGTACAGGATAAGTAATGTATGTACACAGTGACTCCACCAGCAGAATAGTGAGTGCAGCTCTGGAGTATAATACAGGATGTAACTCAGGATCAGTACAGGATAAGTAATGTAATGTATGTACAGTGACTGCACCAGCAGAATAGTGAGTGCAGCTCTGGAGTATAATACAGGATGTAACTCAGGATCAGTACAGGATAAGTAATGTATGTACACAGTGACTCCACCAGCAGAATAGTGAGTTCAGCTCTGGAGTATAATACAGGATGTAACTCAGGATCAGTACAGGATAAGTAATGTATGTGTGGCGAAACCGACCTCGCCACTGGGTTTTGGAGAGGACTGGCTGCTGGCCTCTTGCCCCAGGATTATGGGCCATATACTAACTTTTAAACCCCTGAACCGATTCAAGTGAATTTTGGATAGGTTTGTCCCCAAGTTATACTGTTTAAATTAATGTAAGTTATATGTATAGCCAATGTAAACTCACAAAGTTGTAACAATTTATAATAAGTGTAACTTGTCAGCTTGGGAGGAATATGCTGGGTGTGTTTCTATTGTGCCATTGTCCCATTGTGTGTTTAAAGGGTGATGTCTGTCCTATTGTCTGCACATGTGTATTGGTGACTTCTCTTTGTCTTGAGAGATAATTGGATTACGCCTCGGGTGTCTCGAGGGCAGAGAGGAGGAAACCATGATGCATTGTGGGGATGTGTTGTGTCTGTGTGTCCTAAGTGCTGTTTATCTGTCCTATGTCACAGTCTTCATTCTGGTCCCCTAGGGGCGTGTACACCAGATGGGCTGTACTTACATTGTATGTGTTGTAAATTACTGATTGGTTGCATTTCAAACCCCTGTGGGCAGTACTATGTTTGTGGTTTATGAATAAAAGAGGCTGTACGTGAAGTACAGTCAGACCACTGCTTGACCCTTAACACGGAGCCTTGTCTCGTTATTGGGGGGATTCACTGTATGCTGTTAGAAGACCGATTGCCAGGATTGTATGCTTTTCCTGTTCGTCTGCTAGCAGCTATTCGTGAGGTTCCAGTTTGGAGTGCTACTTTGTATCCAGTTCGGGACATTGGTGTTCTGCAGTAGCTGGGCCTGTCTCTCAGAAAGGGGCTTATCGCCTAAACTGATTTTAACCCCTTGTCTGCTGAAACGGTCCGTTACATTGGTGGCAAGCAGCGGGATTGTTCCTACAGCCAGAAGGACAGCTACAGGAGACACCATTTCTGTGGATTCTACAATTTAAGGACAACGCATGTCACAGTACCGCGACCCTGACAGCACCAGAATGTAAACAGCAGTGGAGTACGATGAGGGTGTCATGGATGACCGAGATGCAGTCCGCAAAGGCATCTGGTACCAGGTACTGGGTATTGTGGAGTATATGCAGGACGAGAGACTCCCCACGGAAGACCAGCGGTTGCAGAAGCGAGTAGCCCTGCGGATGCCCTTCCTGGGAGAGCAGCCCCGGGAGGAATGGGTAAAGGAATTGGAACTCCTAGCATGGCGGGAGCTGTGGCTGGAAGATGCCTACCAGGCGCTCTGGTGGTATGGGGCACAGTACCTACCCAGGACAGCTGAGCATGACAAGCCGGAGGGAGAGGAGTTTGATGGTCCTGGCTTGTTATGGGAGACTTTTTCAGAGCTGGAGTTTGGGAGCCCTACACAAGCCCGGTTCCATGATCTCTTGGAATGGAGGGAGAGCAGGTATGACTGGGACGACACTCATGAGATTGAGCAGGACCTGGTCCACCTGGTGACCCGGGAGATGGAGCTGGAACAGGGCTACCAGCAGCTGTTCCACGCCAGTGAGAAGGCTCAGCAGGACAGTAAGGTGACAGACCCAGTCTCCATTCCCCAGCGGCAGTGTGAATTGCAGGGAATTGGGAGCCCAGTCTCCATTCCCCAGCGGCAGTGTGAAGTGCAGGGAGAGGAGAGCAGCGTCCTCCCTCCCCAGCGGCAGGCTGAGTTACAGGGGGCAGAGGTAGTTGTTCCTGCCCCCAGCAGCAGCATGATTTTTTGGGAATTGGGAGCCCAGTCTCCATTCCCCAGCGGCAGGCGGAGTTACAGGGGGCAGAGACAGTCGGTCCTGTCCCCCAGCGGCAGAGTGTCGAGCAGGGAATAGAGAGCCCAGTCTCCTTTCCCCAGCAGCAGGACACTGTATTGGGAGCGGAGACGGTCGGTCGCCCTCCCCAGCGGCTGGAAGTATGTATGGGAGAGGAGCTTGTTACCCCCTCTCCCCAGCGGCAGCTTAACGCACCAGGGGGAGACAGTAAGCCCCACAACAGTGCAGATGGGACCGTGGTCTCTGCACTTACAGCACAGGGGGTAGAGACAGTCGGTCTCCCCCTCCAACAACCAGGCTCCAACCAGGCTTCTTCCGTGGTAGCGCTGGCACCAGGGCAGAGTACCGCTGATCCCTGCCCACAAAGCAACCTCCACTCCAAGCCAGGGAGCAACACAGAGACCGAGAGTACCAGCTTCCAACATAACCTTGGTGGACTCACTGGACAGAGACAGGCTACCAAATGCAACAGGTCCAGTATTTGGTTGTGGGTGGGCTGCCAGACAAACTCAGGTACCGACCGGCGTGAGGTCAGGTATCTGGTTAGTCTTCCCTGGGGGGGGGGAGATGTGTGGCGAAACCGACCTCGCCACTGGGTTTTGGAGAGCACTGGCTGCTGGCCTCTTGCCCCAGGATTATGGGCCATATACTAACTTTTAAACCCCTGAACCTATTCAAGTGAATTTTGGATAGGTTTGTCCCCAAGTTATACTGTTTAAATTAATGTAAGTTATATGTATGGCCAATGTAAACTCACAAAGTTGTAACAATTTATAATAAGTGTAACTTGTCAGCTTGGGAGGAATATGCGGGTGTGTTTCTATTGTGCCATTGTCCCATTGTGTGTTTAAAGGGTGATGTCTGTCCTATTGTCTGCACATGTGTATTGGTGACTTCTCTTTGTCTTGAGAGATAATTGGATTACGCCTCGGGTGTCTCGAGGGCAGAGAGGAGGAAACCATGATGCATTGTGGGGATGTGTTGTGTCTGTGTGTCCTACAGTGCTGCATATCTGTCCTATGTCACAGTCTTCATTCTGGTCCCCTAGGGGCGTGTACACCAGATGGGCTGTACTTACATTGTATGTGTTGTAAATTACTGATTGGTTGCATTTCAAACCCCTGTGGGCAGTACTATGTTTGTGGTTTATGAATAAAAGAGGCTGTACGTGAAGTACAGTCAGACCACTGCTTGACCCTTAACACGGAGCCTTGTCTCGTTATTGGGGGGATTCACTGTATGCTGTTAGAGGACCGATTGCCAGAAGTGTAAGCTGATTCCTGTTCGTCTGCTAGCAGCTATTCGTGAGGTTCCAGTTTGGAGTGCTACTTTGTGTCCAGTTCGGGACATTGGTGTTCTGCAGTAGCTGGGCCTGTCTCTCAGAAAGGGGCTTATCGCCTAAACGGATTTTAACCCCTTGCCTGCTGAAACGGTCCGTTACAGTATGTACACAGTGACTGCACCAGCAGAATACTGAGTTCAGCTCTGGAGTATAATACAGGATATAACTCAGGATCAGTACAGGATAAGAGCAGCATATTGCTTGCATAGTTACTGTACTGGAGTTGACATGTGATTACACTGGGATACAAGTAATGTTCCCGCTCTAGTCTCTGTACACATATTCTTTCTTCCTGGAGCAATGTGATGCAATGTGGGGGGGGGGGGGGTTATTGTTCTGGTGCTGATAATTAGCGCACATACAAGAGGATTATAAGTGCAGCAGGTGGAATATTCCTGGGGGGAAGAGCTCTACCTCAGGACTGACACTGAGAGAATGTGCGCTCTTTGTCCTGAGCGTCCTTCTGTTATAATGCGGCCGGATCGCGGTGTCTCCTGTGGATGGAGGACGTGGGTGAGGAGCAGCTTTCATGTTTCTGCACATTACCTCAAGCCCCGCTGGGAGAAGAGTTATCATTTCTCCTCCGACTTCTGACTCCGTATCAACAACTATTAATTTTTAACCAGAACAAATGGTAATTTTCTTTATTGACATCTGACTGATCAGGAGAAAAGAGAGAGGAGCCCGATCCTGGAGATCAGCGAGGGGGAGAGGACAACACCCCTGACAGAGCAGGAAATAAATCTGCCATACCTGCCTTGGGCCTGATTTATTATGAATTTTAGACAGTTTTTGCGCCTATTAAAAAGGTGTCTTTTGGGGCAAAATACTGTTGTACAGTACGCCAACCAAGAGGTGGCTAGACGTCTGGCATCATGCGCCCAATCTATCAGACAGCGGGCACCACTGAGACTGTGGAGGGTAACACATTAGCAGACACTTTAGGGCAGGGATGCCCAACCTGCGGCCCTCCAGCTGTTGCAAAACTGCAACTCCCAGCATGCCCGGACAGTCTACAGCTATCAGCCTACAGCAGGGCATGATGGGAGTTGTAGTTTTAGGTTGAGCATCCGTGCTTTAGGGGGACCTCGCACCTGCATCATTACATGGACAACCCACAGATTTCAATGAGAACTGTGCAATGCTTCATTTCTCCTGCGGTGGCGCTGCAGGGGAATTAAACACTTAGGGCTCATGCACACTAATGTATTTTCTTTCTGTGTCCGTTCCATTTTTTTGCGGACTGTATGCGGAAGCATTCATTTCAATGGGTCCGCAAAAAAAACCTACAGAAGTTACTCTGTGTGCATTCTGTTTCCGTATGTCCGTTCCGCAAAAAGATATGTCCTATTATTGTCCGCCTAACAGACAAGGGTAGGACTGTTCTATGAGGGGCCGGCTGCTGTTCCGTTCCGCAAAATACGGAATACACACGGACGTCATCCATATTTTTTGAGGATCCGTGTTTTGAGGACCGCAAAATGCATACGGTCAGGTGCATGAGCCCTTATGGTCAGGTTCCCCCACACATCACAGATAGGGAGGGACTTCCAAAACTACCTTGGAGGAGTCTTCTGACCGTGCACTGCCTTTGTCTAATATATATTTAAAAGATCTCTGCTTTTTGACAGTGAATGAAAAGAAAATGCCATTAGATCAAGCTCCTGCTACTTGCACAGCTGAGGATTCGTTACAGTGTATCGTGCAGTTCTTGAGAGGGGACAGCTTGGAGCATTGCCTACGCTATATCAAGCCTAGCATTACCATGTGTGTGAGTAGGACGAGGTCAGGACAGGCACCAGGTATAAACACTTCCGCATTCATTCCCTGACATCTAGCAGAGGTAGTGAAGATGTCCCTGGTCTGTTTTTGTTACATTATTTCCATAATGACAAGTTTCCATAAGGTGGGCTCCCAGTCATTCCAGCTGCTGGGAGTGATAGTCTGACCCCTGACCCCATCTAGACACTTATAAAGAGTGTGACAGATATCAGACATTCTGACGTCCTGTCGTTAGGGTGATCACATCTGGCGGTCAGATTTAAAGGGTTTCTGTCAGCAGATTTAACCCTATTAAGCTGCGATGTGCTAATGTCAGCTAAACCTAACCAGCCTACTCCTACTTTTATCTGTGCCCCCGTTACGCCAGAAATCAAACTTTTATAATAAGCTAATTAGCCTCTAGGTGCGGGCGGGGGGGGGGGGGGGGGGGGGGATCGTTGTTCCTGCTCCTAT
Source organism: Bufo bufo (assembly GCF_905171765.1). Taxonomy (NCBI): domain Eukaryota; kingdom Metazoa; phylum Chordata; class Amphibia; order Anura; family Bufonidae; genus Bufo; species Bufo bufo. Next base: position 9,180,503 of record NC_053391.1, read on the forward strand.
AGGCTCCGTTCTCCCACCTTTGTCGCCTCCCTCCAAGTCCTGATTGACAGGGCCAGGCCTCGCTCGCATCCGTCTGCCAGCCCCCGCGCAGGCGCGGTGAGGAAGCTGGCAGCCTGCCCTTTAAGTTAGTTTTTAGTTGTGTAATACCTCAGTCTGGCCTGTAGGTGTCATTGTTGCTAGTTGATGTACAAGGAAATATAAGGCAATTCCCGCAGTGACACCTACAGGCTGCAGCGTGGTACTACACCGTGTCAGAATACAGTAGTTATGCAATTACATGCAGAATGATCATTTTCTGCATTCTTCATTCTTATTACAGTTCATGGAACATTGGAGATAAGTAAGAATTACAGAAATGAGACAATATGAAATATTATATATATATATATATATATATATATATATATATATATATATATATGTGTAACCTTAGTGTAAAGAGCTTGACAGAGCAGCCAGCTCATTTCATATTTTACATGACGCCTCTAGTCATTGCTCGCTATATAGAACCAAAATGCCTAAATACACAAAAAATACTTGAATATACAGTAAACCCCCCAAATATCTAAATCCCGAAAAAATCTATGACAAATCTTTAAGACGTACAGTGCAGTCACATTGATTGCTGTACATATCCACAACCAGCGCTGGTTTGGGTCTCGGCCCTTTAAAGGGTCCTGCGATCAGATTTGCAAAAATCTGATTAATACTGCAGCAAGAAACAAGGAGGTAATTGCACATACAGCTAAAGACAGACTGCCAGGCAACCCCATTGTGGTTGTTAGGCAGTGTAATCCCTAGCAACCAGTCAGACACGACAGCTTCCTGCTGGGAAGCAGGTATATCAGTCTGCACTAGTAATCAGATTTTTCTAATAAATACATAGGATGTTCTATCTCTTAGGACAAGTTCAGCTAAAGAGGAAGGAAATCATCTCATCACTTTCTGAACCTGAAGGATCAGCAAAAAAAAATTATAAAAAAAAAAATTCTGGATGACGTTGGAAATATTTTTCAAAGTTGTCATAGGAAAGCAGTGCTGCCCTACTAGCTAACAAATACTGGCCCTCCATACTCCGCACGCGTGCACAGGGAAGGAGCGCAGCGGAGGAGGTCACTAAGCAGTTTTCATTAACCCTCGGTGGGAGATGTGCCTCTAAAGACCCGGCTGCACATCTGCACCAAGCAAATACTGATAAAGATTTTAAAAAAAAAATTGATTGACATCTAGGGCGGCATCAACCACATCTCAGGTTGCATTAACTCACACCTTGCCGTCATTCCCTGCTGGTTCAGGTCTTTGACTGGCCGCAGTGGTCACATGATGTATGTGACAACATCACAGCAATGTAAACAAAGGTCTCCGGGGACCACCGGAGCGTTAAGAGCTGGAGCGGATGGGGATGGAACAGGTGGACGTTGGTTATTTTTAGGTTACAAATTAAAAAATTCCCAACAACCACTTTAAAACTCTGCATTTTGCTGTTCCTCTGTTACTCCTCTGAGACATTCGTGAATACTGTATACGGACAACTGGATGTTACCACTGAGAGCCTACACAGTCGGACACCATCAGCACGGATTGGGCGCTGTCACCGGCTCAGGGACGGACACCAACTGTCAATTTATTCATACATTTCTAGTATGGATAACAAGGGAACAGTATAACAAAAGGTTTTAAGAAATTATGCTTCTGAATATTTAATTCACTGGGAGTACAAATTACTTACCAAACCAGACAAATCAGGAGAGGTGACAGATCCTCTAAATGTCCCTGTCATCCCCTGCTGGTTCTGCACTGACTATAAGGCCGGTATAATGCTGCCCCTGTGGCTTCCCTTTCTGCAGGACGTCCAAGGCCTTGACTAGAACACGATCCTGGAGGCCGGTGAGTCATGGATCTCAGGATCAGGGAATTCCTATAGGCTGAGTCAGTCTACCCTGTCCTGACGCACTCCAGTCCCCTATGGGCCGTCCGCTCAGGGGCCACTTACAGGTGACACTCCTGGGATCTGCAGCCTCAGGGGCCCGCCAAGCAGTACTGCCCCCTGGTTATAGGCTCGCACAGTTGTATCTCGTATTTCCTTGGCAGGAGGATATTGAGATGACAGTGAATGTACCGCCATATCCTGTACATGCTACAGGTAATATTACATTATATTACAATATACTACAGGTAATATTACATTATATTACAATATACTACAGGTAATATTACATTATATTACAATATACTACAGGTAATATTACATTATATTACAATATACTACAGGTTATATTACATTATACTATAATATACTACAGGTTATATTACATTATGTTAGCACAATGTATGTAATACTATATTATACTAAATGATGGTATGCGATATGTGATATATCTGACATTATATTAATATAACTTATACTACATTGTATTATACTATAGGTAATATCATATTATATTACATTATATTATACTACATGATGGTATTCCATATGTTACATATCTGACATTTCTGTATTATACTATAGGTAATATTATATTAGTACAGAATCTAATACTACATTACACTGTATTATATTATTACATTTTATTGTGCTATAGGTAATTTTATATTCTATTAATTGTATTTACCGAAACATTACACCACATGACTTTATCAACATATAATATTACATATCCAGCATTATGTTATTCTATAGGTAATACTACAATATATCAATAGTATAATACTATATTCTACCGTATTCTATTTAATAGTATATTATACTGTATGGTCATATATTATTAGTACTACATTATAGCATTCTATCTAATATTATATTTCCCCGCATTATTTTATACTATGTCTAATATTACATGATAAATGACATTATAATATATATAAACTTATATTGTATATAACATTACATTACTCTGCATTATATTATACGGTGTCTAATATCTTTATATTACTTATTACTATATATTTTATTATAGGTAATATTATATTAGTTTTGATAATTACTTTTTTCATTATTATTGTAATACATGATTTTGCTGTATATTTTATATAACAACATATATATATAGATATTTTTTCTCCAGATATTTCTATTAGTCTACATATTGTATATTCATCTATCTTATATTGTGTAATCTCGGGGTATATTATAGCGTACCACTTTTATCACAGAATGTCTTATGCGTTATATTATGTCATCTTTATTGATTTATGCTGCATTTTATGAAATATTATATTCTGTTTTAGTTTTTATTATTTTATCAATGAATGTATAATTTGTATTTTATATGCCATTTATATATTACATTACGGTATTTTATTGTACCAGGAATTATAATACGTTCCTGTATTCTATCCAGAACTTTTTTTTTTTTTATAAAATAAACTACAAAAATTCTACATTTTTGTAGCTACTTTTGAAGTATTAACCATGACGCGCTCCACATGAGAATAACGTCGTCCTGATTCCTGACACACAGACGCACATCAGTACGAACATCACGTGTTCAGCCGTGAATTCTGCCAATTTCACAAATCCTCAGCCAAAATATCCCACCGCCGGGAGGCTCCTCATTGACTTGCAGTAGGTGTGTCTCAATACATCAGGGTTTTCCTTCCCCGAGTTGGAGGGGGACGCGGGGGTGAACCTCAATTTCCTACTGATTGTTCATTTGCAGTTCTTACATAACATAAAGCGCCTCTTAAAGGGACATAGTGATTAGGACATTTATTCCCATGGAACTTTTTCTTTTCAAGTGTTTGCCTTTCTCATCTCAATAAATGAGGGAGGGTTAAAAAACAAAATGAAGCTTCTAATATCACAGGTCCTGTTATCGGCACCAAAAATATTTTGAGAATTCGTTTATTTTGCCGCCTTTATGGACGCCATGAGGAAAGAACGTAAATGTATAAAAAGCAAAATAGATAAAAATAAAAGCTGCATGGATCGGACAGAAACACAATGACGCCCCGCAGGCCTGGTAACGCTCCCTGACCAGTACCGCACCGGGGAGGGGGGGAGGGGGTGGAGGACTCCCCGTAATCAAAAATCATAAAATCCTCAGTGATCTTCCCAGTATTTCTCCTAGGAATGCAGCTGGCATGGGGCGAGACAAACCAACAAACTTCATCCGGGACGACATCCACAAGAAAGCAACAGACGGAGGCTTACTGTGACTCGGGCCTTGGCCTGGCCGGGGGGGGGGGGGGGGGGGGGCACCGATGAAAAAAATATATATATTGAAAGAATTATCTGGCGACGGTCAAGCAAATTAAGGCAGCAAAGACGGAAAGCAAAAGTAGGACGACAGTTGGGGAAAGGGAGGGGGGACCGCGAGGAAGCCAGTGGGGGTGGGGTACGGGCCCGGATCACTCCTTGCACCCGTTATGGCCTTTTCCTATTAACTACACTTCCCCTGCTGACTTTTTTTCCCTCCCTTCTCTCTTGGCAGGGCAATCGGCAGAATGCAAATGCTTGGAACAGAGAGAGACGTGAACGGCTGCCAGTGAAAAACTCTGAGTGATGGATCCACATATTTTCCCACTCTCTGTACCGGCACCTTGTTTGTCGTGCCAAATCCGACACCCACTGGTGGCATGAGGATATCTCGCCCAACTCCGGGCACATGCGAGCGGCAAACTGCTCGCTCAGCACTAAAGACCTCTCTCTCTCCTGTTGCCGTATGTCTCCCCGGGGAGGGGCAGTAACACCCTGCATCCTTGACACCTGAAAGCCATGGATTCCCACCACTCACCGACGTGGTGGCGGCGGCTCCGCTTTCCGTCCGGCGATGACGCTGCTAGCCACACTCGCAGCCTCCCGAGAGCGGCCGGCTAGGATTCTGATAATAGCTTCACGCTTTAACTCACTGATTTTTTTTTTTTTAGTTCACAGTGTTCCAGAGTGCAGGGCTGGGAGGGGAGGAGGAGGAAAATTACTGGAGCCTCTTACGACTCCACTTCCACTAACCGGGAGGAAATGTCTTATTAAACAAACAACCAACAACAACAAGACGAAAAGGAAAAAAAATCTATAACTAACGGGTCCGTCTCGCCAGAGGAATTTCTATCATTGTCTCCCGGTAAGAAACTTTACGCAGCAGAAGTGCAGCGGCTCAGCAGACGCAGGAGACGGAGAGGGGAGGATTTTTTTTTCCCTGAGTATTTATTTTCGTATGTTGTCTCCCAGCCGAGTCGCTGAACGCTCCAAACTCAACAGATTGTCCAGTTGTCGGGATTCTGTGGATCGCCTTAGGGAGGGGTGAATCCTGCTCCTCACTCGGCGCCCAAGGATCTGCTCAAATAGCAACTCCAAAATGGCGAGTTATAACTGGAGAGACACCCGTACCTGTGGGAGCGCTCCGAGGCTCCTTGGGATTTGTCAAGAAAAGGAGCGCACTCAAATGCATGCAAAAAGACCAAACAACGATACTAAAGACTAGTGTTCTCCTAATGAGACCGCCACAAAGTAACGGCTTCAAATCCTCCATTTCAGCGCTACCCAATTTGCGGAGGACGCACCTCTCAATAGAAAAGAGGATGAGTAAATGGCAAGTAATATACTGCCATAGAAACACAAGTACTGAACACGCTGCCATACCGTGCTCCGTGCACAAGGCATAAAACGTTACCATATCATCCTCAAATACCGTCATACAGTGCCCACATACACACAAATAGTGATGGACGAACATCGGCCGGACACGTTTCGTGAACGCGCGTTCGCGATCAAATGTTCGCAAACCGCGCGTTCGCGGCGGGCCCCATTCAATTTAATGGCAGGTAAACCTGAAAAGCTTTCAGGTCATATTTTCAGCCACCAAATACTTACTAGAAGTGCACAAATAGTCCCACAACATGGACAGTGACATATCAGAGGGGGATCAGAGGCTAAAATTCGCACAAAAAATATGTATTTTAATCAGGGGCCATGCGTCTTAAAGAAAAACTCTCACAAATATGCTCTACTGGAGCCTAGAAAATTTATATTTTAGGCCACGGGAGTACAGGCCCCAAAAATTGGGCATTCACCTGACAGAAAAGGCCTTTTATGCCGCTGTATTTACTTAAGAGAGGGACCATTCTTTGTTCTGGGTGGTGGCGGATATGTGTGGGCTGGCATGAGGAAATTCAATTACACATGGTCGTCACAGGTGTTAAATTCCTCCGAGATCCATGCCTCAGTCATTTTTAGAAATGTGAGGTAGTCCACACTGTCGTGAGCTAGGCGAGTGCGCTTATCGGTCACGATCTCACCTGCTGCGCTGAACGTCCTTTCGGACAAGGACACTCGACGAGTGGCAAGCCAAGAGTTCCATGGCAAATTGTGCCAGCTCTGGGCACAGGTCAAGCCTGCACATCCAGTAGTCCAGGGGTTCCTCATTTCTCAGAGCATCCACATCGGCCATTAACCCGATGTAGTCGGTCTAGGCGTTCCCTGAGGCTGGATCCGGAGGGCGGCTCTCGATGAGTTGGCTGCAAGAATGATCTCATATCTTAAGTGACCAACACATTTTCAAACCGCCCTCATCTTGCAGGCGCGGTAGGATTGGTACCCGCAACTGTTTCGCTGTGGGTGGAAATTCCTCTGCCAGCGCCGCAACAGCAGAATGCAGCATCTCTCGCAGCAAGGCCTGGAAATGCTGCATTCTGTCAGCCCTCTGTGATGCTGGTAACATGTCTGCCATTTTGTGTTTGTACCGGGGGTCTAAGTACGTTGCCACCCAGTACTGGTCCTTCCCCTTTATGCTTTTTATATGGGGTTCCCTCTTCAAACACTGAAGCATGAAGGCCACCATTTGCACTAAACTGGAAGAGGTGGAGCGGCCTGGCTCCTGCTCATCGCCCAGGAGAATGTTGTCCTCGGCCTCCTCTCCTCCAGACATGGACAACACCAGGGATGCCCGAAAAGTTTAAAGTCCCCCCTCAAAGCATGCTCTTCTTGCTCCTCCTCCCCCCAGCCAACATGCTCCTCTGACTCCTCTTCAGACTCCTGCTGACTTGTCTCAGATGGAGTAGCCCCCCTGGGAATTCATTAAGCATTGTGACTTCATCATCTTCCTGCTTCGACGGCTTGATCAATGACACGACGCAATGCACGTTTCAGAAAGAAGGTGTAAGGTACGATGTCACTGATGGTGCCCTGGCTGCGACTGACCAGTTTGGTGATCTCATTATATGGCCGCAGAAGTCTACATGCGTCGCACATAAGCAGCCACTGGCGCGGTGAAAAGAAACCAAGCTCCCCAGAACCTGTCCTGCCGCAGAGTTCGTACAGGTAGTCGTTAACGGCACGTTTCTGCTGGAGCAGCCTATCAAGCATACAAGGTGGAGTTCCAGCGCGTCGGGCAGTCACAAATCAGACGTCTGACGGGCAAGTGGTGTCGCCGCTGAACGCTAGCAAGGCGAGTAAGATCTTCTAAAATGGTAGGAGATTTTCCTGGCCTGCCGCAAGACGTCCTGGACCTCGGGGTATTTGGCAACGAATCGCTGCACAACTAAGTTCAGGACGTGTGCCATTTTGCCCTGTTTCAGCGCGCTCAGCAGATTGGCACCGTTGTCGCACACCACTTTACCAACTGTCAAATTGAGCGGGGTTAGCCACTGATCGGCTTGTGACCGCAGAGCTAAAAGCAGTGTAGGACCGGTGTGGCTCTTGGCTTCCAGGCACAACAGCCGCAGCACAGCATGGCAACGTGTCACCTGCCACGCCGAATAGGTTCTGGGAGCTTGGGGGGCGCAGTGGAAGAGGCGGTAGCAGTGGAAAAGGAGAATTCAGCCAAAGAGGAGACGCAGGATCGAGGAGGAGAAGAGGAGGCAGGCCTGCATGTAATCCGTGGCGGTAACACCAAATCCACACAGGTGCCACGGGTTACATGCTTGACGGCCGTCAGAAGGTTCACCCAGTGGGCAGTAAAAGTTATGTACCTTCCCTTCACGTGTTTGCTAGACCACATGTCTGTGGTCAGATGTATCTTGGCACCGACACTGTGTGCCAGAGATACATTCACTTGCCACTGAATGTGGCCATATAGCTCCGGGATGCCCTTCTGGGAGAAATATTTCCTTCCAGGGGACCTTCCATTGTGGTGTGCCAATGGCCACCAGTTTATATGGCAGTAGTTGGCGGGCTAGCAGTTCCAACAAGCCGGCGGTCAGCCGTTGGGCAAGAGGGTTATCCGGCGTCATCAACTTTTTATGCTCGAACAGTTGGGCCACGGAAGCCTGCCTTCTGCCAGATGAACGCAACAACGGCACGGTGGAAGGTGGAGTAGAGGACGACAGGGAGGAGAGAAGAGAAGGAGAAGGAGAAGAGGCAGGACGTGGAGCGCCGGGAGTGTGGCGTTGTGGGTTCTGACGGCGTTGCTCCCACTGGGCTCGGTGATGGGAGGCCAGGTACCTTCTTAAGGCGGTCATCCCTAGGTGAATGTTGGGTTTACAGCGACTTATGCGTTAACAGCTCAGGCTGCAGATGGCAAGACTATTGTCAGCAGCTGACATGTTAAAAAAAGCCCACACTGCGGAGCCATGTGCCGGAGTCCTGGGAGCGCCAGATGTGACCGTGCATGGTGGATGGCTCGCTCCAGATACATTCGCAGTCCGCTTTTTGCCTCCTGTGCACTGCGAGCTCTGCCTGCTTCTCCTCCCTATCTGCTGCTCCGTCTCTCCCTCTGAAATCCCCTCCTCTTCCTCTCTTGTGGGCACCCACGTGACGTCCATCGACACGTCATCATCGTCACCTTCACCACCACTGACATTAGAGATCTCGTAGTAGGCAACAACAGCGGGGACCTCCGTCCTTGGGCTGATCTGGGTACTGTCGTCAGACTGCTGGGTGGCGGCCGTTGCTACCTCCTCTTCCTCATCCGATGCCAAGAATGGCTGCACATCAGTAAGGTCTGGGAATGGATGGGAAAATGATTCCTCTGACTCGAGCGGAGGGGCTATGGTGGTGGTGATGTCTATGGGGGTGCACACAGCAGAGAGTGAGGAGGGTGCAGAAAGAGAGGATGAGGAGGGTGCAGAAGCGGAAGGCTGAGTCAGCCACTCAACCAACTCTGGTGCACCTTCTCCAACTTCCCACTTAGGCTCCGGCCTGGTGCACCTGCCTGACCTCTACCACCCCTGAGAATGGCCTGCCTCTCCTCTGCCTGTCATTTTCAAAAAGACCTTGTGCCAAAGTCCCTAGAGAAGAGTAGTATTTGGGGAAGCAGGTGTCTCGCAGGCCACAATCAGTATTTTGTGGAAAAAGGTATATAGAACACCTGAATAAATATTTGGTGGAAGCAGGTATATCACACCAGTTGCAAATAGTTGTTCCAATAGTGTTTGTCCCTCTATATACCTGCAGTATATCGGCAGAACCGCACACAACTGCTGCACAATACAAATGCACTATAATATACTTTCTATGTTAGAAAGTATATTATCAGTATATCACACCCCTCTGTGTATCACACCTATAGATAGCACACCTATACTAGTGCTTAAAAGGACTTTTGTGGCCCTATTAGCCAGCGTTTGGTGTCTCTAACAGCCTGTCCCTGCTCCACACAGCAACCTCTCCCTACACTGGCAAAAGACTGAATGTAAAATGGCGGCCAGATCGGGTTTATTTATAGGGTAGGGGGTATGTCTATGTGCTGAAACGTCTCAATTGGCCGTCCTGTACCTCCTGATGGATGTGTCATGGGTCAAAGTTCGGTGCAATGCAAAATAATATGGCGCATGCGTACATCGCCATATTTTGCATGTTCGGCGAATCGCAAACGAGCAAAGTTCGCTGTGAAACGACCGCCGGGAAAACTGCAAGGCCATCTCTACACACAAAGGGCATCGATATAGAGTCTTATCATGTCCACATGCTGCCATAATGTTACTGTGGCCCCACAATGCCAACTAGTACGAACCACCTTGTTCTGCCAACACAGAGTCAAACCGTGCTATACTGCACCAACCTAGGACTAAAGAGTGCCCATATAGTGCCATATTGTAACCAAAAGGCGCCATAGAGTGTCCACCACACAAGGAATACAACATTAGCATATAATCCTCAGATAGTGTCATACAATGCCCACATACAAACAGCACCCACACAATGCCAAACATTACGGGGACCACCTAGTGCCAAAATGATTCCACATAATGCCAAGCAGTGCCTTCAGAAGCACCATGTTGTGCCAACATAGAGCCCAACTGTGCCCATGCAGTGCTACACTGCACCAAACTAGAACCAAAGAGTGCCCATATAGTGCCATATTTTAGGCAAGGAGCACCATACAATGGCCATTACATAGACCATCCCCAGATAGCGCCATACGAGGCAACCCGACCAAAGCTATACATTTCCCACACTGCGTCTTACAATACCCACAAAGCGCCATATTGTTTCTATAGCCATATAATATTAAATGGTGCCAAATTACACCAACCTAGAGCCAAACAGTGCCAATATAATGCCATAGTGTAACCAAGACCATGCACATGGGGAAACACAGCACCTTACAGTTAGGCCTCATGCACACGACCGTTGTTTGGGTCCGCATCCGAGCCTCAGTTTTTGCGGCTCGGGTGCAGACCCATTCACTTCAATGGGTCCGAAAAAGATGCGGACAGCACTCCGTGTTCTGTCCGCATCCGTTGCACCATTCCGTGGCCCCGCAAAAAAAATATTGCATGTCCTATTCTTGTCCGTTTTGCGGACAAGAATAGGCATTTCTACAATGGGCCGCCAGTTCCGTTCCACAAAAAACGGAACGGTCGTGTGCATGAGGCCTAACCTGCAGTCCCCCCAGTCTCCCCATCACAGATCCACTTACCTCCTCTCTGCTGCAGGTGGTAAAACTAGACGAACAGTAAATGAAGAAAAAGACATGGAAAACGGAATCCAACAGAGCGGAGATCGACAAACTATAAACTGCAAGCGGTGCTTCGATGATCCCACAACCAAGGTGGTGCACCCTTTGAGTTCTGCCGCAGAGTGTATGTTAAGGCAGGGCCACATTAATGGTACACACGACCGTATTATTTTTTCTGCGTCCGTTCCGCTTTTCAATGCAGGTACATTACACCAATTGGTGAAACAAGTGATGTACCTGCATTGAAAAGCCTCCGATAACACTGTATGGCCATACAGAAGAAAATCTCTACAGTAAAGGATTAACTATTCTTGTCGTCGAAAGCTGCACCAAAGGAAATTGCGGAACAGAGGGGCAACTCCCGCGATCTTTGGAACTCCCGCGAAATTTAAACCAGCTCGCTGTATGGAGCGACTGAATAAGCCGGCAAATATTTAAAGCTCCATTGAAGCAATAGGGAGACAGCAGACGCTAGACGGTAAGCCAAACATCGATTTAAAGTTTTCTTCAATTCAAAGCTCATATCGACCTTATAAGGATATAAGAGACTTCTCACATTATCAGGATTCCTGTGGACACTTTATGAACATATTGCGCTCCCAGTGAATACACCTACAGCATTTTCAGTGACATTCAGTTTCCCAAATTGGGATAGAGCGCTAGAAGATAATACCCCCTCTTCCCAAATAACAGCATATACTTGAAGTTTTTTGGTGTGATATATATTATGGAATTTATCGACACTATTGAGTGGTATCGAATATTTCAACATTGAATTTTCTACCATTCAATTTATTCAATATTTCTATCGAATATATTTTTATTGAATATAGTGTCGATCATATCTACCACAATATATGTGACTGTAATGTTGTAGATTATTGCTACATTGTTCTTATAAATTTTATTACTTGTATTTTATGGGGATTTAATAAATATTTTCTGCACATGTCAATCTGGTTGCCAAGTGTATGAGTGCTCGCTCATTATTCTATCACTACATTTGCCTTTTAAGAGAGGGTGGGGTGATTCCCTCCATATGAGCTTGCAGCACCATACCGTAACTACTTGCTAGAGAGCCACCACAACCTACCACTATTTAGAAACTTGCTGAATATAAACTGTATGTAGACACTATACGGGTGACACGCAGTATTGGCAGGCAGAGCAGAGCTCAGAATTCAGCCTATAAAAGTATTAACCATTAATAATAACAGAATCATTATGAGGGGCAGAAAAACAGAACAATATATCTCATGTGTCCGGGTAATGAAGCCGATGGAGAGAATGAAATTAAAATGTCAGCCGTGCCATCTACATGATGACAAACACACATTAGAGGGAGGATTCTGTGACAACTGGGAACTAGTATATGACGCATAATGTACTGCACGGTATGTAGTACATAGCTAAGACTCTTGTATGCTAAAAGCATGGGCGCCACAGTCCTCTCTTCTGACATGTCTGTATTACTAAATCATTTGTATTCCCCATAACAATCCTAGAGCATTGTTTCTTAGCGCTGGGTCATGTCAATCCTCTGTTATTCCTACTAGAAATGTACGGGGGATAAGCCCTGACCACTGTGTGTTACCATGGGGAGGTGCACCCATGAGCAGAGATTAAAATATCTGAATTTTGTGTTTTTAATAACTGTAAAAATACTGTGAGTATGAGGGTGTTGATGAAAGTGAGAAGGATGAGGATGATGATGGAGATGATAGTGGATGATAGGGGATGAAGTCACGGTGTACAAGGATGATAGGAATAAGTATGAGAATAATGAGTACAATAAAGATGCTGCTGTTGATGAGAAAGGTGATGGTGATGAGAATGATAAAGATGAGAATGATGAGGCTGAGGAGGAGAATAATGGGGATGAAGATGAGAATGACGACGGTAGGAATGATTACGAGAATTGTAAGAATAAGGATGACGAACACATTAATGCTAGCAATCAAGATGATGAGAATGATAGTGATAATGTGAATGGCAAAGATGAGAATGATGAAAACTATGAAGATGAGAATGAGAATGACTAAAAAACATCAGCTTAAGGCCTCATGCACACGACCGTTGTGTGTTTTGCGGTCCGCAAATCGCGGATCCGCAAAACACGGATGGCGTCCGTGTGCGTTCCACAATTTGTGGAACGGCACGGACAGCCATTAATATAACTGTCTATTCGTGTCCGCAAAACGTGGACAAGAATAGGACAGATTATGTTTTTTTTGCGGACCACGGAACGGAGCAATGGATGCGGACAGCACACGGAGTGCTGTTCGCATGTTTTGCGGCCCCTTTTAAAGTGAATGGGTCCGCCCTCGAGCCGCCAAAACTGCGGCTCGGATGCGGACCAAAACAACGGCCATGTGCATGAGGCTGAGGAGAATAATGGGGATAAATATGAGAAAGATGAAGACAAGAATGAGAATGATAACATTCAGAATGGTGAAGATAAGAAAGATAAGATACTAATAAAGACAAGTATAATGAGGATGAGAATGATGATGGGAATGAGGAAGATGAGAATGATAATAGTAAGAGTAGTTATTATGGGAATAATAATGGAGAATGAAAAGGATAAGAATGATGACAATAAGAATAATGATGAGAATGATGACAATAAGAATAATGATGAGAATGATGACAATAAGAATAGTGATGAGAATGATGAAGGTAAGAGTAGTTAATATTAGAATAATAATGGAGAATGATGAAGATGAGAATAATGTAAAATGACGACAGTAATAAAAAAGAGGATAAGAATGATCATGATGATAGGAATGAGAATGAAGTGGAAGAAAATGGTGGACGACGATGATAGTGATAAAATGATGGTGAGAATGATGATGGAAATGAAGATGAAGAGTGGAGTTTGTCCATTGTGATAAATCTCGTGGTGGAGCTAACGCAGATGGTGGTCATGTGGCCTTCCTGATAATACACATCCTGTACACTGAGGGAACTGTGCAGAGGAGGAGGAGAAGCTGAACATTCTCTACAACATAAGTCCCGCGCTCAGTGAGTCTTATAGCAGGACGTCCAGCACAGGCAGTGGAGGACTGGCTGTCCAGCTGGTATATAGTATACATATGGCTGTGGTGGACGGATAGCGGTTCAGTGCAGAATGTTTATGGTCTTGCAGAGAGAAGGATGTGTGGGGCGACTGGTAATGAGCAATGCGCGGCTCTGGCGCTGAACCACTACATGGTACTATTATGTGAGAACTCCATAGCAGTATTATTTAGGCACTATACAGTGCTATTAGGTAGCATTGTATGGTGGTATTATCTGAGCACTCTATGGGAGTGTCATTTAATCACAGTATGGTGTTATTCGGTGGCATTATGTGAGCACTGTACGGTAGTATTATGTGAGCACTGTACGGTAGTATTATGTGAACACTGTATAGTGGGATTTTGTGAGCACTTTACGGTGGTATTATTTAGGCACTTATGTATGGCAGTAATATTTTGCTCTGTATGGTGATATTAGGTGGTATTACGTGAGCACTTTATGGCAGCATTATGTCAGCACTGTATGGTGGCATTATTTGACCATCACAGATCACAATCTTGGTCTGTTGTTTGCCACTTGCTCAGAGCACATGTGTGGTGCCTTCAGCTGCCTGTTACGTGTATGGGAGGAGGGACATGGCTGCCCGTACATATAGCGGTAGAGTGTGTCTAAGCAACGTGCCACACGCTGCATGTTCTCACCACTAATTGCCATGGTACCACCCACGCTGCTTGTACAGGTGAAACACAGAGAAACCACGGAGAAAACCACATCACAAAACCACAAGACTCTGTGGTGGCACTGCAGCCATTTGTGGTAAAAGCACATGTGGGTCTCAACAACGTGGCCACCATCACCACGTGTACGGGCAGATACACATGGCATCACTTACCTCCGACAGGCAAAAATGTGACCTGTAGATTGTTTCCCCCCAGACGGCAAATGTTCCAGGAGCAGAAACCAGGCTGTGAAAATCTGCGCGATGCTCTAGGACTAAGTACTAAGACTGTCCTCCAGAAATGGAGGGTCCTCAGGGGTCAAGAGAAGATGTTTTTTATGGTTCTTTCTTCCATCATTCTTATGCTACCAAAAGATTTGAGGAAACAGAGGTTAAAAGAAGTCCTAGTGATGTAAAGGCGTCTTCTAGAACTGTCCAGGACCCCCAGTGCTGAAACTCAGTCTAGAATGTGACTACCACAGACTAATAACCTACACTGCAGACCCTCAAGACTAAAATGTTATCTATCTTCCATTACTTCCTTGAAATCTGCCTTATTAGAGACTCGGGCCCCTCCTCCATGCTTTATACTGCAGCTCAGCTTGTTTCTTTTTTTTATTAAGCATATTTTTCACTTCATAAGACACACTTTTCCCCCCCAAAAGTGGGGAACAATGGCAATGCATCTTATGAAGCGAATACTAATGAGCACTCCCATTATGGAAGCGCTCATTAGTACATATTAGGACCAGGGAGCAGTGAGTGTAGCGCTGCTGGTGCTGGCTGTACTCACCGCTCCCTGGCCTTCTGCCTGGAGCCGAGCTGCACTGTGTCCTGACTGCATACAGCATCAGGACGTAGCACACTATGACCTGACACTGTGCGATGTCAGGTCACAAAGCAGTGTGGCCCCAGCAGAACACCAGGGAGCGGCGAGTCCAGGAGTGAGTGGCAGCAAGAGAGGCACGTTCATTTATTTGTTTTATGTCCGATCAGAGGTCTGATGAAGCTTGGGGGTCTGATCTGAGGTCTGATGGGGATTTGGGAGAAGAAAGGGGGTCTGATTTGAGGTCTGATGAGGATTGGGGGTCTGATCTGAGGTCTGATGGGGATTTGGGAGAAGAAAGGGGGTCTGATCTGAGGTCTGATGAGGATTGGGGGTCTGATCTGAGGTCTGATGGGGATTTGGGAGAAGAAAGGGGGTCTGATCTGAGGTCTGATGGGATTTGGAGACAAAAGGGGGTCTGATATGAGGTCTGATGAGGATTGGGGGTCTGATCTGAGGTCTGATGGGGATTTGGGAGAAGAAAGGGGGTCTGATCTGAGGTCTGATGAGGATTGGGGGTCTGATCTGAGGTCTGATGGGGATTTGGGAGAAGAAAGGGGGTCTGATCTGAGGTCTGATGGGGATTTGGGAGACGAAAGGGGGTCTGATCTGAGGTCTGATGAGGATTTGGGAGAAGAAAGGGGGTCTGATCTGAGGTCTGATGGGGATTTGGGAGACGAAAGGGGGTCTGATCTGAGGTCTGATGAGGATTGGGGGTCTGATCTGAGGTCTGATGGGGATTTGGGAGAAGAAAGGGGGTCTGATCTGAGGTCTGATGAGGATTGGGGGTCTGATCTGAGGTCTGATGGGGATTTGGGAGAAGAAAGGGGGTCTGATCTGAGGTCTGATGGGGATTTGGGAGACAAAAGGGGGTCTGATCTGAGGTCTGATGAGGATTGGGGGTCTGATCTGAGGTCTGATGGGATTTGGGAGAAGAAAGGGGGTCTGATCTGAGGTCTGATGAGGATTGGGGGTCTGATCTGAGGTCTGATGGGGATTTGGGAAAAGAAAGGGGGTCTGATCTGAGGTCTGATGGGGATTTGGGAGAAGAAAGGGGGTCTGATCTGAGGTCTGATGAGGATTGGGGGTCTGATCTGATGAAAAATATTTTTTTTCTTATTTTCCTCCTCTAAATCCTAGGTCTTATGGAAGGTAAAAGCCAGTATTTTTTATTTTATTTTTATGACAAAATGCAAAGACAGTCATAAAAAAAATATACTACACAACAAAAAAGAAAAATAGACATATGAAAAAAAAAAGTAACACCATTCATACAATTCAATTTCTGTTCCGCGGGCAGAGGCGCAGATAAGAAAGAGGAAAGACTCGGCAGGAAGATATGTGGAAAGACGTGCAGCTCGGCTTGTCAGATTGCTCAGCCTTTACAAGACAGAATGATTATAGAACTAAATAGGGGGAATTGAATTTTTATATGGGGGGAACCGTTGCAAAAGCACAAACCAGGGGTTGAGTTTACACAGATGGAAGCTGCCACCACGATTACCCTCCTGATGCTTCTTGGCTGAGCGTGCACAATGTGCCACTGCCACCCCTTGATGCCTCCCAATTGGACAGCCATGTAGCAGATGAACCCCCTAAGGTTGTTTTTAGGGCGTTGGGTACCCATGAAAAAAACCATCAGTGTGGATTCTGTTTTGACTCCAAGAAGAAACAGGTGACAACCACTGTGGGCGCCATTTTTGACAGCCAAGGGCTTGGTGCAGAATTCATTACTAAATCCTAGAGGTGAAATGCCTCCTAATTCTTTACAGATGGAGCGGACTCCAGTGCAACTGTTACGGTTCACGCAACAAGGTCTGCTCCACCGGCGCGATGCCTCGTTTAGTTTATTGGAATAGTCAAAAATTCCAAGCAAAGCCGAGGAAGCTGACAGCGAGTAGACACAACGGGAGCCATGTTTGCCTCCCGGCACCGGCTCAGTCCCGTCCCCCATATCCCCGGCTATGGCATGTCAGCTCCGCAGTATGAGAAGCTAATGAAGGCTGGTTCCGGATCCGCTGTTAATATTTCATCGGCGAGGGCCGCTGAGGACTTCCTCCTAACATTGTTTACACGCCGGTCGAGGGATTTGCTCCTGCAGCCTCAGACTTGGGTTTGCTCATATCTAATTAACTGAAAGTAATCAGCTCGCTATGACGGCATCTTCCCTGCATGTACTTTGTGTTCTGGCTCAGTCCCCTCGGAGGCTCCCAGTTAGGGCCCTGGCTGGTTCGTGCGCGGCCCCTCCCACTGGCGCTGGCCATGGCAAGCAGCCGCACTCCCCCTTTATACTGCTGTCTTACGGTAATTAATTAGAGCTAATTGGCTTCTGTCTTCCTGGTGGATTAACCCCTCTCGCCAGTTATGATGGAGGAGGGGGGAAGGGGGGGGATTACATGGACTCTGGATTCATAGCACTGTCTGGAAATCCAGTGCAACCAGTAAACCAGTAGAAGATGTGTCTGGTGCTATCAGGACGTTCCCGGATCGGTACTGGGTTCTTGTAATATCTATCATTTGGCCTCACCTTGGCCTGAAAATGGTGTATATGAGCTGCTGTGTTGGTCCCAGTCCAGTATGTGGATGGTTGTAGTCACCCCTGGGGCGTGCAGAGGACTTACCAGTTACTCCTTGTAGAATTTCAATAGAAATGAATATTAAGGAATAAAAATAAAGTTACAGGCTCCTCCTCCTGATCAGGCCCCTCCCCTCAGTCTATATACAGCAGCGTTCTGATAATCTTTTTCACACGAGCCATTTATTTTCTTGTAATCACTTTGTCACAGTTGTGGCGGAAACCTCCTGTTTGCTTTCTACTTCTACAAAGCAGCCAAAGCAGAGATGCAGTGTAAAGCATGGGGGACAGAGCAGCAGTGTAAGCCCCAACCTAGCCCCACCCCTTACTATCCTGGCCACACCTCCAAAAACAACTCTGGCAAAAAGGACAAGAAATTATTGTGCTCTCCACTGGGTGCCAAGACCTAGAAAGGCACTAGATAGAATGGCATTGGGTAGAGAGGTACTGGACAGAATGGCACTGGATAAAGTGGCACTGGGTAGATTGGCACTGGACAGAATGGCATTGGGCAGAGTGGTACAGGGTACAATGGCACTGGACAGAATAGCACTGGGAAGATTAGCATTGGGTAGAGTGGTATTGTGTAGAGTGGCACTGGTTAGAGTGGTCTTGGGTAGAGTGACACTGGAGAGAATGGCACTGGACACAGTGATACTGGATAGAGTGGCACAGGGCAGAATGGCATTGTGTAGGGTGGCACTGGACAGAATGGTATTGGGTAGAATGGCACTGGATAGGGTGGTACTGGGTAGAGTGGGACAGGTCAGAATGGCACTGTGTATGGTGGCACTGGAGAGAATGGCACTGATCAGAATAGCACTGTGTAGAGTGGCACTGATCAGAATGGCACTGTGTATGGTGGCACTGGAGAGAATGGCACTGATCAGAATAGCACTGTGTAGAGTGGCACTGATCAGAATGGCACTGTGTAGGGTGGCACAGGGTAGAATCCTTCACATATCCGCTCTCTGAAATTGTAGATAAGTAGAAAATGGAAGCCCTGTGAGTGGAGGAGGAGGGTGGTGAGAGGTGTATTGTCTGGGGTCTGCTCTGCCAGTTATACCCGTTACCCCCTTCTCCGTGATACTGTGGCCTAGCAGCCCTCTGGAAGCGATTCCCAGTAAATGCCCATCCTGTCTGGCTGTGCCATAGCTTTATCTGCTTCTGGGAAAGCCATCCAGTTCGGCTGCCATCTATGCACTCCTATGGGCACATCTGTAGCAGCATGGGAGTGGCACCTGAATGAGTATACAAATACGAAGACGTGGCATTCAGTCGTCCGGGAAAGCTGGGTGCCAGCCTTCTTAGGGTTATAGGTAGCAAGGTGCTTTTTTCCACCCAGGTGAAAGCTTTAGCTCGCTGCCCTAGGTTTGTTGGCGCCCGCTGGCACCTGGCAGCCACATGACACCCAGTTTTGGCAGAGCTGAGAACAGCGCTATGTACATTACATAGAATATCCTCAGAGTAGATGATTTTTTCGTCGGCAGCCAGGCACGGGTTAAACATCTTATAAAGGGAGGTATTTACTCAGTGCCAGTCTTGCACTGAGCTCTTTGTTTATCGTATACAATGGTTAACATATAACCTGCACCCGCAACGTGCCCATAAACCTACAAAATCACGCAATGTCCTGACCCGGGGTGACCGCCCCTTCTCCGGAAATAACGCGGTTAATCTTTACAGTATATCAGGGGAGGGTTTGTCGCATATTAAACCTTAACCCCTTCCTCCCTGCTCCCCTTTTCTCTCTGGCTTTAAATATAACGTGCCGGCGGCGCTGAAGCTGTGGAGCGCTGACTTATTATACCTTGTCTCTCCCGCACGCTCCCCTGATTACAGTATTCCTGCTCTGTTTTGACTCGCCTGTAAAATCCCTGCCGTTCTCCGGTTAAGAGTGCCATTTGTGAAATTCAAGTAGTCGTCGCGGTGGATTGCATCTGACCCCGCCGCTTTAAGAAATATATACGTACCATAGCGGTTTCCATACAACCTGCCTTAGCTAAAGGTGTTTTCTGAACCTCTTAAAGGTAAACATTGCTGCCATTCCCACATCACCGATCACCCGGATTCTTTTACATTAAAACTGCATTGAGAGTGGAATGCCCCTTTTACACCTGAAGGTCCCTCTAAGTGGACTCTGGAATAAGCCCCTTTAAATTAGGGCATCTGTTTGACATGCCAATTATGGGTCAGTAGAAGCTTGCGGATTGACCCTTGCGACCTATGCTCATATGGGTGAATGTCACCTTTAAGGAGGCACACTCCTTTAAATAAGCCACGTCTGTACAGATCACTCCTCTGCGGACATCTCATAATAAGAGGCCGGTGTTCAAAAGGTAACACCTCTAATATAGGATTATACCATTCATGATCACGCCTCACCTCCTCCCCCTCCCTTCACAATGACCTCTGCCCAGGTTACAGAGCATGCCCACAATGCTGTCCCATATAATTACTTCTCAGCAATCATCTCGCTATCATAAGATTGCAGCATTAGAAAGATAACACCTCTAATATAGGATTATACCATTGACTACAGGTAATGGTTACAGCTCATCTTCTCACTTCACAATGACCTCTGCCCAAGTTACAGAGCATGCCCACACAGCTCTCCCATAGAAAAACTTCTTGGCAGTCATCTCAGTATAATAGGAGGGCAATGTCAGGATTCACTTCACAATGACCTCTGCCCAAGTTACAGAGCATGCCCACACAGCTCTCCCATAGAAAAACTTCTTGGCAGTCATCTCAGTATAATAGGAGGGCAATGTCAGAAGGGTATAATATTATATGATTACACCATTGACTAGAGGTAATAGTCACATCTTACCTCCTCCCCCTCACTTCACAATGACCTCTGCCCAAGTTACAGAGCATGCCCACAAGGTTCTCTTATACAATTACTTCTCACTATCATAGGAAAGAAACGTTAGAAGGGTAACATCTCTAATATAGGATTACACCATTGACTATATGTAATAGTCACATCTCACCTCCTCCCCCTCACTTCACAATGACCTCTGCCCAAGTTACAGAGCATGCCCACAAGGTTATCTTATACAATTACTTCTAACTATCATAGGAAGGAAATGTTAGAAGGGTAACATCTCTAATATAGGATTACACCATTGACTAGAGGTAATAGTCACATCTTACCTCCTCCCCCTCACTTCACAATGACCTCTGCCCAAGTTACAGAGCATGCCCACAAGGTTCTCTTATACAATTACTTCTCACTATCATAGGAAGGAAACATTAGAAGGGTAACATCTCTAATATAGGATTACACCATTGACTATATGTAATGATTACAGCTCATCCTCTCCCTTCACAATGACCTCTGCCCAAGTTAAAGAGCATGCCCACACGGCTCTTCCATAGAACTACTTCTAGTCATCTCAGTATCAAAAGAGGGTAGCATTACAAAGGTGACAGCTCTAACATAAGATTACACCCATGGTAATGTTTACAGCTCATCTCCTTCTTTCACAATGACTTCTGCCCAGATTACAGAGCATGCCCACAAAGCTTTCCCATAGAATTACTTCTCAGCAGCATTTTAAGAGGGCAGTATTAGAAAGTTAACACCTCTAATATATGAATACGCCATTGACGATGGGTAATGGTTACAGATCACCTCCATCCTTCACAATAATCTCTGCCCAGGTTACAGAGCATGCCCACAAAGCTCTCCCATAGAATCACTTCTCAGCAGTCATATGATTATCATAAGAGGGCGGAGTTCAAAAGGTAACACTTCTATTATGGATTATAAATTGTCAATAGGCAATGGTTACAAGCTCATATCCTCCCCTTCCTTTACAATGTACTCTTTCCAGGTCACAGAGTATGCCCACAATGCTCCCCCACAGAAGTCAATGAGTTATATCCAGTCGAGAGGTTCCGATTGTCCGTATGGCTGCTGTAAAGCAAATCTCTAAATGCAGTCAAGATGGCTGCCCCTATATTAATGTACATTAAATTGAATAAAAAATGCAAAATCAGAAAATAAAAGCAGATAAGAAAAAATACCATGCATCAATAGTAATATTAAGTATTTTGATTAACTTTATAGTAACACTCCCACAAAAATGTTTATTCTCTGACCTGTTAGAAAGGTACACGATGTAATCTATAGTGAATGTAATCTTTTTACCAGTGACTGTATTTCTGAGTTATCCCCTCCCTTCTGATCCTCAGCTGTTTCATGTGACGACAGAGGACAGGAAGGCAGTTATTCCTCTAATCATTCCTATGAGACTGACATTAAGTCTCCCATAGGAATACATAGAGAAACTGACTTCCTGTCCACACATAAAATGCTGTGTTATTTGGAAATTAAGAGTGCTGGTCACATGACACAGCTGAGGATCAGAAGGGAGGTTATAACTCCCAAATACAGTCACCAGTAAGAGAATTACCTTCACTACAGATTACATCATGGACTTTTCTAACAGGTCAGAGAATAGAAATATTAGTGGGAGGTTTTCTTCCTTAAGGCTGAACAGTGTTCTAGATTACACAAGTAAAAATATCCAACCAAATGCAAATGTATTCAAAACACGAGACCCAACACCAGACGACTCGGTGTCATGTAGACCTTCTGGAGAACAAGTGTCCGGCCGCAGAGGAGCAGAAGTTTCCAGAATTTAGAGTTCAGTGTTATTATTCCTTCCTAGATATGAAAATTCCTAAAGCCGGGGGCCACAGCAGTGGTCGGCGGAGGAGAGGGAAGCTCGTGCTGGCAGGACACGGATCTCCACACCTGTCCTCGGACTGTTATAACTAGATGTGTAATAATATGATATATACTATTATATTACTTAGCGCCTGGTCACAGATCCATGTCATCATATACGGTAGTTATAAGGGGAGACATGTCTATAGGTGGCCCTGCTGGACGGGCACCAGGTTCAGTCCCACTCTCTCGCTCACCTTGACTCCACATCATTTTATGGATCTCATGGCCGTCGTAGGCACAATATGTTAGCACTGGTTTGGCACAATAGACAGCACTATATAGGGCAGCATACACCAGTAGTATTTATACACTATATGGCACTGTTATATAGGCAGCATACACCAGTAGTATTTATACACTATATGGCACTGTTATATAGGGCAGCATACACCAGTAGTATTTATACACTATATGGCACTGTTATATAGGGCAGCATACACCAGTAGTATTTATACACTATATGGCACTGTTATATAGGGCAGCATACACCAGTAGTATTTATACACTATACGGCACTGTTATATAGGGCAGCATACACCAGTAGTATTTATACACTATATGGCACTGTTATATAGGGCAGCATACACCAGTATTATTTATACACTATATGGCACTGTTATATAGGACAGCATACACCAGTAGTATTTATACACTATACGGCACTGTTATATAGGCAGCATACACCAGTAGTATTTATACACTATATGGCACTGTTATATAGGACAGCATACACCAGTAGTATTTATACACTATATGGCACTGTTATATAGGGCAGCATACACCAGTAGTATTTATACACTATATGGCACTGTTATATAGGCAGCATACACCAGTAGTATTTATACACTATACGGCACTGTTATATAGGCAGCATACACCAGTAGTATTTATACACTATATGGCACTGTTATATAGGACAGCATACACCAGTAGTATTTATACACTATACGGCACTGTTATATAGGGCAGCATACACCAGTAGTATTTATACACTATACGGCACTGTTATATAGGGCAGCATACACCAGTAGTATTTATACACTATACGGCACTGTTATATAGGGCAGCATACACCAGTAGTATTTATACACTATACGGCACTGTTATATAGGGCAGCATACACCAGTTGTATTTATACACTATATGGCACTGTTATATAGGCAGCATACACCAGTAGTATTTATACACTATATGGCACTGTTATATAGGCAGCATACACCAGTAGTATTTATACACTATATGGCACTGTTATATAGGGCAGCATACACCAGTAGTATTTATACACTATACGGCACTGTTATATAGGGCAGCATACACCAGTAGTATTTATACACTATATGGCACTGTTATATAGGCAGCATACACCAGTATTATTTATACACTATATGGCACTGTTATATAGGGCAGCATACACCAGTAGTATTTATACACTATATGGCACTGTTATATAGGCAGCATACACCAGTAGTATTTATACACTATATGGCACTGTTATATAGGGCAGCATACACCAGTAGTATTTATACACTATACGGCACTGTTATATAGGGCAGCATACACCAGTTGTATTTATACACTATATGGCACTGTTATATAGGCAGCATACACCAGTAGTATTTATACACTATATGGCACTGTTATATAGGCAGCATACACCAGTAGTATTTATACACTATACGGCACTGTTATATAGGGCAGCATACACCAGTAGTATTTATACACTATATGGCACTGTTATATAGGGCAGCATACACCAGTAGTATTTATACACTATACGGCACTGTTATATAGGGCAGCATACACCAGTAGTATTTATACACTATATGGCACTGTTATATAGGCAGCATACACCAGTATTATTTATACACTATATGGCACTGTTATATAGGCAGCATACACCAGTATTATTTATACACTATATGGCACTGTTATATAGGCAGCATACACCAGTAGTATTTATACACTATATGGCACTGTTATATAGGGCAGCATACACCAGTAGTATTTATACACTATATGGCACTGTTATATAGGCAGCATACACCAGTAGTATTTATACACTATATGGCACTGTTATATAGGCAGCATACACCAGTAGTATTTATACACTATATGGCACTGTTATATAGGCAGCATACACCAGTATTATTTATACACTATATGGCACTGTTATATAGGCAGCATACACCAGTAGTATTTATACACTATATGGCACTGTTATATAGGGCAGCATACACCAGTATTATTTATACACTATACGGCACTGTTATATAGGGCAGCATACACCAGTAGTATTTATACACTATATGGCACTGTTATATAGGCAGCATACACCAGTAGTATTTATACACTATATGGCACTGTTATATAGGCAGCATATACCAGTAGTATTTATACACTATATGGCACTGTTATATAGAGCAGCATACACCAGTAGTATTTATACACTATATGGCACTGTTATATAGAGCAGCATACACCAGTATTATTTATACACTATATGGCACTGTTATACAGGCAGCATACACCAGTATTATTTATACACTATATGGCACTGTTATATAGGCAGCATACACCAGTAGTATTTATACACTATATGGCACTGTTATATAGGCAGCATACACCAGTATTATTTATACACTATATGGCACTGTTATATAGAGCAGCATACACCAGTATTATTTATACACTATATGGCACTGTTATATAGGCAGCATACACCAGTATTATTTATACACTATATGGCGCTGTTATATAGGGCAGCATATACCAGTATTATTTATACACTATACGGCACTGTTATATAGGGCAGCATACACCAGTATTACTTATACACTATATGGCACTGTTATATAGGCAGTATACACCAGTATTACTTATACACTATATGGCACTGTTATATAGGCAGCATACACCAGTATTATTTATACACTATATGGCACTGTTATATAGGCAGAATATACCAGTATAATTTATACACTATATGGCACTGTTATATAGGCAGCATATACCAGTATTAGGCTACTTTCACACTAGCGTTCGGGTGTCCGCTTGTGAGCTCCGTTTGAAGGGGCTCACGAGCGGCCCCGAACGCAGCCGTCCAGCCCTAATGCGTTCTGAGTGGACGCGGATCCGCTCAGAATGCATCCGCCTGCCAGCGTTCAGCCTCCGCTCCGCTCAGCGAGTGGACACCTGAACGCTGCTTGCAGCGTTCGGGTGTCCGCCTGGCCGTGCGGAGGCAAGCGGATCCGTCCAGACTTATAATGTAAGTCAATGGGGACGGATCCGCTTGAAGATGACACCATATGGCTCAATCTTCAAACGGATCCGTCCCCCATTGACTTTCAATGTAAAGTCTGGACGGATCCGTTCAGGCTAGTTTCAGACTTAGAATTTTTTTTAAACTATAATGCAGACGGACCCGCTCCGAACGGTAGTGTGAAAGTAGCCTTATTTATACACTATATGGCACTGTTATATAGGCAGCATACACCAGTAGTATTTATACACTATATGGCACTGTTATGTGGGCAGCATATACACTCACCTAAAGAATTATTAGGAACACCTGTTCTATTCCGCATTAATGCAATTATCTAGTCAACCAATCACATGGCAGTTGCTTCGATGCATTTAGGGGGGTGCTCCTGGTCAAGACAATCTCCTGAACTCCAAACTGAATGTCAGAATGGGAAAGAAAGGTGATTTAAGCCATTTTGAGCGTGGCATGGTTGTTGGTGCCAGACGGGCCGGTCTGAGTATTTCACAATCTGCTCAGTTACTGGGATTTTCACGCACAACCATTTCTAGGGTTTACAAAGAATGGTGTGAAAAGGGAAAAACATCCAGTATGCGGCCGTCCTGTGGGCGAAAATGCCTTGTGGATGCTGGAGGTCAGAGGAGAATGGGCCAACTGATTCAAGCTGATAGAAGAGCAACGTTGGCTGAAATAACCACTCGTTACAACCGAGGTCTGCAGCAAAGCATTTGTGAAGCCACAACACGCACAACCTTTAGGCGGATGGGCTACAACAGCAGAAGACCCCACCGGGTACCACTCATCTCCACTACAAATAGGAAAAAGAGGCTACAATTTGCACGAGCTCACCAAAATTGGACTGTTGAAGACTGGAAAAATGTTGCCTGGTCTGATGAGTCTCGATTTCTGTTGAGACATTCAAATGGTAGAGTCCGAATTTGGGGTAAACAGAATGAGAACATGTGTCCATCCTCTGATGGCTACTTCCAGCAGGATAATGCACCATGTCACAAAGCTCCAATCATCTCACATTGGTTTCTTGAACATGACAATGAGTTCACTGTACTAAAATGGTCCCCACAGTCACCAGATCTCAACCCAATAGAGCATCTTTGGGATGTGGTGGAACGGGAGCTTCGTGCCCTGGATGTGCATCCCTCAAATCTCCATCAACTGCAAGATGCTATCCTATCAATATGGGCCAACATTTCTAAAGAATGCTATTAGCACCTTGTGGAATCAATGCCACGTAGAATTAAGGCAGTTCTGAAGGCAAAAGGGAGTCCAACACCGTATTAGTATGGGGGCACTAATAATTCTTTAGGTGAGTGTACACTGTATGGCACAATTATTTGGTCAGCTTATAGTAATATTATTTATCACTATAGGGCGCTATAAATATTGGCCTCTGTATGGTGGTTTCGGCACTATTGTTTGGGAGATGCATGTAAGCGCTGTATGCCTGCAGTAAATGAACACTGTGGCACGGAATGATTTCATTACTTACTGATGGAGATTTGTCTTGTTAAGCGCGCTGATTTATCTGAGGGAATCTTGTAGCGGAGCAGGAGGAGCGGAGCTGACTGATGAAGAAAAAAACAATATAACTACAGGGTGAAGAACTGGATGGACAGCCACAGAATGGCTACACTTTTAAAGCATGGTATGGACTATTATGTACAGTAAGCACTATGTGGCAAATTTATTAAGAGCAGTGTTTTAGACGCCGGTCTTAATAGGACGCTATGGTGGCGGTGGATCCGCAGGAGTTATGTTGAAGCGCCGGCCTCTACATAGCTTTGGCGTATCCACCGTCGATTGTAAACGTAAGAGCTTCCTTGCTGTCTTACGATTAGACCATTTTCTACACCTAACACAGGAGATGGGCCTGCCGGCCTGCCACACGTGGCATATATATGTTTGTAAATGACCACCTATATGTTAGGCACCTTTATAATAAAGCATTCTACAGATCTGTGTTTGCAGCACTGTATGCTACTGTTATTCTGTGCACAGCAGGTCAAATTATTCGGGCATTATAAATGCATACAATTAATATTTGAGCACGGTATGGCGCTACTAATCAGTAAAAGTACTATTGACACCCACAGTCCTCGCCCTCCTGTAAGATCAGTGGGCATGAATAAACTATCCATACCCAGGATCCAACAAAGGATATTTGGAGATGGAGCCTTTTGTCCTGCAGTCGCTGCTCCCTGGATACCAGATAGATATCATCCTTATCAAAGATCAATCAGCACAAATAATACCAACATACAGTGCGCTAATAATACCAGTGTATACAGTGTGCTAATAACACCAACATACAGTGTGCTAATAACACCAGTGTATACAGTGTGCTAATAATACCAACATACAGTGCGCTAATAATACCAGTGTATACAGTGTGCTAATAATACCAACATACAGTGCGCTAATAATACCAGTGTATACAGTGCGCTAATAATACCAACATACAGTGCGCTAATAATACCAACATACAGTGCGCTAATAATACCAGTGTATACAGTGCGCTAATAATACCAGTGTATACAGTGCGCTAATAATACCAGTGTATACAGTGCGCTAATAATACCAACATACAGTGCGCTAATAATACCAACATACAGTGCGCTAATAATACCAACATACAGTGCGCTAATAATACCAACATACAGTGCGCTAATAATACCAACATACAGTGCGCTAATAATACCAACATACAGTGCGCTAATAATACCAACATACAGTGCGCTAATAATACCAACATACAGTGTGCTAATAATACCAACATACAGTGTGCTAATAATACCAACATACAGTGCGCTAATAATACCAACATACAGTGCGCTAATAATACCAACATACAGTGCGCTAATAATACCAACATACAGTGCACTAATAATACCAACATACAGTGCACTAATAATACCAACATACAGTGCGCTAATAATACCAGTGTATACAGTGCGCTAATAATACCAGTGTATACAGTGCGCTAATAATACCAGTGTATACAGTGCGCTAATAACACCAACATACAGTGCGCTAATAATACCAACATACAGTGCGCTAATAATACCAACATACAGTGCGCTAATAATACCAACATACAGTGCGCTAATACCAACATACAGTGCACTAATAACACCAACATACAGTGTGCTAATAATACCAGTGTATACAGTGCGCTAATAATACCAACATACAGTGCGCTAATAATACCAGTGTATACAGTGCGCTAATAATACCAACATACAGTGCGCTAATAATACCAACATACAGTGCGCTAATAATACCAACATACAGTGCGCTAATAATACCAGTGTATACAGTGCGCTAATAATACCAACATACAGTGCGCTAATAATACCAGTGTATACAGTGCGCTAATAATACCAACATACAGTGCGCTAATAATACCAACATACAGTGCGCTAATAATACCAACATACAGTGCGCTAATAATACCAACATACAGTGCGCTAATAATACCAGTGTATACAGTGCGCTAATAATACCAGTGTATACAGTGCGCTAATAATACCAGTGTATACAGTGCGCTAATAATACCAGTGTATACAGTGCGCTAATAATACCAGTGTATACAGTGCGCTAATAATACTAGTGTATACAGTGCGCTAATAATACCAGTGTATACAGTGCGCTAATAACACCAACATACAGTGCGCTAACACCAACATACAGTGCGCTAATAATACCAACATACAGTGCGCTAACACCAACATACAGTGCGCTAATAATACCAACATACAGTGCGCTAACACCAACATACAGTGCGCTAATAATACCAACATACAGTGCGCTAATAACACCAACATACAGTGCGCTAATAACACCAACATACAGTGCACTAATAATACCAACATACAGTGTGCTAATAATACCAGTGTATACAGTGCGCTAATAACACCAACATACAGTGCGCTAATAATACCAGTGTATACAGTGCGCTAATAATACCAACATACAGTGCGCTAATAATACCAACATACAGTGCGCTAATAATACCAACATACAGTGCGCTAATAATACCAACATACAGTGCGCTAATAATACCAGTGTATACAGTGCGCTAATAATACCAACATACAGTGAGCTAATAATACCAGTGTATACAGTGCGCTAATAATACCAACATACAGTGCGCTAATAATACCAACATACAGTGCGCTAATAATACCAACATACAGTGCGCTAATAATACCAACATACAGTGCGCTAATAATACCAGTGTATACAGTGCGCTAATAATACCAGTGTATACAGTGCGCTAATAATACCAGTGTATACAGTGCGCTAATAATACCAGTGTATACAGTGCGCTAATAATACCAGTGTATACAGTGCGCTAATAATACTAGTGTATACAGTGCGCTAATAATACCAGTGTATACAGTGCGCTAATAACACCAACATACAGTGCGCTAACACCAACATACAGTGCGCTAATAATACCAACATACAGTGCGCTAACACCAACATACAGTGCGCTAATAATACCAACATACAGTGCGCTAACACCAACATACAGTGCGCTAATAATACCAACATACAGTGCGCTAATAACACCAACATACAGTGCGCTAATAACACCAACATACAGTGCACTAATAATACCAACATACAGTGTGCTAATAATACCAGTGTATACAGTGCGCTAATAACACCAACATACAGTGCGCTAATAATACCAGTGTATACAGTGCGCTAATAATACCAACATACAGTGCGCTAATAATACCAACATACAGTGCGCTAATAATACCAACATACAGTGCGCTAATAATACCAACATACAGTGCGCTAATAATACCAACATACAGTGCGCTAATAACACCAACATACAGTGCGCTAATAATACCAACATACAGTGCGCTAATAACACCAACATACAGTGCGCTAATAATACCAACATACAGTGCGCTAATAACACAAACATACAGTGCGCTAATAATACCAGTGTATACAGTGCGCTAATAATACCAACATACAGTGCGCTAATAATACCAACATACAGTGCGCTAATAATACCAACATACAGTGCGCTAATAATACCAACATACAGTGTGCTAATAACACCAACATACAGTGCGCTAATAATACCAACATACAGTGCGCTAATAACACCAACATACAGTGAGCTAATAATACCAACATACAGTGTGCTAATAATACCAACATACAGTGCGCTAATAATACCAACATACAGTGCGCTAATAACACCAACATACAGTGCGCCAATAATACCAGTGTATACAGTGCGCTAATAATACCAACATACAGTGCGCTAATAATACCAACATACAGTGCGCTAATAATACCAACATACAGTGCGCTAATAATACCAACATACAGTGTGCTAATAACACCAACATACAGTGCGCTAATAATACCAACATACAGTGCGCTAATAATACCAACATACAGTGCGCTAATAATACCAACATACAGTGCGCTAATAATACCAACATACAGTGCGCTAATAACACCAACATACAGTGCGCTAATAATACCAGTGTATACAGTGCGCTAATAATACCAACATACAGTGCGCTAATAATACCAACATACAGTGCGCTAATAATACCAACATACAGTGTGCTAATAATACCAACATACAGTGCGCTAATAACACCAACATACAGTGCGCTAATAATACCAACATACAGTGCGCTAATAACACCAACATACAGTGCGCTAATAATACCAGTGTATACAGTGCGCTAATAATACCAACATACAGTGCGCTAATAATACCAACATACAGTGCGCTAATAATACCAACATACAGTGTGCTAATAATACCAACATACAGTGCGCTAATAACACCAACATACAGTGCGCTAATAATACCAACATACATTGCGCTAATAATACCAACATACAGTGCGCTAATAACACCAACATACAGTGCGCTAATAATACCAACATACAGTGCGCTAATAATACCAACATACAGTGCGCTAATAATACCAACATACAGTGCGCTAATAACACCAACATACAGTGCGCTAATAATACCAACATACAGTGCGCTAATAACACCAACATACAGTGCGCTAATAATACCAGTGTATACAGTGTGCTAATAATACCAACATACAGTGCGCTAATAACACCAACATACAGTGCGCTAATAATACCAACATACAGTGCGCTAATAACACCAACATACAGTGCGCTAATAATACCAGTGTATACAGTGTGCTAATAACACCAACATACAGTGCACTAATAACACCAACATACAGTGCGCTAATAATACCAACATACAGTGCGCTAATAACACCAACATACAGTGCGCTAATAATACCAACATACAGTGCGCTAATAATACCAACATACAGTGCGCTAATAATACCAACATACAGTGCGCTAATAACACCAACATACAGTGCGCTAATAATACCAACATACAGTGCGCTAATAATACCAACATACAGTGCGCTAATAATATCAACATACAGTGCGCTAATAACACCAACATACAGTGCACTAATAATACCAACATACAGTGCGCTAATAACACCAACATACAGTGCGCTAATAATACCAACATACAGTGCGCTAATAATACCAACATACAGTGCGCTAATACCAACATACAGTGCGCTAATAACACCAACATACAGTGCGCTAATAATACCAACATACAGTGCGCTAATAACACCAACATACAGTGTGCTAATAATACCAACATACAGTGTGCTAATAATACCAAC
The DNA here is from genome assembly GCF_905171765.1 of Bufo bufo. NCBI lineage: Eukaryota > Metazoa > Chordata > Amphibia > Anura > Bufonidae > Bufo > Bufo bufo. The sequence goes on from NC_053391.1 coordinate 9,213,233, forward strand.
ATACAGTGCGCTAATAACACCAACATACAGTGCGCCAATAATACCAGTGTATACAGTGCGCTAATAATACCAACATACAGTGCGCTAATAATACCAACATACAGTGCGCTAATAATACCAACATACAGTGCGCTAATAATACCAACATACAGTGTGCTAATAACACCAACATACAGTGCGCTAATAATACCAACATACAGTGTGCTAATAATACCAACATACAGTGCGCTAATAATACCAACATACAGTGCGCTAATAACACCAACATACAGTGCGCTAATAATACCAGTGTATACAGTGCGCTAATAATACCAACATACAGTGCGCTAATAATACCAACATACAGTGCGCTAATAATACCAACATACAGTGTGCTAATAATACCAACATACAGTGCGCTAATAACACCAACATACAGTGCGCTAATAATACCAACATACAGTGCGCTAATAATACCAGTGTATACAGTGCGCTAATAATACCAACATACAGTGCGCTAATAATACCAACATACAGTGCGCTAATAATACCAACATACAGTGTGCTAATAATACCAACATACAGTGCGCTAATAACACCAACATACAGTGCGCTAATAATACCAACATACATTGCGCTAATAATACCAACATACAGTGCGCTAATAACACCAACATACAGTGCGCTAATAACACCAACATACAGTGCGCTAATAATACCAGTGTATACAGTGCGCTAATAATACCAACATACAGTGCGCTAATAATACCAACATACAGTGCGCTAATAATACCAACATACAGTGTGCTAATAATACCAACATACAGTGCGCTAATAACACCAACATACAGTGCGCTAATAATACCAACATACATTGCGCTAATAATACCAACATACAGTGCGCTAATAACACCAACATACAGTGCGCTAATAATACCAACATACAGTGCGCTAATAATACCAACATACAGTGCGCTAATAATACCAACATACAGTGCGCTAATAACACCAACATACAGTGCGCTAATAATACCAACATACAGTGCGCTAATAACACCAACATACAGTGCGCTAATAATACCAGTGTATACAGTGTGCTAATAACACCAACATACAGTGCACTAATAACACCAACATACAGTGCGCTAATAATACCAACATACAGTGCGCTAATAACACCAACATACAGTGCGCTAATAATACCAACATACAGTGCGCTAATAATACCAACATACAGTGCGCTAATAATACCAACATACAGTGTACAAATAATACCAACATACAGTGCGCTAATAACACCAACATACAGTGCGCTAATAATACCAACATACAGTGCGCTAATAATACCAACATACAGTGCGCTAATAATACCAACATACAGTGCGCTAATAACACCAACATACAGTGCGCTAATAATACCAACATACAGTGCGCTAATAACACCAACATACAGTGCGCTAATAATACCAACATACAGTGCGCTAATAATACCAACATACAGTGCGCTAATAACACCAACATACAGTGCGCTAATAATACCAACATACAGTGCGCTAATAATATCAACATACAGTGCGCTAATAACACCAACATACAGTGCGCTAATAACACCAACATACAGTGTGCTAATAACACCAACATACAGTGCGCTAATAATACCAACATACAGTGCGCTAATAATACCAACATACAGTGCGCTAATAATACCAACATACAGTGCGCTAATAACACCAACATACAGTGCGCTAATAATACCAACATACAGTGCGCTAATAATAACAGTGTATACAGTGCGCTAATAATACCAACATACAGTGCGCTAATAACACCAACATACAGTGTGCTAATAATACCAACATACAGTGCGCTAATAATACCAACATACAGTGCGCTAATAATACCAACATACAGTGCGCTAATAACACCAACATACAGTGCGCTAATAATACCAACATACAGTGCGCTAATAACACCAACATACAGTGTGCTAATAATACCAGTGCAGTACAGTACACAGTGTATACAGGACAGTTGTAGAGCGGTATATACAGTACATAGTGTATACAGGACAGTTGTAGAGCGGTGTATACAGTACACAGTGTATACAGGACAGTTGTAGAGCGGTGTATACAGTACATAGTGTATACAGGACAGTTGTAGAGCAGTGTATACAGTACACAGTGTATACAGGACAGTTGTAGAGCAGTGTATACAGTACATAGTGTATACAGGACAGTTGTAGAGCGGTGTATACAGTACACAGTGTATACAGGACAGTTGTAGAGCAGTGTATACAGTACATAGTGTATACAGGACAGTTGTAGAGCGGTATATACAGTACATAGTGTATACAGGACAGTTGTAGAGCGGTGTATACAGTACACAGTGTATACAGGACAGTTGTAGAGCGGTGTATACAGTACATAGTGTATACAGGACAGTTGTAGAGCAGTGTATACAGTACACAGTGTATACAGGACAGTTGTAGAGCAGTGTATACAGTACATAGTGTATACAGGACAGTTGTAGAGCGGTGTATACAGTACACAGTGTATACAGGACAGTTGTAGAGCAGTGTATACAGTACATAGTGTATACAGGACAGTTGTAGAGCGGTGTATACAGTACATAGTGTATACAGGACAGTTGTAGAGCAGTGTATACAGTACACAGTGTATACAGGACAGTTGTAGAGCAGTGTATACAGTACATAGTGTATACAGGACAGTTGTAGAGCAGTGTATACAGTACACAGTGTATACAGGACAGTTGTAGAGCAGTGTATACAGTACATAGTGTATACTGGACAGTTGTAGAGCGGTGTATACAGTACATAGTGTATACTGGACAGTTGTAGAGCGGAGTATACAGTACATAGTGTATACAGTACATAGTGTATACAGGACAGTTGTAGAGCGGTGTATACAGTACATAGTGTATACAGGACAGTTGTAGAGTGGTGTATACAGTACATAGTGTATACAGGACAGTTGTAGAGCGGTGTATACAGTACATAGTGTATACAGGACAGTTGTAGAGCAGTGTATACAGTACATAGTGTATACAGGACAGTTGTAGAGCGGTGTATACAGTACACAGTGTATACAGGACAGTTGTAGAGCAGTGTATACAGTACATAGTGTATACAGGACAGTTGTAGAGCGGTGTATACAGTACACAGTGTATACAGGACAGTTGTAGAGCGGTGTATACAGTACACAGTGTATACAGGACAGTTGTAGAGCAGTGTATACAGTATATAGTGTATACAGGACAGTTGTAGAGCGGTGTATACAGTACATAGTGTATACAGGACAGTTGTAGAGCGGTGTATACAGTACATAGTGTATACAGGACAGTTGTAGAGCAGTGTATACAGTATATAGTGTATACAGGACAGTTGTAGAGCGGTGTATACAGTACATAGTGTATACAGGACAGTTGTAGAACGGTGTATACAGTACACAGTGTATACAGGACAGTTGTAGAGCAGTGTATACAGTATATAGTGTATACAGGACAGTTGTAGAGCGGTGTATACAGTACATAGTGTATACAGGACAGTTGTAGAGCGGTGTATACAGTACATAGTGTATACAGGACAGTTGTAGAGCGGTTTATACAGTACATAGTGTATACAGGACAGTTGTAGAGCGGTTTATACAGTACATAGTGTATACAGGACAGTTGTAGAGCAGTGTATACAGTGCATAGTGTATACAGGACAGTTGTAGAGCGGTGTATACAGTACATAGTGTATACAGGACAGTTGTAGAGCGGAGTATACAGTACATAGTGTATATAGGACAGTTGTAGAGCGGAGTATACAGTACACAGTGTATACAGGACAGTTGTAGAGCAGTGTATACAGTACATAGTGTATACAGGACAGTTGTAGAGCGGTGTATACAGTACATAGTGTATACAGGACAGTTGTAGAGCGGAGTATACAGTGCATAGTGTATACAGGACAGTTGTAGAGTGGTGTATACAGTACATAGTGTATATAGGACAGTTGTAGAGCGGAGTATACAGTACACAGTGTATACAGGACAGTTGTAGAGCAGTGTATACAGTACACAGTGTATACAGGACAGTTGTAGAGCGGTGTATACAGTGCATAGTGTATACAGGACAGTTGTAGAGCGGAGTATACAGTACATAGTGTATATAGGACAGTTGTAGAGCGGAGTATACAGTACATAGTGTATATAGGACAGTTGTAGAGCAGTATATACAGTACACAGTGTATACAGGACAGTTGTAGAGCGGTGTATACAGTACATAGGGTATACAGGACAGTTGTAGAGCAGTGTATACAGTACATAGTGTATATAGGACAGTTGTAGAGCGGAGTATACAGTACATAGTGTATATAGGACAGTTGTAGAGCGGTGTATACAGTACACAGTGTATACAGGACAGTTGTAGAGCGGTATATACAGTACATAGTGTATACAGGACAGTTGTAGAGCAGTATATACAGTACACAGTGTATACAGGACAGTTGTAGAGCAGTGTATACAGTACATAGTGTATACAGGACAGTTGTAGAGCGGAGTATACAGTACATAGTGTATATAGGACAGTTGTAGAGCAGTATATACAGTACACAGTGTATACAGGACAGTTGTAGAGCGGTATATACAGTACATAGTGTATACAGGACAGTTGTAGAGCAGTATATACAGTACATAGTGTATACAGGACAGTTGTAGAGCAGTGTATACAGTACATAGTGTATACAGGACAGTTGTAGAGCAGTGTATACAGGACATAGTGTATACAGGACAGTTGTAGAGCGGAGTATACAGTACACAGTGTATACAGGACAGTTGTAGAGCAGTGTATACAGTACACAGTGTGTACAGGACAGTTGTAGAGCGGTGTATACAGTACATAGTGTGTACAGGACAGTTGTAGAGCGGTGTATACAGTACATAGTGTATACAGGACAGTTGTAGAGCAGTGTATACAGTACATAGTGTATACAGGACAGTTGTAGAGCGGTGTATACAGTACACAGTGTATACAGGACAGTTGTAGAGCGGTGTATACAGTACATAGTGTGTACAGGACAGTTGTAGAGCGGTGTATACAGTACATAGTGTATACAGGACAGTTGTAGAGCAGTGTATACAGTACATAGTGTATACAGGACAGTTGTAGAGCGGTGTATACAGTACATAGTGTATACAGGACAGTTGTAGAGCGGTGTATACAGTACATAGTGTATACAGGACAGTTGTAGAGCGGTGTATACAGTACATAGTGTATATAGGACAGTTGTAGAGCAGTATATACAGTACACAGTGTATACAGGACAGTTGTAGAGCGGTGTATACAGTACATAGTGTATACAGGACAGTTGTAGAGCGGTGTATACAGTACATAGTGTATACAGGACAGTTGTAGAGCGGTGTATACAGTACATAGTGTATACAGGACAGTTGTAGAGCAGTGTATACAGTACACAGTGTATACAGGACAGTTGTAGAGCAGTATATACAGTACACAGTGTATACAGGACAGTTGTAGAGCGGTGTATACAGTACATAGTGTATACAGGACAGTTGTAGAGCGGTGTATACAGTACATAGTGTATACAGGACAGTTGTAGAGCGGTGTATACAGTACATAGTGTATACAGGACAGTTGTAGAGCGGTGTATACAGTACATAGTGTATACAGGACAGTTGTAGAGCAGTGTATACAGTACACAGTGTATACAGGACAGTTGTAGAGCAGTGTATACAGTACACAGTGTATACAGGACAGTTGTAGAGCAGTGTATACAGTGCATAGTGTATACAGGACAGTTGTAGAGCAGTATATACAGTACATAGTGTATACAGGACAGTTGTAGAGCGGTGTATACAGTACATAGTGTATACAGGACAGTTGTAGAGCGGTGTATACAGTGCATAGTGTATACAGGACAGTTGTAGAGCGGTTTATACAGTACATAGTGTATACAGGACAGTTGTAGAGCGGTGTATACAGTACATAGTGTATACAGGACAGTTGTAGAGCGGTGTATACAGTACATAGTGTATACAGGACAGTTGTAGAGCGGTGTATACAGTACATAGTGTATACAGGACAGTTGTAGAGCGGTGTATACAGTACATAGTGTATACAGGACAGTTGTAGAGCGGTGTATACAGTACATAGTGTATACAGGACAGTTGTAGAGCGGTGTATACAGTACATAGTGTATACAGGACAGTTGTAGAGCGGTGTATACAGTACATAGTGTATACAGGACAGTTGTAGAGCGGTGTATACAGTACATAGTGTATACAGGACAGTTGTAGAGCGGAGTATACAGTACATAGTGTATACAGGACAGTTGTAGAGCGGTATATACAGTACATAGTGTATACAGGACAGTTGTAGAGCGGAGTATACAGTACATAGTGTATACAGGACAGTTGTAGAGCGGTATATACAGTACATAGTGTATACAGGACAGTTGTAGAGCGGTGTATACAGTGCATAGTGTATACAGGACAGTTGTAGAGCGGTGTATACAGTGCATAGTGTATACAGGACAGTTGTAGAGCGGTTTATACAGTACATAGTGTATACAGGACAGTTGTAGAGCGGTATATACAGTACATAGTGTATACAGGACAGTTGTAGAGCGGTGTATACAGTACATAGTGTATACAGGACAGTTGTAGAGCGGTGTATACAGTGCATAGTGTATACAGGACAGTTGTAGAGCGGTTTATACAGTACATAGTGTATACAGGACAGTTGTAGAGCGGTTTATACAGTACATAGTGTATACAGGACAGTTGTAGAGCGGTGTATACAGTACACAGTGTATACAGGACAGTTGTAGAGCGGTGTATACAGTACACAGTGTATACAGGACAGTTGTAGAGCGGTGTATACAGTGCATAGTGTATACAGGACAGTTGTAGAGCGGTGTATACAGTACATAGTGTATACAGGACAGTTGTAGAGCGGAGTATACAGTACATAGTGTATACAGGACAGTTGTAGAGCGGTATATACAGTACATAGTGTATACAGGACAGTTGTAGAGCGGTTTATACAGTACATAGTGTATACAGGACAGTTGTAGAGCGGTTTATACAGTACATAGTGTATACAGGACAGTTGTAGAGCGGTGTATACAGTACACAGTGTGTACAGGACAGTTGTAGAGCGGTGTATACAGTGCATAGTGTATACAGGACAGTTGTAGAGCGGTTTATACAGTACATAGTGTATACAGGACAGTTGTAGAGCGGTTTATACAGTACATAGTGTATACAGGACAGTTGTAGAGCGGTTTATACAGTACATAGTGTATACAGGACAGTTGTAGAGCGGTGTATACAGTACACAGTGTGTACAGGACAGTTGTAGAGCGGTGTATACAGTATATACAGGACAGTTGTAGAGCGGTGTATACAGTACACAGTGTATACAGGACAGTTGTAGAGCGGTGTATACAGTACACAGTGTATACAGGACAGTTGTAGAGCGGTTTATACAGTACATAGTGTATACAGGACAGTTGTAGAGCGGTGTATACAGTACACAGTGTGTACAGGACAGTTGTAGAGCGGTGTATACAGTGTATACAGGACAGTTGTAGAGCGGTATATACAGTAAATAGTGTATACAGGACAGTTGTAGAGCGGTGTATACAGTACATAGTGTATACAGGACAGTTGTAGAGCAGTGTATACAGTACATAGTGTATACAGGACAGTTGTAGAGCAGTGTATACAGTACATAGTGTATACAGGACAGTTGTAGAGCAGTGTATACAGTACATAGTGTATACAGGACAGTTGTAGAGCGGAGTATACAGTACATAGTGTATATAGGACAGTTGTAGAGCAGTGTATACAGGACATAGTGTATACAGTACATAGTGTATACAGGACAGTTGTAGAGCAGTATATACAGTACACAGTGTATACAGGACAGTTGTAGAGCGGTGTATACAGTACATAGTGTATACAGGACAGTTGTAGAGCGGTGTATACAGTACATAGTGTATACAGGACAGTTGTAGAGCGGTGTATACAGTACATAGTGTATACAGGACAGTTGTAGAGCAGTGTATACAGTACACAGTGTATACAGGACAGTTGTAGAGCAGTATATACAGTACACAGTGTATACAGGACAGTTGTAGAGCGGTGTATACAGTACATAGTGTATACAGGACAGTTGTAGAGCGGTGTATACAGTACATAGTGTATACAGGACAGTTGTAGAGCGGTGTATACAGTACATAGTGTATACAGGACAGTTGTAGAGCGGTGTATACAGTACATAGTGTATACAGGACAGTTGTAGAGCTGTGTATACAGTACACAGTGTATACAGGACAGTTGTAGAGCAGTGTATACAGTACACAGTGTATACAGGACAGTTGTAGAGCAGTGTATACAGTACACAGTGTATACAGGACAGTTGTAGAGCAGTGTATACAGTGCATAGTGTATACAGGACAGTTGTAGAGCAGTATATACAGTACATAGTGTATACAGGACAGTTGTAGAGCGGTGTATACAGTGCATAGTGTATACAGGACAGTTGTAGAGCGGTGTATACAGTACATAGTGTATACAGGACAGTTGTAGAGCGGTGTATACAGTATATACAGGACAGTTGTAGAGCGGTGTATACAGTACATAGTGTATACAGGACAGTTGTAGAGCGGTGTATACAGTACATAGTGTATACAGGACAGTTGTAGAGCAGTGTATACAGTACATAGTGTATACAGGACAGTTGTAGAGCGGAGTATACAGTACATAGTGTATACAGGACAGTTGTAGAGCGGTGTATACAGTACATAGTGTATACAGGACAGTTGTAGAGCGGTGTATACAGTACATAGTGTATACAGGACAGTTGTAGAGCGGAGTATACAGTACATAGTGTATACAGGACAGTTGTAGAGCGGTATATACAGTACATAGTGTATACAGGACAGTTGTAGAGCGGTGTATACAGTGCATAGTGTATACAGGACAGTTGTAGAGCGGTTTATACAGTACATAGTGTATACAGGACAGTTGTAGAGCGGTTTATACAGTACATAGTGTATACAGGACAGTTGTAGAGCGGTGTATACAGTACACAGTGTGTACAGGACAGTTGTAGAGCGGTGTATACAGTATATACAGGACAGTTGTAGAGCGGTGTATACAGTACACAGTGTGTACAGGACAGTTGTAGAGCGGTGTATACAGTATATACAGGACAGTTGTAGAGCGGTGTATACAGTACATAGTGTATACAGGACAGTTGTAGAGCGGTGTATACAGTGCATAGTGTATATAGGACAGTTGTAGAGCGGTGTATACAGTACATAGTGTATACAGGACAGTTGTAGAGCGGTGTATACAGTGCATAGTGTATACAGGACAGTTGTAGAGCGGTGTATACAGAACATAGTGTATACAGGACAGTTGTAGAGCAGTGTATACAGGACATAGTGTATACAGTACATAGTGTATACAGGACAGTTGTAGAGCGGTGTATACAGTACACAGTGTATACAGGACAGTTGTAGAGCGGTGTATACAGTACACAGTGTATACAGGACAGTTGTAGAGCGGTGTATACAGTACACAGTGTATACAGGACAGTTGTAGAGCGGTGTATACAGTACACAGTGTGTACAGGACAGTTGTAGAGCGGTGTATACAGTACATAGTGTATACAGGACAGTTGTAGAGCGGTGTATACAGTGCATAGTGTATATAGGACAGTTGTAGAGCGGTGTATACAGTACATAGTGTATACAGGACAGTTGTAGAGCGGTGTATACAGTACACAGTGTATACAGGACAGTTGTAGAGCAGTGTATACAGTACACAGTGTATACAGGACAGTTGTAGAGCGGTGTATACAGTACACAGTGTATACAGGACAGTTGTAGAGCGGTGTATACAGTACACAGTGTGTACAGGACAGTTGTAGAGCAGTGTATACAGTACATAGTGTATACAGGACAGTTGTAGAGCGGTGTATACAGTGCATAGTGTATATAGGACAGTTGTAGAGCGGTGTATACAGTACATAGTGTATACAGGACAGTTGTAGAGCGGTGTATACAGTACATAGTGTATACAGGACAGTTGTAGAGCGGTGTATACAGTACATAGTGTATACAGGACAGTTGTAGAGCAGTGTATACAGTACATAGTGTATACAGGACAGTTGTAGAGCGGTGTATACAGTGCATAGTGTATACAGGACAGTTGTAGAGTGGTGTATACAGTACATAGTGTATACAGGACAGTTGTAGAGCGGTGTATACAGTACACAGTGTATACAGGACAGTTGTAGAGCGGTGTATACAGTACATAGTGTATACAGGACAGTTGTAGAGCGGTGTATACAGTGCATAGTGTATACAGGACAGTTGTAGAGTGGTGTATACAGTACATAGTGTATACAGGACAGTTGTAGAGCGGTGTATACAGTGCATAGTGTATACAGGACAGTTGTAGAGCGGTGTATACAGTACATAGTGTATACAGGACAGTTGTAGAGCAGTGTATACAGTACATAGTGTATACAGGACAGTTGTAGAGTGGTGTATACAGTACATAGTGTATACAGGACAGTTGTAGAGCGGTGTATACAGTACATAGTGTATACAGGACAGTTGTAGAGCAGTGTATACAGAACATAGTGTATACAGGACAGTTGTAGAGCAGTGTATACAGTACATAGTGTATACAGGACAGTTGTAGAGCGGTGTATACAGTGCATAGTGTATACAGGACAGTTGTAGAGCGGTGTATACAGTATATACAGGACAGTTGTAGAGCAGTGTATACAGTACATAGTGTATATAGGACAGTTGTAGAGCGGAGTATACAGTACATAGTGTATACAGGACAGTTGTAGAGCAGTATATACAGTACACAGTGTATACAGGACAGTTGTAGAGCAGTGTATACAGTACATAGTGTATACAGGACAGTTGTAGAGCGGTGTATACAGTACATAGTGTATACAGGACAGTTGTAGAGCGGTGTATACAGTGCATAGTGTATACAGGACAGTTGTAGAGCGGTGTATACAGTATATACAGGACAGTTGTAGAGCAGTGTATACAGTACATAGTGTATATAGGACAGTTGTAGAGCGGAGTATACAGTACATAGTGTATACAGGACAGTTGTAGAGCAGTATATACAGTACACAGTGTATACAGGACAGTTGTAGAGCAGTGTATACAGTACATAGTGTATACAGGACAGTTGTAGAGCGGTGTATACAGTACATAGTGTGTACAGGACAGTTGTAGAGCGGTGTATACAGTACATAGTGTATACAGGACAGTTGTAGAGCGGTTTATACAGTACATAGTGTATACAGGACAGTTGTAGAGCGGTGTATACAGTACATAGTGTATACAGGACAGTTGTAGAGCGGTGTATACAGTACATAGTGTATACAGGACAGTTGTAGAGCGGTGTATACAGTATACAGTATATACAGGACAGTTGTAGAGCAGTGTATACAGTGCATAGTGTATACAGGACAGTTGTAGAGCGGTGTATACAGTACATAGTGTATACAGGACAGTTGTAGAGCGGTGTATACAGTACATAGTGTATACAGGACAGTTGTAGAGCAGTATATACAGTACATAGTGTATACAGGACAGTTGTAGAGCGGTGTATACAGTACATAGTGTATACAGGACAGTTGTAGAGCGGTGTATACAGTGCATAGTGTATACAGGACAGTTGTAGAGCGGTGTATACAGTATATACAGGACAGTTGTAGAGCGGTGTATACAGTGCATACGGTATGTAGAATATATGGACAGGCACGTCTATGCTATACAACACCCTGAGGTATACATGTGCGCTGCTACAGCAGACGGACGGAGGAGGCATCACATGGTACACAAGGTACAATCAGCTTTTGACTGAGATTCCTTGGGCCCATCAGAGAAATTACTTTAAGGGCCCAACTCCTGTATCATCGATAAAGTCTAATTGATTCAAGGCCTTAGGCATACGCTTTTTCTTGGACCTTTGCCGCCCTTTATGGCTTAATAGACTGGGCCTACCGGAGGATCCTCTGGAGGGACAGCCCAACCCTGCGTACAACTAATCATAAACATGGGGACTGAGCTACACAGTCAGTGCCCCCTGTGGCTATCACTGGTACTACAGATCAGCGCCAGTTACTTAGATGGGGAAGAACCTCAAAGAAATGGAAATCATGGATCAGAAATTGGAAAAATCCATGACTGCTATGGAAAGGCCTCTCTTCATCAGTCAGTATGAAGGTATGATGACCATCGATGACCACTGAAGGCCTATAGATTATAGGGTGAAAAGTTCCTTTTGGTCAATGATGCTGCTATCTACGTGGCTCCTCAGGCTGTATATAGGATTGTGAGAAGGGCCCTTAAAAACATGACCCTTCGACCCCCTATTCAAATCAACCCACCGAGCGAAGAGCCCATGAATTGGCGCAGGTTTTCGTCTCCCCCTCCTCGTTCATTTTTTACATTATCATCATGACTTTGGAGAATGGGCGGTCAGTGGTGCGCAGCCTCCCATGGGACTCCGCAATACGACGGTTATTCTGTGCCCCTAAAAGTTAATCATTTACTTTATGGAGATAAGGTATTTTTTATTTAGATCCTTTTCTATTTGATTTGGCAGCGGTGCAGTCATCGGGCAAAGGTCTGCAAAGATGCACATGGAAGGTATGTACACAGCTCGCTAGGCGTCAGCCGCCCAAGATTACACTGTAGGGAAGTGGAGAAAGAGGTGAAAGTCAATGCCCTCCAAACACTCTCCTAGAACCCCGGACAACAAGGTGCCTGGGGGCAGACGGCCCAGCGGATTCCTAATACAGGGGACACCTTAGGCCTCATGCACACGACCGTTTTTCCGATCCGCATTCGAGCCACCGTTTTTGCATCACGGGTGCGGACCCATTAACTTCAATGGGGCTGCAAAAGATGCGGACAGCACTCCGTGTGCCGTCCGCATCCGTTGCTCCGTTCCGTGGTCCCGCAAAAAAAATATAGCATGTCCTATTCTTGTCCGTTTTGCGGACAAGAATAGGCATGTCTACAATGGGCCGTCTGTTCTGCAAATTGCGGAAGGCACAGGGCGGCTTCCCTTTCTTGCAGATCCGCGGTTTGCGGTCCGCAAAAAACAGAACCGTCGTGTGCATGAGGCCTTAGTGATCACCACTGATTGCAGGGAGTCCAGATCCTGGTCCAAAGTACAGACCTGAGCGCAGCACCTCACTGCCAAAACATCACATGTCCCTGTACACTATCATCCTGTATAGGGTGCTATGAGATAATACCATGCTGTATGGGATCCTATAGGATATTACCATGCTGTATGGGATCCTATAGGATAATACCATGCTGTATGGGATCCTATAGGATATTACCATGCTGTATGGGATCCTATAGGATAAAACCATGCTGTATGGGATCCTATAGGATATTACCATGCTGTATGGGATCCTATAAGATAAAACCATGCTGTATGGGGTCCTATAGGATATTACCATGCTGTATGGGATCCTATAGGATAAAACCATGCTGTATGGGATCCTATAGGATAATACCATGCTGTATGGGATCCTATAGGATAAAACCATGCTGTATGGGATCCTATAGGATAATACCATGCTGTATGGGATCCTATAGGATAAAACCATGCTGTATGGGATCCTATAAGATAAAACCATGCTGTATGGGATCCTATAGGATAAAACCATGCTGTATGGGATCCTATAGGATAAAACCATGCTGTATGGGATCCTATAGGATAATACCATGCTGTATGGGATCCTATAGGATAAAACCATGCTGTATGGGATCCTATAGGATATTACCATGCTGTATGGGATCCTATAGGATAAAACCATGCTGTATGGGATCCTATAGGATATCACCATGCTGTATGGGATCCTATAGGATATCACCATGCTGTATGGGATCCTATAAGATAAAACCATGCTGTATGGGATCCTATAGGATAATACCATGCTGTATGGGATCCTATAGGATAAAACCATGCTGTATGGGATCCTAAAGGATAATACCATGCTGTATGGGATCCTATAGGATAAAACCATGCTGTATGGGATCCTATAGGATATTACCATGCTGTATGGGATCCTATAGGATAATACCAAGCTGTATGGGATCCTATAGGATAATACCATGCTGTATATGATCCTATAGAATAATACCATGCTGTATGGGATCCTATAGGATGATACCATTCTGTATGGGATCCTATAGGATAATACCAAGCTGTATGGGATCCTATAGGATAATACCAAGCTGTATGGGATCCTATAGGATAATACCAAGCTGTATAGGATCCTATAGGATAAAACCATGCTGTATGGGATCCTATAGGATAATACCATGCTGTATGGGATCCTATAGGATAATACCAAGCTGTATGGGATCCTATAGGATAATACCATGCTGTATATGATCCTATAGAATAATACCATGCTGTATGGGATCCTATAGGATGATACCATTCTGTATGGGATCCTATAGGATAATACCAAGCTGTATGGGATCCTATAGGATAATACCAAGCTGTATGGGATCCTATAGGATAATACCAAGCTGTATAGGATCCTATAGGATAATACCATGCTGTATGAGATCCTATAGGATAATACCATGCTGTATGGGATCCTATAGGATAATAACATGCTGTAGAAGATCCTAAAGGATAATACCATGCTGTATGGGATCCTATAGGATAATAACATGCTGTATAGGATCCTCTAGGATAATACCATGCTGTATAGGATCCTATATGATAATACCATGCTGTATGGGATCCTATAGGATAAAACCACGCTGTATGGGATCCTATATGATAATACCATGCTGTATGGGATCATATAGGATAATACCATGCTGTATGGGATCCTATAGAATAATACCATGCTGTATGGGATCCTATAGGATATTACCATGCTGTATGGGATCCTATAGGATATTACCATGCTGTATGGGATCCTATAGGATAATACCATGCTGTATGGGATCCAATAGGATAATACCATGCTGTATGGGATCCTATAGGATAATACCATATTGTATAGGATTCTATTGAATAAAACCATGTTGTATAGGATCCTATATGATAAAACCATTCTGTATGGGATCCTATAGGATAATACCATGCTGTATATGATCCTATAGAATACCACCACGCTGTATGGGATCCTATAAAATGATACCTTGATATATGGGATCATATATGATAATACCATGCTCTATGGGATCCCATAGGAAAATATGATACTGTATAGGGTCCTATAGAATAATACCATGCTCTATGGGATCCTAAATGATAATACCATGCTGTATGGGATCCTATAGGATAATACCAAGCTGTATAGGATCCTATAGGATAATACCATGCTGTATGAGATCCTATAGGATAATACCATGCTGTATGGGATCCTATAGGATAATAACATGCTGTAGAAGATCCTAAAGGATAATACCATGCTGTATGGGATCCTATAGGATAATAACATGCTGTATAGGATCCTCTAGGATAATACCATGCTGTATAGGATCCTATATGATAATACCATGCTGTATGGGATCCTATAGGATAAAACCCCGCTGTATGGGATCCTATATGATAATACCATGCTGTATGGGATCATATAGGATAATACCATGCTGTATGGGATCCTATAGAATAATACCATGCTGTATGGGATCCTATAGGATATTACCATGCTGTATGGGATCCTATAGGATATTACCATGCTGTATGGGATCCTATAGGATAATACCATGCTGTATGGGATCCAATAGGATAATACCATGCTGTATGGGATCCTATAGGATAATACCATATTGTATAGGATTCTATTGAATAAAACCATGTTGTATAGGATCCTATATGATAAAACCATTCTGTATGGGATCCTATAGGATAATACCATGCTGTATATGATCCTATAGAATACCACCACGCTGTATGGGATCCTATAAAATGATACCTTGATATATGGGATCATATATGATAATACCATGCTCTATGGGATCCCATAGGAAAATATGATACTGTATAGGGTCCTATAGAATAATACCATGCTCTATGGGATCCTAAATGATAAAACCATGCTGTATTGGATCCTATAGGCTAATACCATGCTGTATGGGATCCTATAGGATAATACTATGCTGTATGGGATCCTATAGGATAACACCAAGCTGTATATGATCCTATAGGATAATACCATGCTGTATGGGATCCTAAATGATAAAACCATGCTGTATGGGATCCTATAGGATAATACCATGCTGTATGGGATCATATAGGATAACACCATGCTGTATGGGATCCTATAGGATAAAACCATGCTGTATGGGATCCTATAGGATAATACCATGCTGTATGGGATCCTAAATGATAACACCATGCTGTATGGGATCCTATAGGATAAAACCATGCTGCATGGGATCCTATATGATAATATCATGCTGTATGGGATCCTATATGATAATACCGTGCTGTATGGGATCCTATAGGACAATACCATGCTGTGTTGGATCCTATAAGATAATACCACGCTGTATGAGATCCAATATGATAATACCATAATGTGTGGGATCCTCTAGGATAATACCATGCTGTATAGGATCCTATAGGATAATACCATGCTGTATGGGATCCTATAAGATAATACCATGATGTATGGGATCCCATAGGATAATACCATGCTGTGTGGGATCCTATAAGATAATACCATGCTGTATGAGATCCAATATAATAATACCATACTGTATAGGATCCTCTAGGATAATACCATGCTGTATAGGATCCTATAGGATAATAAGATGGTGTATGGGATCCAATATGATAATACCATGCTGTATGGGATCTGATAGTATAATACCATGCTGTATGGGATCCTATAGGATAATACCATGCCGTATGGGATCCTATAGGATAATACCATGGTGTATGGGATCCAATATGATAATACCATGCTGAATGGGATCCTATAGGATTATACAATGCTGAATGAGATCCTATAGAATAATACCATGCTGCATGGGATCCTATAGGATAATACCATGCTGTATGGGTTCCTATATGATAATACCATGCTGTATGGGATCCTATAGGATAATACCATGCTGTATGGGATCCTATAGGATAATAACATGCTGTATAGGATCCTATAGGATAATAACATGCTGTATAGGATCCTATAGGACAATACCATGCTGTCTGGGATCCTATATAAAAATACCATGCTGTATGGGATCCTATAGGATAATACCATGCTGTAGGTGATCCTATAGGATAATACCATGCTGTATAGGGTCCTATAGGATAATACCATGCTGTATAGGATCCTATAGGATAATACCATGTTGTATGGGATCCTATAGGATAATACCATGCTGTATGGGATCCTATAGGATAATACCATGCTGTATGGGATCCTATAGGATAATACCATGTTGTATAGGATCCTATAGGCTAATACCATGCTGTATGGGATCCTATAGGATAATACCATGCTGTATGGGATCCTATAGGATAATACCATGCTGTGTGGGATCCTATAGGATAATAACATGCTGTATGGGATCTTATATGATGATACCATGCTGTATGGGATCCTACAGGATAATACCATGCTGTATGGGATCCTATAGGATAATACCATGCTGTATAAGATCCTAAAGGATAATACCATGCTGTATGGGATCCTATAGGATAATACCATGCTGTATGGGATCCTATAGGATAATAACATGCTGTATGGGATCCTATATGATAATACCATGCTGTATGGGATCCTATATGATAATACCATGCTGTATGGGATCCTATAGGATAATACCATGCTGTATGGGATCCTATGGGATACAATTATGCTGTATGGGATCCTATAGGATAATAACATGCTGTATGGGATCCTATAGGATAATACCATGCTGTATAAGATCCTAAAGGATAATACCATGCTGTATGGGATCCTATAGGATAATACCATGCTGTATGGGATCCTATGGGATACAATTATGCTGTATGGGATCCTACAGGATAATACCATGCTGTATGGGATCCTATAGGATAATACCATGCTGTATAAGATCCTAAAGGATAATACCATGCTGTATGGGATCCTATAGGATAATACCATGCTGTATGGGATCCTATAGGATAATAACATGCTGTATGGGATCTTATATGATAATACCATGCTGTATAGGATCCTATATGATAATACCATGCTGTATGGGATCCTATATGATAATACCATGCTGTATGGGATCCTATATGATAATAACATGCTGTATGGGATCCTATGTGATAATACCATGCTGTATGGGATCCTATAGGATAATACCATGCTGTATGGGATCCTATATGATAATACCATGCTGTATGGGATCCTATAGGATAATACCATGCTGTATGGGATCCTATGGGATACAATTATGCTGTATGGGATCCTATAGGATAATAACATGCTGTATGGGATCCTATAGGATAATACCATGCTGTATAAGATCCTAAAGGATAATACCATGCTGTATGGGATCCTATAGGATAATACCATGCTGTATGGGATCCTATGGGATACAATTATGCTGTATGGGATCCTACAGGATAATACCATGCTGTATGGGATCCTATAGGATAATACCATGCTGTATAAGATCCTAAAGGATAATACCATGCTGTATGGGATCCTATAGGATAATACCATGCTGTATGGGATCCTATAGGATAATAACATGCTGTATGGGATCTTATATGATAATACCATGCTGTATAGGATCCTATATGATAATACCATGCTGTATGGGATCCTATATGATAATACCATGCTGTATGGGATCCTATATGATAATAACATGCTGTATGGGATCCTATGTGATAATACCATGCTGTATGGGATCATATAGGATAATACCATGCTGTATGGGATCCTATGGGATACAATTATGCTGTATGGGATCCTATAGGATAATAACATGCTGTATTGGATCCTCTAGGATAATACCATGCTGCATGGGTTGCTATATTATTATACCATGCTCTATGGGATCCTACATAGTAATACTATGCTGTATAGGATCATATATGATAATACCATACGGTATATGATCCTATAGGGTAATACCATGCTGTATCGGATCCTACAGGATGATCCCATGCTGTATAAGATTCTGTAGGATAAAACCATGCTGTATAGGAAGCTATATGATAACACTATGCTGTATGGCATCTTATAGGATAATAACATGCTGTATAAGATCCTGTAGGATAATTCCATGCTGTATAGGAAGCAATCTGATACTATGCTGTATGGGATCCTATATGATAATACCATGCTGTATGGGATCCTATAGAATATCATGCTGTATGGGATCCTATAGGATTATACCATGCTGTATAAGATCCTATAGAATTATACCATGCTGTACAGGATCCTATAGGATAATACCATTCTATATAGGATCCTATGGGATAATACCATGAAGTTTGGGATCCTATAGGGTGATACCATGCTGTATAAGATCCTATAGGATAATACCATGTTGTATAGGATCCTATAGGCTAATACCATGCTGTATTGGATCCAATAGGTTAATACCATGCTGTATCGGATCCTATAGGATAATACCATGCTGTATGGTATCCTATAGGATAATACCATGTTGTATAGGATCCTATAGGCTAATACCATGCTGTATGGAATCCTATAGGATAATACCCTGCTGTATCGGATCCTATAGGATAATACCATGCTGTATGGGATCCTATAGGATAATACCATGCTGTATAGGATTCTATAGGATAATACCATGCAGTATAAGATCCTATAGGATAATACTATGCTGTATGGGATCCTATAGGATAATACCAAGCTGTATGGGGTCCTATAGGATAATACCATGCTGTATGGGATCCTATAGTATAATACCATGCTGTATAATATTCTATAGGATAATACCATGCTGTATGGGATCCTATAGGATAATATCATGTTGTATAGGATCCTATAGGGTAATACCATGCTGTACAGGATCCTATAGGATAATACTATGCAGTATGGGATCCTTTAGAATAATACCATACTGTATAAGATCCTATAGAATAATACCATGCTTTATGGAATCCTATAGGATAATACCATGCTGTATAAGATCATATAGGATAATACTATGCTGTATGGGATCCTATAGGATAATACCAAGCTGTATCGTATCCTATGGGATAATACCATGCTGTATAAGATCCTATAGGATAATACCATGCTGTATAAGATCCTATAGAATAATACCATGCTGTATGGGATCCTATAGTATAATACCAAGCTGTATGGTATCCTATAGGATAATACCAAACTGTATAGGATCCTATAGGATAATACCCTGCTGTATAAGATCCTATAGGATAATACCATGCTGTATAGGATCCTATAGGATAACACAATGCTGTATAAGATCTAATAGGATAATATCATACTGTATAGGATCCTATAGGATAATACCATACTGTATAAGATCTAATAGGATAATACCATACTGTATAAGATCCTATAGGATAATACCATACTGTATAAGATCTAATAGGATAATACCATACTGTATAAGATCCTATAGTATAATACCATGCTGTATAAGATCCTATAGGATAATACCATGCTGCATAAGATCCTATAGAATAATACCAGGCTGTATAGGATCCTATAGGATAATACTATGCTGTATGGGATCCTATAGTATAATACCAAGCTGTATGGTATCCTATAGGATAATACCATACTGTATAGGATCCTATAGAATAATATCATACTGTATAAGATCTAATAGGATAATACCATGCTGTATAGGATTCTATAGGATAATACCATACTGTATAGGATCCTATAGGATAATACCATGCTGTATAAGATCCTATAGGATAATACCATACTGTATATGATTCTATAGGATAATACCATACTGTATAGGATCCTATAGGATAATACCATGCTGTATAGGATCCTATAGGATAATACCATACTGTATATGATTCTATAGGATAATACCATACTGTATAGGATCCTATAGGATAATACCATGCTTTAGAAGATCTTATAGGATAATATCATACTGTATAGGATCCTATAGGATAATACCATGCTGTATAAGATCCTATAGGATACCACTCTGAACAGTAATCTATATGGCGATACGAGGCAGTGTACGATTAATATAAAGAATTCATCTTAGCCGCTCAGCTCCAACCACATATTGTATTCATGTGGGCCCTAAGGCATAAGGGCCCGGCAGTGAATGTGACCTTTGCGGCACCTGTTGTTTCCACATCAGTACACGTGTGGCATATCTGTTATACTGTATGGACATATATGTGCTACAGGTGGCGGCAGGATACGGAGCAGGTACAGAAGTCGCCGGCTTACATTACATCTATAGCGGAGGGGACACGTACTTTACTACCAGCAGCAGAATCGTATCACAGCTTCACCACCACATGTCACAACCACGTTGAGCGCCTTCCAAGTAGAAACCCGCCTTGGAGCGGGAAGAGACATGAAAAAAAAAAAACAGAACTCTCTGCAGCGTATGAACACGTACCTAGGACTGACAACTCCTACAGCAGCCATGTCCATTGATGGGAGTTGTGCTGCTCTATCTGAACTGTAACTCCAAACATCTCAAACATCCCAGGAATGAAGTGGTTGCTGATTTGGCACAGCTGGTTGCTTCCTGCTGTTTCTCTGGCTGGCACCGGTGCACAATGGACAGTATTGTTGTGCCCCCCCCCCCCCTCTCTGGTTTTCCCGGTGCCCACAAGAGGGAGGTTGAGTCACGAAGAAGTAAAACGAAAGAAGTGACTTTCAGCAAGAAAAGTGAGCTGTACCAGGCAGCCCGGGCACACCACACCGCTCTCGAAGCCTCCGACGGGTATTGGCCTCCATACAATGGTTGCTCAATTCAAAGGAGAAAATAAATATACAAAAAAATTGGCAGATGGACGTACCTGATGTGAAAGCGGCCTCGCTCCGAACTCTGGACTCACGAAGATTTCCATAAACTCGGCCACTCCCAGTTTATAATACATTATGCATTAATTCCAACATCTGATTCTGCTGCCAGTAGGGGACATTATCGGCAGCAGGTTGTCAGTCACAGCGCACACTCCAGCCCTGCCAGCTCTCCTCCGCCCGCCCCCCTCAGCCTGGGCACCCAGCTCAAGGGGCACAGAGGGAAAGATCTCTGCCCGTCGGTCATGTGACCTGTGGGTGACGGGCAGCTGGGGGGTTGTATATTATTATGGGCACGGCGTCCTCTCAGGTTACCTGGGATATTTAGCGTGTGCTTTGCATCACAGCCATAGCTGCCAGCTATTAAGAAGGGAGAGTCCAGAGAGGAGCAAAAAGCACAGTGCCCGTCCGAAAACTATCTCCGTATGCCCCTTTTATTTATATCTGACATGCCCCCAACTTACAGCATCAGGATCACAAAAAGTACATATGACCCCCTTCAGCACACCCACCGAAATAAGCAGATAGACCCCTTTATACAGACCCAAGACCAGTCCAACTGTATACAGACCCCAGACCAATCCAACTGTATACAGACCCCAGACCAATCCAACTGTATACAGACCCCATACCAATCCTCCCTGTATACAGACCCCAGACCAATCCACCCTGTATACAGACCCCAGACCAATCCATCCTGTGTACAGACCCCAGACCAATCCACCCTGTGTACAGACCCCAGACCAATCCACCCTGTGTACAGACCCCAGACCAATCCAACTGTATACAGACCCAAGACCAATCCACCCTGTATACAGACCCCATACCAATCCTCCCTGTATACAGACCCCAGACCAATCCATCCTGTATACAGACTCCAGACCAATCCACCCTGTATACAGACCCCAGACCAATCCACCCTGTATACAGACCCCAGACCAATCCACCCTGTATACAGACCCCAGACCAATCCACCCTGTGTACAGACCCCAGACCAATCCACCCTGTGTACAGACCCCAGACCAATCCACCCTGTGTACAGACCCCAGACCAATCCATCCTGTATACAGACCCCAGACCAATCCACCCTGTATACAGACCCCAGACCAATCCACCCTGTATACAGACCCCAGACCAATCCACCCTGTATACAGACCCCAGACCAATCCACCCTGTATACAGACCCCAGACCAATCCACCCTGTATACAGACCCCAGACCAATCCACCCTGTATACAGACCCCAGACCAGTCCAACTGTATACAGACCCCAGACCAATCCTCCCTGTATACAGACCCCAGACCAATCCTCCCTGTATACAGACCCCAGACCAATCCACCCTGTATACAGACCCCAGACCAATCCACCCTGTATACCCCAGACCAGTCCCCCTGTATACAGAGCCCAGACCAATCCACTTTGTATATAGACCGCAGACCAAAATACCCCTTTATACAGACCCTAGTCTGAAACTACCATGTAAACAGACCCCAGACCAGACCTTCCCTGTATGCAGATCCCAGACCAGTCCCATGTATACAGACCAATCCATCCTGCATACAGACCTCAGAACAATCCCTCCTGTATACAGACCCCAGACCATTCCCTCCTGTATATAGACCCCAGACCATTCCCTCCTGTATATAAACCCCAGGCCAGAATAGCCATGTATAAAGACCCTAGTCCAAGACTACCCTATATACAGACTCCAGACCAGTTCCCCTGTATACAGACCCCAGACAAATCCCTACCATATACAGACCTCAGAACAATCCCTTCCCTGTATACAGACGCCAGACCATTCCCCCCTGTATATAGACTCCAGGCCAAAATACCCCTTTATACAAACACTAGTCCAAAACCACCCTGTAAACAGACTCCAGACCAGACCTTCCCTGTATACAGACCGCAGACCAGTCCCCCTGTATACAGACCCCAGACCAGACCTTCCCTGTACACAGACCCCAGAACAGTCCCCTGTATACAGACCCCATACCAGTGCCCCTGTATACAGACCGCATACCAGTTCCCCTCTGTATACAGACCCCAGAAGAGTCCCCCCTGTATACAGACCCCATACCAGTGCCCCATGTATACAGACCACAGACCAGTCCTCCCGTATACATACCCAAGTCCAATCCCCCTGCATACAGACCCCAGACCAGTCCCCTTGTATACAGAATCCAGACCAGTCCCCCTGTATACAGAACCCATACCAGTCTCCCCTGTATACAGACCCCAGACCAGTCCTCCTGAATACAGACCCCAGACCATTCCTCCCTGTTTGCAGACCCCAGAACAGTCCCCTTTCTATTCAGACTCCAGGCCAGAATGATCCTGTTAACAGACTCCAGAACAGACCACAGACCAGCCCTCCTGTATGCTGACTCCAGACCAATCCCTTTATAGAGACCCACAACCAGCCCCCTCATTAAACCCATCCCAGACAAGACCCCTTGTACACAGACCCCAGACCAGAGCACCCTTTTTCACAGAGCCCAGATCAGTCCCTTCGTATAAAAACCTCAGACCAGTCCCCCCTGTATAAAGACCTCAAACCAGTCTCTTGTTTACAGACCTCAGACCAGTCCCCCATTAACACACTCCAGAAAAGATCCCCTGGATACAGACCCCAGACCAGTCCTCCTGGATACAGACCCCAGAGCAGTCCTCCTGGATACAGACCCCAGAGCAGCCTCCCTATTAACGCACACTGGAAAAGATCCCCAGAATACTGACCAGTCTCCCCCGGTTTACAGACCCCGGACCAGACCTCAGACTAGACATTCAGCTATTCCTCTCCCTGTTCTGGCAATTCACTCTGCCCCACGGCTCCACCACAGACAACATCCTAATGGCACCGGCATCAGGCCAATGTCTGCTGAGGTGCCGGGTATTGCCATCCTGCCAATCCACCCTGTATACAGACCCCAGACCAATCCACCCTGTGTACAGACCCCAGACCAATCCACCCTGTATACAGACCCCAGACCAATCCACCCTGTATACAGACCCCAGACCAATCCACCCTGTATACCCCAGACCAGTCCCCCTGTATACAGAGCCCAGACCAATCCACTTTGTATATAGACCGCAGACCAAAATACCCCTTTATACAGACCCTAGTCTGAAACTACCATGTAAACAGACCCCAGACCAGACCTTACCTGTATGCAGATCCCAGACCAGTCCCCCTGTATACAGACCAATCCATCCTGCATACAGACCTCAGAACAATCCCTCCTGTATACAGACCCCAGACCATTCCCTCCTGTATATAGACCCCAGGCCAGAATAGCCATGTATAAAGACCCTAGTCCAAGACTACCCTATATACAGACTCCAAACCAGTTCCCCTGTATACAGACCCCAGGCCAATCCCTACCATATACAGACCTCAGAACAATCCCTCCCCTGTATACAGATGCCAGACCATTCCCCCCGTATATAGACTCCAGGCCAAAATACCCCTTTATACAAACACTAGTCCAAAACCACCCTGTAAACAGACTCCAAACCAGACCTTCCCTGTACACAGACCCCAGAACAGTCCCCTGTATACAGACTGCAGACCAGTCCCCCTGTATACAGACCCCAGACCAGACCTTCCCTGTACACAGACCCCAGAACAGTCCCCTGCATACAGACCCCATACCAGTGCCCCTATATACAGACCGCATACCAGTTCCCCTCTGTATACAGACCCCAGAAGAGTCCCCCCTGTATACAGACCCCATACCAGTGCCCCATGTATACAGACCACAGACCAGTCCTCCCGTATACATACCCAAGTCCAATCCCCCTGCATACAGACCCCAGACCAGTCCCCTTGTATACAGAATCCAGACCAGTCCCCCTGTATACAGAACCCATACCAGTCTCCCCTGTATACAGACCCCAGACCAGTCCTCCTGAATACAGACCCCAGACCATTCCTCCCTGTTTGCAGACCCCAGAACAGTCCCCTTTCTATTCAGACTCCAGGCCAGAATGATCCTGTTAACAGACTCCAGAACAGACCTCCCCTGTATACAGACCACAGACCAGCCCACCTGTATACTGACTTCAGACCAATCCCTTTATAGAGACCCACAACCAGCCCCCTCATTAAACCCATCCCAGACAAGACCCCTTGTACACAGACCCCAGACCAGAGCACCCTTTTTCACAGACCCCAGACCAGTCCCTTCGTATAAAAACCTCAGACCAGTCCCCCCTGTATAAATACCTCAAACCAGTCTCTTGTTTACAGACCTCAGACCAGTCCCCCATTAACACACTCCAGAAAAGATCCCCTGGATACAGACCCCAGACCAGTCCTCCTGGATACAGACCCCAGAGCAGCCTCCCTATTAACGCACACTGGAAAAGATCCCCAGAATACTGACCAGTCTCCCCCGGTTTACAGACCCCGGACCAGACCTCAGACTAGACATTCAGCTATTCCTCTCCCTGTTCTGGCAATTCACTCTGCCCCACGGCTCCACCACAGACAACATCCTAATGGCACCGGCATCAGGCCAATGTCTGCTGAGGTGCCGGGTATTGCCATCCTGCCAATCCACCCTGTATACAGACCCCAGACCAATCCACCCTGTGTACAGACCCCAGACCAATCCACCCTGTATACAGACCCCAGACCAATCCACCCTGTATACAGACCAATCCACCCTGTATACAGACCCCAGACCAATCCACCCTGTATACAGACCCCAGACCAATCCTCCCTGTATACAGACCCCAGACCAATCCACCCTGTATACAGACCCCAGACCAATCCTCCCTTTATACAGACCCCAGACCAATCCTCCCTGTATACAGACCCCAGACCAATCCTCCCTGTATACAGACCCCAGACCAATCCACCCTGTATACAGACCCCAGACCAATCCATCCTGTATACAGACCCCAGACCAATCCACCCTGTATACAAACCCCAGACCAATCCACCTTGTGTATAGACCCCAGACCAATCCACCCTGTATACAGACCGCAGACCAATCCACCCTGTGTACAGACCCCAGACCAATCCACCCTGTATACAGACCCCAGACCAATCCACCCTGTATACAGACCCCAGACCAATCCTCCCTGTATACAGACCTTAGACCAATCCTTCCTGTATACAGACCCCAGACCAATCCTCCCTGTATACAGACCCCAGACCAATCCTCCCTGTATACAGACCCCAGACCAATCCACCCTGTATACAGACCCCAGACCAATCCTTCCTGTATACAGACCCCAGACCAATCCACCCTGTATACAGACCCCAGACCAATCCACCCTGTATACAGACCCCAGACCAATCCACCCTGTATACAGACCCCATACCAATCCTCCCTGTATAAAGACCCGATACCAATCCTCCCTGTATACAGACCTCAGACCAATCCATCCTGTGTACAGACCCCAAACCAATCCACCCTGTATACAGACCTCAGACCAATCCACCCTGTATACAGAACCCAGACCAATCCACCCTGTATACAGACCCCAGACCAATCCACCCTGTATACAGACCAATCCACCCTGTATACAGACCCCAGACCAATCCACCCTGTATACCCCAAACCAGTCCCCCTGTATACAGAGCCCAGACCAATCCACTTTGTACTGTATATAGACCGCAGACCAAAATACCCCTTTATACAGACCCTAGTCTGAAACTACCATGTAAACAGACCCCAGACCAGACCTTACCTGTATGCAGATCCCAGACCAGTCCCCCTGTATACAGACCAATCCATCCTGCATACAGACCTCAGAACAATCCCTCCTGTATACAGACCCCAGACCATTCCCTCCTGTATATAGACCCCAGGCCAGAATAGCCATGTATAAAGACCCTAGTCCAAGACTACCCTATATACAGACTCCAAACCAGTTCCCCTGTATACAGACCCCAGGCCAATCCCTACCATATACAGACCTCAGAACAATCCCTCCCCTGTATACAGATGCCAGACCATTCCCCCCGTATATAGACTCCAGGCCAAAATACCCCTTTATACAAACACTAGTCCAAAACCACCCTGTAAACAGACTCCAAACCAGACCTTCCCTGTACACAGACCCCAGAACAGTCCCCTGTATACAGACCGCAGACCAGTCCCCCTGTATACAGACCCCAGACCAGACCTTCCCTGTACACAGACCCCAGAACAGTCCCCTGCATACAGACCCCATACCAGTGCCCCTGTATACAGACCGCATACCAGTTCCCCTCTGTATACAGACCCCAGAAGAGTCCCCCCTGTATACAGACCCCATACCAGTGCCCCATGTATACAGACCACAGACCAGTCCTCCCGTATACATACCCAAGTCCAATCCCCCTGCATACAGACCCCAGACCAGTCCCCTTGTATACAGAATCCAGACCAGTCCCCCTGTATACAGAACCCATACCAGTCTCCCCTGTATACAGACCCCAGACCAGTCCTCCTGAATACAGACCCCAGACCATTCCTCCCTGTTTGCAGACCCCAGAACAGTCCCCTTTCTATTCAGACTCCAGGCCAGAATGATCCTGTTAACAGACTCCAGAACAGACCTCCCCTGTATACAGACCACAGACCAGCCCCCCTGTATACTGACTTCAGACCAATCCCTTTATAGAGACCCACATCCAGCCCCCTCATTAAACCCATCCCAGACAAGACCCCCTGTACACAGACCCCAGACCAGAGCACCCTTTTTCACAGACCCCAGACCAGTCCTCCTGGATACAGACCCCAGAGCAGCCTCCCTATTAACGCACACTGGAAAAGATCCCCAGAATACTGACCAGTCTCCCCCGGTTTACAGACCCCGGACCAGACCTCAGACTAGACATTCAGCTATTCCTCTCCCTGTTCTGGCAATTCACTCTGCCCCACGGCTCCACCACAGACAACATCCTAATGGCGCCGGCATCAGGCCAATGTCTGCTGAGGTGCCGGGGAGCGTAGGGAAGCACAGGAACAGGGAGCGGTGACTATGTAGGGCACCTTGGAGATCTTCCATTTTTCCGGGAGTCTCCTGGACATTGCAGAATTGGCAAGTACGGTGATCACTGGTCAGCTTTACTGGGCGCAGCCCAGCTGATTCTCCAAATGAGCCTCTCCCCCTCTATTCATTATGGGTTGGCACAGAATACTTTTTGGTGCTAATCCACATCAATTTGGCTTCAGTATGACCGCACACAATATTCCAGAATTTTTACGAAAATTTTGGAAAATTTTTAGAAGTTCCACAATGGTTGAGCAGTCAGAAGAATGTAAGGTATATGGTACAGTTTTTATTATATTTCACTTGTTTTGTTTTTTTCTAATTTGCTTTATAGAAAATAAAAATGTGCTGCTCAGCCATCATCAGTAAGCTGCTGTTTATGGATCTGACATGTATATGTGTACCCGCTGTGAATGGGATGTAGGTCTTGACCACTTACCCTCTGGACGCACCAGTTCATAAGGTCAGATCCAGTTCGTGCTGGATTAAAAAGATTTTGCCCGATACATAATTTACAGTCATTTCATTTTCAATTAACATAAGAAAAAAAAAAAACATAAAAAATAGAAAAAGATACGAACAAGCACATTTTTTCCCTTCTACCTGCTAAAAAAAAAAAGAAAAAGTGTCTTTATTGTGTTTAGGAGGCAAAGGGGTTATTATTCAACCCCAGAGGAGTGACATAAAGCAGCCTACGTCAGGACCAAATATGAACCGCGCCAAATGCAAGACAAACACACGTTCTGTCTCATCAGAGGTTCCGAATGTTGCTTTGTCCCTCCTCCATGCTTTATACTGCACCTCAACTTGCTCAGACTGCCTGCTGTGTAGAAGCACAAGCCCAGCGGGAAGTTGATGCACGAAGAGATGATTTCAGTCATCATGAGGATTGAAGGATTATAAAGGGAAGATTATCAGGAAACAGCAGTGCATTGACTGAGGGGTGGGGCTTATGGAATGGGGAGTGGCTTCTGGAAGGGGAGGAGCCCGCAGATGCTTTAATATATTTTTCTGAATATTCGCACTGCAGATCGCCCCTCTTACATGTTAAGGCCTGAGGTCTATACATTAATGTTCCCCAATATACGACTATCGGGGCATGATGAGAGTTGTAGTTTTGCAACAGTTTGAGATTGGAGATCGCTGCTATACACTATACATACAGATCCCGTATAGTGTGATGATGGGGGTCACTGGTTCAGATTCTGTATTAGGGGACTGGAGGTCCAATGAATGTCCAATAATCCAGTCCGGCATCGTCAGGCGCCATGTAACATTTTCGTCCGTGCCGGATTATCAGAATTTCAGGGGGGTTTTCACTGATATAAATAGCGCCCCCCTCCGCCCACCGCGCATGCTTTGTGTTTTTCATCTGTGGATGTGTCCGTGGACTGGTTGCCAGGTCACACATGTGAACACAATATCTGCGGCACGCCCCGCTGCCCTGGCCTCCTCTCCCGGCACGGCTCGCTGTATGCAGGAAGGGAGGGAGAGCTGCCCGGGAACATCATGTCTCCTCTCGCCTGGCCTTTATAAATAGGCACATTATTTTTATATACAGCCCGTCACCTGGCGCTCCCCCGGGCACCGGACTATATACATTGACGACATTTAAGTATCCACAGCTCTGCGGTTTTCTGTCCTGTGAGCAACCACACGCCCTGGGGAGGGAAAATGGGCAGAAAATCTTCTCCTCCAACGAACTGTGCCAAATGACTAACACAGCACTGCTACATCTGTAAATCACTTGATTTGCAGTCCTATGCAATGCCTCAGATTGCAAAGCATGACAGCACTATAAGATGTGCCAATCGACAAACTCAGTGCCACTACATCTGTAATAGTGTCTTGCCTGCAGTCAGTGATATCAACATATATTATCCCAAAAATTCAGCTCTGCTACACATGCAAAGTCATTTACAAGCTGACCTGCAGTCCTATGCAACGCCATAGCCCAACACATTGGGATATCGTAAGTTTTAACAAAAGACAAATCCAGCTCTGCTAAATGTTAACCATAATGCATTACAATTTACCTCCTCTCTACAGGCAACACCATGAAATGTCCCATATTGCAAGTTCAGCTCTGCTTCTATTGTAGCACAATGCAGTACGGTAGGTTTATCTGCAGCCCTGTGCAAAAACAAAGGAAGTACACATTTATATAGTTATGAGCTGCGCCAAATGACAATCTCAGCTCTCCTACATCTGTAAAGTAAGGTGGTGGGTTTTGCAAGTCCCATGCACGACTACAGGCACAGGCACTGTAAGCACAGTGATAATGCAAGTTACAAGCTCAGCTCTGCTGCATCTGTGATATAACGCTATAAATGTACTTGCAGTCCTATACAGAACCACAGGAGACAATTCATTGTATCACCATGGAATGTGCCACATGACAAACTCTGCTACATCTGTATTTTCTATGATTTAGTTATAATGGAAATGGGCCACTCAACACCCCAATCCTGGCAATTTCTGTAAAGAGGTGGAGCCCTGCATGATGGTGCCAATGTAAGCGCCCTCACCAGTCCATATACATTTATTCACATATTGCACCTACATGGACACCGGAAGATATCATCCCTGAAAATGGGGCAGTACCAGGACAACGGTAGCGGGGGATTGCCCAGAGGAGGGGCAAAGGGGGATAACCTGGGAGAGAGCCAGTGGGGACATCCTGGTGTAGGGGCAGCAGGGTATGGTCCAGGGTAGAGGCAGCAGGAGATTATCGGGGAGTAGCCTGGGTAGGGGCAGCAGGGGATAGCTCTAGGCATGGGCATCAGGGGATAGCTCTGGGCAGGAGAGGACAGCTCTGGGGTAGGGGCAGCAGGGGATAGCACAGGGTAGGGGCAGTAGGGGATAGCTCTAGGCAGGGGCAGCAGGGGATAGCTCTAGGCAGGGGCAGCAGGGGATAGCTCTTGGCAGGAGGGGACAGCTCTGGGGTAGGGGCAGCAGGGGATAGCACAGGGTAGGGGCAGCAGGGGATAGCTCTAGGCATGGGCATCAGGGGATAGCTCTGGGCAGGAGAGGACAGCTCTGGGGTAGGGGCAGCAGGGGATAGCACAGGGTAGGGGCAGCAGGGGATAGCTCTAGGCAGGGGCAGCAGGGGATAGCTCTAGGCAGGGGCAGCAGGGGATAGCTCTGGGCAGGAGGGGACAGCTCTGGGCAGGGGCAGCGGGGGATACCACAGGGTAGAGGTAGCAGAGAATAGTCCGGGGTAGAAGCAGTGAGGGATAGTCAGGGGTAGGGGCAGCAGGGGATAGAACGGAGTAGGGGCAGCAAGGGATAGCTTTGGGCAGGGGCAGCGGGGTACTTTCGGAGTAGAGGCAGCAGGGGATAGCACGGGCTAGGGGCAGCGGGGGATAGCACGGGCTAGGGGCAGCGGGGGATAGCATGGGGTAGGGGCAGCGGGGGATAGCACGGGGTAGGGGCAGTGAGAGATAGTCCAGGGTAGGGGCAGCGGGGAACAGCACTGGGTAGGGGCAGCGGGGGGATAGCACGGGGTAGGGGCAGTGAGGGATAGTCCAGGGTAGGGGCAGCGGGGAACAGCACCGGGTAGGGGCAGCGGGGGATAGCAAGTTAGCACGGGGTAGGGGCAGTGAGGGATAGTCCGGGGTAGGGGCAGCGGGGGATAGCGCGGATAGGAGCGGAGTAACCCCATACACCTTCATCATCATTTCCAGATTTCTGCTTGCTGTCAGTGAATGTTGCTATTTTTCTTTATATCCACATGCAGAGAAACTGTAACCTTTGTAAATCTGAGAGGTTTGCTACAATTGTATAGAGTCTTGACAATCCTCTGTGAGCTAAATAGACGGATACATTGTATCTGCACTGAAACACTGTAAGGTTACTTTCACACCTCCAGTTTGAAGAATGGGTCCGGGGGAGATCCGTACGCATTCAAGCGGAAAATCGGACGGACACAAACCGCTGCAGGTGTCTGTCGGCGCGGCCGTGCCGGAGTTTAAGACAGGGAGAGTGAATGTGGCCTAACAAACTGTCAGCGCGGCGGATATACTTACCGGCCCAGGATTGTCTACACTGGATCAGTCTCCTGTCCTGATGGTTTGTTACAATGTATCAGGCCGGAGACCAGGATACACAGAGAACTGTACAGACTGGATGGATCTCTCCCCTGTCCTGATGGTTTGTTACAATGTATCAGGCCGGAGACCAAGATACATAGAGAACTGTATACTGTATAGACTGGATGGATCTCTCCCCTGTCCTGATGGTTTGTTACAATGTATCAGGCCGGAGACCAGGACACATAGAGAACTGTATAGACTGGATGAATATCTCCCCTGTCCTGATGGTTTGTTACAATGTATCAGGCCGGAGACCAGGACACATAGAGAACTGTATAGACTGGATGGATCTCTCCCCTGTCCTGATGGTTTGTTACAATGTATCAGGCCGGAGACCAGGACACATAGAGAACTGTATAGACTGGATGGATCTCTCCCCTGTCCTGATGGTTTGTTACAATGTATCAGGCCGGAGACCAGGACACATAGAGAACTGTATAGACTGGATGAATCTCTCCCCTGTCCTGATGGTTTGTTACAATGTATCAGGCCGGAGACCAGGATACATAGAGAACTGTATAGACTGGATAGATCTCTCCCCTGTCCTGATGGTTTGTTACAATGTATCAGGCCGGAGACCAAGATACATAGAGAACTGTATACTGTATAGACTGGATGGATCTCTCCCCTGTCCTGATGGTTTGTTACAATGTATCAGGCCGGAGACCAGGACACATAGAGAACTGTATAGACTGGATGAATCTCTCCCCTGTCCTGATGGTTTGTTACAATGTATCAGGCCGGAGACCAGGACACATAGAGAACTGTATAGACTGGATGGATCTCTCCCCTGTCCTGATGGTTTGTTACAATGTATCAGGCTGGAGACCAGGACACATAGAGAACTGTATAGACTGGATGAATATCTCCCCTGTCCTGATGGTTTGTTACAATGTATCAGGCCGGAGACCAGGACACATAGAGAACTGTATAGACTGGATGGATCTCTCCCCTCTCCTGATGGTTTGTTACAATGTATCAGGCCGGAGACCAGGATACATAGAGAACTGTATAGACTGGATGGATCTCTCCCCTGTCCTGATGGTTTGTTACAATGTATCAGGCCGGAGACCAGGACACATAGAGAACTGTATAGACTGGATGGATCTCTCCCCTCTCCTGATGGTTTGTTACAATGTATCAGGCCGGAGACCAGGATACATAGAGAACTGTATAGACTGGATGGATCTCTCCCCTGTCCTGATGGTTTGTTATGCACAGGTTTTATAAGTTACAGAACCTTTCACTCCACATTTATTAAGATACAGAAAACTGGAAAAGCCCTTTAAGGGGCAAGGCAGCAGCAACATCAGGTATGTGGAGCCCGAACCGGTGACTGCAAAAACAGGAAGCGGATTGTTGCGTCAAGGGATGGATGCCGGCTCCACATGGAAGCTGCTGGTCCCCGGGCCCGCACTAGGTGGCGCTGTCACAGCAGTGTCCTCCCTGCACTGGCTCTTGGGTGTCATGGAGGAGCAGGTGACATAAGGCACCCTGGTCACCGAGAAGGCACGGCTCACCTCAAACCACCCCGCGAGGAGGGCAGACCATGCTGAGAGGCGTAGTACAGGGAGTCCAGCAGCGAGGGGGGTTAATGGGCTTTTTGGATGTTATGTACACAGCTGCAGAGATATTTTTACATCCAGAACACACGTCCCCTCCCTGCCCCCCACCCTCCCAGGGACACTTGGTGGGAGCACATATTACATTTGTACCCTGTGGGGACAATCGGAGGGTCTCAGGAGAAGCAGCAGAAGATGTCAGGGGCTTCATGCACATTGTGAGGACGGAGGGGGGACGCGTGTCCATCAGGGAGGAGGCAGTGGACGCCGTCACAATGTGTCAGTGACAAACACCCAGAGAATGACAATGCAAATAACTTCATGAAAACCGCTCTACATGCAGACGGTCTAGGCGACTGTACAGACAAAAGCGGCTCTGTGACCTGTGCCAGCAGCAACACACCCATCATCTGAGAGCGGATACAGAGTCACAGAGGATATCCGGAACACAGAGAGGAGGATGGATGGATGGATGGATGGATGGATGGATGGATAATAGATAGATAGAGAGAGAGAGAGAGAGAGATAGATGGATAGATAGATAATAGATAGATAGATAGATAGATAGATAGATAGAGAGAGAGATGGAGAGAGAGATGGATAGATAGATAGATAGATAGATAGAGAGAGAGAGAGAGATGGAGAGAGAGATGGATAGATAGATAGATAGATAGATAGATAGATAGATAGATAGATAGATATGTGATAGATAGATAATAGATAGATATGAGATAGATAGATAATAGATAGATAGATAGATAGATAGATAGATAGATAGATAGATAGATAGATAGATATTAGGCTACTTTCACACTAGTGCTTTTACTGGATCCGGCAGGGTTCAGCAAAAACGCTTCTGTTACTGATAATACAACCATCTGCATCCGTTATGAACGGATCCAGTTGTATTATCAGTAACATCGCCAAGATGGATCCGTTTTCTATTGTGGCAGATTGTGTCTTGCTCCACACCCCATGACAGAAAGCAAACCGCAGCACACTGCGCTCCGGTATGAGAACGGAATGCATTTGGAGCGTTCTGTTCAGTTACGTTTTGTCCCCATTGACAATGAATGGGGACAAAACGGAAGTATTTTTTTTCCCGATATTGAGACCCTATGACGGATCTCAATACCGGAAAATAGAAACGCTGGTGTGAAAGTAGCCTAAGATAGATAGAAGTGGCAAAAAGGCAGCAACCACTTTGGGCAAATAAAAGACCTTTTGACTTTGAATTCTTTGATTGCTGCCTTTTTGCCACTTATTAATCAGTTCTTGAGTCAAGTCCCTGGGCTGCACCTCTTATCAACTTTCATCTGGTGTTATTTTTGTATTGGTTTAGATAGACATCAGATACATAGATATGAAGGATAGAAAGATAGATACCCGGACTGTGTCCGCACCCTCCCCCCCCTTCCTGTCATGATACGCCACAGACTCCTATACACCGACCCCGGGTGTGTCCCCATTTCTCAACATCCTATTTCCCACATACTTTGGCAATACTAATGTATAATTTTAGACCTGCCAATAATGCTTTATTGATTGATTGATAGATATAAGATAGATAGATAGATATGATATAGATAGATAGATAGATAAAAGATAGATAGATAAATAGAAGATAGATAATAGATAGAAGATAGATAGATATGAGATAGATAGATAGATAATAGATAGATAGATAATAGATAGATAGATATGAGATAGATAGATAGATAGATAGATAGATAGATAGATAGATATGAGATAGATAGATAATAGATATGAGATAGATAGATAGATATGAGATAGATAGATAATAGATATGAGATAGATAGATAGATAATAGATAGATAGATAATAGAGCAGCACAGCAGCGGTGAAGGTCGGGTGCAATCCCCCGGGGACAATAGGCGATAAAGTCCATAGATTTGTTGTCTAAATAGATAGAAGAGACAGACAACTCACGAGGGCAGGTGACAAGGACAAGAGGCTACCATATCTATCAGTGACACGGGGTGTGATGGGGTCGGGGTGGTCTCGGGGGGACTTGCCGTGTGAGCGGTGGTCTCGGCCTATAGCACACTGGCTGCTTTCTGAGGCTCTGGTGCTTGTTTTCCTATAAGAAGCCGTTTGCTGGGTCACCTCAGGTCGGGTGGGACGCGTGCCCAGCTCTAGGTTTTAAAGGAAAAACATACAGAAAGACACAAAAACACAGCAGTTTCCTTCATTCCATTCCACTCTACCTGCCACGGGCGGCCGGCCATGATGGAATTTCCCACTCGGCCTCGATGGGATGAGCGGTTATCTTTACTTATAGAGAAATAAATATGTACAGTGAGGGATGCTGAAGTGGCTGCGGAGCTCTGCCTTATTATCTCACCCAGGGTCACATCATGCTGCCCAGCTGTCATTTAACCCTTTACATAGGCCTCAGCCTTCATACAGATGGACACCGTCACAGAGATATAAAGGAGAACTCCACCTCTACCTACTTACATTCTGATATATCAATGTTTGGGTTGTTGTTAATGCAACCCAATTACTACAGACAGTGACCTGACTATGGAATACTTTACAAAAATGGCTGTGCAGTTCCAGACTATCATGTGGCATTGGGCTTTAGCATTCGGTTAATTTCCTACATATCTTTATAGGGGGCAGGGGTCCATTTTTCTCATACAGTGCTCCAAATCCTCTGCATATGCAGTACACAGAGTTACAGGATGAGATTCTGTCTGCCTGTAGCCACGATTAGAGGGAGCTCAGGAGATTACTGCATACAGATCTATACAGCCACCACTAGAGGGAGCTCAGGAGATTACTGCATACAGATCTATACAGCCACCACTAGAGGGAGCTCAGGAGGTTACTACATACAGATATATACAGCCACCACTAGAGGGAGCTCAGGAGATTACTACATACAGATCTATACAGCCACCACTAGAGGGAGCTCAGGAGATTACTGCATACAGATCTATACAGCCACCACTAGAGGGAGCTCAGGAGGTTACTACATACAGATATATACAGCCACCACTAGAGGGAGCTCAGGAGATTACTACATACAGATCTATACAGCCACCACTAGAGGGAGCTCAGGAGATTTACTACATACAGATCTATACAGCCACCACTAGAGGGAGCTCAGGAGATTACTACATACAGATCTATACAGCCACCACTAGAGGGAGCTCAGGAGATTACTACATACAGATCTATACAGCCACCACTAGAGGGAGCTCAGGAGATTACTACATACAGATATATACAGCCACCACTAGAGGGAGCTCAGGAGATTACTACATACAGATCTATACAGCCACAACTAGAGGGAGCTCAGGAGATTACTACATACAGATCTATACAGCCACCACTAGAGGGAGCTCAGGAGATTACTACATACAGATATATACAGCCACCACTAGAGGGAGCTCAGGAGATTACTGCATACATATATATACAGCCACCACTAGAGGGAGCTCAGGAGATTACTACATACAGATATATACAACCACCACTAGAGGGTGCTCAGGAGATTACTGCATACAGATCTATACAGCCACCACTAGAGGGAGCTCAGGAGATTACTACATACAGATATATACAGCTACCACTAGAGGGAGGTCAGGAGATTACTACATACAGATATATACAGCCACCACTAGAGGGAGCTCAGGAGATTACTACATACAGATATATACAGCCACCACTAGAGGGAGCTCAGGAGATTACTACATACAGACATATACAGCCACCACTAGAGGGAGCTCAGGAGATTACTGGATAGAGATATATACAGCCACCACTAGAGGGAGCTCAGGAGATTACTACATACAGATATATACAGCCATCACTAGAGGGAGCTCAGGAGATTACTGCATACAGATGTATACAGCCACCACTAGAGGGAGCTCAGGAGATTACTGCATACAGATATATACAGCCACCACTAGAGGGAGCTCAGGAGAGTACTACATACAGATATATACAGCCACCACTAGAGGGAGCTCAGGAGATTACTACATACAGATATATACAGCCACCACTAGAGAGAGTTCAGGAGATTACTACATACAGATATATACATCCACCACTAGAAGGAGCTCAGGAGATTACTACATACATATATATACAGCCACCACTAGAGGGAGCTCAGGAGATTACTACATACAGATATATACAGCCACCACTAGAGGGAGCTCAGGAGATTACTACATACAGATATATACAGCCACCACTAGAGGGAGCTCAGGAGATTACTGCATACAGATGTATACAGCCACCACTAGAGGGAGCTCAGAAGATTACTGCATACAGATATATACAGCTACCACTAGAGGGAGCTCAGGAGAGTACTACATACAGATATATACAGCCACCACTAGAGGGAGCTCAGGAGATTACTACATACAGATATATAGAGCCACCACTAGAGGGAGCTCAGGAGATTACTACATTCAGATATATACAGCCACCACTAGAGGGAGCTCAGGAGATTACTACATACAGATATATAAAGCCACCACTAGAGGGAGCTCAGGAGATTACTACATAAAGATATATACAGCCACCACTAGAGGGAGCTCAGGAGATTACTACATACAGATATATACAGCCACCACTAGAAGGAGTTCAGGAGCTCATGATATACAGTTGGCATCCCTCTATATAATTATATACAGTTGGCGTTCCTCCATATAATGATATAAGGTTGAATCTCTCCATATTATACAAGGTTGGGGTTTCTTCATATAATGATATAAGGTTAGGGTCCCTCCATATAATAATATAAGGTTGTGGCCCCTCCATATAATGATTTAAGGTTGTGGTCCCTCCATATAATGATTTAAGGTTGGGGTTCCTCCATATAATGATATAAAGTTGGGGTTCCTCCATATAATGACATAAGGTTGAGGTTCCTTCATCTGATGATACATGCGGCACCTGCTCTTCACACGATTTTTCTTTTCCAGAACATGATTTGAATTTGCCACCGAAGAAAGGAAGACGACAGAATCCACATCCTTTCTGGAGCGGAGGGAACAGTAGCGGCTGCCAGGACCCGGCCCATAACATCTCCTTTCAGCCGCCGCCGTCCACAGCTGTACCATCTGCTGCCAATTAGCTTAACCCTCCAGCTGCCAGGCAATTTGAGAGTTGAGACACATCTCCGGCTGCACTCAGGGCTGAACATTACAGGAGCAGCACAAGAAATGTCAGTATTAATAGCTGCAGGTGAGACGGGGGCTATCCTCAGGGGCAGAACAGGATCAGGGCCGCAGATTGTACCGCCCTGGACATCTGACAAAGTGATGACATATCACTTTAAGAGCATAGGGTTCTGACTTGTGGGATCCCCATGGATCCTGAGAAAAGAGGGCCTTCAGCACTGATTTAGAAACTGCGGACCCATCACAGTTTTTTGCTGGTGGGCCGGGAACACAGCCTTTCAGGGAAATGGTCAGTCTGTGTAGTGTCTGTATCTACTCTGGCTAATACGTAAGCGTACTGAACGAGGACCCCTCCCTTTCCTAATGGCAGACAATCCATTTAAGGGGGACTCTCCACATAGCCCACAGTCCTAGATTTCTCTTGACATCTTTCTTCATCCTAAAATACGGACAGGGAGGAAGTTACAAGCTGGCGCCCCCTGGAGGGTGAGCGGGTATCACTATGCGGTCACAATGTGGCTGTAGTCAGGGGACAGCTTTCTGTGTATTATCACTGCTATTAAAGTGTGGGTGGGTTTTAATGCATGGCTAAGATCCTCGGGGGCAGGGCTTACATATGAAAACGACAGCACAGATTTCAGTGGGCGCCTCTTATGCTGCGGTTTCATTCCCATTTCTAATATGCAGATGGGGGGGGGGGGGGGCACCACTTTTAGCTCATCTAACTGTCCTTATTGTTAGGATTGCCTGCACTTAATACAATGGTAACAAACCCTCAGCTGTGAACTATATCAGGTCAGGACAGGTTTTTAACTGATGTATGTAAGCAGGAATACTTCCATTCAGAGACAGCAAGCAAAGATCTTGAAAATGGTGAGAAAGGGCATTTCAATAGGGCCCTTATAGCATCCCCCTGGGGCCCTCATCATCTTGCATACGAATATGTGCACATTTTTGGTAATCATTATGTGTACAATACCCTACAGAGACTGAGGACCCCAAAGCTGAAGTGACAATGGGGCCCCTTCTCGATGTTGCCTTGCAGGACATAATTTGACCCTGTAGCCGCAACCCCTCTATTCCTGCTGGCTCCTGTGAATTTGGGGGGGGACCCAATGCAGTTTTCTGTCCATGGGGTAAAGAGATGAGAGGACCTGATCCGCACCCACCCCCTCTATATGTCCCTGGGGCAGCCCCCCATGATACCTACAACCGTAATCTGCAATCATACAGGCAATAACCGTACCTACGGATTTTACCTAAAGCTATATTAAACTATTCACCCCTCCCCCGAACTAGCGTGAGCGATTGCAATCTGTGTCACTGGCGGATCCGGGGGGGGGGGGGGGGCAATGGGGCAATTGCCCCCCCCGAGCTGCTCAGAAGTGGGGGGGCGGCGACGGGGCACAGGGAGATGAGCGCTTCCATTGTGAAAGCGCTCATCTCCATAGTCATCTGTATCGCCGTCCTCAGGACAACGATACAGATGACTGTGCTGAGGCAGGGGGGGAGAGGCGTGTCCCTTTGCCTTCCTCTGATAGGCTGCAGGCACTAGGCCGGCAGCCTATCAGAGGCCGGCGCAGGCGGCGCGAGGACGTCATCGCGCCGCCTGAGCCATACAGCACGGGACACAGGTCAGAAGAGGCTGCATCGCATCCTGGAGGAGGTAAGTATAAGTGTTTATTTTTTTTTGTGTACAATATTGGTGGCTACTGGCAAATAATGGGGGTCTCTGGCTACTGGCACATAATGGGGGTCTCTGGCTACTGGCACATAATGGGGGTCTCTGGCTACTGGCACATAATGGGGGTCTCTGGCTTTTGGCACATAATGGGGGTCTCTGGCTACTGGCACATAATGGGGGGCTCTGGCTACTGGCACATAATGGGGGGCTCTGGCTACTGGCACATAATGGGGAGGCTGTCATTACTGGCACATAATAGGGGGGCTGTCATTACTGGCACATGATGGGGGGCTGTTATTACTGGCACATGATGGGGGCAGTTATTACTGGCACATTATTGGGGGCACTATAGGGGCATCTACTGAGGCCACAAAGAAGGGGTGTTTTATATGGGGGGCTCTGTACAGTAGAATTTTATACTGGGACACATTATGGTGCGTACTATGAGGAAGGGGGAGAGGAGTACTATGGGGTCATCTACGGGGGGCACTAACAAGGGGTATTTTATACTTGCAAATTATGGGGGACACTGAGGGCATCTACTGGGGCATTTTATACTGGTACATTATGGGGGGCACTAGGAGGAAGGGGAGAGCGGAGCACTATGGAGGCATTTACTGGGGGCACTATATAGAGGTATTTTATACTGGCACATTATGGGGGCACTATGGGGACATTAGCTCAACTGGGGGCATTACAAGGGGGTATTTTTTGCACTGTCACATTATAAGGAGAATTATTACTACTGGGGGGCATTATGGTGGACTTTATTACTCCCCCGTGGTATGACCCCCTAGTAGCAGCACCAGCCTCTCCCTGCTCTGCTCTCCCTCTGCCCCTTCTCCAAATCCTTATTATGAAATCTTTCTCATTAGGATAAAACACAACATCAGCTCCGCCGAGCCCCCGGCCAAGTGTGGAAGTGGCGTCCGAGATCCCCAAGGGCCAAGCCAAGTAACTGTAAGTTTTCATGTAAAATATGTTTATGTTATACACATATAGCCTACACTGTGCCACACAATATACAGTACACCTCTACACTGTGCCACACAATGTACAGTATACCGCTACACTGTGCCACACAATATACAGTATACCGCTACAATGTGCCACACAATATACAGTATACCTCTACACTGTGCCCCACAATATACAGTATACCTCTACACTGTGCCCCACAATATACAGTATACCTCTACACTGTGCCCCACAATATACAGTATACCTCTACACTGTGCCACACAATATACAGTATACCGCTACACTGTGCCACACAATATACAGTATACCTCTACACTGTGCCACACAATATACAGTATACCGCTACACTGTGCCACACAATATACAGTATACCGCTACACTGTGCCACACAATGTACAGTATACCTCTACACTGTGCCACACAATATACAGTATACCTCTACACTGTGCCACACAATATACAGTATACCGCTACACTGTGCCACACAATATACAGTATACCGCTACACTGTGCCACACAATATACAGTATACCTCTACACTGTGCCACACAATATACAGTATACCGCTACACTGTGCCACACAATATACAGTATACCGCTACACTGTGCCACACAATATACAGTATACCGCTACACTGTGCCCCATACAATATACAGTATACCTCTACACTGTGCCACACAATATACAGTATACCTCTACACTGTGCCACACAATATACAGTATACCTCTACACTGTGCCACACAATATACAGTATACCGCTACACTGTGCCACACAATATACAGTATACCTCTACACTGTGCCACACAATATACAGTATACCTCTACACTGTGCCACACAATATACAGTATACCTCTACACTGTGCCACACAATATACAGTATACCGCTACACTGTGCCACACAATATACAGTATACCGCTACACTGTGTAGTCTGTTCTATAAGCACCATTGTTTTGTGGCGGCGGACAGAAAATAATCTGGAAGTGCCCATCCCGAGACCAGGCTCTGGATCCGCCACTGATCTGTGTACAGCGCTGCAGATCACGTAGGCGCTATGAAAAATAAAGTAATAATTTTTGCATTTTCTACACTTTCCTTTTAAATGTACATATTTTAAAAATTCTAATTTCCCAGGGAGAATTGGGCGACCACACACCTCACTCGGCTTTCCCAGGGCCGTGTATTGTATCTTGGCAGTCTCCTTCCCGATGCACCCGTCGAGGATCACAGTAACAGTGTGTTTGCGAGCACTGATCAGGTGGTTACCGGAAGATGCCGGGATCGGCAGCCTCAGGAGTTACTCCGGGACACGAATCGTTACAGAGATCCGGCAACTACAAATTAAACTTATTCCAATGCCCTGTCCCGGCCGGTCACAGGGACAACGTGGGAAGTGATAGCGCATAGCCTGCAGCGCTGCATATCTGTCATCCAGAGAAAGTTGGCAAAGCTTCCTAAAACTGGGATTCAAAATGGTAACGAACTCGCTGGCTCCTCCAGGCCTTGAGGAACGAGAACAGCCAGTTCTGCTTTTACTCAGCACATTCCTGGGCTCTTGGACGCAGCTGCAGTAATGACTTCCTTAACTCCTTTCTCCAAGCAGCTAGCAACACGTTGACTATGAGATGTGCGCGGTGAATGCCTCTGAACACCTCTCTGTCCCGCCACAGGGTTAATCGGGGAAACTGTTAATCGGGTGACTCAGCTGTAAAAACGAAGCATTGTTCCATGCCCTTGCTGCCAAAGACAAAGACAAAGACAAAACCCCGCTGCATATTATAATGGGATGCTGTGGAGGTCGGAGATTGTCAAGGTCAAGCCAAAGACCAAAGGGTTGAGTGGTGACTCATTTCCAACAACGTAAACATATTTGTAGAAGATTCCAGCTCTGAAGCGGTTCTTTCTGGCCCCAATAAGCTCAATAGACGGTGTTATCTATGGTCATGACGCTACAGATGGTGGCCTGGCCACTCCTTGTATCTTTATCCTTCTTCATGCCACCAAAAAGTATGCCATCCTTCATGGATGCCAGGAGTCAACCTACAGGAAAAACCACCGGACTACGCGCTCATCGAAAGGTTTTTCTTCTACCAGTTTACACTGATGCTCACATCCTTGATGTCTTTGTCCCTGACCAGTTCCTAATGTTCCAGCTTCCTCCAGAAC
This sequence comes from Bufo bufo, assembly GCF_905171765.1. Taxonomy (NCBI): domain Eukaryota; kingdom Metazoa; phylum Chordata; class Amphibia; order Anura; family Bufonidae; genus Bufo; species Bufo bufo. The sequence continues at coordinate 9,257,915 of NC_053391.1, forward strand.
ATCTCATTACTGGCTGGTAGGATTAAGGTTGGAGCACCAGTGAGTAGGCCATTGTGGACAACCACTCTTCATTATGCAGGGGTCCATCTGAACTTGAATGTAGTGAGGAATTCCTGCACCCCCATGATAAGTTACTGTTACTAGGGAAAAGTAGGGTAAAGTGATTATGAGAAAAAAAAAAAAATCCAAGATGTCCAAGCAAGCTCCAGTGGCACAGAGGTTGCTGGATTTTCCCTCTCTTAGAGTAAAGATAAGCTGCAGCTCAGTGCTGTAGCCTTGTATCCAAAAACCCTGGTCAAGTCAAAATGGCTTGTTGCCCCACTCTAGCACGGACATGCCCCACCAGCCCCCCATTTCTGTCTCTGACACTGAGGCTCATGGACACCAGTTGTCCAAAATGGAAAACCCTTTTGTCGACCTACATTAGCTTGTTGTCCTTTCATCCCCCTTAGCCTCTTCCTACAGTCTTCATTGCATAGTATCTGTGGTTAATATCACTGCCTCCTAGCGAGGTGATTGGCTGTGTTTAATGATGTCACTGACCCTTAGTGAGATGACTGGCCATGTTTCAGTGATGTCACTGCCCCCTGGGTGAGATGACTGGCCGTGTTTTAGTGATGTCACTGATCCTTAGTGAGATGATTGGTTGTGTTTTTAGTGATGTCACTGATCCTTAGTGAGATGATTGGTTGTGTTTTTAGTGATATCGCTGCTTCCTACAGATATGACTGGCCATGTCTTCTATTGAGATCATTGGCTGTCTTTTCGATGATGTCACTTCTCCCAAGTGAGATGATTGGCTCTGTTTTCTGTGATGTCACTTCTTCATAGTGAGATGATTGGCTGTGTTTTTCATGATGTCACTTCTTCCTAGTAAGATGATTGGCCATGTTTTCTATGATGGTTATTGTTTTTGCATAATGAAGGCCTCCAGGTCTCCCATGGGTTTGAGCCTATTTGGTGCTGCTGGTGTAAAACTGACTAAATGCAGGCGTATTACAGTGTATAATGTACGTGATTATTTGATTGCAGGTAAAAAACCCTTAGTTAATGTTAACAAAATCAATTGCAAAAACTCTTTCCCCTTTAAAAACTTTTTGTTATGTTAAAAAAAGTTAAAAACTGCAAATTTGTAACTTGAGTGGAGCCGAGCTTCTAGAACTGCGCAGCCATTATCACCAGCCGCGGTTCCCTGCAGGGATCCGGCATTGCTACCGCTTTTTTTTTTGGCATGTCCTGCGAGGGACGCGCTATCGTCTCCGCTCTCCTGCACTGAATGCACTTCACGCAACGCGGGCCATGATTAACCATGAAACTCTCACTAAATATTCAGAGTTCTCCTCCCCACAATAATAAAAAAATTTACTTCTCACGTCGCTTCCAAGTCTGTCACCCTCCAAATGACTATTTTCTAAATTCAAACCAGTCTGTCACTTTTTATAATTTTGCATTCTCCCTTATAGACCAATTAGGAGAAAATCTTCACCGAGGAGGTTCTCAGGACAAACATTGAATATTACTGTAAAATTCCAAATAAATTGTTATGCCACCGCGTGGAAATGAATCGCTGCTGCGGCGCTAGGTGAGTGGGAAACAAAAAAAAGGTGTCGCATTTATTGTGGAGCTCAAAGGCTTCCAGAGACAAATGTGGAAGTGTTGATGGAAGAGGGAATGAGACACTGGGTGGGAAACACTGGTGAATCCAGCCCCAAGATTTCTACAGCACAATCACGTAAGGAAGTCTATTACTGAGCTTTAGTCAATTAGGTGTGCTGTGCCTTTAAATGGTATCTGTCCGGGTCATGTGATGGACACACAGGTGATCGGCTCGTTACCGTTATCCTGGTTATGTCTTGTAACGAGCTGTGGACCTGTATGTCCACCTGCCATGCAGTAATATGACTAGTATTATAAACCCATGAAGGTTTCTGTTGAATGACAGCAAGCAGTGGTCTTGAAACATGAAACATTGATATAAAAAGTTAATTTTGTAACAGAAACCAGAAAAATTCAGGAACGGAGAAACATTACTGAAATATAGACTGTTATTGGCTCCACTAAAAAAACACAGCCAAACATTTTACTAGAAGGTGTAACATCATCGAAGACAAGACCAATCTCCTCACTAGGCAGCGGTGACATCGCAAAAAACATGGCCAATCATCTAACCAGAAGCAAATGACATCTCAGAAAAAATGGCCAATCACCTCACCAGGAAACATCATGTCATCATAGACTATCATCTCACTAGAAAATAGTGACATCACTAAAAATATGACCAATCATCTCACTAGGAAGCAATGACATCACTAAAAACATAACCAATCATCTCACTAGGAAGCAGTAACATCATGTTAAACATGGACAATCAAAAATCCTCAGTACATAACACAAGGTGAGCCCTCAGGTGTTATAGGGGCACTACACTTAGCCTGGCACGACTATTGTGAGGATTGTAGTACGGGCCTTACAAGCCTGACATGGTCACCATGGCACTATGGTGACTACCTTGAGTGTCCTCAGTATGGTCTTGGGGGGCGCTATTCAGCTTTCCACCTCCATGTGTAGATACATTTATCTATATGTGCCTTTCTGTACTTACACAAAAGCAAACCAAGGGAGGGGATTGTGCGGAGACAACCTGTGAAGACGAGCTGGGCTCGGACAATAAACTGTTAGATCTACAGTAAACATTGTCTCAGGCAAAACAGACTGTTGGTTAAACACATGCAAATGATCAGCTGGCATCCGTCAGACAATGCATTTCCTCTGTGCGCCTCGTGTCTGGGTCCCGGGCACCGTGGTGAAGAGAGCATCCAAGCCGTACAGTACAATGATGCACACCAACGAGAGGGAAAGCAACGTCTTAAGTGGTCCACCGACCATTGTGGGCACGTCTATGTCCAACCCAAGAAGTGATTACCCCCTCTTTGGACCATGGGGGGTGTTATACTGATATATGGGCATCATGACAGTCATAGAAGAGAATCTGTGGTCCAATCTGAGGTCCACAATACAAAGAGCTAAATACTGCAGAACTTGATGAGACTTCCAAATAGTCTTCTGTTCCTTTATCTCTTCGTGAATATTTGAAATGCCCATCAGAAAAATGTTATGCTTATACCATCGAAAGATTTATCAGTGTTCAGAAGTGGAGATTCCTCCTGGTGTAGAAGGTCTCCAAGGTGGCCCACCAGCCAGAGGTTAGAATATGATGCATCAATGCCAGGTAGCTTCTCTACGACAAAGAAGGAAGGAGTGAGGAAATCTTCTGGAAAAGCCATTAATGATGTTCAAATTGAAAGCGGTTAGAAGTTGTTAGACTCTCATCATATTTGGCACAACTGGGTGCAGGGTCCAACTGGCCTACCTGAAGACCAAAGGACGATGGATGATGCAAAGTTGGCTGATACAACCACCTATCACTTCTTATTGACTATGTGACCTCAGTGACAGCAGCACCGTATTCTATTGTGCCCACAATATGCCAGTGCGACCGGTTCAACACTAACGGGGAGGAAAATTAGGTCAAATACAAGATCTATTAAGGTATTTTTGAAGCAAGACATTTTAGGACACAAACCAAGCACCTAATGATCTTCTGGCATCAGAATACAATTTGTCTCAAATGTACAATTCAGTGCTCATTAAAGCAAATCCTGGAACAGACTCTAACCTCACCCATGGCACCTCATGGGCGCATGACTCCAAGTCTAACACAGCATAAAACTAAAAATACAGTTTCTGGCCAGAGTTTTGGAGCCCTGCTTGACCAAAGGAGGTCACCCTGTAGGTACACAGGGATAATTTGAAGCTCTAGGGCCTCACTGGAAAATCTGTAACAACTATCTGGGGCCATTCATAATACTGGTGAGGTGGCAGAGGAGCATTTGGGCCCCTCCGGGCACTTGGACCTGATGTGACTACTACTTCTAACCTCCCTGTGTCCTCTACTAGACTGTAGCTGAACTCGGAGCTGGCCATTTATAATACTGGTATCGTCTTATGTGGCAGAAGAGCCCATGGGTCCCATTAGGCACCAGAGTTTGGATCCCACTGCTATCTCTGCACCCACCAATAGGTAGTCCCCTGTGCAGATCTTCAGCTGTCCTTTTATGAGGCAGAGGATAAAGCCTGAAACATTAGCACACAAGGGAGAAACTGACCTAAGGGTCAAAAGGTATGGAAAGGAACGATGATAAATAAGCTGGAGCTGTGCCATGAACCGGCAGTCACATTACCCTGGGGCACCCTTTGATTGGTCTTCGCCGGCTGCCATGTTCCATTTATAATACAGGTGGCTTCTTACGTGGGCCCCCTTAGGGTTTTGGACCCCACTACTTCCTCTGCACTTCCAATAGCTAACCCCCTGTGTAGATCACCTGCTAGGCCAAAGCAGATCTCCTGCTAGGCCAAAGATAGTATGAGGTATTCCATGTCACAGCCATTAGGGGGAAACTGGTCTAAGGGTCACAAGATATTAAAAGGAACGACGATAAAGAAGTTCTTTGCCATCACCCGGCAGTCATATTTTGAGCTTTACCCTGGGGCGTCCATTTATAATACTGGTGTCTTCCTATGGCACTAGGGTTCGGACCCCACTGCCACCTTGGCACCCCCTACATCTACACCCCTGTGTAGATCTACTTTCCTCTACTAGGCGGAGATGTAGTGAGTGTGCGGTATTACACGCCACAGCCACCAAAACATTAGGGAGAAACCGGCCTAAGGGTCACAATGTATGGAAAGGAACGAGTGAGCAGAAGCTCCTCACTCTGAAGCTGGTGCCATCAAGCTGCGGCCAGGTCTGTCCTGGACCCCACACATATATTATGGTCCTCCCCGGTGTTGTGCCCATTAAACCTGCGCTTACTAATGATACGTGAATTAGCGAGTGGCGCGCGTGGCGCGACGGAAAGTAAAATTAGAAGCGCCGTTATCTTATTGCCACTGCCCCCTCTTCTGAACTGTTGCTTTACGCTGGATTACCTAAGGAAGTGAATTTCTGCTATTTAAATTGATGTCGTTTCTTCTCGCCCGCTCTCCCTGACCCCGTCTGACACCCTAGCAGCAATTCCAGAACTTCCACTAACGCCAAATTAAGAGTCCCCTGGACTCCTGAACTTGTGTCCAGACAATTAATCAGAACAATTTCCAGCAGCTCCCCGGAGCAGCCAATTATTTCCCATAGCGCTTTGCCACAGGTGAAAAGTGTTAGCATTCATCTTGTAAAGAGGCGAGCATTATGCCGGTAATCATTTCAGGCAGCGCTATTAGGAAATATTTAATATTTTCCCCGGTGGAGGGTCCCTGGTGTGACTCTCTCCTGTGCCCACAGCCGCGCCGGGATGTGTACTGCGCCACGGCATAGGTCCGCTGTCACATATCGTATAGGGGGCCATTCTGATATATATCTCTAGAAGTAAGTGTTCACTTTCCCTGCAGCGCCACCACAGGGGAAATGAAGTATTACACAGTATCCATTCATGCATCCATGCAGGACAGGACGGCTACTCCAGAGCTCCCCACTTCACTATGGCCAAGCGATGAGGATCCCGGGCAGTGGACCACCAGAGCTGGCCCAGCTGAATAAAAACATATCTTTCTTCCCCTGATCTGCAAATAAAGTGCACTGTGGGTGGTCCCTAATCACTCGGTGCACCTTGGATGCAGGGAAGCAGGGCGGAGGAGCTAAGGTGCACTGAGTGGCCAGGACCCACCCCCAGTGCACTTAAGCCCTAATTTGCATATTTTAAAACCCTTATTTCTCCTAAATGCAGCAGCAGATTGGGGAAAGGTTCTACAACTTTATAATAGAATTTCCATTCCAAGTTCTCACTATTTTCACTGTCTTGCTGTCAGTGAATGTAAACATTTTTGTTTACATCCTGTGGTCGAAAACCAACCTAACAGTTCTCACAGCTGAGGTTTTGTCACACTTGTATCCAAGTCCTCTATGAGCTGTGATCGCTGCAGTTCATTAATTACACTTATTGTGCAGTGCAATGTTCCCCAATCTGGGGCTCTCCAGCTGTTGCAAAACTACAACCACCATCATGCCGTGACAGCCTGTAGCTACCAGGGCATGATAGCACTTGTAGTCCTGCAACAGCTGGCGCGGCTCAGGTTGGAGAGGACTGGAGCAGATAAAATGCTTCTTTCGATGCCTGATGTGCAGATTCGATGTGGTGCCTTTATCACCGGGGAGTCGAGCGCTTGCAGAACTGTACACAGGAAACTGTAAAAATGCTGAACCGTAACATGCGCAGCATTTATCACAGGCTCGCTGACAGTTTCCATATAAATGACCCCACATGGCACCAGCGCTGGCGTGACACCTGCTCGCACTTGTATTATGCTGAACCAGGGAACGGGCAAACTAAAAACTTCCAGAGCCGCCTGATAATTTAAAGGGGAAATATAATCCCAAAATCCCCAGAAGCGTAACTGGGCCCCAATGTCAAATCTGTAACTGCCAAAGCTCCCCCGACTTCCATGTACCCCCCCAATAATACTGGTGTCTTCTTATGTGGCCAAGTGATCCATTCGGAGCTTCAGATAAAGGTTCCCAGGTCTCATTGCTTCCTCTGCACAAGCTATAGCTGCGCCCCGTGGTGTTCCTATATTAAGATGAATGTTCTGGTTGGCTGCAGGTTGTCCTAGACCTCTCACTGTTCTAGTGCTCTGATTGGCTGCAGGTTGTTCTAGACCTCTCACTGTTCTAATGCTCTGATTGGCTGCAGGTTGTTCTAGACCCCTCAGTGTTCTAGTGCTCTGATTGGCTGCAGGCTGTTCTAAACCTCTCCGTGTTTTAATACTCTGATTGGCTGCAGGTTGTCCTAGACCTCTCACTGTTCTATTGCTCTGATTGGCTGCAGGTTGTCCTAGACCTCTCACTGTTCGAATGCTCTGATTGGCTGCAGGTTGTCCTAGACCTCTCACTGTTCTAATGCTCTGATTGGCTGCAGGTTGTCCTAGACCTCTCACTGTTCTAATGCTCTGATTGGCTGCAGGTTGTCCTAGACCTCTCACTGTTCTAATGCTCTGATTGGCAGCAGGTTGTCCTAGACCTCTCACTGTTCTAATGGTCTGATTGGCTGCAGGTTGTCCTAGACCTCTCACTGTTCTAATGCTCTGATTGGCTGCAGGCTGTCCTAGACCTCTCCCTGTTCTAATGCTCTGATTGGCTGCAGGTTGTCCTAGACCTCTTACTGTTCTAATGCTCTGATTGGCAGCAGGTTGTCCTAGACCTCTCACTGTTCTAATGGTCTGATTGGCTGCAGGTTGTCCTAGACCTCTCACTGTTCTAATGCTCTGATTGGCTGCAGGCTGTCCTAGACCTCTCACTGTTCTAATGCTCTGATTGGCTGCAGGTTGTCCTAGACCTCTCACTGTTCTAATGCTCTGATTGGCTGCAGGTTGTCCTAGACCTCTCACTGTTCTAATGCTCTGATTGGCTGCAGGCTGTCCTAGACCTCTCACTGTTCTAATGCTCTAATTGGCTGCAGGTTGTCCTAGACCTCTTACTGTTCTAATGGTCTGATTGGCAGCAGGTTGTCCTAGACCTCTTACTGTTCTAATGGTCTGATTGGCTGCAGGTTGTCCTAGACCTCTCACTGTTCTAATGCTCTGATTGGCTGCAGGCTGTCCTAGACCTCTCACTGTTCTAATGCTCTGATTGGCTGCAGGTTGTCCTAGACCTCTTACTGTTCTAATGCTCTGATTGGCAGCAGGTTGTCCTAGACCTCTCACTGTTCTAATGCTCTGATTGGCTGCAGGCTGTCCTAGACCTCTCACTGTTCTAATGCTCTAATTGGCTGCAGGTTGTCCTAGACCTCTCACTGTTCTAATGCTCTGATTGGCTGCAGGTTGTCCTAGACCTCTCACTGTTCTAATGCTCTGATTGGCTGCAGGTTGTCCTAGACCTCTCACTGTTCTAATGCTCTGATTGGCTGCAAGCTGTCCTAGACCTCTCACTGTTCTAATGCTCTGATTGGCTGCAGGTTGTCCTAGACCTCTCACTGTTCTAATGCTCTGATTGGCAGCAGGTTGTCCTAGACCTCTCACTGTTCTAATGCTCTGATTGGCTGCAGGCTGTCCTAGACCTCTCACTGTTCTAATGCTCTGATTGGCTGCAGGCTGTCCTAGACCTCTCACTGTTCTAATGCTCTGATTGGCTGCAGGCTGTCCTAGACCTCTCACTGTTCTAATGCTCTGATTGGCTGCAGGCTGTCCTAGACCTATCACTGTTCTAATGCTTTAATTGGCTGCAGGTTGTCCTAGACCTCTCACTGTTCTAATGCTCTGATTGGCTGCAGGTTGTCCTAGACCTCTCACTGTTCGAATGCTCTGATTGGCTGCAGGTTGTCCTAGACCTCTCACTGTTCTAATGCTCTGATTGGCTGCAGGTTGTCCTAGACCTCTTACTGTTCTAATGCTCTGATTGGCTGCAGGTTGTCCTAGACCTCTCACTGTTCTATTGCTCTGATTGGCTGCAGGTTGTCCTAGACCTCTCACTGTTCGAATGCTCTGATTGGCTGCAGGTTGTCCTAGACCTCTCACTGTTCTAATGCTCTGATTGGCTGCAGGTTGTCCTAGACCTCTCACTGTTCTAATGCTCTGATTGGCTGCAGGTTGTCCTAGACCTCTCACTGTTCTAATGCTCTGATTGGCTGCAGGCTGTCCTAGACCTCTCACTGTTCTAATGCTCTGATTGGCTGCAGGTTGTCCTAGACCTCTCACTGTTCTAATGCTCTGATTGGCTGCAGGTTGTTCATTGTTTTAATGCTCTGAATGCCTGTAGTTTGGTCAGCTCTTTGAATGTCCTAATCATCTGTCTATGAATTAACCTAGTCCAGTGTCTAAGGCTACGTCTACACGACGACATTTGTCACGCGACATTTTGTTGCACTAATGTCGCGCGACAATTTTTATAATGGCAGTCTATGGTGTCTCACTGCAACATGCAACATGCTGCGACTGCGAAGCAGATGGATTTTTCTGTGACTGTTGCGTCACAGTTGCAGCATGTTGCAGTGCGACACCATAGACTGCCATTATAAATATTGTCGCGCGACATTGGTGCAACAAAATGTTGCGCTACAAATGTTGCGGTGTAGTTGTGCCCAATCTGTCGCGTGACTTATTGTCGCACGACAAATGTCGTCGTGTAGACGTAGCCTTAATCCTGATTATGTAAGGGTTGTTTCGTAGTGTATGGCTGCATTCACATGATGATGAGAGATTCCTTTCATTGTAGCCCTGCGGCAAAACGCACATAAATCCATGATGTCGCTTTCACAGTTTTACTGCAATGGCGGCCTGGGGCTGTGTTCACACCACCAAGGATTATTTATGTAAATAGTAAAATATTTGAATACAATAAAAAAAAACTGCTGAGAAAATGTGACCAAAAAACTACTTGGCCCAAAGATTCTTTTTTAATTTATAGAAACGTAAAAATCTGATAAACGTCATGTACATAGGGGGCGGCACCACACATATACACCAAAGTCCATACACTATGCCCCCCCCCCCCTCGGGCAAAGAGAGAGGAGCAAAGTCCCCAAACTAATCGAGTGTTCCTCAGAGATTTGTATGGGTCATCATGTGCATGACTGTGTCTGTTTTTGCTTTCCGCATATGTATGTCCAAAATGATGGAAAATGTTCTGCAAAATGAAGTCAATGGGTCCGTAAAACATACGAATGGAACACGGACCGCAAAATACATACGGTCGTGTGCATGAGGCCTAATTGATCATCTCTCATTGGCGCCACCTACAGGAGCTCAGTTCTTTACAGAGGCGGGTGGGTTGTCAGCGTGGACCCCGCACATATACCATAGGGGTTAACACGGCATCTCGGCTCCGTGCGTCACTTTCTATAACTCTCCTTCTAGAAGTGCCAAAATAATCACTGCTGCCTCCCGCAGAAGAACAGGAAGCGATCTTATCTAATCCTATTGAAATATCCTACACGGGGCCGTATAGGCGTCGACAATGCTGCTCCAATCTGAAGGATTGCTGTGGACCCAGCATTAAAGTTCAGGGAACATTGTGCAGCGATGGAACAGCAGACAAAGCCCCTTATCTGCCATCTCAATGTGTTCATTTTTATTTAGCTCTCTGTCCCGGAACTGCCTCAATTATATATAGCCGGAGCATGCCAAGAGCTGGTAAACAGCATCAGAAAGAGTACATTGAGTAACGGAATTATATTACACAGGGATCAGAGACAGGAATCAGTATGCAGCCAGCGCCCCTCCCAGGAACGAGGCCTCGGACAGCCTGGGACAAGCACACATGTCTCCATCTATGAATATGTATGTGGTAGGGCTGTGAGGCGGCGGGCACGGCGGGCTGACTCCTAACCTGCCTCACGTACGCACCGTGCAGACTGTGAACTCTGTGGCGGGTCGTCCTGGAGAGCGGATCCACGCGGTAATGGCAGACCTGCAGACGCTATCCTCGCCAGACGCCGCAGCTCTTCGCCCTCCCCCCCCCCCCCCCATCCACACGCGGGGACGCTCTGTGCCCGATGCCCTGGGCTCCCGGCCACCTTGGATTTTCTTCCCACTGGCTCCCAACACCCAGCTGTACACAGAGAATTGGAAAAACTGACGGCATTGTCTGCGCGGCGCGGCAGAATTATTCGCTGTAATGAAAAATATAAACACGTTCACCCATTTTATAATTCGGTGGCATCTCTCCAAGCCTGGCCGTGGCACGGCGCCCCCGCTGATTTTAGGAGGTGATGTAAGATTTGAGAGGCACGAGATGAAGTGAGTCCCTACCACCTTTAGGACCCATGTAATATCATGCTATATTAGGGGGGAGCTCCCCTGCTTCTAGAGTACAATATGGCAGCACATGTACTCCCTGCAGGTCCAGTGGGGAGTCCTCGTGCTGCAATATAGTCACAGTATATACAGTACCAGGGGCTCCTGAGGGAGCCCCAAGACGAGGGCCAAAATGGGGTGCCCCTTCCTGCTTTAGATTGACAGCACTGCAAATGATCAACTAAAAAAAAGCATCCTCTACAATGCCTAGAATTAGTTACAATGTATCTGTGCAGGTAACTGAGGATTGTAACTGTAACAAAGCCTCTGCTGTGAGGTTGCACAGGACTTCCATCAAAGGGGATGCGTTAGCCAAACATGGCTGCTTATACCCCAACACAGCACCACGCCCGTCCACAGATCCTATCACTGTCTGGACAGAGAAGACAGCAGACATATTTCTTCAACCCTCTACAGTCCCTTTAAGGATGTTTTCTGACAGCAAGCAGAGATCTTGCAAATCCTGAGGGACCCTTAAGCTTTCTGGACACAGGAACAAGGGAGCCCAGTAATGTGGACCCTTTAGGGGTCTTTTACTTCCTTCAAGGCGTTGTCAGGCCCCAGCGATATCCAGGGAAGACACCACAGGAGGCAGGCAACGTATGGAGGAGATGTTGGGGCTGTGCTTCCACATATTACAGGGCGAGGAGAAGCCGGGGAGGACGACGAGGATGGCCGCGAAAGGGAACAGGTGGCCGCGATGCTTTACCACTCTCCAAAGAAAGCTGGCTCTCACTGGAGCTGACAGCAGGGACGAATGCAAAGCAATGCCATAAACAGATCCTGCAGCGGGTGCGCTCCGCAATGCCCGCAGACCTTGCCGGGGGCTTCATATCAAACCCCCAGCAAGTGCTGTGTCAGGGTGATCTCTCTATTTACACACAAGAAGTGGGCACAATGTGGCACCTTCTTCCCTGGAGAGGGGCCGCGATCTCAGTGATTGAGGGGGAAGACAGGCCAACTGCTACATTATACATAGAAAACCAGCATGAGGCCTCTTCACCGACCTTCACTGATCAGAGTGAGAGGACGGAGCGGCCGATAGAGACCGGACCTTACTGACAAACCCAACAGAGACCACCAGGAGGCTCTGAGCAGAGACTGGAGAAGCAGGGGATGATGGGGGATTGCTGTGCCGAGTCTACAGAATACAGGGTGTAACTCAGCATCAGTACAGGATAAGTAATGTATGTACACAGTGACTGCACCAGCAGAATAGTGAGTGCAGCTCTGGAGTATAATACAGGATGTAACTCAGGATCAGTACAGGATAAGTAATGTATGTACACAGTGACTGCACCAGCAGAATAGTGAGTGCAGCTCTGGAGTATAATACAGGATGTAACTCAGGATCAGTACAGGATAAGTAATATATGTACACAGTGACTGCACCAGCAGAATAGTGAGCGCAGCTCTGGAGTATAATACAGGATGTAACTCAGGATCAGTACAGGATAAGTAATGTATGTACACAGTGACTCCACCAGCAGAATAGTGAGTGCAGCTCTGGAGTATAATACAGGATGTAACTCAGGATCAGTACAGGATAAGTAATGTATGTACACAGTGACTGCACCAGCAGAATAGTGAGTGCAGCTCTGGAGTATAATACAGGATGTAACTCTGGATTAGTACAGGATAAGTAATGTATGTACACAGTGACTGCACCAGCAGAATAGTGAGTGCAGCTCTGGAGTATAATACAGGATGTAACTCAGGATCAGTACAGGATAAGTAATATATGTACACAGTGACTGCACCAGCAGAATAGTGAGCGCAGCTCTGGAGTATAATACAGGATGTAACTCAGGATCAGTACAGGATAAGTAATGTATGTACACAGTGACTCCACCAGCAGAATAGTGAGTGCAGCTCTGGAGTATAATACAGGATGTAACTCAGGATCAGTACAGGATAAGTAATGTATGTACACAGTGACTGCACCAGCAGAATAGTGAGTGCAGCTCTGGAGTATAATACAGGATGTAACTCTGGATTAGTACAGGATAAGTAATGTATGTACACAGTGACTCCACCAGCAGAATAGTGAGTGCAGCTCTGGAGTATAATACAGGATGTAACTCAGAATCAGTACAGGATAAGCAATGTATGTACACAGTGACTGCACCAGCAGAATAGTGAGTGCAGCTCTGGAGTATAATACAGGATGTAACTCAGGATCAGTACAGGATAAGTAATATATGTACACAGTGACTGCACCAGCAGAATAGTGAGTGCAGCTCTGGAGTATAATACAGGATGTAACTCAGGATCAGTACAGGATAAGTAATGTATGTACACAGTGACTGCACCAGCAGAATAGTGAGTGCAGCTCTGGAGTATAATACAGGATGTAACTCTGGATTAGTACAGGATAAGTAATGTATGTACACAGTGACTGCACCAGCAGAATAGTGAGTGCAGCTCTGGAGTATAATACAGGATGTAACTCAGGATCAGTACAGGATAAGTAATGTATGTACACAGTGACTGCACCAGCAGAATAGTGAGTGCAGCTCTGGAGTATAATACAGGATGTAACTCAGGATCAGTACAGGATAAGTAATGTATGTACACAGTGACTGCACCAGCAGAATAGTGAGTGCAGCTCTGGAGTATAATACAGGATGTAACTCAGGATCAGTACAGGATAAGTAATATATGTACACAGTGACTGCACCAGCAGAATAGTGAGTGCAGCTCTGGAGTATAATACAGGATGTAACTCAGGATCAGTACAGGATAAGTAATGTATGTACACAGTGACTGCACCAGCAGAATAGTGAGTGCAGCTCTGGAGTATAATACAGGATGTAACTCTGGATTAGTACAGGATAAGTAATGTATGTACACAGTGACTGCACCAGCAGAATAGTGAGTGCAGCTCTGGAGTATAATACAGGATGTAACTCAGGATCAGTACAGGATAAGTAATGTATGTACACAGTGACTGCACCAGCAGAATAGTGAGTGCAGCTCTGGAGTATAATACAGGATGTAACTCAGGATCAGTACAGGATAAGTAATGTATGTACACAGTGACTGCACCAGCAGAATAGTGAGTGCAGCTCTGGAGAATAATACAGGATGTAACGCAGGATCAGTACAGGATAAGTAATGTATGTACACAGTGACTGCACCAGCAGAATAGTGAGTGCAGCTCTGGAGTATAATACAGGATGTAACTCAGGATCAGTACAGGATAAGTAATGTATGTACACAGTGACTGCACCAGCAGAATAGTGAGTGCAGCTCTGGAGTATAATACAGGATGTAACTCAGGATCAGTACAGGATAAGTAATGTATGTACACAGTGACTGCACCAGCAGAATAGTGAGTGCAGCTCTGGAGAATAATACAGGATGTAACTCAGGATCAGTACAGGATAAGTAATGTATGTACACAGTGACTGCACCAGCAGAATGGTGAGTGCAGCTCTGGAGTATAATACAGGATGTAACGCAGAATAGTGAGTGCAGCTCTGGAGTATAATACAGGATGTAACTCAGGATCAGTACAGGATAAGTAATGTATGTACACAGTGACTGCACCAGCAGAATGGTGAGTGCAGCTCTGGAGTATAATACAGGATGTAACGCAGGATCAGTACAGGATAAGTAATGTATGTACACAGTGACTGCACCAGCAGAATAGTGAGTGCAGCTCTGGAGTATAATACAGGATGTAACTCAGGATCAGTACAGGATAAGTAATGTATGTACACAGTGACTGCACCAGCAGAATAGTGAGTGCAGCTCTGGAGTATAATACAGGATGTAACTCAGGATCAGTACAGGATAAGTAATGTATGTACACAGTGACTGCACCAGCAGAATAGTGAGTGCAGCTCTGGAGAATAATACAGGATGTAACTCAGGATCAGTACAGGATAAGTAATGTATGTACACAGTGACTGCACCAGCAGAATGGTGAGTGCAGCTCTGGAGTATAATACAGGATGTAACGCAGAATAGTGAGTGCAGCTCTGGAGTATAATACAGGATGTAACTCAGGATCAGTACAGGATAAGTAATGTATGTACACAGTGACTGCACCAGCAGAATAGTGAGTGCAGCTCTGGAGTATAATACAGGATGTAACTCAGGATCAGTACAGGATAAGTAATGTATGTACACAGTGACTGCACCAGCAGAATAGTGAGTGCAGCTATGGAGTATAATACAGGATGTAACTCAGGATCCGTACAGGATAAGTAATGTATGTGCACAGTGACTGCACCAGCAGAATAGTGAGTGCAGCTCTGGAGTATAATACAGGATGTATCTCAGGATCAGTACAGGATAAGTAATGTATGTGCACAGTGACTGCACCAGCAGAATAGTGAGTGCAGCTCTGGAGTATAATACAGGATGTAACTCAGGATCAGTACAGGATAAGTAATGTATGTACACAGTGACTGCACCAGCAGAATAGTGAGTGCAGCTCTGGAGTGTAATACAGGATGTAACTCAGGATCAGTACAGGATAAGTAATGTATGTACACAGTGACTGCACCAGCAGAATAGTGAGTGCAGCTCTGGAGTATAATACAGGATGTAACTCAGGATCAGTACAGGATAAGTAATGTATGTACACAGTGACTGCACCAGCAGAATAGTGAGTGCAGCTCTGGAGTATAATACAGGATGTAACTCAGGATCCGTACAGGATAAGTAATGTATGTACACAGTGACTGCACCAGCAGAATAGTGAGTGCAGCTCTGGAGTATAATACAGGATGTATCTCAGGATCAGTACAGGATAAGTAATGTATGTGCACAGTGACTGCACCAGCAGAATAGTGAGTGCAGCTCTGGAGTATAATACAGGATGTAACTCAGGATCAGTACAGGATAAGTAATGTATGTACACAGTGACTGCACCAGCAGAATAGTGAGTGCAGCTCTGGAGTATAATACAGGATGTAACTCAGGATCAGTACAGGATAAGTAATGTATGTACACAGTGACTGCACCAGCAGAATAGTGAGTGCAGCTCTGGAGTATAATACAGGATGTATCTCAGGATCAGTACAGGATAAGTAATGTATGTACACAGTGACTGCACCAGCAGAATAGTGAGTGCAGCTCTGGAGTATAATACAGGATGTATCTCAGGATCAGTACAGGATAAGTAATGTATGTACACAGTGACTGCACCAGCAGAATAGTGAGTGCAGCTCTGGAGTATAATACAGGATGTAACTCAGGATCAGTACAGGATAAGTAATGTATGTACACGGTGACTGCACCAGCAGAATAGTGAGTGCAGCTCTGGAGTATAATACAGGATGTAACTCAGGATCAGTACAAGTAATACAAAGGCTAAGCTTTATGTTAAATCTCCCCTCTGTACTGAATACATTTAGTAAAAACAGAACAGAATTTGATCTAGAATATGATACAAGGTAGCTGGAGGAAATCACATCGTCTGTGTGAAAGGGAGGCAAAGCATTCATCCATGTCACATGTAGCATAGAACACGGCCACCGCTAACTGCAGACGTATAAGCGCGCTGAGGCAGAACGCACGGGCCAAACAAAAAATTATTAACCCTTTTAACTGTATATTGTGCATGTAGAAACTCTGTTCTAGTGAATCAAACTGAGGCAGAATGTGATAGTAAAGCCATTATAGAGTAACCGAGTCTGTCAGAGGAATCCAAGGTAAAATGTACTGAAAGGGTGAGACATGAAGAGAAAAAAAAATACAAATACACTGAACAAAAATATAAACACAACACTTCCAGTTTTGCTCCCATTTTGCATTAGATGAACTGAACATTTTCTACAGACACAAAAGACCCGTTACTCTCAAATATTGTTCACAAATCTGTCTAGATCTGTGTCAGTGAGCGCTTCTCCTCTGCCGAGATAATCCATCCCACCTCACAGGTGCTGATTAGACAGCATGAATATTGCACAGCTGTGCCTTAGACTGCCCACAATAAAAGGCCACTCTGAAATGTGCACAGTTTTGCCTTACTGGGGGAGGGGTCAGAAAACCAGTCAGTATCTGGTGTGGCCACCATTTGCCTCACGCAGTGCAACACATCTCTGTGGCATAGAGTTGATCAGGTTGTTGATTGTGGCCTGTGCAATGTTTTTCCACTCCTCTGTGCGAAGTTGCAGAATATTGGCAGGAACTGGAACGCGCTGTGGTATACGCCGATCCAGAGAGTCCCAAACATGCTCAATGGGTGACATGTCCGGTGAGTATGCTGCCATGCAAGAACTGGGATGTTTTCAGCTTCCAGGAATGGTGTACAGATCCTTGCAATATGGGGCCGTGCATTATCATGCTGCAACATGAGGTGATGGTCGTGGATGAACAGCACAACAATGGGCCTCAGGATCTCCTCACGGTATCTCTGTGCATTCCGAATGCCATCAATAAAATGCCCCTGTGTTCGTTGTCCATAACATACGCCTGCCCATACCATAACCCCACCGCCACCATGGGCCACTCCATCCACAACGTTTTCGTCAGCAAACCGCTCACCCACACGACGCCACACACGCTGTCTGCCATCTGCCCTGAACAGTGAAAACCGGGACTCATCCGTGAACAGAACGCCTCTCCAAAGGTAGTGTGTGTGTGGGGGAGGGGGAAGGGGGGTCTATTTTGGTCTATAATGCTTAAAAATTGGAAATTATAAAAAAAAAGCTACATTGTATTTGGTTAACAAGGGTTTACAGTAATGTATGGCTATATTAATTCACAATTTGCACAAAGTAAACACTGTCTATGGCGGGGATGTACTGTATATTTCTGCATCATTTGGATACTGTAGAATTGAAATACTGAAAAGGATTGAAATACTGAAAAGGATCAACACCTAAAATTACTCTAATAATCATTTATAATTTTAAAAATGATTGCCCATAACAGGGTGAGCAGGTCTAATATTTCTTAAGTGTTTATTAAAGCAAGAAAAAACTTTAATTTTTAGTTATTCAAAATTTCACTATCTTATAATATATAAATGCAAAAGAACATAAATAATTTTCAAAATATAAATCAAATTTTCTAAATAATAAATATCACATATAAAAAAAATATTTAAATGTAAAATAAATATGTACGGTAAATAATATACAATAAGCATGTGCATAACAAGTATAAACATATCGGTATAAGATAAAGAAAGGTATAATAAATATCTAAAGAATACAAAAAAAATAAAAAATGACTATTAATATAAAACAAAATAATAGAAAATAAATATCTGTTTAACATAAAATAAAAAAATAACAAAATATATTTAAGTAATATAATATGTTTAAAGATAAATATTTAAGTATAGAAAACTGAAGGCATATTAGAAAACAAAACAATACAAATTAAATATCTATAAAACATAAAATAGAAAATAAAATACATATAAAAAATCAGAAAATATATTAAGGCTATAAGTGAAAAAAATAATAAAATATGCAAAGAATATAAAAAAATAAATATCTAAAGGTATAAATAATATGAAATAAAAAATAAAATGAAATCCTGCTGCAGGCAGAGTCCTGTGGGGGGAGGAGGATAACTGTGCAGAGCAGTTTAGCACAGAGGTGGATGTGTGTGGATGGGAGGGCGAGGCCGCATGACTCACGGATGACTCAGGAGTTCACGTTTTTATGAATGAACTGTGCTGGGTCACCCTCTCTTCCCTCTCTGCCGCTGAACATGCTGCTTGCACACGGCGGGGGTCGCTGCATTATGCTGGGGTACTTCTAAATGATTGCTTTTACATGAGGGCCCCCCGGCTGCAGGCGTCTGTGTGTATAAGAGGGTGTCACCCTGGAAACCGTTCTGGCTGTCCTTCCTAATAAAGATGCGTTAATAATGGTCCTGCCGATCGGCTCTGGCGGACCGCCGCGTGATGCATGTTCCTCTGTACGTCTGTCTTACCTCACTAGGCCCTGACCCTGACTGCTTCTTCAAGCTATATATCGGTCATGTGTCGTGTAGACGTGTGAGTCACTCAGGACTGTAAATTTCCGCAGAAGGATGCTTTCACTTGCTATTGTCAAGGGTTAAAGTGCTCGGATGATATCGCTAAAGGCAGACTGTTTGCGGCACCGATTCCTCTCTGGGGCGGAGGGGGTTTAATAATTCTTTAACCAAAATCATTCCCAGCTATCAGATGTGTGTTAGACCGTTCATACTGAGCTTTCTGGTTCATGAATATAAAGCCACAACAATAGTGAAGACTGACACGGATGAGGAAAGCAGGAGAAGAGGCAGCAGACAACGAAAGTCATTTTACCGAGCCGGGTGACAGCCGCTATGGGCACTGTGGTTGTCACTCGGCATCTATGTATTACACGGTAGGGGGCCGAGATAAAAACAGAACAAAAAACAAAAAATAAAACAGAGACAACTACAATGTAAATTGTTTTCTTTCTCAAAAAATGTATTGTGAAAAGTAACCGAAATTACAAAGACGTATTCGCCGCCGTCATTTTCCGCGTGTGGTGATAATTTGTGTAATTATACTTAAGTAAAACTGTAATAAACGCCTAACGGGCTCAAAAAACGTCAGCTAGTGGATTGTGTGCCATAACCAGTGACCTCGGGCTCTTCTCTAGTCACTGCCTTCACATTACCTTCTATATGGTTCCTTCTATAATTTATAACATTAACCCCCACCCCAGATAGATGCCTGCACCGTTTTTTTTGTCCGGCCAAAACGCTGCGCTCATGTTGGAAACTGGCCAATTCCCCTCCGGATCCCATTATAGTGAATGGGGCCTGGCGGGCCTATGCCGATATGGTAAACTCCGGCAGGCTGTCCCTCTGCAGGGAACAGCCTGATGGATAACTTTACCGGATATGTGAAAGTAGCCTAAGACGGGTATTTCCTTGGTCTACTTATGATGAAGATGCCTTGAGAATGACCAATGGTAGCCGTGAACGTTCTCAAGCTCCCAGCCACTGAGATACTGGACAGTGGATTCATCTCTCATTGGCTGAGACAGATGTCAATCAGCTGATGAGAGTCTATGTTACTCTCACATCATGTCTCATGGTGATCTTACTGAGAAGCTATCTTGGCCATTCTAAGCCTGGAGTCTCATTCTCAAATGTTCCTGCTATAGAAAGATGTACCCCAGGTCGTTTCTTACCATTTTTGCTCTTAAACCGACGTAACTCTCCAATTTCCCCAAAATATTCTCTAATAAAGGAATCTTCTGGACAACTATCAATGTACGTAGATCCCAGAGGAAGTTATGACTAATCATTGTCTCACATAAACCCTATGGAATTCATGATCCATCTAATCCCAGAACATTCCCTAGTGACCCCAATCTTCTCAAATATAAGAAATTTCTTCAGCATCCATCGACACAGTGACTGGATTTACTGTCTATGACTTACCCCGTCTTTCCACTATCCCAACCTACCCACTAGATACTAGAAGATCCCCTAGTGGGCTACATATGCAGTACAAGAAAGATATCTCTTAAACATGTATGTGTTCTTAACTGTGAGAATGAAAGGATTAGGTTAAAATACAAGTGCCAGATTCTTCTTAGGGAGAGCTCCATACACATTAGATGGTCAACTGACTTTGCCAAAATCTTTGGGTTCAGCTGACCTTCTTCTAATGGTTATGGGCATCCTAATATTTTTTAGTAGCCTACATCTTCTCCATCTCTTCCAACTGTCTTCTCTGATTATCACCCACGTGGCTCCCTCTCTCATCCAGCTCATTCCCAGGTGGACTATAACTTCTCCAGTAAACGTAAGAAGTCTCTTAGACAAATAGAGATATAATGCCAAGAGAATGATTGTCACTGGCTGACCATCTTATCCATTCATTGGATGACCTTAGGACTTGCCACACGGCTAATATCCTCTACTAATACAAAGGAACTTTTTGGACAACCGACAGTACCAACATAGTTTCTGCTGACCTTATCCATGCCATGGTGGTCTCCATCTCTAACAGAGTTTAGGAATCATCCAAGGGAAGAATATGAAGGCCTAAATTTCGCCTTACCCTTGAACATTACCTAGTGGTCTACTCCTTCTCCTAAACACAAAGTTCCTCTTATTCAACCACTGATTTACTACCGAGAAGAAAAAGACCAGACACCATTTATGGAGACAGAATCATCCAAGGGAAGAATATGAAGGACTAAATTGTACCTTGAACGTTACCTAGTGGTCTACGTCGTCTCCTAAACTCAAAGCTCCTCTTCAACCACTGATTTACTACCGAGAACAAAAACATCAGACACCATTTATGGACTCTTCCCATTTTTTCCTCCAACAAAACCTGACTTTGAACTCCCACAACTCTTGATTTTCCTTCAGTTCTATATTAGAAGCTTTTAGAATTCAGCAATTTCTAGACTCCTACCCACAATTCTTGCTTTCATGCCTTTCTCGCTGCTGTGGGAACAGCTTGCTTTGAATGTCTCTTTGACACAAATAGATTTTTAATGTATTTTATACAATGACGGGCACGGTGCCACGTTCTGTCCAGCACAAGATGCATTACTGTTAGAACTCGTCATCTGATCTGCAGACCCGGCCTGCCCTATACATTGTAGATGGTGCAATCTGCAGACTACGGATATTATAGACGGCGCTGGAGTCGCAGACGACAGAACATCTCATTAAATCATCTGAAGCCATTTTCCTATACAACGTGTCAGTGTTCAAACCCGAACGTTGCGACGAGTTTGTTTGCGTTTTGTCTTGCCGTGTCACATTAAATGCATTAAGAACAAGGATATGAAACAAATGTCTGAGTAAGACTCGATGATGCCACTAGAAACAAGTTGCTTTGTACATTGGTTTGACAAGTGCATTAAAAGAAGTGTATGTCAAGGAGTAGAAGAGAATCTGTGCTTCACCGGCGTTCCCGGAGGTGACACTTCTGCAGGCTGAGGTGCAATTTGTCTTTCATGCAACGCTCAGACTTGTCTGGCTCTATTGTTGCTACCTGCCTCCGTCAGAGAGGAGAAAGTCAAGCTCTTCTTGAGCGTGTTCACTCGCTCTGACATGTGCTTCCTTTTATTTACTATCTGAAAACCAGGTTGCATTGGGGAACGGAACATCTCCCGAGTGCCTCCCGTGTGCACCTGCTATCCTAACATTAATGAACCACCCCCCTTATACAATGTATGGGATTCCCCCCAATTTTTTTTTAAAGGCAAAGTAAGTCTCTATTATCAGCCACTTCATGATCGTTCGCTGTAGTGTTCTTCAATAGGAAACAGTACAGGAGATTTCCCTGCCCCCATATCACCACTTTATCTTCAGTAGGTCACTAGGGCTGAATTTTAGGTATAGTGGCCCCAGGGGTGTAACTGGGTTCCAATGCAGAATCTTTAACAGCCTGTCATATGCCACTTGCATTACTGACATCTTTGGGCATCGCGGCTTGGGAGCGACTGCAAGACCTGCACCCCCTGGTTAAGGCCATAGCTATAGGGGTGCAGAGACTGCAGATGCACCCAGGACCTGGTGGAGAAAATGCCACATAAGGAGCAGTAAATGGCACATGGAAGGTGAGGGGCTCTGCTATAGATTGTGCACTGGGTCCGGTGGAACCTCAGCTTCCAGTTCTGGGTTGGACCAAAAGTACTACAAGTGTTCAAAAACTTTCTGCATGGAGAAATATGTGGAGTGCATCCCGAACACAGCCTAAATATCATCGTCTGAACGTGAAGTCTCAGCTCTCCGCCGATATATCCTGCCTCCAGGCCTGGCGTTCTGATACAGAAATCAGCAGATGAGGAGCAGCAGCCGTGTGACTTTCACTTGCAAAAAGGCAACAGAGAATCTTTTTATTTTCCCGGCTTTTATATCTTCTCTGAGTTTTCCCCCTTTGATCTTATGTGATCTTCCAGGAGCAAACAAACCTGAAGCTGCTGGACCGATTAATACCACCAATGTGGATCCGGGGAGCGTGTCCTGCAGCACACGGGGTCTCTACTGGGGCCTGGATTCATTCTGGGGTCAGGTCTGGGAATTCATTATGTGACTTATAGTGCCGTGGAACTACAACTCCCAGCATTCCCTGATCATTTGTCAGGTCACGTTCAGCAACTCTAACCCTAACTTTTACAAATAGATAGATAAGATAGATAGATGAGATAGATAGATAGATTTATGAGATAGATAGATAGATATGAGATAGATAATAGATAGATAGATATCCAAAAAACAAATGATATACACTTCAATAGACCACAATAGGGGCATTGCAGCAGTACAGAGATGTCTGGACACTAGTCAATATACTAAAGGAGGTCAAGAATTTATCATTGATTTACTCAATTTAATTTTGCATTTATAGATCATTTTTACTTGCAATTGCGTGGGACCGCCATGGGGTCCAACGTGGTGCCCACATATTCAAATATATTCGTAGCAGCCATTGAAGAGAGATATGACTATGTATCCCACCACTTCGACCAGGTGTTGGCGATACATAGACGATATCTTCTTGATTTGGACAGGGGATGAACCTGCTTTGCATAGGTTTCATCACTATCTGAATCAAATTGATCCTGACATTAGCTTTACACTGACATCGTCAACTGAACAAGTTCAATTTCTTGACACAACAGTGCATATGGTGGGTGATAGTTTCAGTACTGACCTATACACTAAGTCTACTGATTGCAATAATTAACCGTACAGTTTTTGAGAATTAAGCGCATTGTACAAGACCCAAATAAACTTCCTATTAGGTATCAGGAAATGTCACAAAAAATTAGACAAAGAGGCTATCCCTCCAAGATGATCATACAGAAACTTTTGTCCAATGCTCTAACCTATCAACATTCTGAGACAAAGAAAGACAAGACTCCCATTGCACGTATACCCTTTGTTTCTACCTTTTCAGAACAAAGCAGTCAGATCAGTAACATCATCACAAAACATTGGCCAATACTGACTAGTAATCTGAAACACATTAAAGAACTGTCTATACCTCCACTGATGTCACATCGATGCCCACCCAATTTGTGGTATAAATGAGTGAAGGCTGATGTGTCTAGTAAGAGAATTGTACAAACCTATATCAGCACGAAGAGATTGGGATGTTACCCTTGTCTGAGTAGTGGTAATTGCTCGTACATTGCTCGCTAAAAGGTGATACCTTCATCCACCCCACTTTGGGGACACGTCATGACATCCGCCATTTCCTAACCTGTGATAGTACACATGTGATTTATCTTCTTCAGTGCCCTTGTAACCTAATCTATGTTGGAGAGACCACTTAGGACCTGAAGACAAGATTAAATCAACACAGGTACACAATACAACAAAAAAGAAAGGACCTACCAGTTCCTAAACATTTTGTTCAGTTTGGACATAAGGAGAAGGGCCTTAAATTTAGAATCCTGGATCATGTTCCACCCTTGAAGAGATAGAGAGTCGGTGCTCAAACAAGAAGAGCTCCAATGGATTTACCGGCTACAGGGCCTTAGACATCAAATGGGGTCTTTTCAGTTAGGATTATTTGGTGCTCTATGGTCTCCTGCGTTGAAGCCTCTTCCTCAAGATATGCTGTGGGCTGTTATCAATGATGTTATGTCTTTCTGCTACTTTATTATTTTTACTGATATGTGTTTCTTTACCTTGTAGAAAAGAATTACCTTTGTCTACGTGTCATCCCTATACCATATTGGTTCCAGTATCGGTTTACTTCCAAGGATTATTCCCTGGACTTACAAATGGCTGCAACTGGAGTTCCTCCAGGACTGCTCTCCATTGACACACATTGGACGACAATTTTTTTGTACTACCGAGTTGAGGTCCAGTTTGACCTATTAGTGGTCTTTCCACCTTCAACTCTATTATACCATGGGTCTCATGTTCTTCTAATGTCCAATTTCTTCCTAACTTAGGGACAGAAATATGACATCATGACACAGTGTTGGGAGGGGGTAATTTTGGCTCCTTGGGAGGGGACATGAATTTGTGCCTCCTCTCATGGGGACATAATTGGTGGGAGAGGATGGGCAACTGACACTGGCCATTCCCTTTCACTACTCCCTAGACACCGATAGTCGTTAAATTGGTGTCCCCCTTTTTTTAATGGATCACATATGGTGAACGAAGAGAAGCCACTGATACTGGCTATCACTTCTCTCCACCTTTCAGATATCGATAGTGGATGATGGATTATGGACCCACGGTTTATTTATTTATTTGCTTGTATGTATCCTCTTATATTGTCCATATATATGATGTCACCATATTTGGGTATATAGGAGTTACTCAGTCCTGGATGGTTCTCCTTGTTTATTATGTATGGCTCTTCTGGTTGCGATCCCCTGTTTTCGGGTTAGACTACAGGTGGTTTCCATAGAGATCGCTTCTGGTTTACTTGTGATACAATGAGTGTGCCAGTCAGGTGACGGCCTGGCGCTCCTCCCCCTGCCCCTTGTTGTCGCCACGACGCCTCACAGAGCGCTCACGGATTGTGCGTGATGACGTCCTTGGCGCCATGCGTCTTCTGACCATGCGCACTGGTCAGTAGCAGACACCACTTTACCCACTTTTACCACCAATGGTATAGTAGTTGTCAGATTTCAATGTACCTTTGCAGCTGTTGCTGTTTTTACTTAGATGAATTGCGGTATATTCACTCCAGGTGATATCATTAGCAGCACCTTTATGCACCTGTCACTTTATCTATTTTCAATGTACTTTGTGGATTTTTTATTGAATCATCATATATTGAACTGTAATTGACACTCATTACATAATTATGGATTTTGATCATTCTATGGGTATATATGTCTTTATATTGTGCTGGGCTGAAACCTTGCGACTGGGGAAATAATACCCTTCACGAATACTGGAGCGCTGCCTCGCCATTTGTTTTTTGGATATTGTCTATGGATTTATGCCTGAAATTTAGGAGGGATTGCACCCAACCTTACCACTGACTGTGCTTTTGTGATAGATATGAGATAGATAATCCAGCTCATACAGGGATGCCGGATTATGGGAATGTTCTGTGGACCTCGTGTAACCAGTTTTCGCTCTCGGCTTCCTCCAGATGTTGCTGAAGTCCTTTGTGGAGGAGACTCAGGAGGTAAGTGCCCCCGGCAGGATCACCTAAGTGTTCCTGATTGCTGACCTAAGGCGACGTGGATGTCTAATTGCCCTATTGCTGCAACCAAAGTCTGTAAACATCCATAATGATGAGCGCGAGGTTCCAGAATATCCGAGCTGCAAAACAGATGATCAGGGTAATCAGCGGGGAGAGCGGCTTTAATTATTGATAGGAATAAAACTTCTGGTCAATAATTCATCCCGGTAATAAGTGCGCCTATTGTCTCGTCTTCTACATTTAGCACCATACATGGCGGGTACGATGGAGAATCGGTCACAGCTCCAGAGGAACCTGCTGCTGCCAGCCCGGGTAGGACCACCCTCCAGGACTGTAAGTAGGGAGGGGAGTGCAGTCCGACTAGAGCCCTGTGAGGGAGGCACCGAGGCTTTTCATGCATATATAGAAATACTACAAAATACGATGAGCTGTGAAAGGGTTAAGAAGCCCGGGTAACACTGCACACCCCTGCCAGCCATGACCTGCTGACTCTGAGAGCCGCCAGCGCCACGTTGTGCAGGATACGGCAATGTGTGAGCGCTGACCTCGTCTCCCTGAGTAGCTTCTGCAGGTGCCAGCTCCTGGTGCTCCCTGATTGTGGGCACAGCCCTGCAATGCCTCCCGGGTGAGGAGACATCTGGCCAATGTCCCAGTGTGTCAGGCGTCTCCTGATATCAGCGAGTCCTGACCGCATTCTTACTAAACCTCTTCCTACCTCTCCTGGGGCACAACACCAATCTAACTCTGCTCTGTCTGACCACTGGAAGCACCATGCCACGCGTGGCTCACAAATACAGCACGTTCCAGACAGAGCACTGAGGACCGGCACATATCCAGCCCAGTGACTGCTCACCTGACAGTTTGGTACCGGTTTTATTATTGGATGGAGGTCTATAGGAGAGAATGAATGGGCACCATTTTTACCTATCATTAATTATCTATTGTAATACCAGAACCATCTTCGGGGGCAGCCATATTGGATGTACACCCCCCCCCCCCCTTCCCCTATTGTCCAAAGGTGACTGCAGCAGCGTGTGCATGCTTTATGGCAGCTGCAATGCGATGACCACTAATAAAAATGAGATTATTTTGCTGACCCTACCCTCTAATTATAATGAGATGACTCTCCTGACCCTGCCCTCTAATAATGACATGACTCTACTGACTCTTTCTTCTAATAATGAGATGACTCTACTGACCCTGCCCTCTAATAATGAGATGACTCTGCTGGCCCTGCCCTCTAATAATGAGATGACTGGGCTGACCCTGACCTCTAACGTTGAGATTACATTTCTACACCCTCTAATAATAACGAGATAAGATTGATGCCGCTGCCCTCTAATAATGAGATGACTCTGCTGCCCCTCAGCCTGCCCTTTAATAATAATGAGATGACTCTGCTGACCCTGCCCTCTAATAATAATGAGAAGACTCTGCTGACCCTGCCCTTTAATAATAATGAGATGACTCTGCTGCCCCTGCCCTTTAATAATAATTAGATGACTCTGCTGCCCCTGCCCTCTAATAATAATGAGATGACTCTGCTGACACTGGCCTCTAATAATAATGAGATGACTCTGCTGACACTGGCCTCTAATAATAATGAGATGACTATGCTGAGCCTGCCCTCTAATAATAATGAGATGACTCTGCTAAGCCTGCCCTCTAATAATAATGAGAAGACTCTGCTGACCCTGTCCTCTAATAATAATGAGATGACTCTGCTGGCCCTGGCCTCTAATAATAATGAGATGACTCTGCTGCCCCTGTCCTCTAATAATAATGAGAAGACTCTGCTGACCCTGCCCTTTAATAATAATGAGATGACTCTGCTGCCCCTGCCCTTTAATAATAATTAGATGACTCTGCTGCCCCTGCCCTCTAATAATAATGAGATGACTCTGCTGACACTGGCCTCTAATAATAATGAGATGACTCTGCTGACACTGGCCTCTAATAATAATGAGATGACTCTGCGGACCCTGGCCTCTAATAATAATGAGATGACTATGCTGAGCCTGCCCTCTAATAATAATGAGAAGACTCTGCTGACCCTGTCCTCTAATAATAAGGAGATGACTCTGCTGGCCCTGGCCTCTAATAATAATGAGATGACTCTGATGACCCTGTCCTCTAATGATATAATAAGGTGATTCTTTTGACTCTACTCTCTAATGATTAAAAGATGACTCTGCTGACCCTGTCCTCTAATGATATAATAAGGTGATTCTTTTGACTCTACCCTCTGATGATGAAGAGATGACTCTGCTGACCCACCCCTCTAATGACATGAAGGGGACTCTACTGAACAAGCCCCTGTCTTCACAGTAAAGCAGGAAATGTCACCATATTGTGCACGGTCCAGTATGGGAACTGTAATATTTTGCAATTCTTTTCATACAGATAAACACATAAAAGATAACGTATGTTTATAATAAAAACCCAATAAACATAATGGTATTTTCTGACTATACATACCACGCCTCACGCCCTGTGATATATCCTTTCCTACCACAGTTTTTAGTTGGAGGATGGTAGTCACATGATTGTGAACCTGACAACTATGGAAATAAGGGAGTGGAGTCTGACACCTATTTGTTGGCATGGGAAAATAGTTGTCATAGAGACAACTGTAGCTGTCATACCGCCGCAGAGACTGCAGGGGGTAGAACAGGCGGGTAAGGAGCACACTGCGTGATTTATATTATGTTTGGATTAACTTTTTCTATAAAAAAAATAAATCTCAAAATGGGAAATAAAACCTTGTGTTTTACCGAATCAGAAATGAGAAATTAGTGTTTTTCTAATTGACTTAAATTCATTATAGGAAGAGAAAAATCATCATCAGGCTCCGGGACTAAGCTTCATGCGGAATTAATTTGTCACAGAATAAATCTAATTTGGTGAAAAAGCCGCAGTTTTTGTTTCCACAGGAATTTTTTGCTTTGCAAAATGAACTGGTGGCGGATAATGAATAAGAAGATATAATTTCTAACATCTAATAATATACCCAAAATATAATTACTGAATATAAAAGTGATAATATACCACCAGCGGCGCTGGAAAGTGCAAATACAAAGCAGCACAACAATATTCCTGCTTTGGAAGTAGTGACCGGGCCACTCATGGGCACAGATATTCGTTGGCTATCGAGTCCTCTGATCAGTCAATTGTTCTGACAGAAACGTGGCGTGTCGGGAGCAGCTAGGGCTATAATAGGGCACAGGTCCATATTTTAGGGTAAGGACGGGGGTCCCTCTTATCAGGGTGGGTTGTTCTGTGGTTAGGCTCTTTAGGGTGCAATAGCCCCCCTCACCAGTAATCTTAGGGTGCTATAGCCTCCCACACCAGTCATCTTAGGGTGCTATAGGGCTAGCTATCCTTGGTTTTTGTCAACCAGGAGACCCGACGCTGCCTGCAACCCAAGTTCGGAATAACCATATATACCACATATACCACGAATGCTCCACAGTGCAACAATAGAAGGACTGCATCAATGGTCGTTCCCACAGCATGAAGCAGTAATACACCGTCTACGATTACAGTGGGTAAGACACCATTTTCCTGGTTCTTCAAAACACTGTGTTTAATGGTATCCCTAACTGTTGTGTGGGAGATTACAGTTTATAATAACAGACACCTCACATGGGTTCTATATATTTTATGACAGTAATCTGAATTATTTCTGTGTTTTCCTGATTAGGGGCGCTCCTCGCTCTTTTATGTTATACACTAATACAGCTTAGGTTTTAGCATACCCTTATTTTTCGATTTTTTTGAATTTAGCCTTTTCAGGGTTCTTGATAAAAAAAATTCTCCACCTCGACAGTTGGAATTTGCATATACACAAGGAGCAATTGCTCTGAAGGCCTGCCATGTCTACAGCCCATGTACTAGATGCTGTATCTACAGGCCATGTACTAGATGCTGTGTCTACAGCCCATGTACTAGATGTACAGGCCATGTACTAGATGCTGTGTCTACAGGCCATGTACTAGATGTCGTGTACTAGATGCCGTGTTTACAGGCCTTGTACTAGATTCTGTGTTTACAGGCCATGTACTAGATGCCGTGTTTATAGACCATGTACTAGGTGCCATGTTTACAGGCCATTTACTAGATGCCGTGTTTACAGGCCATGTACTAGATGTCGTGTACTAGATGCCGTGTTTACAGGCCATGTACTAGATGTAATGTACTAGATGCCGTGTTTACAGGCCATGTACTAGATGTCGTGTACTAGATGCCGTGTTTACAGGCCATGTACTAGATGCCGTGTTTACAGGCCATGTACTGGATTCCATGTCTACAGGCCATGTACTAGATACCATGTTTACAGGCCATGTATTAGATGCCATGTACTAGACACCATGTTTACAGGCCATGTATTAGATGCCATGTACTATACACCATGTTTACAGGCCATGTACTAGATACCATGTTTACATGCCATGTATTAGATGCCACGTACTAGACACCATGTTTACAGGCCATGTATTAGATGCCATGTACTAGTCACCATGTTTACAGGCCATGTACTAGATGCCGTGTTTACAGGCCATGTACTGGATTCCGTGTCAGCACAACCCTGTATGCAGGTGCACATCGCTATGGCGAAATACATATACAAACGCAAAATACAAATGCAATAGCACTCTGCAACCAGCAATTTCTGAAATGATTACATCCACACCAACCACCGCTTCCAGCACCAGCGTTACGTCAGAATCAATCTGTAAGAAATGTTGATGATCTCTTAACAATCACTTGTGCGAAGTTCCCTGAAATGCTATTGTAACATCACCGTAAATTTGTCCAAATGAGAAACTCAGCCCTGCTACATCTGCAGAGACACAGCTAGGACCAGCACATCACGCCTGGAAATGAGCATCCTTTAAGACTCAGCAAGACAACACTACACCATGGTCCACTACATCTGTGAAATATGCAGTAGATCTCTTCATTCACTTCTTGTTCCAACAGAAACCACAGACATTAACATTACTACAGAGCATGGTACGCCAACCAGTAGGTCTACTTACCCAACAGGAACCTTAGATGCCCCACATGTAGCGCCTTTTCTTGAAGCCCCAAGACCAGGATCAGAGCTGAAACATAAAACGATTTACAGTATAAATAATGAGAAAGTAAAAAAGTGCAATTAATATTCGTATGTGAAATGCTATACATGAGTCATCCAACCTACCATACAGGTGATAACACCTGAGAAGGCACACCACACCACCGTGGCACCATATTAAGCATCCGATTATGGTCTTCTTCACCAACAGTTAATCATAAATGACTGCTTATTTGATGCTGCTTTGGAAACCACAATTACTTCTTGTGTTGGGCTTTTCTGGGCTAATGGGGCCAGAGCTGAGAATTCAGGATATGTGAGGAGACACCACAGATCTGTCCAGTAATTAATATTTTTTTCACGCCAGGGATTAAGACTTAATTAGGGTGGTGCAGAATGCGTCAGGAAGAATGTGACTGTCTTACTCACTTCAAAGGGGTGTAAAGGCACCGGAGCATGTGCTGAACACATGGCATGTTCTATCAGGGCTTCTAAGAAAATGTAATAAGCAGATAAGACGGCCCTCAACGGGTCACATACCCAACTTTCCGCTCAGTAAGTTCACATATGAACACAAACTAATGTTGATGCTTCTGCTGACTGCTAGATGGACCTACAAAACATGAGCTGAGGGTGTGCATTGTCTGATCTGCTAGGGGCCATACCCATCATGCTAACAAGGAGTGAAGAGACCCACAATTTACAACCCTCCGCTGGTCATCAGACTTTTTTCTAACTACTTCCAATAGCTTCTAAAGAATCCATCAGGCTAGGTGGCCTGCTAACTTCTTCCTAGCTGAATCCCCAAACAATATTGAGAAGACAATGGTAGTCCTGTTGAAGGATCGTCACAACCAACTGCTAAAGGGCTCAATATTTAAGAAGTTTCCAAAAAACTGCATGACAATGCTGGATATTTCCTTGCACTAGTCAATTATCGGGTAACCAACATCTCAACCAACTGGGAGCAGATACTCCAAACCATATTTTAGGTCTGCTCTCCAAATCACGTCTAAGAAGCCAATGTAGATCCCAATCCACAGTCTATAAGGTCACAGTATCGGTGGTTTTCTCTGTTGCCTCGCAGCGCTGGGGTCTTGAGTTCAAATCCAACTTTCATGGAGTTTGTATAAATCTTTGTGTCTCTATTGTGGTTTCCTCAAGGTACTCACGTTTCCTACCACAGTCCAAAAACATATCGATCAATTTATTGGCTTCCATGAAACTGGCCGTCATATATAAGATAGGGAAATAAGATTCCCCATCGGGGACATGGACTGGTCTGAGTGATGACAATCTCTGTACATGCCTGTGGAATATCTTGGCAATGAAAAAGCAACTGGAAATAAAAATTACGGTTTGGAAGATAATATTTCCAGCTTATTTCCCCAAAATACTATCCAACAACGTCAACCATTGTAAACGTTACAACCTCGTTAGGAAGGGTTCAATCTAATTCATCTGGAAGTCTTCTGTAACCAAAGTCTGCACAATGGCCAGACCTCTAACCATTTTCTTGACGGTTCTCTTGACGTGAGTGGCCTTTTAATGCCTAGCTACAGTGTGTGGAAACTTACATCTCCAGCTTCTTTCCTACTGAATATTATCCTTTCCAAGGTCAATCATACAGAATGCTATAACCTGGTTCATCTCAATGGCTAAGTTCCCAACCATCACCTCAAGCCAAAGAATTTCTGACTGGGGCACACTAATGCCATAATTTAAGAAGGGTGTTGCCTGGGAGTATCTGGAATTTCCAGCTTGCTTTTTGAATATTACTATCTTCTTCAAGGCCGGCCATCTAGCACGTTACATCTTTGTCACCTGAGAGTCTACAAACGGGTTCGGCAACCTCGGGCACGCTGGCTGTGAGGGAACGACAACTCCCAACATGCTTCATTCACTTCTATAGGAGTTCTGACAAAAGCCAAGCAAGTGAGCATGCTGGGAGTTGTAGTTTTACCACAGAGGTTGCTGATCTTTGGTCTACAATAACCCAAATTTTGTAAAAAAAAAAAAACTAAAAAAAAACAAAAACATCCAATCTTTCTCTTGAAAGTTCCGGGAGACTTCCATAATCTAAGTCTAGGGGAAGGGGAACACTTGAAACTGGAAGGGTCTTCAAAATACATTATTTATAAGGCCACAGTATATGGAAGATTAAATCTTCAGCTTCTTACTTAAAGAATACTTAAGAATCTTGAAGGAACGTTTACAAGGTCAGGCATCCGGAACATTACAAACTCATTCTGAAGGATTTGCTTTCATTCCCTGTCTATACATATTCCACAACAAAATCTTGCTTTTAACCATTTTCTTGAAGGTTCCCAATCTAGCATCTTCTGAAACACACCTTACAGGTAGGGGCAGACATACTGCTATGAAGTGTATTAAAATACATGTCTGTAAAGCCATAAAGTACACAAGAACCTTATTAGGAAGGATTTCATCTAATTCATTTGTAACAAGTCCAGGCATTCAAGGTTCTCAATCCAGCATCTTCCAGAAGACCTTCATAATCACTATCTATGGGTAGGGACATTTATAGGTGGTAAGGTATTAAGAATACTCGGCTAGAGGGCTACAGTGTCTGGAAGCTCTAGCTTCTGTCCTAAAGTATTCTTCCTTTTACATAGTCAGATATCCAAAACATCTGGCAGATTTAACATGGGCAACATGGAAGGGTACAATTTCACTCAAAAGCAACTACCGTAATCTTATTCATTGAGGTAAGACTTCTAGAATATTACAACCTAGTTAGGACGGATTGAACCCTACCCAGACATTGAGTTGATGGTCCTCAATCCAGCATCTTCTGGAAGAACTCTTTTTACCACATGGGCAACATGCTTTGACAGGTTACCATCTCATTCGGAGGCATTAATTCTCATTAATCGACATCAGACACCTAGAACGTCACAACCTAATAAGGAAAGATTCAACCCTTTTAGTCTTCTAGAATCCTTCTGTAACTAAAGACCAGAGATCAGACATCCAACCACTGAGCTGAAGGTTCTCAATCCAGCATCTTCTGGAACACCTCATTAATCGCATGGACAACATGGAAGGATACCATCCTATTTAGAAACATTCAATCTCATTTACTGACGTATCAAATCTAGAATATCACAACCTAATAAGGAAGAGTTCAACTCTTTTTATTTCTTTTTATTTCCCTTCCCCTTAACCCTCTCTTTCCCACCCCTCCCTACCCTTGCCATGCATCTCAGATGTCTCTATCACACCAATAGAAGTGGAGAAAAGAAAACAATAAAAGAAAGAAAAAAGAACGAAAGAAGAATTAAGCGGGGGAAGGGGGGGGGGGGCGAGGAAGTTTAAAACCTCCAAGCCTCCCATATCTTAGTCCATTTTTCTTGTAGTATTTCTTTGCTTATATAGAATATTTTCATAGTTTTTAACCTGATTCACCAAATTTATCCATGTGTTCACATTTGGAACATTTCGGGAGAACCAGACTCTAGTAATCAGGAGTCTTGCCAGGAACAATGTTCTACTCAGAAGAATCTTTTTATATTTATGGCAATTTACCTTAGAAAGATCACTCAGTAGGCAACATTCAAGTGTAAATGGGACCCAGAGTCTCAGTTTATGAGCAAGAACGTTATTAATGGCCCTCCAATATTCTTTTAGTTCTGGACAGGACCAAAGCTTATGTAGGTGATCTGCCCCGGGTCACACCGTGGACACTTAGAACTATCTTAACTCACATTTATTGAGCCATAAGGGCGTAACATATAATATGTGCAAAATATTGAATTGTACCAGTACGTGATTGAAATTATAAGATATCACACTTAAATTGGCATATATCTTTCCCCATCCCTCTAACTGATTCCTTGGACAATCAATTCCACAGGCCCTTTGTCCCGGTGATCGTGTATTAATAAATAGGTGCAATTTTAACCCTCTGATCTAAATTCCCCAATAAATCATATGAAAGTATATTTATCTCCAACAGCGATTTTTCTTTTACACTAGAAAGTGCCGAGCGTAGCTGAAGGTATCTAAACCAAGACAAGTTACCCATATTCTCCCTTTGTGCTAAGACTGAAAACGGAAGCATCTCCCTATTCCTCACAACCTGTGTAACATATGAGATATAATTTTTTTTACCAAAACTGGTCCCCAGCTATTTTATCTAAAGCCTGTAGATGTGAGTTATGCCAAAGAGGAGTGCACTGAAGAGATCCCTTTATTCCCAACCATCTTCTAACAAGATCCCAGGACTTAGATAATAGCTTTTTATCCTCTCTGTTCTCCGGTTCCACATTAACCAATTGCCCAGATTCCAATAATGTGAATATATTATTATATGAAGATCTCCTCACCAATCTCATACACAGTACACTTTTCTCCCATTCAAGGTATGACCAGGGGCGTAACTACCATAGCGGCCGACCATGCGACTGCTATAGGGCCCAGGGCAAGAGGGGGCCCAGTTGGGATCGTCTCCTCTTCTACTGGGGGTGAAAACTTGGTCAGGACTCCACCTTCTAAAGGAACGACTTTTAGCAAATGAAGCAGTGGAAAAATGGCCCAAGGGTCATTGAAAAGGGTTTAGGCAGAAACCCTTCTGTACTGTGTGGGGGGCCTGGTTTGATGGTTTGATCCTTGCTATGACTTACTTCTCTATGTACGCCACTGGGTATAACCATAACTGCCCAGCTATAAAGTAGCCCTTGAAATAGGGAAGATTCAGTCCTCCCTGTTCCAAGGGCTTATATACTGTAAATATTCAAATTTAAGCCTAACCCGCTTTCTTCCCCACATCAAATCATTGATGATTCTCTCAATAAGTTTAAAAACTTCTCCTGTATCCATATGGGTGGATTCCTAAGGATATAAAGGAGTTGGGGTAAAATCACCATCTTCACCAGGGATATTCTGTCAGCTCTAGATAAAGGAAGTCGGATCCATATTCCAATCTTTGACATGAGTTTACTTAGCAATGGAATCAGATTAAGCTTTAAGAAGTCTTCAGTCTTAGGGGATATAGTCATACACAAAAGAATCAGAGACCTTCAACATGCTCAGCGATCCCTCACTGGAGGGTACAAAAGTATCCACTGGCATAAGGGTAGTTTTTGACCAATTTATATCTAGGCCTGAGACCTTACCAAAAGAGTTAACTATTCGGATGAGTCTTGGAAGTGTTATGTTGGTATGATCTATAAAGAATAAGACATCATCCGCGTATAAAGAAATGGGGTCTTCCACCCCCAATGTTCCAAACCCTTCAATCTTAGAGTCCTGCCTAACAGCCAAGGCTAGGGGCTTAATATAAATAGCAAATAGCAATGGAGAAAGTGGACAACCCTGACGAGTGCCTCTATTCATTAATATGCAATCTCGCCAGAGGAGATTTATACAAAAGCTTAAAGGGGTTCTGCAGTTAGTTTTAACTGATGATCTATCCTCTGGATAGATCATCAGCATCTGAACGGCGGGGGTCCCGGGTGTCAGATCAGCTGTTTGGGAAGGCAGTGGCGCTCCAGCAGCGCCGCGGCCTTCTCACTGTTTACCGCTGGACCAGTGACGTCACGACTAGTATCAACTAGCGTGGGCGGAGCTAAGCTCCATTCAAGTGAACAGAGCTTAGCCCCGCCCACGCTAGTTGATACTAGTCGTGACATCACTGGGCCAGCGGTAAACAGTGAGAAGGCTGCGGCGCTCCTGGAGCGCCGCTGCCTTCTCAAACAGCTGATCGGCGGGGGTCCCGGGTGTCGGAACCCCGCCGATCAGATGCTGATGATCTATCCAGAGGATAGATCATCAGTTAAAACTAACTGCAGAACCCCTTTAATCATGTCTATAAACCTACCTCCAAATCCCATGTTCCCAAAGACCATGTTCCAGAGGAATCTCCACTCCACCCTGTCAAAGGCCTTAGAGGCGTCTAAAGACAGAATGGAGCGGGAGACGTGTACAGACGATGAAGATCATAATGAGTGCCCTTGTTTGGAATAAACCCGTTCTGATCTGGGTGTATAATTGATGGAATAACCTTAGAGAGTCTTGTAGTCAGAAACCTTGAGAGAAGCTTCACATCTGTGTTTAATAACGATATAGGTCTATATGACCCCAAATCTAAGGGGTCTTTACCTTTTTATCAATATTAATATTATTACAGCTTCTGTCATTGACTCCGGTAGCTTCCCAGCCTCCAATGAGTCGGGGAGGATGACCTCCCTGTATTTACAGAACAATTCATAAGGGAATCTGTCTGACCCAGGGGAGGAATTGCCAGAACATGCTTTAATTGCAGCCTCTAATTCCTGGGGTTCATCTCTATTAATCTTCTGGAGACCTTCTGTAACTGAAGACCAGAGATCAGCTCTCCAACAGTTGAAGGTTCTCAATCCAGCATTTTCTATAAATTCTCTTTGGAAGAAGGGTACAATCTTATTTGGAAGCACTCAGTCTCTTCCATGGACGTCAGACATCTAGAACATTACAACCTAGCTAGGGAGGGTTTGACCCGAGTTATCTTCTGGAAGCCTTCTGTAACTAAAGCTTAGTCTAGACTTTGAAGTATTCCAGCACCTACCTGAAGACCTCCGTGTCTAAGAGGAGGAGCACGTGTCATACCCTGCTCTGGATGTGTATTCATTCCATATAATGTTCTTGTAGGTGCTACAAACAGGAATGTTGATATTGAATCCAGTGAAGTAGTTTGATGAAAAAATGTCACCTCGATATAAAGAAAAATCAACAAAAACCATCAAGTGGTGCCTGTCAGAGAAGCGCGCGATCTGCATAAATGAATGCTATTATCCATACCCGATATGTTTTGCATGCTATTTGAATACGGTTATATACTGTTGGCGGCGTCTGAGTGAAAAGCGGCTTTAAGAAGAGTAAATATTATTATGGAAATACCGCGTAATGCCGCTTGTCGTTTCCGGGTTCCATTTCTCTCTGTTTTCATTCCCAGTGAAAAAATAAAATACATATTGAGCGTCGCGTTACTCGTGTGAATAATTTCCTTTTGCATAATAAAGGGAAAGTCCTTGAATCCTCATTGCCGGCCGGGGGGATTGTGTATGGCGCTGAATGGCAATCTACTGTATGGGGATAATGCATGTACATTACGCTCGGTCAAGTGATGTGAAGTTCTGTCTTTTATGGGCCCTAACCTATACGCCTGATGAAGGGCGAGAGTGTTATGGTTTTGTATTAGATGTAATCCTCGCTGCTCCTCTGACTCCACAAGAGAAACATCTGCTCGTTTTCAGATTCCCCTCGGATTCCCGACTTCAAAGAGAGTTATGAAGAATAACAAATACATGTCCTGGCATTGAGGGGAAAAAATGGAACAGCAGGAGCGACTGGTAAAAACTGTCCTTATTTGACTGCTAGTGACAAGTGCCGCGGGCTGCGTGGTGAGAGAAGCCGAGAGGTTGAGAGAGACGAGTCCTTATCAATCGGGGCTCCAGGTGTCACAGGAAGACATCACTGGGAACGCTTACATGGAGGATTAGGGAGGGGGCCCGGAGACCACCGCACGTCTGTACAGGAGCCTAGAGAAGGCCAATGAAACGCTGCGCAAATAACACGCGTCCTGCTGATAGCGGCTGTCGTGTAAGAGGAGCAACGGAAGCACGTTAAAGGGCAAATGTACACCACCAGCACCGCCAAGTATCTACAGACCATGAATGGTGTCATACACTGCTCCATTTCTTCACTTTGTCACATGAACCAGGAAGCTCAGGATGAGCAATCTTATAAGACTCCCTATGACAGAAGAGTGCTGCAGCGCAACAGAATGAGGAAGGACACAGAAAGACAGATCGATAAACAGAAAGACAGACAGACAAGGATAGATATGAGACAGACAGATAGATAGATGATAGATAGATAGATATGAGATAGATAGATAGATAGATAGGTAGATATGAGATAGATAGATAGATAATAGATAGATAGATAATAGATAGATAGATAGATGATAGATAGATAGAAGATAGATATGAGATAGATAGATAGATAGATAGATAGATAGATAGATAGATAGATAGATAGATAATAGATAGATAGATAGATAATAGATAGATAGATAGATAAATAATAGATAGATAAATAGATATGAGATAGATAGATAGATAATAGATAGAAGGATAGATAGATAGAAGATAGATAATAGATAGAAGGATAGATAGATAGAAGGATAGATAGATAGATAGATAGATAGATAATAGATAGAAGGATAGATAGATAGAAGATAGATAATAGATAGATAGATAATAGAGAGATAGATAGATAGATAGATAGAAGATAGATAATAGATAGATAGATAGATAGATAATAGATAGAAGGATAGATAGATAGAAGATAGATAATAGATAGATAGATAGATAATAGAGAGATAGATAGAAGATAGATAGATAGATATATAGATAATAGATAGATAGATAATAGATAGAAGATAGATAGATAGATAGAAGATAGATAGATAGATAGAAGGATAGATAGATAGAAGATAGATAATAGATAGATAGATGGATAGATAGATAATAGAGAGATAGATAGATAGAAGATAGATAATAGATAGAAGATAGATAGATAGATAGATAGATAATAGATAGATAATAGATAGATAATAGATAGATAATAGATAGATAATAGATAGATAATAGATAATAGATAGATGGATAGATAGATAGATAATAGATAGATAATAGATAGATAGATAATAGATAGATAGATAATAGATAGATAGATAATAGATAGATAATAGATAGATAATAGATAATAGATAGATAGATAATAGATAGATAATAGAGAGATATGAGATATATAGATAGATAGGTAGATATTTTATCTATCTGTATTTTTTGCCGATCCGTGTGACTGTTCTGCAGATTATAGAACATTTCCTCTTCTGCTCAGTTTTGCGGATCAGCTATTCATGGGAGGGAGAAAACTGTGGAACGCACTCGGCGTCTACCTGTATTTTGCGGTTCTGTGGTTTGCGGTCCCCCATATACGGATACCGTCACTTGCACGAAGCCTAAGGGACCGCAGAGTAGAAGGTGACAGAAGATGAGGACGCAGAGACGGCAGATGGAAGTTAACGTGTTTATTGGTCCTGAACTACGTGCAACAACCTCGGCTCCATCTGCACGCCCCTCTCTCCGGCTGTAATATACTGACCAGCTGTTATAAGATATAAGCTGTAATGAAGGACGATCAGCCGATACGGGCGGTGAGATACTGATCCCCCTCATCATATGTGCGGGTCACCCGCCCCCGACATATCTGTAATGTACAAAGCCTGTTAGGCTCCTAGGCCATGGTGCTGCGCTGGAGCTGATGGACCCCACTGACTTATAATGGGGTGCTTGGAGGTTCTTCTGAAGTGTTGCGTAAATCTGGGAATGGGGCTCAGGCCATCCTGGGCTGGGGGCCCCATTGCGGCCTCGATATGTCCATCCTTGAGGAGATCCCATATCGCCATGTCACATTCAGGGTGGGTGCTCCCAGCTCTGCTGCCTGCTGGGAATGACATGGTTAAGTACCAGCACCTGCACACAAAGAACGCGGGGGAGCAGCCTTGAAACGCAACCTGAAGAGGCTGCTCGCCATGTTTTAGGGCGGTGCGTGGAGATCGCAGCTGCCCTGTTTGATTCTCGCTGACAAATGTGACAGTCGTAAGAAAGCAGCGAAATCTTCACGAGTCAAAACACAAGGGGGATTGAAACGCGTCTGCGCTGATACTAAAGAGGTGCGAGGGCGACACGTGCGCCCCTCTTCTGTGCAGACTCCAGTACAAAGCGCCAGGCTGTGCCACGTACCCTGATGGGCGGTGTAAGAGCATGCCCACTACTTACATCTCAGGATGACCCCTGCCCTGATCAACCTGCTTTATCAGCCCCTTCCTGGCATCCCTGTCACGTCCCGACGGACCGCACATTCTGGGAAGAACCATCTGATTACAAGAATTATTACGTTACAATAGATGTTCATGTGTCTTAGGTTTGAGTTTTATTGTACGGCTCCAAGACTTCTTAATAATATCTGTTTCTGGGAAAGTTGGGTGACAACAAATACGTCTGCCATTACAGCTCCAGCCTTCCCAGCCTGCTCCTCTCACTGCAGAACTGCTGTCAGCTCCTGCAGGAGAATGGGGGTCATACTGGTGGTCACCCAGCTTTCCCAGGAGCCGATACAGCTAGCTCTAACCAGAACTGGCAGAATGATTCCAGGGTTTATCATTTAGGGGGATGGTAACTCACGCCACAGGAGGTCCCTCAGACATCACGGTACCGGACCCTCTCAGTAGTGCAGCCTCAGGCTTCAGGCCTGCAACTTTCACCTATCTTAGTCTAAACGGAGAAGAAGATGGTGAAATATTTCTTCAGGTAGGTGCTTTATTTAAAGGTGGTTTTCATCCTCAGGCTATCTGATCAGTGGGGGTCCCGACACCCCCAGAATACTGAGTGCCCGTCCATTTTATGGGGGGCGTGCTTGTTATTGTACCTCAATCCCGTTCGGAATGTGACGTCACTGGCCTAGGAAGAGGTCCTCGGCGGGGGAGTCGGACCCCCACTGGGGACTGGTCATCAATATTTAATTTCTGGACAACCCCTTTAAACGGCTGGTAATGTGGCGGCGGTATGTAGGCCGCAGGATCAGCCCTGCGCTGAACGCCTCCTCCCGGCCTCCGCTGACTTGTGCTGGTGGATGAATGCTTTAAATAGATGAGCGGAGTTTTCTGAGGTCACGGCTCTGGAGGCAGGAATGCAGCTCTGGAGGCTTCAGCCTGGAATGCAAATAGTCCATACGTTGAGCTACTATGTATAGACGGGAAACAGGAAACATGTGCGCTACTGCGGGATGAATGAGCGAGTAAGTGCTGAGGATTACCAGGGAAGCGCGGGTAAACTGAGGACGGGGAACACGCTCGGCAGCACGACGCACTTCCTGCAGAGCCGAGCGTGATGTCATCGCCTAATCTCTGCTAAACCTCATTTTATTACCGTGTAACTGCGCTCGTTACTGCTGTGCCCCCGGCCATGGATACGCCGGATCACATCCGCTACAATCCCACTCCACATCTCAGCCAAGATCTCTGCTTGCTGTCAGCATAATGATTTTATTTTCCTCACTCATATAGCGCTGACATATTCCGCAGCAGCGCTGTACAGACATTACCATCAATCACTGTCTGCAGCAGAGCTCACAATCTAAGGTCCCTATCAGTATGTCTATGGAGTGCGGGAGGAAACCGGAGAACCCGCCGGAAATTAGCGTAAACGCAGGGAGAACATACAAACTCCATGCAGATGTTGTCCTTGGTCAGATTCGAATTCAGGACCCCAGCAAGCTACCAGTGCTAACCACTGAGCCACCGCGCTGCCGAAAGCCTGCACCGCCGAGAGTACGCTACAATCCTCCATCGGAAGTTGAAATCTCTCTTCAGTTCTCCTGCGTTACAATGTATCAGTGCAGGTGAAATGTATCAGTCTGGGGTATCGGCCTAAGAGCCCACACAGGACTGTATTGACTGGATACAATTGTCACTAACCCTCAGCTGTGAGAAGTATTTGGTCTAGATTGGGTTTTAGCCTCTGGGTGTAAACAAGAATGCATCCATTCACTGACGGCAAACAGAGATCTTGGAATTCATACATAAAGTTGCAGAGGTTGCACCAAAATGAAAGAAATTTTTATGTTTTCTGACACAATTTTATGCTTCGCTTTCTTAAAAGTTTCAAGATTTCTGCTTGCTGTCAGTGAATGGGAACATTCTTGTTTACGTTCAGTCTTGACCGAATTCTTCTCACAGTTGAGGGTTTGCTACAATTGTATCCAGACAATCCTTTGTGCGGTACATACATCAGCAGCACAAATCTCTCTCCTGTCCAGTTTGTTACAATGTATCAGTGCAGGAAGAATAAGGGGTGGCATAAATATGGCATTACCTTATGATTGGTGGAGGTCCGACCTTTGGGACTTTGCCCGTGGTCGGGGGGCGCCACTGTGCAGGGTCAAACTGTGAGGTGGACTATTCTCAGGATCACTGGGGGTCCCAGGTCACGTACAGTTAGGCGACCTCCATACAGACAACTATTCATTATCCGTACTGTAAGGGTCGGCTCACCCGTCGATCTCGCCCGCTCCTGATTACGGATTTTGCTGAAGCAGCCGCGGCTGGAAGAACGCATCTCGAGAGCATCCCCGTTGGACCATACAGAGGCTCTCCTCGTGGTACAAGAGATCATTTACATCTTGATGATGCAGCTTAAGATAATTATAATGGCAAATTATGTGCATCAGGGTGTCTTTAGATGAGAAATGATAATAAGAACTCTTATCTCCGCGGCTCCTAATGGGGCTACTGCATGGCACAATAGCACTGCCAGGAGCCGAGGCGCGGGCCACCGGGGTGGAATATGAGCTTAGTCTAACCTGTCTCCTAAGTAGTGAGGAGGGACGAGCCAGATTACAAAAACGGCAGCTTTAATGGCCAATTACCCTGAGATGAATAGAGGAGCAAGAGGAGGAATCGTCAGCTCATGAGCTCATGTCGAACTTTCTGCAGAGTCTTGGGGGGGGGGGTCGGGGGGGGACAGCAAGTGATCGGGCGTCACACCAAATAATGATGTACGGTAAAGGGTCACCATGAACCCCTCCCCAAACCACTCAGATGGTAGGATAGGTGAAAATACGCTAAATATACTCACCGGCCTTAAGTCTGCAAGAGGCCTGGATATTACTGCATACTGAGGACCCCTAAGCACTGCAAAGTTATGAAGAGGACATCTAAACTTAGCAATATAATGGAGAGGACTCCTAAGTTCTGAGATATAATGGAGAGGACTCCTAAGGTCTGAGATATAATGGAGAGGACTCCTGAGATACAACAGAGGACTCCTAGGCTCTGAGATATAATGGAGAGGACTCCTGAGCTCTGCAATACAACATAGGACTCCTGAGCTCTGCAATATAACAGAGGACTCCTAAGCTCTGAGATATAATGGAGAGGACTCCTAAGCTCTGCAATATAACAGAGGACTCCTAAGCTCTGAGATATTATGGAGAGGACTCCTAGGCTCTGAGATATAACAGAGGACTCCTGAGCTCTGAGATATAATGGAGAGGACTCCTAAGCTCTGAGATATAATGGAGAGGACTCCTAAGCTCTGCAATTTAACAGAGAGGACTCCTAAGCTCTGCAATATAACAGATGACTCCTAAGCTCTGAGATATAATGGAGCGGACTGCTAAGCTCTGCAATATAACAGAGGACTGCTAAGCTCTGCAATATAACACAGGACTCCTAAGCTCTGCAATATAACAGAGGACTCCTAAGCTCTGCAATATAAGAGAGAGGACTCCTAAGCTCTGCAATATAACAGAGAGGACTCCTAAGCTCTGCAATATAACAGAGGACTCCTAAGCTCTGCAATATAACAGAGGACTCCAAAGCTCTGCAATATAACAGAGGACTCCTAAGCTCTGCAATATAACAGAGGACTCCTAAGCTCTGCAATATAACAGAGGACTCCTAAGCTCTGAGATATAACACAGAGGACTCCTAAGATCTGCAATATAACAGAGAGGACTCCTAAGCTCTGCGATATAACATAGGACTCCTAAGCTCTGAGATATAATGGAGAGGACTCCTAAGCTCTGCAATATAATATAACAGAGGACTCCTAAGCTCTGAGATATAACAGAGAGGACTCCTAAGCT
The DNA here is from genome assembly GCF_905171765.1 of Bufo bufo. NCBI lineage: Eukaryota > Metazoa > Chordata > Amphibia > Anura > Bufonidae > Bufo > Bufo bufo. The sequence continues at coordinate 9,302,635 of NC_053391.1, forward strand.
CCTGCAATACAACAGAGGACTCCTGAGCTCTGCAATATAACAGAGGACTCCTAAGCTCTGAGATATAACAGAGAGGACTCCTAAGCTCTGAGATATAACAGAGAGGACTCCTAAGCTCTGAGATATAACAGAGAGGACTCCTAAGCTCTGCGATATAACAGAGGACTCCTAAGCTCTGAGATATAATGGAGAGGACTCCTAAGCTCTGCAATATAATATAACAGAGGACTCCTAAGCTCTGAGATATAACAGAGAGGACTCCTAAGCTCTGCAATACAACAGAGGACTCCTGAGCTCTGCAATATAACAGAGGACTCCTAAGCTCTGAGATATAATGAAGAGGACTGCTAAGCTCTGCAATATAACAGAGGACTGCTAAGGCTACTTTCACACTAGAGTTTTAGTTTTCCGGTATTGAGATCCATCATAGGGGCTCAGTACCGGAAAAAACGCTTCAGTTTTGTCCCCATTTATTGTCAATAGGGACAAAACTCAACTGAACAGAACGGAGAGCTCCAAAATGCATTCCGTTCTATTTAGTTGCGTTCACATACCGGAGAGCAAACCGCAGCATGTTGTAGTTTGCTTTCCGTCCTGGGATGCGGAGCAAGACAACGGGGACGGATCCGTTTTTTCTGCCACAATCTGACACAATAGAAAACGGATCCGTCCCCCCTTGACTTTCAATGGAGTTCATGACGGATCCGTCTTGGCAGTGTTAGAGATAATACAACCGGATCCGTTCATAATGGAAGCAGACGGTTGCATTATCAGTAACGGAAGCGTTTTTGCTGAGCCCTGCCGGATCCAGTATAAAATGCTAGTGTGAAAGTAGCCTAAGTTCTGCGATATAACGGAGAGGACTCCTAAGCTCTAAATGTGATGAAGAGGTCTCCTAACTTCTGAGATATAATGGAAAGGACTCCTAAGTGCTTCACAACCAGAGCTGTATACACACTTGTAACCTTTTAGCTTTAGCAAAGCTAAAAGCTCTGGTGTGGGGTGGAGTATAAGACGGACAAACACTTGTATATATGAAAGTGGCTGGATCTGACTCGCGCCCGTCACATTTCTGGCCTTTGGGGCTCTGTTATCATATACCATAGGAGTAGTCATCGTCCTAAAGGTTTAGTCCAGATATGATATGGAGTCATCTTGACTTGATCCTGAGTCCCAGGTCTTACAGTTCCTCTATCCTCCTGATCTCAGGCTGCAGCACAGGACATCACCCCCTGCTGCTTCAGTGTCTGGTTCAGGTCATTACAGTGCAGCGCTGGAGCACGTATGGGATGAGTTTATCACAAGGTGGAGAAAACAGATGAGAGGAGAATGGCTTCCCAAGAGGCGGGCGCCCGGCGTCTGCACCCACAACTTGTTCATGATCTATTATGGACAAATCCTCTGTGTGCAGCCTTGTCTCCGGCTTTCAGAGAAGCGCCTGGCCTCGTTATTAAGATGTAGCAGGGGAGCGGGTAATATGGACCTAAATTAGATTATCCAGCATCATTATGGCTGCTGCGTATTACTGGAATCATTAATTGATGGATTGTGTGAGATCATAAACCGCAGGATTGAGCGCTGCTGGTCTGGGGCTTCTAACAAAGCCGGTGAGAGCACCATTTCCCAGGAATCTGGCTCTAATGTAAACCAATCGGCCCGGGCACAATATCTCGGCTGCGGCCGGGCAGGAGAGATAATCGCTGTGTGCGCCGCTCCTCTCTGGCGGTTCAGTGATGTCATTAATTACTTTTCATCTCCTCTAACTGGATGTCATTTGCATTTATATAAATCTTGCTCGCTTTTTATCACGTGGTTACTGGATGCCTTTGAAATTCAGGAAATAGGTTTTTGAGGTTAGTAATGAGCAACTAAGCAGAGCAAGTGCCAAACTACTAAACGATATGTGCCGGGGCATGGAGACTGTAGAGGCACTCGTGGAGAGGGGGGACCCAAAGAATGAAGGGTCTGGGGCACGTAGATTGGAGGGTCTGGGGCACGTAGATTGTGGGGTCTGGAGCACATAGATTGGAGGGTCTGGAGCACATAGATTGTGGGGTCTGGAGCACATAGATTGGAGGGTCTGGAGCACATAGATTGGAGGTTCTGGAGCACATAGATTGGAGGGTCTGGAGCACATAGATTGGTGGGTCTGGAGCACATAGATTGGGAAGGTCTGGAGCACATAGATTGGGAAGGTCTGGAGCACATAGATTGGGAAGGTCTGGAGCACATAGATTGGAGGGTCTGGAACACATAGATTGGAGGGTCTGGAGCACATAGATTGGAGGGTCTGGAGCACATAGATTGGGAAGGTCTGGAGCACATAGATTGGGAAGGTTTAGAGCACATAGATTGGGGGGTCTGGAGCACATAGATTGGGGGTCTGGAGCACATAGATTGGGGGTCTGGAGCACATAGATTGGGGGGTCTGGAGCACATAGATTGGAGGGTCTGGAGCACATAGATTGGGAAGGTCTGGAGCACATAGATTGGGAAGGTCTGGAGCACATAGATTGGGAAGGTCTAGAGCACATAGATTGGGGGGTCTGGAGCACATAGATTGGGGGGTCTGGAGCACATAGATTGGAGGGTCTGGAGCACATAGATTGGAGGGTCTGGAGAACATAGATTGGAGGGTCTGGAGCACATAGATTGGGGGGTCTGGAGCACATAGATTTGGGGGTCTGGAGCACATAGATTTGGGGGTCTGGGGCACATAGATTGGGGGTCTGGAGCACATAGATTGGAGGGTCTGGAGCACATAGATTGGAGGGTCTGGAGCACATAGATTGGGGGTCTGGAGCACATAGATTGGGGGGTCTGGAGCACATAGATTGGGGGGTCTGGAGCACATAGATTGGGGGGTCTGGAGCACATAGATTGGGTGGTCTGGGGCACATAGATTGGGGGGATCTAACGCGAATAGACTGGGGGGGTCTGGGGCACATGGATTGGAAGGTCTGGGGCACATAGATTGGAGGGTCTGGAGCACATAGATTGGGGGGTCTGGAGCACATAGATTGGAGGGTCTGGAGCACATAGATTGGGGGGTCTGGAGCACATAGATTGGAGGGTCTAGAGCACATAGATTGGGGGGTCTGGGGCACATAGATTGGGGGGTCTAACGCAAATAGACTGGGGGGGTCTGGGGCACATGGATTGGAAGGTCTGGGCCACATGGATTGGAAGGTCTGGGCCACATGGATTGGAGGGTCTGGGACACATGGATTGGTGGGGTTTGGGACACATAGATTGGTGGGGTTTGGGACACAAAGATTGGTGGGGTTTGGGACACAGATTGGAGGGACTAGGACACATGGATTGGAAGGTCTGGGGCACATAGATTGGAGGGTCTGGGACTCATAGATTGGAGGGTCTGGGACACATAGATTGGTGGGGTTTGGGACACATAGATTGGTGGGGTTTGGGACACAGATTGGGACCAGGACACATGGATTGCAAGGTCTGGGGCATATAGACTGGAAGGTCTGGGGCACATAGACTGGAAGGTCTGGGGCACATAGATTGGGGGGTTTGAGGCACATAGTTTGGAGGAACTGGGACACATGGATTGGAAGGTCCGAGGCACATAGATTGGAAGGTCCGGGGCATATAGACCGGAAGGTCTGGGGCACATAGATTGTGGGGGCCAGGGCACATAGATTGGAAATTCTGGGGCACATAGACTGGAGGGTCTATCGCTCATAGATTGGAAGTCTGGGCAAATAGATTGGAAGGTCTGGGGTAAATAGATTGGAAGGTCTGGGGCACATAGTCTCCATGCACCTGTTCTTGGAGAAGATGGCGACATGTTACCCTGATGGGGGTAAAGACATGAACTAACATGAGGACAGACCTAACCTTGATTCCTGTTTCAATGTGAAGGTGAGATTACAGTCAGAGCCCCTCAACCAACACAAGGATGGGTCCAAATTAAATTTTTGCTACAAGGACCTGCTTCTTTCTAAACTTCTATGATGTGGGCTCACCGTCCTACCATCAGTTAGAGGAGTCACCTTCACCTCCTAGATGGGGGCTTAGACATAACCAGTTCAGGAGAACTAATGAGCCAGTATAAGGATTGGCCCAGTTCAGACTTTTCTAAGAGAGATCCTCACCTCACCATTATGTCCTGCCTCTACTGGGGTTGTCACCTACCTGTCTTACAGCAGCTGAAGGTGCTCTTACAAGCGCTTGTCCCTCCTCTTTCTGGATAGGTGAAATTTGTATATTTGCTATAGATCCATCTGTTCCATATTATTTCCTGACCAGACCTTTCCACAAATGAGGTCTCAGGTCTGGCTATCCTCATGTGATGGAGGGGAATAAATAATATGGAAATAGGCCACCTCACCTTACAGCCAGTGAGAACATGACCCAAGGTCTGGCCTCTTCCTTCTCCTCAATACCTTAGGGACCTGCCAGGCTTGGAAGGATCTAAGATATCAACTAATATCAATATGGACCCAGTTAAGACATCAATGTACTGTACTTTAGCTCTGCCAGTCTACAGTTGTATAGTTGATCTTTCGGTATAGCTGAGCTTGCAGTGTATGTGAGCTCTCGGTGTAGTTTACCTCTCCGTGTATTTCAGCTCTTGGTATAGCTGAGCTCTCGGTGTAGCCAAGCTCTTGGTGTAGCTGAGCTCTCGGTGTAGTTTACCTCTCCGTGTATTTCAGCTCTTGGTATAGCTGAGCTCTCGGTGTAGCCAAGCTCTTGGTGTAGCTGAGCTCTCGGTGTAGTTTACCTCTCAGTGTAGTTCAGCTCTCGGTATAGCTGAGCTCTCGGTGTAGCCAAGCTCTTGGTGTAGGTGAGCTTGCAATGTATGTGAGCTCTCGGTGTAGTTTACCTCTCCGTGTAGTTCAGCTCTTGGTATAGCTAAGCTCTCGGTGTAGCCAAGCTCTTGGTGTAGCTAAACTCTCGGTGTAGTTTACCTCTCAGTGTAGTTCAGCTCTTGGTATAGCTGAGCTCTCGGGGTAGCCAAGCTCTTGGTGTAGCTGAGCTTGCAGTGTATGTGAGCTCTCGGTGTAGTTTACCTCTCAGTGTAGTTCAGCGCTCGGTATAGCTGAGCTCTCGGTGTAGCCAAGCTCTTGGTGTAGCTGAGCTCTCGGTGTAGTTTACCTCTCCGTGTAGTTCAGCTCTTGGTATAGCTGAGCTCTCGGTGTAGCCAAGCTCTTGGTGTAGCTGAGCTCTCGGTGTAGTTTACCTCTCCGTGTAGTTCAGCTCTTGGTATAGCTGAGCTCTCGGTGTAGCCAAGCTCTTGGTGTAGGTGAGCTTGCAGTGTAAGTGAGCTCTCAGTGTAGTTTACCTCTCCGTGTAGTTCAGCGCTCGGTATAGCTGAGCTCTCGGTGTAGCAAAGCTCTTGGTGTAGCTGAGCTTTCAGTGTAGTTTACCTCTCCGTGTAGTTCAGCTCTTGGTATAGCTGAGCTCTCGGTGTAGCCACGCTCTTGGTGTAGCTGAGCTCTCAGTGTAGTTTACCTCTCCGTGTAGTTCAGCTCTTGGTATAGCTGAGCTCTCGGTGTAGCCAAGCTCTTGGTGTAGCTGAGCTCTCAGTGTATGTGAGCTCTCGGTGTAGTTTACCTCTCAGTGTAGTTCAGCGCTCGGTATAGCTGAGCTCTCGGTGTAGCCAAGCTCTTGGTGTAGGTGAGCTTGCAGTGTAAGTGAGCTCTCAGTGTATGTGAGCTCTCGGTGTAGTTTACCTCTCAGTGTAGTTCAGCGCTCGGTATAGCTGAGCTCTTGGTGTAGCTGAACTTGCAGTGTATGTGAGCTCTCGGTGTAGTTTACCTCTCCGTGTAGTTCAGCTCTCGGTATAGCTGAGCTCTCGGTGTAGCCAAGCTCTTGGTGTAGCTGAGCTCTCAGTGTAGTTTACCTCTCCGTGTAGTTCAGCTCTCGGTATAGCTGAGCTCTCGGTGTAGCCAAGCTCTTGGTGTAGCTGAGCTCTCAGTGTAGTTTACCTCTCCGTGTAGTTCAGCTCTCGGTATAGCTGAGCTCTCGGTGTAGCAAAGCTCTTGGTGTAGCTGAGCTCTCAGTGTAGTTTACCTCTCCGTGTAGTTCAGCTCTTGGTATAGCTGAGCTCTCGGTGTAGCCAAGCTCTTGGTGTAGGTGAGCTTGCAGTGTAAGTGAGCTCTCAGTGTAGTTTACCTCTCCGTGTAGTTCAGCGCTCGGTATAGCTGAGCTCTCGGTGTAGCCATGCTCTTGGTGTAGCTGAGCTCTCAGTGTAGTTTACCTCTCCGTGTAGTTCAGCTCTTGGTATAGCTGAGCTCTCGGTGTAGCCACGCTCTTGGTGTAGCTGAGCTCTCAGTGTAGTTTACCTCTCCGTGTAGTTCAGCTCTTGGTATAGCTGAGCTCTCGGTGTAGCCAAGCTCTTGGTGTAGCGGAGCTTGCAGTGTATGTGAGCTCTCGGTGTAGTTTACCTCTCAGTGTAGTTCAGCGCTCGGTATAGCTGAGCTCTTGGTGTAGCCAAGCTCTTGGTGTAGCTGAGCTCTCAGTGTATGTGAGCTCTCGGTGTAGTTTACCTCTCCGTGTAGTTCAGCTCTCGGTATAGCTGAGCTCTCGGTGTAGCCAAGCTCTTGGTGTAGCTGAGCTTGCAGTGTATGTGAGCTCTCGGTGTAGTTTACCTCTCAGTGTAGTTCAGCGCTCGGTATAGCTGAGCTCTCGGTGTAGCCAAGCTCTCGGTATAGCTGAGCTCTCGGTGTAGCCAAGCTCTTGGTGTAGCTGAGCTCTCAGTGTAGTTTACCTCTCCGTGTAGTTCAGCTCTCGGTATAGCTGAGCTCTCGGTGTAGCAAAGCTCTTGGTATAGCTGAGCTCTCAGTGTATGTGAGCTCTCGGTGTAGTTTACCTCTCCGTGTAGTTCAGCTCTCGGTATAGCTGAGCTCTCGGTGTAGCCAAGCTCTTGGTGTAGCTGAGCTTGCAGTGTATGTGAGCTCTCGGTGTAGTTTACCTCTCAGTGTAGTTCAGCGCTCGGTATAGCTGAGCTCTCGGTGTAGCCAAGCTCTTGGTGTAGCTGAGCTTGCAGTGTATGTGAGCTCTCGGTGTAGTTTACCTCTCCGTGTAGCTCAGCTCTCGGTATAGCTGAGCTCTCGGTGTAGTTGAGCTCTTTTGCTTGTGTGTTATGTATTGAAGGAGATTTATGGCTCATACACAGTGTATGTGGTTGCCTGATGAATGCATTCTTGGCTTCTTGCCATGATTCCCCTAAGACGGTGTAGCGTTGTGAGTATTCGTCCCTGACCTGCAAGTTCTCAATGTACTACATCTATTGTCCCGGACGCTGGATGCATTTCCTCAGATTTCCATTCTGCTTTATGTTTATGCAATGGATGGCAGAAAAATATAATGACAGTATCTGGCGGTCATGTCTATAGGGAGGAGGCGCCCCCACAATATGAATGTGTGTCGCTCCGTAATCATAGGGTTTATCTGCTCTTTAATTCATTGCTTGCACTTTCCGTATTCCATAATAATGAGGTGGGCGGCGGGTTATCACCGAGACACATATGGATATATTACAACTACGCCAACATGAGGGACAACTCCTGTGAGAGTAGTAGTCACATAAGTGGCCGTCCACCTTTCTATATGCATGCCGATTATGGCACCGCCATATTATACTAAATACCGTGACAATAGTGCACAGTAAATACTACGGTGACTCTTGTTCCTGTCCACTGGCAGTTACCATGTATTGTGGTCATTGACTGGCCTGTTTCCCTGATGTGTGGACCTTTCGTGGCGGGAATTTGGGCGGTGTCGCTGGTTAACGGTTAAATTATATATTTCCAATAGTATCGGCACATGTCGCTGCAGGACGTTATTATGGAACACGTAGTTTAGCGATGCCTCTCTAATTGCTGCCGGAGCTGTCTGCCGAGGTTATATTACCGCCTTGTGTGTGCCTTCTGCAGTCCGACGCTGTCACTCAGCCAGTAATTTCAATGTCACTTACTGTTTTTCAATTATTTTCTGACACGCACAATTCCCAGTCACAATGAGACGGCGCTCAGCCGCTTCCTCTCCCTGTTTGTGGTGTCTACGTCGCCGTATTGAGCCTGGTTTACATGTATCTGTCTGCTTCTGTTTCTCAAACACAGTCATATACATTTACTCTTATATGCACACACACATACAGTGTTTATATATAAATACGCCCACCCACGTTGGAGAACTCCCGTATCCATGCTGATGTGCTTTCCCTGGCATGGGACTGATGCATAGACAACTATAGATCTCCGGGATGTGAGCTCAGATCATCGCAGACGACAATACCGCCATCTCAGATGTGCCAAGTGGTGCAGAGCGAAGGAGCAACACCTGTGAATCCTCACACTGGAGCTGTTCCTATAAAGGTTGTGCTGATACGACCTGTCTACAATTGGTATGACTGACCAATACTACATTGGATGAAGTCCAAGAGGATATGGAGAAGACGGTGGTCAGAGACACTGATACAAAGCACCATAGGATCAGGCAATACTCCTAGTCGGAAAAAGGCCAAGGTCAAGACAGGCAGAGTTCTTGCTAATCCACGATACAAGTTTGAGGTCAGGGCAGGCAGGGTTCTTGTTAATCTGAGATACAGGTTCGAGGTCATGCTTGGCAGCAGATGGTCACAATGGTAAACAGGCATAAATCTGTGCAGGGGCAGACAACAGAGTAAGCTAGGAACCTAATTGCTCAGGCAAGAAGTGAGAGGGCAGGCTAGAAGTTATAGCAGAAGCTGATTAACAATTCGAAGCAGCCAATTATAACTTTCCTACTAGAAGTAGCAGAACAACGATGGACACGGGACACTGACATAATACAATAAAGATTGTGATGTCATTAAAAGTGGGGGTGCAAATGTTATACACAGATAGGGCCTCTGATAGACCCAAGGAGCCACAAACTAATTTTTCAATGTATTATTTGCATGCTGTGTTGATCTAGGAGACCAAAAATCTTGGTGTTGATGAAACAATGAAGGACCAAGGAAAACCAACAGCTGGATCCTCCAACACGTCAATTATCCACCCCAAGCTTCATGATAAGACCAGGTTCAGAAGAGAAGATGTTTATTAAGTTGAGGGGACAAGAGCAAGAGGACAAGATAGAGACAATCTCAGAAGCGTATAACATGTCGAAGACACAAACACAAGAAAAGAAATTATGGAGAGAAAAGAACATTAGTGAAAACGAGACACATTATAATTAAAAAACATAATTAACCAAGATGGACCATCCAATGACTGCTGTTAGAAAAGTATGGAGACAGCGTGATGTGTGTGTGGGCAGAGATGTCTGAAGAGGTCAGAGGAGTCTGAAGAGGACAGAGGTGCCTGCAGGGGGCAGAGGTGTCTGGAGGAGAGAAGAATGTGGAGGAGGACAGAGGTGTCTGGGGAGGACAGAAGAATGTGGAGGGGGACAGAGGTATCTGGGGAGGATAGAAGAATGTGGAGGGGGACAGAGGTGTCTGGGGAGGACAGAAGAGTGTGGAGGGGGACAGAGGTGTCTGGGGAGGACAGAAGAGTGTGGAGGAGAACAGAGGTGTCTGGGGAGGATAGAAGAATGTGGAGGGGGACAGAGGTGTCTGGGGAGGATAGAAGAATGTGGAGGGGGACAGAGGTGTCTGGGGAGGATAGAAGAATGTGGAGGGGGACAGAGGTGTCTGGGGAGGATAGAAGAATGTGGAGGGGGACAGAGGTGTCTGGGGAGGACAGAAGAATCTGGAGGAGGACAGAGGTGTCTGGGGAGGACAGAAGAATGTGGAGGGGGACAGAGGTGTCTGGGGAGGACAGAAGAATCTGGAGGAGAACAGAGGTGTCTGGGGAGGTCAGAAGAGTGTGGAGGGGGACAGAGGTGTCTGGGGAGGACAGAAGAGTGTGGAGGAGAACAGAGGTGTCTGGGGAGGACAGAAGAATGTGGAGGGGGACAGAGGTGTCTGGGGATGACAGAAGAGTGTGAAGGGAGACAGAGGTGTCTGGGGAGGACAGAAGAGTGTGGAGGGGGACAGAGGGGTCTGGGGAGGACAGAAGAGTGTGGAGGGGGACAGAGGTGTCTGGGGATGACAGAAGAGTGTGAAGGGAGACAGAGGTGTCTGGGGAGGACAGAAGAATGTGGGGGGGGGGGACAGAGGTGTCTGGGGAGGACAGAAGAGTGTGGAGGGGGACAGAGGGGTCTGGGGATGACAGAAGAGTGTGGAGGGGGACAGAGGTGTCTGGGGAGGACAGAAGAGTGTGGAGGGGGACAGAGGTGTCTGGGGAGGACAGAAGAAAGTGAAGGGGGACAGAGGTGTCTGGGGAGGACAGAAGAATGTGGAGGGAGACAGAGGTGTCTGGGGAGGACAGAAGAGTGTGGAGGGGGACAGAGGTGTCTGGGGAGGACAGAAGAAAGTGAAGGGGGACAGAGGTGTCTGGGGAGGACAGAAGAGTGTGGAGGGAGACAGAGGTGTCTGGGGAGGACATAAGAGTGTGGAGGGGGACAGAGGTGTCTGGGGAGGACAGAAGAGTGTGGAGGGGGACAGAGGTGTCTGGGGAGGACATAAGAGTGTGGAGGGGGACAGAGGTGTCTGGGGAGGAGAGAAGAATGTGGAGGGAGACAGAGGTGTCTGGGGATGACAGAAGAGTGTGGAGGGGGACAGAGGTGTCTGGGGAGGACATAAGAGTGTGGAGGGGGACAGAGGTGTCTGGGGAGGACAGAAGAGTGTGGAGGGGGACAGAGGGGTCTGGGGAGGACAGAAGAGTGTGGAGGGGGACAGAGGTGTCTGGGGAGGACAGAAGAGTGTGGAGGAGGACAGAGGTGTCTGGGGAGGACAGAAGAATGTGGAGGGAGACAGAGGTGTCTGGGGATGACAGAAGAGTGTGAAGGGAGACAGAGGTGTCTGGGGAGGACAGAAGAAAGTGAAGGGGGACAGAGGTGTCTGGGGAGGACAGAAGAGTGTGGAGGGAGACAGAGGTGTCTGGGGAGGACATAAGAGTGTGGAGGGGGACAGAGGTGTCTGGGGAGGACAGAAGAGTGTGGAGGGGGACAGAGGGGTCTGGGGAGGACAGAAGAGTGTGGAGGGGGACAGAGGTGTCTGGGGAGGACAGAAGAGTGTGGAGGGGGACAGAGGTGTCTGGGGAGGACAGAAGAATGTGGAGGGAGACAGAGGTGTCTGGGGATGACAGAAGAGTGTGAAGGGAGACAGAGGTGTCTGGGGAGGACAGAAGAAAGTGAAGGGGGACAGAGGTGTCTGGGGAGGACAGAAGAGTGTGGAGGGAGACAGAGGTGTCTGGGGAGGACATAAGAGTGTGGAGGGGGACAGAGGTGTCTGGGGAGGACAGAAGAGTGTGGAGGGGGACAGAGGTGTCTGGGGAGGACAGAAGAATGTGGAGGGGGACAGAGGTGTCTGGGGAGGACAGAAGAATGTGGAGGGGGACAGAGGTGTCTGGGGAGGACGCAGGAGTCTGGCAGTGACTTCTTCCCATTGATAGCACATACACACTCTGCAGAGCTAAGCATACATGTGTTTTGGGAAGTCAGAGTTCGGTCAGCAGGTGTGAGCTTCACATGAGAACCTTCTTGGAGATCGAATGTAAGACAAGAGTCCTTAAACAGAAGGTAGACGCCTTTTTATTCAGAAGATCTCTGGTGCTGGGGAAAGACGACAGCGGATTCTGCTCCACCACAATATAGTCACAAATGATAAAACACAGATAAAAGGAAAAACACAATCGTCTTATCCTCATTGTGAATATTTCAAAAGCTGAGGTTGGCTCTGAAAAGCAAGTCTGACCTTCAGAAGTATTAAGGGGGGCTTGCTGACGTCTCCAGACCTTTCTATCGTCCGTGCATCTATTTATTTTAAATCAATTAAATGGCTGCTCTTATTAAACGCTCTCCTCATAACCGGCTATTATCAAGTGCAAGGCTGACAATGGACGTGAACAATTCACAGGTTCCCAACCCTAATACTCCACACTAAGTATGAAGGACTGATTACTGGAAGCAAGTGCACGCTACACGGCCATGAGTCCGGCCTGCGGAAACGTAACAAGAACATTGGTCTCACACACTGGATTATAGTGTTGGTCAACAGGGCCTTAAAGGGATACTGTCCTTAGGGCACTCCCTATGACTTGGCATATAAAGGCCATAATAACCGAATTGAGTCCATACGTGTATACTTACTTACATTGGAATCCAAAATTGCAAAGCATTTCAAACACTGCACCTCTTCCAACCAGAATGCCTCCAACCACTCCTTTTAATGCTAATGAGAACAAGCTCTGCCCCTGAGGATCCGCTCAGGGCATAATCCCACAGAATAGAGGATTTCACTCATAGATCGGCCCTATAAATGAAGTCCAGCTCTCAGATCATCATCCTTCATTGCAGAGTAGCAGAAGAAGAGATTAACTAACGCGTTTCAGACCTTTACTTGCAGTGCAAGTGGCCCTTTATTCATTTTCTTATAAGAATCTGGGTAATCAGACGGTTTTATACTACAGTTGTCTAACTAGGGTGTCATGAAGGGTATCACCTATGAAGGGAGAAGCTCCCAGCATTTATCCACCTTTGAATCCCAAATCTCAGTACAGTTAATAAATTAACTAAACTATTGCCTCCCCACTGTTAGATCCTGGGCGTCTGACTAGTGGGACTCCCACCGATCATGACAATGATGTGTATGAATATAACAGTGGCCCGAGCATGCATGCTACCACATCATTCATCTCTATAGGACTGCCAAAAAGCTGGATAGGAGATAAATTGTTGCAACCGGAATACCCCTTTAAGCTCCCCCACTGTTCCCCAGGAACACTCACAAAACACCACATAAAACCCCATCCCTTTACCGTTCACTGGCCTGTCCCACGGAAAAAAGGACAGTCGGTAAGTATGATGGTCATGGCCTCGCAGTCATGAGTCTGACACACTTGAATCATAGGCTTTTGAGGTTGCATAAGGTAAGAAAAACAGTTTTGTTTTCTTCCAAAAGCAGCGCTACACCAGTCCACAGGCTGCGTAAGGTATTGCAAGTCAGCCCCATTCAATTCAGAGGAGCTGAGCTGCAATACCAGACAAAACCCACAGACAGGTGTGGCGCTGCTTCTGTAAAACAGCAGCCATGTTTTTCTAATCCTGGAAACCCTCTTTATGTTTCAACTAATGCATCTGCTTGAGATTACAAGCAGTGACCAAGGCGTTTAGTCACAAAAGAGTTGCACAAAGAGAATTCGAGTCTTGACACACAAGGCACAGGGCACACTATGTAACGGCACACTATGTAAAGGGTGCACTGTGCACACTATGTACAGGGCACACTATGTATAGGGCACACTATGTACAAGGCACACTAAGTATAGGGTGCACTGTGCACGGGGAGCAGTATGCACGGGGAGCAGTATGCACGGGGCGCACTATGTAATGGCACACTATGTACAGGGTGCACTATGTACAGGGTGCACTATGTATGGGGCACACCATGTACAGGGCACACTATGTATGGGGCACACTATGTACAAGGCACACTAAGTATAGGGTGCACTGTGCACGGGGAGCAGTGTGCACGGGGAGCAGTGTGCACGGGGAGCAGTATGTAATGGCACACTGTCACGACTGTGACTGATCCAGACAGGTCTGGGAGGAGAAGGTCGCAGCGACTTGCTACTCGCGATAGCTTGTGAGTTTGCTCCGTGGTTCAGGGTATGTCATCTGGGTTTTGCCTTGTGAACCTTTTTGTCCTGACTGGGAGTTTGTAGGCATCCTCCTCAGGTGAGTCCTGTCTGCCACTCCCAGCTACTATATTAGTTTCACTTTCACTTTCAGTCATTGCCAGATATAGTCCTTACTACCAGTGCTACTCTGACCTTGGAAGGAGATCGTTTGATGGTGTGGCTGTGGAGCTCTTGTCCGGCGTGGACTGTCGTGTTTGGGATCGCCTTCTCTGCTCGTGACTGGATAAGTCTATCACTGCCATAGATTGTTTGTTGTTGTCTTCCCCTGTTGTTTTCCTAGACGTGAGTGATGGTGACTAGCGCTCCCATCGGCCTTTCCTCAGTCCAGTCTAGTTAGGGCGACTGAGGGTTTTAGGTATCCTGCTCGCCGCACGGGTTCACACCCCGTCTAGGGTATCAGGGCAGACAGGTGCCAGCTGAGGGTTAGTCAGGGGTGGCCATTCTATTTCCCATCCATAGATAAGGGTCCCCCTTCCCCTCTGTCTGGTGCGACACGACCGCTGCTGGGATAGCGGTCGTGACACACACTATGTACAGGGTGCACTATGTATGGGGCACACTATGTACAGGGCACACTATGCATTATGCACGGGGCGCACTATGTAACGGCACACTATGTACTGGGTGCACTATGTATGGGGCACACTATGTACAGGGTGCACTATGTATGGGGCACACTATGTACAGGGTGCACAATGTATGCGGCACACTATGTAATGACACACTATGTACAGGGTGCACTGTGCACGGGGCACACACTACGTACAGGGCGCACTATGTATGAGCCCACTATGCACAGGGCGCACTATGTACGGGTCGCACTATGTACAGGGCGCACTATGTACAGGGCGCACTATGTACGGGGCGCACTATGTACGGGGCGCACAATGTACGGGACGCACAATGTATGGGGCGCACCATGTACAGGGAGTACTATGTACAGAGCGAACTATGTACAGAGTGCACTATGTACGGGGCACACTATGTATGGAGCACAGTATGTACGAGGCACACTATGTACAAGATGCACTATGTACAGGACGCACTATGTATGAGCCCACTATGCACGGGGCACACTATGTACAGGGCGCACTATGTACAGGGCGCACTATGTACAGGGCACACCATGGATAGGGCGTACTATGTACAGAGCGCACTATGTACGGGGAACACTATGTATGGGGCACAGTATGTACGGGGCACACTATGTATGGGGCACACTATGTACAAGATGCACCATGTACAGGGCACACTGTCACAAGTATGATGTAGATATATATATATATATATATATAATATTTAATAAGGGACAGGACATGTAATGTAGTGAAATGAACCTGCTCCATGCAAGTGCCGGACCTGATGCATGATGAGCGGCGCCTCATTCAGTATTCCCCTCATGGCTCGGTGCTCAGCATTCAGGCAATACACTCCTCGTTCCAGGTATGAGACAGGTTTATAGCCCTTTGTATCAATCGCAGAAGAGGAATAAATCTCCAACCCGAGCAAAGTCTTCTGATATCTCAGATGAAAAACAACAGGTTGTGTAAAAGAAAAAAAAAAAGTTCTACTCAAGGATTTCTCAAAAAAAGAGCTAAGAAGGGACAGAACCTTAAAGGGCACCTGCCAGCAAGATGAACACAAATAAATCAGGCATACTGGGTGGTAGGGGTGATCCCGCCGATTGAAATGATACCTGCCTTGTGTAAATCGGTTGTGGCATTCTAGAGTAAAAAGATTTTTATTCTTTAGGCAAATTTGTGATTGAGTGCACCGAGGGGGCGGGGCCAGCACTGGAAAGCTGAGGCGTGTTGAGAGTCTAGGCCACACCCCTCAGTGCACCGAAGTCCTCATCTGTGTAAAAAAATGAAATACTTTTTTCTCTGGAATGCTGCAACCGATTTTCACAAGACCGGTATCATTTTAACCAGTGCTATCAACCCTATCAGCTGTACTCTTGGTTTAATAGCGTTGATTCCGTGGACAGGTGCTCTTTTAAGTGCTTCTTGGATTTGGATTGGGAACTGGCTAATGAAGCAGGAGGAGAAAATGTAATGGACGTGTTTCCCTTAAAGCGCTCTCATAAATGCAGAAGATGTGCCCCATTCCTCTAACTAAGCCCAAGAATAAGTAGTAGATTAAAAAAGAAAAGAAAAGAAAAAAATCGCACAGCTCACTAATACATCAGGGAATAGCAGGTAGGTGTTTGTCATATACCACCATCATGTGGAGATAGACCTCCTCAATGTGCGGTCAATCGCCACTGTTCACACTGCCCAACGCGGCCTTGCCTCAAATAAATACATTTTTGGTGACCCCCCCCCCCCTTCTGCCGGCACGGCTGTTCTCCAGATTCTGTACGGTCTGTATTAGCCCGGCCTAAAAATATCAACAATCGCATTAGGACTGCGATAATTAATGGCAGGCATTATGTAAATGACAACGCGCCGCCCTGTAAAATAATGACATTTCTTCATTTTCGCCGTTGTTATGCAAAACAATGAATTTAAGGAGATCATTCTGGGGATTGAAAGAAGCCGCAGCGGAGGTACACGGGCAGGGGGCGAGTCCCGGGGTCCTGTAACCTCCTCAACCCTGTGGTGGACAGTGAATGGGTCTGCGATCCGCTGCGCCTGCCCCACGGACGGCGTTCGTGCATTGCGACCCGCAGCACAACCACGGGGCCTTACTCTTCATTTCTAATCTGGAGAGCCTCTCTCTAAGGGCGCATTCACATCTGCGTTGTGCTGTCTGGCACGGGCTCTCAAAACGCTTCATTTTTATCCCCATTCATTGTCAATGGGCACAAAACTGAACAAACCGGAACGGAGCGCCCCAGAATGGATTGTTGCATTCCCATGACGGATACAAAACTGCTGCAAGCAGCATGGGGAACTGAAGAAGCCGGATCTGGAACCAAAAACCATGGAAGTCAATGGTTCCGGATCCTTTTTTTTTTCCAGACACCGGATCCGTCGCCCATTGACTTACAATGCCAGATCCGGTTTCTTGATTTTCGATATAATCAGAACAGATGCAGCCGGTTGTATTATAATAACGGAAGCGTTTTGCTGTGGTTTTGAGATCCCATGCCGAATCTAATGTGAAAGAAGCTTGAGGACCTCCGCACACCTTAAAGGGGTTATCTGAGGTCATCAGTGCGGGTCAGACTCCGGGCACCCTGTGTTCAGGCCTCTTCCCAGGCCAGTGACGTCACTTATATCGGTCACACGGCGTAGCTACGTCCCATCCACCAAATGGGCTTGAGCTGCAAGGAGGCTGCATAGGAATTTCTAGTTACTGTCCACAGCAGAGGACCCCTTTAATCTGGCACCGGATACATTTAGAAGAATATGTGTGGCTGAATCTGCTTGCGGAGAGACGGCGCAGGAGCGGTGATCACCATCACACTGCACCCTCTAATAAAATGAATAATAGATGGTCGATATAATGAAGATTGCTGCTCGGCGGTGGCATTTCAGTCCCCGGCAGCCGACGCAGGTGGAAACAGTGGAGAGCGAGTCACATCCATATTTACATCTCTGTCACACACCATCCTGATAACGCTACCCCCGGCTACAGAAAGCAATAACCGAGGAGCACCGTCATCACTGATTCTAGACGGGAACAAATACAAAAAGTGATAAAAATCGGAAAAAATGATATCTATATGTGAAGCGTCGAGTCAGTGACCCTCGGAGATGCTCCACTGGCTTCTTAAAGGCAACCTCCACCTTCGGAGGGAAAGACATACAGGGGTGGATTGGCCATAGACCTTATAGGGAAATTTCCCGGTGGGCCGATGCCCAGGGGGGCGCCTGAGCCCTTCTCACGGCCGGCCAGTGGACGTTTTTGGGGATGTATTTTGTGACGGACTGTGGTATTTGACTCTGTTGGGGCAGTATAATGTGCCACTGTGACAAACTGCCATTTGCCACTGGGCATTGTAGAGGACTTATGGCTAGCCTCCTGCCCTACGACTATGGCCCCGGGACATATTACCCTTCAAGAACAGAACTATGCCGCATGTCTGGACTGTTCTTAGGACCGAACGCGGTCAGCGGTGTATAGTAAAGAATCTATGGAACTGTTTTGGGCAGGAAATTGTGCTTGCGGTCGGTCATAAAGGACTTCCACTAAACTTTTGATCCGCTGGAGGGATTTGTGTGATTTTTGGAAGTGTTTATGTTTGATGTAAGCTGAGTTTAAATATGTAATTTTTATGGAGATGGAATGTATGGTTTTAAAGTTAGTGTATGTTTAAAAACTGTATTTTTACTGTCTGTGATAGTTATGTTAATCCATAATTATATCCCAGACAGAAGGGAGGATTTTGTGTATTCGGGTGGGGATTCCTCTCCTATTGTTCCCACATGTGTATTGGTGATCTCCCTTTGTCCTGGGAGATAATTGAATTGCACTTCGGGTGTCTCCAGGACAGAGAGGAGGAGACCATGATGCATTGTGGGGACCTGCATAAATACGGGCGGGTAGCCCTCAATAAAGAGTTCAGTTCAGTTCATGTTTTGCTAACCCTTCAAAACGCAGCCTTGACTCGTTATTGGAGGGAATTGCTGTGTCACGCTGGGGATTGCTATGCTCTGCATATTCCCTGGAGGAGAGATCTTTCCCACACGGTCCTGAATGCCGGCTCCAGTTAAGCTACGGCGGTTGTGGAGTCTGCGGTGGCTGTGGTGTCCAGTGCGGTGCTTGTGGTCCTCGGCGCAAGCTAGGAAGCGTCCATTAACGGAAGCGGATCCGTTACATTGGTGGCAAGCGGTGGGATGGCTTCCCTAGTGCGAGGAGCAGCATCCTGGGAACACCAAGCAGAGCTGGAGTATTGGTATAGTCACGAACGGTTTGACGCTATGCTGAAGAGGCGGTTGGCTATCTACGGGCCCCACCTAACAGAGGAACTTGTACCGGAAGTGAGGAGAGAACTGGCGGAGTATCTGCAGCAGGAAGCAGAATATCGGGCAGAGATAGCGAAGTATTCCGTCCCTGCGCCCCAGCAAAAACGTAAGTTACAGGGGGCCAAAGGTGTCGTCCTTCCCCCCCAGCGGCAGTGTGTACCCCAGGGGGCCGAAGGTGTCGTCCTTCCCCCCCAGCGGCAGTGTGAACCCCAGGGGGCCGAAGGTGTCGTCCTTCCCCCCCAGCGGCAGTGTGTACCCCAGGGAGCTGAAGGTGTCCTCCTTCCCCCCCAGCGGCAGTGTGTACCCCAGGGAGCTGAAGGTGTCGTCCTTCCTCCCCAGCGGCAGAGTGTACCCCAGGGGGCCGAAGGTGTCGTCCTTCCCCCCCAGCGGCAGTGTGTACCCCAGGGGGCCGAAGGTGTCGTCCTTCCCCCCAGCGGCAGTGTGTACCCCAGGGAGCCGAAGGTGTCGTCCTTACCCCCCAGCGGCAGTGTGAACCCCAGGGGGCCGAAGGTGTCGTCCTTCCCCCCCAGCGGCAGTGTGTACCCCAGGGAGCTGAAGGTGTCGTCCTTCCTCCCCAGCGGCAGAGTGTACCCCAGGGGGCCGAAGGTGTCGTCCTTCTCCCCCAGGGGCAGTGTGTACCCCAGGGGGCCGAAGGTGTCGTCCTTCCCCACCAGCGGCAGTGTGAACCCCCGGGAGCTGAAGGTGTCCTCCTTCCCCCCCAGCGGCAGTGTGTACCCCAGGGAGCTGAAGGTGTTGTCCTTCCTCCCCAGCGGCAGTGTGTACCCCAGGGGGCCGAAGGTGTCGTCCTTCCCCCCAGCGGCAGTGTGAACCCCAGGGAGCTGAAGGTGTCCTCCTTCCCCCCCAGCGGCAGTGTGTACCCCAGGGAGCTGAAGGTGTCGTACTTCCTCCCCAGCGGCAGCCTGTGTTTCAGGGAGAGGAGCGAAGCACCCTCTCTCCCCAGCGGCAGCTTACCATAACAAGGGGAGACACCAATCGCCCAGACGGCGCAGATGGGACCGTGGTCTCTGCGCCTGACCTACCGGGATGCTGGACAGCCTGTCCAGATCCCCCACCACCCTCACCAGGACAACAGGAGGAGGGGGTAAGTACAAATTCCCCTCCCCAGTTAACTCCTAACGTGGCCTCAGGGTTAACAGAGGCGATGTTAACCCCGGCTGACTCCCATGTTCCTCTGGCTACTGAGCCGGACTATGGTCTCAGCACCCCAGCAGAAGAGCTGGCAGCTGGGCAGAGTGCAGTCGGCCTCTGCCCTCCCTCAAGTCCCCACAGCATGTTGCCCCATCACCACAGCAAAATACCCAGGTGCAGTAACTGTTTCTTGTGGGTGGGTCACCCTTGTACCTGTTTGTTGTGGGTGGGCTACTCGGGCATCTGGTTACTGTGGGTTGGTGGATCGACTAACGGAGGCACTGACCGACAGAAGGTCAGGTGCCTGGTTAGTCTTCCCCCCAAAGGGGAGATGTGTGACAAACTGCCATTTGCCACTGGGCATTGTAGAGGACTTATGGCTAGCCTCCTGCCCTACGACTATGGCCCCGGGACATATTACCCTTCAAGAACAGAACTATGCCGCATGTCTGGACGGAAGGTATGTAGAAGAGAATAAAGGGCTAGCCGACTGCCTTAATGAATACTTCTGTTCAGTTTTTACAAAAGAAAAAGGAGAAGGACCTCCACTAGAAAGGATGACTAATAAATCATTTGATGCATGTATCTTTACAGAGGAAGATGTTCTAAGTTTGCTGTCTAAGGTGAAGACAAATAAGTCACAGGGGCCTGATGAGATACACCCAAAATTATTAAAAGAGCTTAGTGGTGAGCTGGCAAAACCGCTAACAGATTTATTTAACCAATCATTAGTAACAGGAGTCGTCCCGGAAGATTGGAAATTGGCAAATGTCGTGCCCATTCACAAGAAAGGTAGTAGGGAGGAATCGAGCAACTACACACCAGTGAGTCTGACATCAATAGTAGGCAAATTAATGGAAACCCTATTAAAGGATAGGATTGTGGAACATCTAAAATCCCATGGATTGCAAGATGAAAAACAACATGGGTTTACTTCAGGGAGATCATGTCAAACAAATCTTATAGATTTTTTTGACTGGGTGACTAAAATAATAGACGGTGGAGGTGCAGTAGACATCGCATATCTAGAGAGCATGGACTCCCATATTGTTGAGTGGATTAGGCAGTGGCTGAGTGACAGACAACAGAGGGTTGTAGTCAATGGAGAACATTCAAAACAAGGTCATGTTACCAGTGGGGTTCCACAGGGATCTGTACTGGGACCAATTTTGTTTAATATCTTCATAAGTGATATTGCAAAAGGCCTCGATGGGAAGGTGTGTCTTTTTGCTGATGACACAAAGATATGTAACAGGGTTGATGTTCCTGGAGGGAAACGCCAAATGGAAAAGGATTTAGGAAAACTAGAAGAATGGTCAGAACTCTGGCAACTGAAATTTAATGTGGATAAGTGCAAGATAATGCACCTGGGGCGTAAAAAACCCAAGGGCAGAATATAGAATATTTGACACAGTCCTGACCTCAGTATCTGAGGAAAGGGATTTAGGAGTAATTATTTCAGAAGACTTAAAGGTGGGAAGACAATGTAATAGGGCAGCACGAAATGCCAGCAGAATGCTTGGATGTATAGGGAGAGGTATAAGCAGTAGAAAGAGTGAAGTGCTTATGCCGCTGTACAGAACACTGGTGAGACCTCACTTGGAGTATTGTGCGCAGTACTGGAGGCCATATCTCCAGAAGGATATAGATACTCTAGAGAGAGTTCAGAGAAGAGCTACTAAACTAGTACATGGATTGCAGGATAAAACTTACCAGGAAAGGTTAAAGGACCTTAACATGTATAGCTTGGAAGAAAGAAGAGACAGAGGGGATATGATAGAAACTTTTAAATACATAAAGGGAATCAACTCGGTAAAGGAGGAGAGCATATTTAAAAGAAGAAAAACTACCACAAGAGGACACAGTTTTAAATTAGAGGGGCAAAGGTTTAAAAGTAATATAAGGAAGTATTACTTTACTGAGAGAGTAGTGGATGCATGGAATAGCCTTCCTGCAGAAGTGGTAGCTGCAAATACAGTAAAGGGGTTTAAGCATGCATGGGATAGGCATATGGCTATCCTTCATATAAGATAGGGCCAGGGGCTATCCATAGTATTCAGATATATTGGGCAGACTAGATGGGCCAAATGGTTCTTATCTGCCGACACATTCTATGTTTCTATGTTTCTATGTCTGGACTGTTCTTAGGACCGAACGCGGTCAGCGGTGTATACTAAAGAATCTATGGAACTGTTTTGGGCAGGAAATTGTGCTTGCGGTCGGTCATAAAAGACTTCCACTAAACTTTTGATCCGCTGGAGGGATTTGTGTGATTTTTGGAAGTGTTTATGTTTGATGCAAGCTGAGTTTAAATATGTAATTTTTATGGAGATGGAATGTATGGTTTTAAAGTTACAGTGTATGTTTAAAAACTGTATTTTTACTGTCTGTGATAGTTATGTTAATCCATAATTATATCCCAGACAGAAGAGAGGATTTTGTGTATTCGGGTGGGGATTCCTCTCCTATTGTTCCCACATGTGTATTGGTGATCTCCCTTTGTCCTGGGAGATAATTGAATTGCACTTCGGGTGTCTCCAGGACAGAGAGGAGGAGACCATGATGCATTGTGGGGACCTGCATAAATACGGGCGGGTAGCCCTCAATAAAGAGTTCAGTTCATGTTTTGCTAACCCTTCAAAACGCAGCCTCGTCTCGTTATTGGAGGGAATTGCTGCATCACGCTGGGGATTGCTATGCTCTGCATATTCCCTGGAGGAGAGATCTTTCCCACACGGTCCTGAATGCTGGAGGTTCATTCAGGGTGGAAGGAAGACGGCGCGGCTCCAGTTAAGCTACGGCGGTTGTGGAGTTTGCGGTGGCTGTGGTGTCCAGTGCGGTGCTTGTGGTCCTCGGCGCAAGCTAGGAAGCGTCCATTAACGGAAGGGGATCCGTTACAGCCACAATATGGAATTGCTGGCCCGTCTACTTGTGTTGGCCCCGTCTTCCATCAATTTGGACTCGACTACAAAACAGGGCCACTTTTAGTATGTTTTCCAGGGCCAATTTAAGTTCCCAGTCCGCCCCTGACGACATAACTTGCAATTCCCTAAGATCAGTGGAATCGGTGCCTAATGGCAGTGTTGGCATCATAACCGCACCGACATGCCGCATAAAGCGCCAGTGTCTGAGACCCTCGGATACCGGGACCCCCCTATTACCTTCTTATAAGACGTGTAGATCAGGCACAGGGCCGGCGCTCTCCTCCACGGTCTCTATGGGGCAGGTAGTCTATGAGCGCCAAATGTCAGTGATCTGTAAAACTCCTCCCAATAAGCAGCTGACCACACCATCTCTTCTTGCAGTCAGTGAATGGAAACTTTATTTCTACACCCATCCTGATCATGTCTGCGCAGGCACTTGGACTCCCTGTGTGATAGTCTATGGCAGGGCTGGCCAACCTGCGGCCCTCCAGCTGTCTGTGCATGCTGGGAGTTGCAGTTTTGCAACAGCTGGAGAGCCACAGGTTAGCAAACCCTGGTCTATGGTGCTCCATTCAGTGACATATTGCAGAAGTATTCCCCCCTAGAAGCAATACTACTGGTATATGATGGAGCATGGCACAATATGAGGACAGTATGGACCCACAGTCTGCTAGGGGTGATGATCCATGTCGTGCCACACAAGGCCTTACACCAGCTGGTTGGACATGATCAGGACGAGTCTTCATCTGCTAACTGTAAACAGGATTCCATTCACTGACTATTTTAGAGTGATGAAAAGTTCCTAATATTCTTTGTACATACAGTACAGACCAAAAGTTTGGACACACCTTCTCATTCAAAGAGTTTTCTTTATTTTCATGACTATGAAGGCATCAAAACTATGAATTAACACATGTGGAATTATATACATAACAAACAAGTGTGAAACAACTGAAAATATGTCATATTCTAGGTTCTTCAAAGTAGCCACCTTTTGCTTTGATTACTGCTTTGCACACTCTTGGCATTCTCTTGATGAGCTTCAAGAGGTAGTCCCCTGAAATGGTCTTCCAACAGTCTTGAAGGAGTTCCCAGAGATGCTTAGCACTTGTTGGCCCTTTTGCCTTCACTCTGCGGTCCAGCTCACCCCAAACCATCTCGATTGGGTTCAGGTCCGGTGACTGTGGAGGCCAGGTCATCTGGCGCAGCACCCCATCACTCTCCTTCATGGTCAAATAGCCATTACTTTCAAAGTTTTCCCAATTTTTCGGCTGACTGACTGACCTTTATTTCTTAAAGTAATGATGGCCACTCGTTTTTCTTTACTTAGCTGCTTTTTTCTTGCCATAATACAAATTCTAACAGTCTATTCAGTAGGACTATCAGCTGTGTATCCACCTGACTTCCCCTCAACGCAACTGATGGTCCCAACCCCATTCATAAGGCAAGAAATCCCACTTATTAAACCTGACAGGGCACACCTGTGAAGTGAAAACCATTTCAGGGGACTACCTCTTGAAGCTCATCAAGAGAATGCCAAGAGTGTGCAAAGCAGTAATCAAAGCAAAAGGTGGCTACTTTGAAGAACCTAGAATATGACATATTTTCAGTTGTTTCACACTTGTTTGTTATGTATATAATTCCACATGTGTTAATTCATAGTTTTGATGCCTTCAGTGTGAATCTACAATTTTCATAGTCATGAAAATAAAGAAAACTCTTTGAATGAGAAGGTGTGTCCAAACTTTTGGTCTGTACTGTATATTCCTCGTCATTTCCAAGATCCCCCCTTGAATGGGAACATTCTTGAAATCCAGAGGCCAAAAGCCAATACAGACCAAATCATTCTCACAGCTGGAGGTTTGTTACAATCGTATCCACTCTAGCCAATATCGCCTGGATACAATGTAGCAGGGGAGAGATTTGCGTTGCCAAGTTTTACAATTGAATACAATTGTAGCAGACAAGTACTAGGTCTGTTAAGGAGTTTCAGTCGCTTGACACAGCAAGCAGGGATCTTGAAAATGGTGAGAAATTGAAGCATAACGTTAGGAAGTTGTCTCATCAATGCACTTCTAGAAGAAGCAAACTGCATGTCCCAGCAGTCCCGACGGAGCGGTAAACCAGTCGCCACGTGCACGGTCTGGGTAATGCGGCTTCCTCGGCGGGTTAAACAGGTCATTTAAAGAGACAGGACAATTGGCCTTTTCAGCTTTGCTCACCTCTGCAGCAATTCTCCTCGCAGGCGGCGCCGCAGGAGGAGGAGGGGGGATCTTAATCGGGCGGGCTCAGCCAGGACAGGAGACGACATTAAACTGGAAATAATAACCGCTATCACGTCGCCTTTCTGATGCACATTAGCCAAATAGTTATGCAAATATCACAATTTACAGTGCAGAAATTAGAACCTTTAAAAGGAGTCCGTTCTCCATTGATTTTATTGCTTTTATTCCCAGCCATGTCCCACGGTAATTTTATTATTTTTTTTATATTTTAATATATTTTTTTTTTAAAGGACTTGAGCGATAATGAAGAAGGATTGTGTCTGGTGCAGCAGTCACTATGGGTCTGACCTCCTTAACATTTCATGTACAAATGGGGCTAAGAAAGGCTGCTGCCAAATTAGCCATTACCTCCCACAGAGTCAGCGCTCCTGTCCCATTATTCACAGGGACCCTACTGGGAGCAGCTGAGGCCGGGACTGGATGTGAGAGACAACCACTAAAGCATGTACTTGTTAACTGCTTCAGACCCATACAACGCGCCCTCCGGCATGGCTGGGAATAGGAGAAATCCCACATTCCCATTATCTGGGTGAAAGAAAGCGGGTCTGGCGGAGGCTCGGGGGGAGGGAGGAGGAGGACAATTTCATTTATACCTGTAATTTCCACATAACAGATGACTGGACCGAAAGTTTTTACAGCTGTCCTGACTGAGCCGTGTAATGACATCTCTATGGCAGCACAATATAATACCAGCACCATGAGAATGACGGCAAGGAGGAGGGATAATATATACCGTGGACCGCGGCACAATGCGCCCGCTACTAAGTGCGCTCTATAGAGGCGGACACATTACAGGCACAAGCGCTCATTTTCTAACTAATGGGCCTAAAAAGAAAAATCAGCCGTAAAATAAGTAATGAATGAATGGCTTGAAGGGGACAAAGAAAAATAAAAATAGGACCCCCCCCCCCCCATCCATCTCCTAAAGACTGGGTCACATCCCTACCATCTGGAAGGTTGGTGCTTGTTAGCAGACCCCCCACCCTCCACATTTGCTTTCCCATCCACCGACGGCTAGGTGATCCATGGGCCAGCTCAATGGAGACACCTACAAGACCCAAGGGAAGGATGAAGAAGGCGACTTGACTAAGTGACATCACGGGACTTGGATTTCATAGTTTCGTCATAGAAATCAATGTGTATCTGACAAAATCCCAGAAAAACTTGCTTAATGCTTTCTTATGGCTCCTGGCAAATACTTGTCACAAAGGTTACAGGACTGACACTACCCTCCTGAGGAATGTCATCAGAAGTACCCAACGCATTTCAAGACGCATACCTCTGGATCAGGAGGACTGACATATCGCACATGTTTATATGCGCCTTAGTCAAGTTGGACGACGTCTGATGAAATGACTCCACAAGGTCGCGCCTGCTCGGGCTATATCTGCTGCTAGCTCATGTCCTGTCTCCCTTTTGGCGCGTATTTTCCACAGAAGAGACAGAATTGGTTGTAAGAACGAGCAGTGGAGATCCAGCTTTATGTCTGCGGCCTGAGTTACCATATTGTAAGCTCCAGTGTCCATGACACGTCTTCTCCCTGCACATTCTGATTATAGTGCTCCTGTCTAGGAGATGTCTAGATCTTCTTCATCTTCAGTATTGACAAAGTTATTGCAACCTCTCACAGCTTGGAAAACAGGGCGGAAATGACATCTTCAGGAGAAGATGGAGAAGAGGAGGTCGTAGCAGAATTATCAGCCCAGCATCCTGCTCAGGAGAAGACACCACATCACTGATGATCCGCCCCGTCAGCAGAAGAAGTCCTCCCACCGCTGGCAGCAGTTCACACGTCACTTCTATCTCCAGATCTATCTCATATCTATCTATCTATCTCATATCTATCTATCTATCTCATATCTATCTGTCTATCTCATATCTATCTGTCTATCTATCTATCTGTCTATCTATCTATCTCATATCTATCTATCTATCTATCTATCTATCTATCTAATATCTATCCATCTCATATCTATCTGTCCATCTATCTATCTATCTCATATCTATCTATCTCATATCTATCTATCTATCTATCTATCTATCTATCTATCTATCTATCTATCTATCAATCATCTATCTATCTATCTCCTATCTATCTGTCTATCTATCTATAATCAATCATCTATGTATCTCGTATCTATCTGTCCATCTGTCTATCTATGAATGTATCATCTCATATCTATCAATCATTAGGAGAGTTTCATAGAGGAAAGTGCCAGGTCCAGCAGCGCAGAGCATTTCAGAAGAGCCGCCTGCTGATCTTGAGGGGGATATAACCTGACCACTCATGTGATGATGTGAATGAGGACGGGGCTGCCCGTGACTGATATGAGGAGGGGAATGGAGACAAATGGGCATTCACAGAGTGGAAGCACCCCAGCAGCACAGAGTATTTCAGGAGTCTATTACATTTAATCAGTTCAGACCTAAGAAGATGCATCGGTGGCCTCTGCGGAGAAGTCTATGGACCGGCTCACATTGTCACAGCTCATCCTATAAAACGCGTCGTCACAGCAGTGACAATCACTTGTTGTAACCCATCGCGTGAGAAAAAAACCAAAATCTTCCTAAAATCTGTTGTCTTGGAAGAAGCGCCCCCTGGTCTCCTGCTCCTCGGCCGCCGGCTGTAAATACCGTTGTGCTGCTCTCCTTAAATAATATCCAGCTCATGCTGGATCAATGAAAATGATGCCCATTTCCCTAATGGCAGCCGATTGCCATTTGCTATTCAAATCAGAGGAGATAAATTACAGAACATGCCAGGGAACAGGCCAGTGAATTAAGATAAGCCTCCGAGGACCGGCAGCATTATTAATCTTTTAAGACACTATCATATTTCTTCTTGACAGTGTGAGGAGACTCTCAGTCATACTGCACCCAGATTGAAATATCAGCTGCTGCAAAAATCAATAGCGCCAGAAACACAATCGTATGCCGTCTCCAAAGGCCCCGGCTAAGCAGCACTTGTGTCCTCTATCCCCCCGGCCCAAAACGCTAGCGCACCGCACGTCCAGAACAAAGGCTGGGCAGACGCGTCCCCCCAACAAACAGATGCTAACATCGTCAGCTAAACGCCCAGACAACCTCGCCATCCGCGCTCATTGTCTTAGTCTTCGCAAATGTTTGGAATAATCCCTCCAAATTCTGCACCGTCACCATGGCAACGTCAGGTGTTTCCTAATATATTCATCTTAAATCCTTTCAAGTGATTCTTTAGTTCACCTCGCCCAGACAAAACAATGTCGTCTCTCTTGTATTTGATCAAAGGGAAGGTTAAGGGCGAGAACAGATACATGACCGGGATCTGCTCCCCGACAGGGATCACATTGTATCAAATACCTAAATTCAAATGTATCGAACCTTTAAATGTGTAACAACCATGTGCTGCTCATCCTGAACCTCCTGGTTTATAATGTCAACAGCTGACAGTGCTCGGCCCCCATTCCCCCATTGCAAGTTCATCTTATCCAAAATGGGAGATAAGTGGATGCCAGGTGGCTCTGGAACCGCTTGTTTCCTGGTAAAGCGAAAGCATCAGGCTGAAGAAAATCCATCCTGGCGGTCTCCATGTTCGTCAGGCCTCATTATGCTAATAATAAAAATCTAATGTCTAAGGCCAGGTTTACACAGCCAGACCTGAGGGTGAGGTGGAGTAGCCGGACACACACCCCAGCCCGGCTTCTGAAGTATTCTAGGATTTCTTTAAAGACTGTGGACACCTGTGACATCGAAACATCAGTATTTATGGGATTCCTTAGATAAAGAAATGTTTCACTAAGTTTTAGGCTCCAATATTCATTCCTTCATTCAATTCCAGACCCCTCTGAATCATGCTTCTAGTTTCAAACTTCTCCCATATGGAGTGTCCCTCCCAGTAACAAATGCTGGATCTGTGTATCTCCCCAGTAATACATGCTGGATCTGTGTGTCTCCCCAGTAATAGATGCTGGATCTGTGTGTCTCCCCAGTAATACATGCTGGATCTGTTTATCTCCCCAGTAATACATGCTGGATCTGTGTGTCTCCCCAGTAATAGATGCTGGATCTGTGTGTCCTCCCAGTAATACATGCTGGATCTGTGTGTCCTCCCAGTAATACATGCTGGATCTGTGTGTCTCCCCAGTAATACATGCTGGATCTGTGTGTCTCCCCAGTAATAGATGCTGGATCTGTGTGTCTCCCCAGTAATAGATGCTGGATCTGTGTGTCTCCCCAGTAATACAGGCTGGATCTGTTTGTCCTCCCAGTAATACATGCTGGATCTGTGTGTCCTCCCAGTAATACATGCTGGATCTGTGTGTCCTCCCAGTAATACATGCTGGATCTGTGTGTCCCTCCTAGTAATACATGCTGGATCTGTGTGTCTCCCCAGTAATACATGCTGGATCTGTGTGTCCTCCCAGTAAGACATGCTGGATCTGTATGTCCCTCCCAGTAATAGATGCTGGATCTGTGTGTCTCCCCAGTAATACATGCTGGATCTGTGTGTCCCTCCCAGTAGGACATGCTGGATCTGTGTGTCCTCCCAGTAATACATGCTGGATCTGTGTGTCCTCCCAGTAATACATGCTGGATCTGTGTGTCCTCCCAGTAAGACATGCTGGATCTGTATGTCCCTCCCAGTAGTAAATGTGTATTCTTCTCAGTAGTACATGCTGGAAATGTGTGTCCAGAATGCTGCTTTGTTTGTGTTTTCCTCCCTATCTTCAGCCTTCCTTGGATCCTCTCCCCTCTCTCCACACACTGATCTGCCATGTACAACCTTCTCCCCCTCTCTGCTGCTGTCTCTAACACTGAGAGAAGGGAGGAAAAGAGCAGAGAGTAAGAGAGACGTTGAAAACAGAACCTATATCAGATTCAGCAGGTAGGTGAAGGACTTACACACACTACAAAGCGGCAGGACATTTTGTAATGAAGACTATTTTGAAAGTTGCTAAATTTTGCATTTAGAAAGAAAATGAACAGTAAAAAATATTCAGTGCAAAGATGTCCATAGCCTTTAAGGAACAGGGCTACTCAACATCCACAGCACTCATGTGAAAGATAAAATGGTTCTTCCCATTAGTAACATGTGGCATCCAAGGCTTCATATGGCGACCATGTCATGGAGGTAGCTGTTGATTTTGATGACTGATCTGGAGATCTCTCTGTCATGTTTCAATTCAGGAAGGATTTATTCTCTGTTACTCAAAGGTCCATTTTCTTCATGATGGAGGAGGTTATGGACTTGTTTTAGCAACACAGCATTTAGATAAGAGCTTGTCGGAATGAATACCACTGGGGCACCCATTACTGACGAGACTTGGTGCGGCATAAACATGCCATCTGGTATAAACCTGTCCATACACCTTTACTAGCTTTCAGACAAATGTTTGTTCGGCTATTCTTCCCTACTTCCTCATACACAGGAAAACTCGGCCAAGAATGCGTGTTTTTTTTTTAATGGGGAGAGGGTAATAAGGTGCTGCCAGACACCTCTTGACCAGTCAGAGTCCTCTTCAGGTGGCCTATCTCAGGTGAGAACAGAGGATAGGACATGTTAAAATCCAATATGTCCAATACTTTCTTCGGTCAATATCTGCAAGTCTATATAGTCCAAAAACAGCAAGTGAGAACTAAGGAGACATGAAACGAGTCAGGCTCTCTTAGCATAACCTCTATTTCACAACTACTTCACGACAAACCAGCAACGAGTGGACGAAGGAGCAGCTAGGACATGAATAGGGGAGCTTTTGTCTGGTTCTCAAGAAGGATAACGAGATACAAAGAGACCATACCTGGTCCATGAGCCACTATTTGAGCTGTGTAGAGATATTCTTATATAAGATGGGTCTATGTACTCATGATTCCATCCATTACGTTATGTATAGAGGACACAATGTCTCCAAATCTCTGCGGGGTACAGACAAATCCGTTTGAATGTTCGGGAGATGAATAAATCCGCAGGCTTTAGAAAATAACTTGCATTTTACTTTAAAATATCCTGCTTCACTTCCATAGAACTTGGAGCCACATCTCTTGCGTGAATGGAAAATATTATGCATCTCGTTGCTATTGGCGTAAAAACAGAAGGAACATCTGCTGAAGTTCACAGGACTCGATTCTGGAACGGAGCTGCTAAGATCCCCACCAGTGATGAAGCTAAACTTAAACAATAGAACAGAGAGCAAAGTCACGAGGAGAAGTCTGCAAATGTTCTTCTTAAAGGCACAGAGCGGCTTAGGAGAAGAGTCTAGCAGTCCAGACAATTTCGATGGAGGTTAAAAAGACACATAGTGCTGTTGGCTGAGGGTTGCTGCTCTGAACAACTGCGACGCGTTTCGGCTCGTACAGTGAGCCTTTCTCAAACTGTTTGAGAAAGGCTCACTGTACGAGCCGAAACGCGTCACAGTTGTTCTTTAGGTGACAAATAAAGAGAAGAAGATATCGCATCCAGCGAGTGCCAGTCTTGTTTTGTACAGCGTATCTGTGAGATTGATCCTGGACACGAGCACCGCGCCACTGAATCAACGGAGTGCCGACTGCACCATTGTTGGAAATTTTGGGCCAATATCAATTTTTTTTTTCTTAAAAGGGAATCTATCAGCAGTTTTGACCATGCTAAACTGCTGAAAGAAGTAGGCAGAGGCTGAGCTACAGCAGGACAAACATGCCTTCTGTAGAGCTTTTCTCATCAAGAATAGTGTGAATATGAAATTTTATTCTACCAGGTTCTGCTCCTTCAAGTGCCCCTGAGGTGGAGCTTCACTGGGGACCGCTCAATGCACTGATCTAGTCCCCTCCGCTTCAGGAAACCACTACAGCTGTCACTCAGAGCAAAGGGGCGGGGCTGTGACAGCACTCCATAATGAAGCTCCGCCTTCAGTATACATGTAGGAACAAAACCTGACAGAAGAAAACCTCATATTCACACTACACTTGATTAAAAACGTCACAAAAGGTATGCTTGTCCCGCTGTCATCAGCCCCAACTTAGTGCTGTCAGCAGTTTAGCATGGTCAAAACTGCTGACAGGTTTCCTTTAAACTAGCTTTTGGTTGAATGCCTGTTAAAGCAAATCCACTTTAAAACCATGTGTCATATCTCAAAACCTGGACCGCCATTGATTCTGAAAGTAAAGTCCTCTCTGGAGGGCCTGGTGCATTTGTGTCCTACATCGACAGCCCATTAATGCTTAAGTTCTCTTGAGTTGGCTCTCCAGGGTTGAGCTGATTTTTGGTGGCCCCAATAGCAGGACAACCTTTGATCAGTGGACAACCCCTTAAAGCCACTTTTTAGGAAGGTGCCTGACTCTAGTGCTACGGCTGGTGCCTCGGCTGAGCTCCTGCCCAGGGACATCAGCGCTGGTTGCCTTCAGCCCTGTAACATTTGTCAGTCACTTGTTTAGTTTTGTGCATTTTTGGTTTCTTGGCTTTGTTACTATTAGTAATAGCAGAACATCCTAACAAGCTATAAATATGTGAGATGAGGGCTGATTTTATAGAGTATAAATACATAGTCCACCGGGAGACTTGGAAGCTGCCGGAGAGAAGCTTTATTTTGTTCGTGTACATTACACCGCCTAAAAATAAATGCCTCTAACATTGGCCCCGGTGTCCTGTGCCGGCGGCGAGCACGGGGGTACCAGACTGGGCTGCTCCATCTATAGTTAGTCTTTCATTGCACGCTCGGCCTACAGCACAATAAAGAGGGATTTGGGGATGAGATAATTCTCCCAAAAATGAGACTCGGCTGCCACGTCGGGCAGAATCGGGCCATGATTAAAATGTGTAGGCCGACAGATCAGCCAAAGTGGATTTGTTTTCAGTAATTAAACTGCGGCTCCTTCTCTCTCTAAAGTCCGGCGCTGGATTAATGACTTGGTGCAGAGCTGTTCTTCATCACTGAGATTAGCGCAGACTTTGCTGTTCCTTGGCCGTGGGGTTTAATGGGGGGGGGGGAGCATATGCTCGGGACTCCTCACGTGCAGTTAGTTCCTCCAGACGTCTCCTGCCTTCAGCTTCTGGACCATTATCCTGTTAGATCTCTCTGTTACTTGGTCACCAGATGACTTCTACTCTCATTTCTCCAACCACAGAAACAGACCATGTCCATATGTCTTGCAAGGACGGACATAAATCTGAATGGCTACCATGCAATACTACATATCCAGCAGGAGCTTCCTCTGGCAAAGACACCTGTTTACCAGGGGGCTCAAATTAAAAGGGTGGTCTGTAAAGAGAAACCCCACTATAAAGCCTTTACCCTCACTCTGTATCTTCCATGGTCTTCAAGCCGAGAGCCGCCACAGTTTGACTTCGTTTACTCTTGATGGTGGTCACCACCAGTCATGCTGAATTGTAGACTGGGAGTCGGGGGAAGGGGGCATGCAGGAATTCAAGAAGTGGAAGTAGGGAAGCTGCATGAATCACTATAGACCCCTTCCTGGACATATTCCTCAATATCCTTGCAGCTTGGGCTGTGTTATTAATCAGGTCAGTCGGGGTCTACGGCTGCACCAGGAGCTTTTCTGGGACATGCACTGATCACGTTCACGTCGCGCGAAGTGAACACAACCTTAAAGGGCTTATGTCATTAAAAGTATCACCTATCCATAGACTATAAATATTGGATCACTGACCTCCAGCGATCACAGGAATGAGGGGTCCCCGAGTCCCAGCCAGCCCCATAGACGTGAAAGAACCAGTGGATTGTTTCATAGAGGGAACTCGGGGACCGTTCGTTCTCGGGTCCCAGTGTTCGGACCTCTCCTACGGTGGGATGATAAATATTTTTTGTTGGAAGACTCCTTTAAATAGGCTTATTTTAGGAAAGCTTCTGGAGCAATTCTGCTGATCCCCAGGAGAAGGACTCTTCTATCAATTACTGCTCCCAATCCTGCAGTAGAATTCCCGACGCCTTGTCTTGGTCCAGGGTACAAAAAGTAGTAAACTTACAGTAGCCATTCTCAGCGAATATGGTGGTCACCAAGTCACACAGTCCTCTCATTAGTTCTTACACTCCATCCAGTGCAATTCTTGGTGCAAGAAACTGGAAAACTCAAAATAACATCACATCTGCTGTGTGATCGGTGGGCGAGTCCGACTAGAACGAAGGGACCAGTGATTGGGACTGACCTACAGTGCTGGGCATAGGTGCCACTGTGCCAGGATTACATTGAAGGGGCCGTGGCGGACACGTTTCTGCCTCAGTACAAGGACCCAACAACCTCATAAGGAATCGATGGGAATATCATGAGAGCGGCGCAGCTCATAGAGGAGAGAATAAAACAGCTCCTGATTGCCAGATCTGAGCGTTTTGATGCTCAGGACACTGGAGATTCGTGCCTTCCAGGTAGAACATTTTCAAAGCTGTTTTGTAAGTGCCATTAATGTCTGACAATCCTACACAAGAAAGCCTCGCTCGGTGCGGACGCTCTGAGGTCTGCAGCCTTTGAATCACTTCCAAAGAGGCGCGAGGCATCAGCGAGGTTTGATGATCTATTTCTTTAAAACATTTTTTAAATGGAAAGTCACACTCCAGGGACTACAACCATAACTATGTACCGTGCAACGGAGGGACTCTACAGTGCAACGCAGCAGTGTGTGACGGGGCACTAGACCAGGCATCTCAAACTGCAGCCCTCCAGCTGTTGTAAAACTACAACTCCCACAATGCCCTGCTGTAGGCTGATACCTGTAGGCTGTCTGGGCATGCTGGGAGTTGTAGTTTTGCAACAGCTGGAGGGCCGGAGTTTGAGATGCCTGCACTAGACCCTTCAGAGGATATGCCAATGCTAGAAGTAGTTACACCTGATGGTGGTCTGGATAAAGGGGACATTATAATTGTGAGGGTCTGACCTCTGGTACCTGCCAACCCCCATAACATGGAGGTCAAGATACCATTGGTTTCCACCATGCACATGGCTGGAACGGAGCCCATCAGGATTAGCGGGGTCCCAGCTCTGTTACATAACTGACGCTCGCCTGCAGCGGCCGGGATCGGAGATACGTAACGCTGATTCCAGTTGTTCAGTCCCTCACTGGCCGCATACTTATCAACACTGTGCAAGCGCTGTCCCTGGGAACGCCCCCCAAACCCACTGAGACTGTCGCTTGTGGGTGTGGCTTACATAAGCACCACCCATTTTGGCCTGGGACAGTTCACATTTTAAGGGACTGTCTCTGAACATTAGAGACAGTACATGCAATTTGTGTCTGTTGGCAACTATGGTGTAGTATCCAAGCAGTTAGATAGAGGGAGCGGGCACAACACAATGGTGGGGTGCTGAGTAGTAGTCATAGCATCAGGTGCCATCAAAGAATTCCTATTACAACCTGCCCAAGACAGAGGACAATGGACTGTTCAAGTCCTCTACAGGGATTAATAAAAATGAAAAAAATAAGTTTCAGAAAAATATTTATATAAACAAATTGTGTGTGTGTATATGTATGAATGTATATAATTTATATTAAAAAAAAGATAATAAAAAAAAAAGATAAAAATCCAATTCATCATATAAAAATATGAACAATGAACATAATGTTGTTGCCATTTCATCTGGATATGTGCAAAAGACTGAAATATCACTTTATGCCCCGCACGGTGAATGCCATAAAGAATGCCAAATGGAATAAAAAGTGATCAAAAAGTCCAATGGTACAACCGGTAAAACTACAGCTCGCCCCGCAGTGAAAGCGACTGCGCACAGCACCAGCCACGTGTCAGAATATGGCGATACAAAGCAAACTTCTTTAAAAAAAAAATAGAAATATATATACAGTATATATATATTAAAAAACAAAAAACATACAAATCTGCTATCCCCACAATCATACTGACACCCATGATAAAGCGATTATGCCATTCTTTGTGCACGGTGAACGCTGGAAAAATGGATCCCAAAAAAAACTACTGAAGTATATTTTTTTTTCCCCAATTCCACCCAAAAAATTGTAATTTAGTATATCAAAATGAGCCACTAAACACAAATCTTCATGGAGCTATACTTGTGGAAAAATAAAACCGTCATGGCCATTGGAAGACCATAACTGTCGGGAAGGGGTTAATCACACCGCCTGCTCCAGGTACCAGCCTGATACAAACGATCTAATGCAATGTGACCAGGATTTCATCAGGACAGGTCTTCAGTCTTGGAGTTTGAATAACTCCATTCACTGACGGCCTGCAGAGATCTTAAGCATGAATTAATTTGGAACACAATGTTGCAGAACTTTTCGCTATAGAATCTTGCGTTGCTCTTACAGTGTGTGGCCCTCCATGGCACAAATACATATAGGGCGATTATTTCATGCATGTTCCGGGGCGTTTCCATAGGACAGTTCTCATTCCTCACCCCCACTGCTGTCCAGTCTATGAGGGCTGCATAGGATGGCACGGACACGCCTGGTGCCGGATGAGGAATCCTGTAGGCTCCTGTCATTCTGCTCTTTCTTTATTTCTGCTGAGAAAGCAAATCGTACGTCTTGCCAAAGCCAGCTGGCATTTGACATCTTTCTCACAGCGCCGGAGCTGCCAAGATACACAAATGGTGAACTCTGCCCCCAATTTGCTTGTTTCCATCTGAAATCAATGTACGAAGATGACTACAATGGCCGTGGCTACGATCATTAACAGGATATTACCCGCAGGGTTAGAAGCCTGCCTTCCGTTTTATGGATGATTCCTTCCGTAGATTTATTGAATGTCGTCAGGAATCGCTGGCGATGTCTACATAGAAGGGTAAATCCATGAAGGCATTAGACCAATACACGGAGACTGGTCCAAATCTGGGGCTTAAAGGGGTCATCCACAAAGGGTCCCCCCGATCACAACCGATGAACCTGGCAGCAAGCTTCCAGTTCTCCTACAGGGCCCCCACAGGTGAACCGAAGCATTACACAGCGTCCAGTGAAATAGATGGGCTGTTTGTGTAATGCATGGATGGTTTGGGTCCTCCAAGGAATACATATCAGACCCTCCCCACCCATTATCATTCTGTGAGGGTATTCAAATAATATAAGGATATTACAAGTGAGTCCAGTGATCATATAAAGGCACTTAAAGTGTGCTGGTCACTAGGATCAACCATGTTAAATCAGACATACTGCCTGGTAGGGTTGACCCTGCTGATTAAAATGATACTAGTCTTGCGAAAATCAATTGTGCCGTTCCCGAGAAAACAGACTTTTAATCTTGATACAAATGAAGGCTTCAGGGCACAGAAGGGCGGAGCCTAGCCACTCCGTGCACCTCAGCCTTCCAGTGCTAGCCCCGCCCCTCAGTGCACTTAAGCCCTCAACTGCACAGAGAGTAAAAGCCTTTTTTCTCAGGAATGCTGCAACCGATTTTCCCAGGACGGGTATCATTTTAACCACCAGGGTCGGCCCTACCAGGCAGTGTGCCTGGAGTAATAGGGTCGATCCTGTGGACAGATGCTCTTTAAAGGCAAAATGCACTTTTAATTCTCAATGTGAATGCTAGAAGATCATATTAATCAGGGCCCATGATGTGCGACTGATACCAAATCCAAGAAAAAAAGGGCCAGGACTCCTTTTGCCATTCTCAAAACCCATGGCATTGGATGGAGATTTCGAAACTTTCCACCACGGGGCGGAGTCCAAGTACTTGAAAGTGCCACGGTACTTTTAAAATATAGCTAAAAATGGAATTCACCGTTAAGAGACAATAATAGACCAATTAAGTGGACGTAGTATCAGCACCGGGACTGGAACAGAAACGCAGCTCTATACGAGTAACCAGCACATGGGACAAGCCCCAAACCTTCATTAGCCCCTCGGTCTGATGACATCAGCTGAGGCCGTATGAGGATACTTCAGCATTGAAGAGATGAGAAAAAACTGGTCTGAACTAAATTGGCAAAGAGCGAGCGCGGCACAGAAAGAGCCCGATTCTCTCTCTAAACAGGCATGTTTTTCAGATGTCATCAGAATGGCCTATGGAAACCCAAGGCACTTCACCCTGACAATGCGTCCTATTCTTCGCCTGCCGTCTTATGTCAGGAGCCCTGTCCTGCCTCCTGTGGGCTTTCCGAATCAATTTCCACACTGTGCTATGGTCTACATCTAATCTCTCATGGAGCGCAGGGGAACGCAGAGTGCTCGGCTGTGAGCAGTGTGTTAACTGCGCGCGCCACCAAAAATAACCAAACTGCGTGCAAGTACCGGAGGTGTGAAATAAGTCAACGCACAAGGGAGGGTAAAAATGCTTAGAAAATGTCCCGCAGTGACGACACAGCAGCAGGCTGACAGGACCACACATCCCACTTCTGACCCCAGTCGAGAGCATTACGTCGCCCGATTTGCTGACCCATCCAAAAATACATTTAATGGCTTGTACCTTGTTATGATACCTGTTAGCTTAGCGGTCCATGCCGGTGTTCTGTCAGAAAAACTTAACTCGTCAGATTCCCTTACTTCACTTGACTTCCGGGGGCTTGTGCCCTCGCGCAAGCGCAGTACCGCGGCACGTCGCCTCCGCGCAAGCGCAGTACCTGGGCATGGGTAAGGTAAAATTACAGTGAGGGTTGACTCATTGACGCGCGCACGGACACCGCGCGTGCGCTCTCAGGGGTAAGGAGATCTGACGGTCTTTTGTCTTGATAAATCTCCTTACCCTCACACTGCGCACGCACGGATTGTAAAATCTCCTTACCCTCACTACACAGCGCGCTTCAGATTAATTGCTGGCTGGCTTCGATCAGGAGCGCGTGCACAGCGTGAGGGCAAGGAGATTTAACAAGACAAAAGACCGTTGGATCTCCTTACCCCTGAGAGCGCACGCACGGTTGGGTGCATGCGCGGTGTCCGTGCGCGCGTCCATGTGCCTACGCTCACTGTAATTTTAACTTACCCATGCCCGTGGTACTGCGCTTGCGCGGAGGCGCACACCCCCGGAAGTCACGTGGGGTAAGGGAAGCTGACGAGTTAAGGTTTTCTGACAGAACACCGGCACTGCTGCTGCCCCTACCCACAGGCATGGGCGCCGGGCTCCTTCTTTCCCTCCTGCTGCCATGTTGTATCTGTGCTCCATGCCAGAGCTTACTTCCTGCTCGAGTCCTGTACTGTTTGTTAGAGCGTGCACGGGCGTGTCTCTCCTCCCTTGTGAGGCAGCACGTACATGCCCTCTATCTCCCCAGCCTATAGATGAGTTGCAGGAAGTATTAAAGGATGCTCCCTGCCCCAGGAAGATGCCTGAGCAACTCTTGATCACTAGCTTGTCTAGCTCCTAGTGCGAAGGTGTTTTTGGAGTTTCTGCTGTTCTGTGTACCAGACCCTGCTTTTGGATTTAATGGATTTTGCTTGTTTGCCGCCTGCCTCTGACCTTGGACTTCGTTTACAGACCTTGGTTGATTGCTGCCTGCCCTGACTTTGGACTTCCTGACCACGTCCTTCTCCCCGGTGCTTGCTCTAGAGTGGCACCTGACAACTACCCCCCTAACCTATCCTCACCATCAGAGGCTCTAGTGAAGACCAGGTAGTTGCTTAGTCACACCCCTCCAGGGTATAGCCGGTCAGAGGCACAGTGGGTCTTCTTGCATAACAATACCCAGGTCTTATCCTGTCTCCCCACGACTTCTTACACAAAGAGTAGAAGAGTCAGGAAACAAAAACACAGCACAAAAACTTCTCCGAAATCCAACAGCATCATCCAGTGTAAGGTGCTCATCCCACGTGACGCCCTTCCGCTGTGAGGTCCCAGTATAAACCTCTCCAATCACGGTGGGCCGAGCACCCTGACGGACAACTTTATTTCAGAGCCTTACTGTTACATCACATGAAATGACTGCTCCAGCTTTTAATCAGCACCTCCCTGTGCCTCTCTTTTGGCATAAAAAAGTCACAAAACTCTTTTTTCCTGAAAAAGCGAGGAAGGGGCGTGACCAGAGGCCACAACAAATTAATCTTCATTTTTGATAGTTTACTGGCGCAAATGAAGACAGAAATCTACGGCCTCACACAACCAAATCCATTTTGTGGCCCACAAATGGCAGATCCACAAAATATGGATTGCAGCCGTCTGCATTCTGCAATTCTATCACTCCCACCTGTAGAAATGCCTATTTTCTGCAAAATGCACAAGGCCGCATTGGTGCGGACAGCACGGGGCTCACATCCATGCGCTGTCTGTGTTTTTATTACAGAAATAAGTGGGTCCGCGTGCGATCTGCAACAAACACAGATTGGACTAGGACAAAAACTATGGTCATGTGCATGAGACCTTAATGACATCCTGCATTATGACAGTTTCCCTTTAGCTTACATTTTTCTAATTGGCGATAAGCAGACCATATAATAACTTGAGATCTCCCTCCCCTTGACTCTTTGGCAACAGAAAGGTTTTCTGGGTCTGATATTGATGAACTCTGGATATGATATTGATGACCCCTGGATCCGATATTGATGACCCCTGAATATGATATTGATGACCTCTGGATCTGATATTGATGACCCCTGAATATGATATTGATGACCCCTGGATCTGATATTGATGACCCCTGGATCTGATATTGATGACCTTTGGATCTGATATTGATGACCCCTGGATCTGATATTGATGACCCCTGGATCTGATATTGATGACCTCTGGGTCTAATATTAATGACCTCTGGGTCTGATATTGATGACCTCTGGGTCTGATATTGATGACCCCTGGATCTGATATTGATGACCCCTGGATCTGATATTGATGACCCCTGGGTCTGATATTGATGACTTCTGGGTCTGATATTGATGACCTCTGGGTCTGATATTGATGACCTCTGGGTCTGATATTGATGACCTCTGGGTCTGATATTGATGACCTCTGGATCTAATATTGATGACCTCTGGATCTAATATTGATGACCTCTGGATCTGATATTGATGACCTCTGGATCTAATATTGATGATCTCTGGACCTAATATTGATGATCTCTGGGACCGATATTGATGACCCCTGGATCTGATATTGATGACCCCTGGATCTGATATTGATGACCTCTGGGTCTGATATTGATGACCTCTGGGTCTGATATTGATGACCTCTGGGTCTCATATTGATGACATCTGGATCTAACATTGATGACCTCTGGGTCTGATATTGATGATCTCTGGGTCTGATATTGATGACCTCTGGATCTAATATTGATGACCTCTGGGTCTGATATTGATGACCTCTGGGTCTGATATTGATGACCTATTTCTTACGATAGGTCATCGCTATAAGTGTGCTGTGGGTCCCAGGCGTTCAGAATTCAGATGATTAAAGAGTCCATCGTGCTCCGGCTAGCCGAGAGTCATCCTTCAATGTTTACCAGGCAGAGCTCCGTACATTTGGTGGTGGCTGTGCAGGTGACTGCAGACCTTTCTATCGGTTGATCAGCAGGGTTCCAGGATTCAGTCCACTACCAATCAGATACTGATAACATATCCTGACTGGAACTACAAAGTACAATTCATTATTTTAGCTTTGACCTGTCAACGTTATGATGGAGGCTCATGCCCGCCGTCGCTCCAATCTCTTTGGCAGCATGGGCACGGCTCTACTGACTGGTCCCTTCGTTCCCCTTCTCCGGCAGCCTGGACCAACCAGCCTTCCACTTCTCCTTCCCAGCGAGCTGGGTCGCCACAGAAGCTGGCTGTTCCTTTCTGCAGACCACAGCCTGCTACTTGCTGGCAGTTGCTCTCACTGCCCATAAGGCGTGGGTACTCCCTCTGGCTCTTAAAGGGCCAGCACATACACCCTAATCTTCCCCAGCCTATGGCT
The DNA here is from genome assembly GCF_905171765.1 of Bufo bufo. NCBI lineage: Eukaryota > Metazoa > Chordata > Amphibia > Anura > Bufonidae > Bufo > Bufo bufo. The sequence continues at coordinate 9,344,345 of NC_053391.1, forward strand.
GGCCAAACAGGAGTACTTAGGACACCCTAGTGTCTTGCAAAGGTGTGCTGTTCTACCTTTGCCTGCGTGTGTACCTAATTCAGCCTGTTTTTTGATGGGACGCAGATCTGTTGTTTGGCACAAATGACTTTTCAACTACTGCACCCCACAAAGACCAAAAGTCCAACATCTTCGTTTGGTCAGAAACCGTCACACTTGCTCAGGAGGCAATGGCCCAAAAACTCTAGTATATGGCCAGCTATAGACTAGCTGCGGCTGTGTTGACGACTGTCCAGCCCATTTTTGTTAGAACGTTCCTATGTCAGTAAGCTGTCAAGGAACCCGTCAGCAAGTGTTTAATTTCCCTACAGCGCCACGAGAGAGGAAATGAAGCATTACACCATATTCATTGAAACAAACTGGTTTTCTGTGCAATTGAGAGACACTCTTTGTATCCACTTTCAGCTCTGGTTAATAGACTTGGATCCTCAACATGGCACCTCCGACTAATAATCCACAATCTAATAGGATACAATATTCAAATTTTTAAGCCCTTGGCACCATAAACAGATTTTATCTTATTATTTTGCCTCCTCACCTTCCAACACCCATAGCTACTTATGGCAGGCCTCTTTCTTTGCAGAGCCAGCTATTGATACAATTTGAGGATATGTATGCCCTTTATTCAATTCTCTTTGGCAGGTGAAACGGGTAAAAAATGGCAGTTCAGGCATTTTTCACTTTTTTTTGATTCTTTATTTATAAAGTGTAGGAAATACATAAAAAAACAAGAAAGTTTTGTTTTTAGCAAGAGAAAGTAGATATTGCAGATATCTGTTTCATAGACGCATGTAGAGTAGTACAAAATGCCACTTATAGAATAAGCTAAATCAACATCGGTCTTATAGGGTGTCCATCTAGTTGAGTAGGTAGGTCTTAATCGGATAAACCACATCTCCTTCCAAATAACATTGAGAGCTATACTTTAAAGTTAGTATGTATCCACAACTAACAACATAAAAGGGGGGGGGGGGAAGAGGTAGGATGGGGGGGGGGGTAGGAGAGGTATAGTAATATAGGACACAACATCATGTCAGCAAGGTCTGGTACTCTGGAGTACTTTGGAACTCAAACCATGGGGTCCAAGCAGTATTGAATCCAACAAGGGAGTTTTTCAGAGAAGCCGTCAGCTCCTCCATTCTCCAGATATCTTCAACTTTGTGTATCCAGAGGTCCACAGACGGTGGAATAGGCTACTTCCATCTAGCTGGTATACATGCAACCATTCTCCTGCTGTTCTAAAGAATGGGGCTCGACACTTACCCCCCAATCTCCATTGAGTAAAAGGGCCAGATGACCAGCCCGCAGGGAAGTTCGGGTGACCCAGGATCGGAAATAGAGGGGAAGGGGATGGTGAGATCCCACTCTTAGTAGCGTTTATATGGTACTGGTTTAGAGTCGGCCCTATGGTAGGATGAGTCGATAGCGTAGAGCAAGGGGGGATTGGGAGCATGACTGTTCAATAGAAACCCATTGTTTAAAGGGGGTGTGACGGCACCAGTCCAACACACGCTGTAGCATGGTAGCCGCATATATTTACGGAAGTCCGCTAACCCCAGTCCCCCTTGCTCTTTTGGAACCTGTAGTAAAGGGCGGGGTGGTCTCGGCTTACGCCCCCTCACCCCCCCCCCCATATAAATCTGAAAAGGTCGCGATGAGCGGCGACGAAGAAGTTTGAAGGTAAGTGTATAGGGAGAGTCTGGAAAAGATATAGCAGACGTGGTAAGACATTCATCTTATATATGGCACATCGTCCAAACCAAGTATAAAGACCTTTGGACCATCTATTCAGATCTTCTCTGATCCCGCTAAGGAGAGGGGTAAAGTTTCTGCTATAGAGCTCTTTCAGGTCCCTTGGAATCCAAGTTCCCAGGTATTTGATTGCTCCCGCTGACCATCTAAAAGGGAAAGCAGTGGCCAGGGCAGATTCTTGTGCGCCTGTCAAAGATATGTTGAACGCCTCTGATTTTTGGAAATAGATTTTTAGGTTGGTGAAGGTGTTAAATGTGTTGAATTCTGCAATTAGGTTAGGGAGCAAGGTCAGAGGTTTGGTAATGGTGAACATCAGGCCGTCTGCATAGGCTGCTATCCTAATTTCCTGGGTCCCAGCTGAGATGCCAGTGATATTAGGGTTCCTCCGAACTGTGCAAATTAATGGCGCTAAGGTAAGTACAAAGATTAAAGGGGAAACAGGGCAGCCCTGACGAGTTCCATTCCGAAGAGAGAAAGCCGTTAACCTTCATTGCTGCAGTTGGAGAGGTATAGAGAGAACGAATCCAGGCCATCATGGAGTCCCCTATGGCTATGTAGTTTAAAACTTCAAACAACCATCTCCAACTTACTCTGTCAAATGCCTTTTCGGCCTCTGTAGACAGAAGGCTTATCTGTAAGTTTTGTCATTTGGCCTGGTGTATCAAGTTTAACACTTTAGTCGTGTTATCACGGGCCTCCCTGGATGGTATGAAGCCCACTTGATCGGTGTGGATTAGTTCTGTTAGTAGGGGGGTGAGACGCATAGCTCGAATTTTTAAAAATAATTTCAGATCTACATTTAACAATGAGATTGGCCGATAACTCGCACATGCTGCTGGATCTTTTCCCTCCTTGTGTATTACCGTGATGTGGGCATGTGTCATGTCTCTTGGAAGTGGGTGTCCCGTAGATATCGAGTTCACTGCCGGAATGGACAGGTATTTCTTGTAATAGGAGGCTGTTAGTCCATCTGGGCCAGGGCATTTACCAGGCTGCATGGACTTCAAGGCATTTGTTAGTTTCTCATCCGAGATGGGTTCATTAAGGGCCGCCCTTGGGAGTTTTGGTAAATTCGAATCCGCTAAGTATTTACGCATTGCCCGGGTTTAGGTCGGGTTATTTTGATTCGAACATGGGAGGTTGCAAAGATCCCTATAATAGTGAGCAAAAGCCTCTACTATTTTTTCTGGGCTGTTAAAGTTAGAACCCCTGGGGGACGCAATTAACGGTACGTCATTTCTTGCTTTGTGTTCATGTAAAGGTCGAGCTAATATCCTACTTATTACCATATTCAAAGAAATGTCGTCCACCCCTAGTTAACAGGGTTTTGGTGCGGACGTCGAGTTTTTCTTTAAGTTTCCCCCTTGCTTGTATTAAGGCCACTCGAGAAGCTATAGCGTGTGAAAGTTTGTGTGTCTTCTCTAAGCTGGAGATCTCGGTAAGGAGGTGCGCTTAATTCGGTGCAGGTATGAATAAGCTAAGCGGGAGGCACCCCTGGAGACATCTACCAATGGGTCTATGGCAAAGTTTAGATCCCCTCCGACCAACAGTATGCCCTCTGAAAAGTCATCCAGTCTGGATAATATGCTCGCTAAAGACTGGTATTGGTTAGAATTGGGTAAATAAACGTTGGCCACGGTGTAGAGCTGTCCAGCAATCCGCGCTTTCAAGAATGAGAATCTGCCTTCCTCATCTGTTCGGATTTCTACAAATTCCCAGGGAGCGTTTCTAGATATCAGTATGCTTACTCCTAAGTGGTAACAGCTGTAGTAGGTGTCTGGGAGCCTGGCTGATATAAAGTGTGGAAGGGCATCCCCGCGAAAGTGTGTTTCCTGAATAAATGCAAATTGTACCTTCTTACTCCATAAGAGCCTGAGAATGGAGGACCTTTTCTCTGGTGTGTTAAGCCCGTTGGCATTGATGGATGCAAAATTGATGGTAGACATGTTTCAGTCCTATATCAAAGAGAAAGAAAAAGAAAGGGGGGGAGGGTAGGAAAACAGAAACACTGAGGGATAAAGGTAAGTAACAAAAAGTTACAATAAGGTAACTCCGTAAGCAAAACACCTGCACTAGCTAGTCCAGAACAGGAAAACACATAAAAGTACTTGTACTAATATAGTGGAGTCTGAAACAGAGCTCCACTTAGCAATTCAACGTAAGCTAGGTAGTGGGCCTACCAACAATCGCTTCCCTATGTGGGGAGAGGAAGAGTAACTAAAACTGCTTCCCTTTCCCTAGTGTGTAAGGTACACCCGGTGACCCACTTATTTAGGAGGTCCGGAAAATTACCACTAGAGACTGTCCAACCACTGAGGGCAGAGAATCTGCCATGCAGACGGTGGATAGAGGAAGCATAAGTTAAGCTGGAGTCTCTCCTAATGGAAAAACACTCCTTTAGGAAATGGACAACCTAGCTTTAGTCCTCATTCTTTGGGGTGGTTTCTATCTGAGGAACCTGTGCTACTGACTGTGTCCCTTGAGGAATATTGCGTGCAGGCTGGTTTCTGGAGCGGGGGGCAGATACAGCTGCTAGAGATGTCCAGGCAGTCCGGTAACTCTACTGAGGGTATTTCCAGAAACCGGGCCAGGTCTCCGGCTTGATCCGGGGAATGTAGAGCAAACGAAAGGCCATTCCTGCGAATGATGAGATTAAATGGTTGGCCCCAGCGGTACGTTGCCCCCCCCCCCCCCCCCTGTCGGTGATAGAGTGCAGGAGGGGTTTCAGGGTGCGTTTAATCATCAGGGTTCGCCTCGATATATCTGGTGGCAATTAAATCTGGGTATTCCCAAACAGAACAGGACTCTGTCTCCCTGCTCGTTGTAGAATCTCCTCTTTTTCCCTAAAAAAATGAACTCTACATAGAACATCTTTGGAAGTAGGTTTATCTGGGCGTCTAGATCCCAGGACTCTGTGCACTCTGTCCAATTATATTACTGCCTCTGTCGGTCTTGAAAGGAGGTTGTTAAAGATGGAGGTCACAACCTTGAGTAGGTCAGTCGCAGGAATTTCTTCTGGAATCCCCCGGAGTTTATTATTGCTGCGATGGCCCCTATTTTCTTGGTCATCTATTTGCAAAAGCAGGTGCCTTTTCATGTCTCGTTGCATGGTCAAGGTTTCTTCCACTTTTGTAAGCCTGGAATCTAATGTTGATGAGACTTGTATCTGGGTGGAAAGCTTAGTAGACACATTAATCAGGTCAGATTTCACTGCCGCTATGTCCTGTCCTCGTTTTTTGTGGGTAGGTTATGCAGGAGGGACCATATATCGTTAAGTTTCGGGCGTTTGGGGCGCCTGCTGTCTGTGGAAGACGCAGATGATGATGTTCCAGAGGCACCTGAAAGGGCAGGGTTTTGGAAAATTGCTGGAGTAGATGGTGGTTCAGGAGGTCAGAGCAGATGTGGGTCTGCTACAATTGCTGGGTATAAAGTCTCTTGCAGTTGGGGAGAGAGCACCGGAATGTGCAATATACACAGGCGATCTGTCCCCATTTTGTGTGGCACTCCCATCATGCCTGGGTTCCAACATGAGCATTGGGGTCGGAGTGACGGAGGCCAAAGGTGGGTTATGCTGGTGGTTGGTTGTGTGTTCCGCGATCGCAGGCTCCATCCCGCCCGCTGGCGCCATCTTGGAATCAGCCAAGGTGCGCGTCGGGGCTGCACTCTGGCTAAAGTAACAGGCGATATGGGGCTCGGACGCCATAAAAGTGGATCCTCGTCGTCCTGACCTCCGAACCATTCTCCGTCTTGGGGAAGAGGAGCCTGGAGCGGTGAAGAGTTCGGGTAAACGGCCCAGGGTCCAGGAGCTCTGAAGAGATGCGTGCTTACAGCGCCATGCTCAGGCCACGCCCCCAGCATTTTTCACTTTTTTATCATAATTTTTAGCCCCCTAGGGGGTTTGAACATGCAGTCCTTGGGTCTCTTATACCTCAGACTGCAACGGTTTGCAAGTGCAGTCTATTACGACAGCACTATGGGGGTCATTTACTATCCAGAAATACTCCTATATCAGACGTATTTCTGGTGCAGATTGTGGTGCAAAGGTTATTTGCGACACAATCTGCAACATTTCCCCACTCATGCCAGGTTTCGAAAAGGAGAGTCACATGGGTGGAGAAGGGGACGTTCCGGCAGGCCCATCTCATTCATCATTTTCTACACCTGTTTCAGGCGCAGAAAATTGTCTAAACGTAAGACAGTGAGGAAGCGGGCTTACATCTAGACTGGCGCAGGATACAGGGACATTATGTAGAGGCCGGCGCCTCTTCATAACTTCAGCTATAGGGTTTATTAAGACCACCGTCTAAAACGCTGGTATTAAAAAAATGACCCCCTATGTTCCCATTAACAGGGTTCTCTGGGAATTAAGAAAATTTAAATACGTAAATATTACTTTATTTTAAATTTATTCCCAAATTCCTTTCATTAGTTATAATGGCTCGTTTTGTCTGGGGAGCAATCATTAGGAGAAACAAAATGGCTGCCTGTCACGGCTGAGGATGGGGGAAACCCTCAGCCGTGAGGTGCCAGGTGTTGATGTAGCTACTCGGCCATGAAGCCACAGGACAGGGAGCAGGTCACCTCCTACAGCGTCCCTACCCTGACCCTAACTCCTAACCTGCATGGGCCAACCCCTAAGGTAGGAGGGCCCATGCGCCGGAACCTCGGATGCCCTATCTTACCCTCCGCAGATCCCTGAGCTAGGAGCTGGGTAAGGCAACCTACTCCTCCTTGACACGGAGGAGCAGGAGCCTCACTGGCCAAGCTGTTGGGAAAAGGGGGACAGAAACAGCAATACGGAAATGGCAGGTGAACAGACATTCACCAACCTGCCACAGCCCTGCTGACTGGATCCCTAAACAGACAGGGATCCAGAACCGTTATGCTGCACAAAGACATATGAAAACCCCAACAGACAAACTAGCTACAATACACACATAAAGACATAGGCATACATAAAACCTTAACTTAAACCTAAACCTATGACCACAGTGGTGGCTCTCACAGGCAGATGGAAAAACACAGGAGGCTGCTATCAGCAAGCATGCTGAAGCAACCTCCTGAGCCCTGCCACAGAGAGAGGTTATATAGGCCCAAAGTGGCCACACCCAAAGGAAGGACACACCCAGTGACATCACACACACACACTGGGAAGGGAGTTAACCCTACACAGACCACAGAAGGGAAACTCACAAAAAGGAAAAGTGTCCAACAGATCACACTGTGGCCATTGCCGCAAGCAACGACATGGGTGGCACACGTGTCCAGGGAGTCAGCCCGAAGGCCGGGACACTGCCACCACATGTACATAATACCACCTAAGGTTGCCATGGGTAACCACAGTGCGGGGAATGATGTCCGTGCGCACACAAACATAAAACACAGTGCACACCAGACATACAAACGTGCATCCACACACAACTCCCCGGGAACCGCACACAAGGCTGTTGTCCGCGGCAACCGCACCGAGGCCAACTACATAATGCCTCAGCTGCGGTTGACACAACAACCAAAACCGCGGGCAACTGTATGCGACTCCCAAGGAGTCACGACCATAACCGTGGCCGTGACACTGCCGCCCTGTTAGTACACACAAAACCTGTCTAATCACACAGCAGGACAAGTTACTTTACAACACTGAGGTAAAGAGCTGCCTCATCCTCCTCTCCTACTTGTCAGGGATTATAATCCTGAATACAGTTTAATATGATCTTCAGCTGAATCTCTGTGGGAATGGAGTTCATGAGGAGACATGAAGTACAGAGAGGAAGGACAGGACAGACTGTGGTAATGGAGACTGCATACAAGTGCTGCTGCTCATTAGCCACATCTGCTCATGGACACCATTCCTACAGAGATTCAGGTAAAGATCTTATCCTCTGTATTCAGGATCATATTCCCTGAAGAGGAGGATGAGGCAGCTCTTTAGCTCAGTGTTGTGAAGTAACCCGTCCTGCTTTGTGATTAGGACAGGTTTTATGTGCACTAATAGGACAGCGGCCATTTTGTTTCTCCTAATGATTGCTCCCTAGACAAAATGAGCCATTTAATGTAAGGTATTTGGGAATATATTTATACTAAAGTAATATTTAACTATTTTCATTTTCTTAATTCCCGGAGAAACCTTTAAGCTCTGCCTCCCTTCATAAGGCTCCCAGCTGCCACAGCAATAGAACAGCTCCTGCCACTGTTTCTCCTGAAGCCCCCTCCTTTGCGTCGTCACGATCTGGCCAAACACCACCCACCTGGTCCTGGTCCTGGTCCATCTCAGCAAAATTTTGTGCATGTGCAGAGCAGGAGACTGCCTGCACTTGCGCATTGAGTATCCTACAGAGGGCATCAGTCTCAACGCCGTAACTGAGTGTAAGCTGAGCCCTGTCACCTGCTCTGCACATGCGCAAGAATGCAATGCTGTTTGTTAGATACACTTGAACAAGGTGAGAGATTCCCTTTAAATGAGACAACCCCCTAAACAGAGTTCTATAAAAACTACTTCAAATGTCTCTAAATCTTCAGAGCAGAATAATCTGCTTCAGTATCTTATGTCCAGGATAAGCGCTCATGCACATGGCCATAGCTGTTTTTGTGGAATGGAATGTCCGGCCCATGATAGGACTGTCCTATCTTTGTCCATAATACAGACAAGAATAGGACACGTTCTATTTTATTGCAGGGCCACGGAACAGACGTGCGGATGTGGACAGCACACGATATGCTGCCCGTATCTTTTGCAGCCCTATTGAAATGAATGGGTCTGCATCTGATACGCGAAAAAATGCGGATTGGATGTGGACTGAAAATACAGTCATGTGCGTGAGCCCTAAGGGTAACCATCTAGTCTGGTCAATTGTGCTTCTAGTAGAGGTATCATGTTTGGAAATCTCGAAGTTCAATGGTCGTTTTCTTCTTCCACCAACTCTTCAGAGCAGAATTATCTTCTTCAGTGTTTTATGTCCAGAATAAGAGTAACCTCCAGTCTGGTCAATTGTTCTTCTACTAGAGATATCATCTTTGGACATCTCAATGAAGAAGTTCAATGATTGTCATCATCTTCTTCCTCTAACTTTTCAGAGCAGAATTATCTTCTTCAGTGTCTTATGTCCAGAATAGGGGTAACATTCAACCTGGTCACTTGGGCTTCTAGTAAAAAACATCTCGACTTGGTCAAGGTTTTAAGATGTTTCTTGCTACATTTTCTGCCGATTCCGAGGTTCATCCCATGCCGATACTGTAGGTTTACGACTTGACCCCTTGCAGATTTTTCTTACAAGCATAACTATATCTTCTATGGAACTTGGTCAAAAACGTAGCTCCTGAGATGTCCATGGTTCACCACTTGAGATGTTCTCACTTGTCATACATTTATTAGGTTTGCGAGTAGAAGAGAAACAAGGCGGATGATGGCTCTCTTAGGGTTAACGCCGCGTCATGATGTGTTAAAGTAAGTACATAGTGCGGGCTGCATCGTTATTATCAAGTTGTTTCTTTCGACCTGACTTCCATCTCAATAGCTACAATTATGGACTATTTAAAGCCGCTGAGATAGTTACAGGTTTCCAGTCGTGTAATGTACGAGTTACGGCGTCTACATGTAATGAAATTCAAGGGTCTGAAGAGTTGTGACTGCAAGTCTAATCTAGTTCCCAGGTAAAAGACTCTGGAGGGGTCGGTCGCAGATGCCAGAGATAATGAAACTACAGCATTATAGTGACAAGGCAATGGTGGTAATTCTGTACGGGGATCTGGGGAGCTTGGCGAGATCTATTAGATCTATCCATGGTGTATCTTGCAGGCATCCTCCTTATATCCTGACGATTTAATACGAAATATAACTTGGGCCTCTACCTTTAGGTGGCACTAGAGAGACAGTTCCTTCTGGAGGAGAGCTAATTTGCATGCTTCTTCCCAGGGTGCATTGCCTTAAACTCCCTACACCAGCTGGATCTCCACAAGGAGAATCAGTAACCCTGAGAACAACTTGACCATTACAAAGGAAAGAGTAAAAATCTAAGGGGTTGGACACTTTATGCTGGTTTTCACCAAAGTCACTGACTAATATATTTTTATTAGAAGCTCAGTTCCAATTTCTATCTTGGTAGAGTGCCACGGCCCCTTCGCGCAAACCCCACCCCGTGCTCTGGTTCTACACTAGGCCACTGATGGAGGGTGATGTGACCCATCGTGTCCATCAGCAGCCCTTGTTACCCCTATTAAAAAACAAAAAAATAAAAATACAGAGGGGAAGTGGTAGCGCATATGCAGTGCATGGACGTGGTGGGCACCTCCATCGGCAGCCATGTTTAGGAGCACCATGGAGAAGAATGTACTAACAAGTGCCACTTTTTTTTAATCATCCAATCAGTGTGGTCCTATAGATGTTTAGGGTATGCGCCTGGCGCTTTCCTTAAGCGTACACAAAACATATACATGTGAGCACAGCCTTACAATATGTCTCCGGGAAGGGTGGGCCCCTAGAACAATTACCTCTGTGGGCCCCAGGCAGACACTGTTCTTCAGAATGACCCAGAATTACTAGTTACATCAGAGAAATACATTTTTACCAAGGTTTCTGGACTTAAATACAAATTGCTGAAATGGAGTGAGGGTTGTTGGGTCTCTAAAATGAACGCCTCCACAGAAAACCATGTAGGGTCAAAAATTGATGAGGTCCTTGTGGGTATACATTGACGGCATAGCCTTCTGATCTGCCATAAGGTTAAAGGGGTATTCAAATGTTACATCGCTAGGAAAGGCCATTACTGTAGGACTATTGGGATCTGACATCTGGGATCTTTATCGATGCTGGTTTAGGACCTACGGCTCATTCAGTGTTTTCTCTGCGCAGAGGAAAATTTTGAATGAAGAAAGTACAAATTCAGGTCTGTGGCCCACTCATTCTCAGAATCCCTGAGGCCGGACCCCCACCCATCATGAACTGACGACACATCCATCACTTTCGTTAGATGGGAATACCCTTTTAAGCTCTAGGAAGGTCATGCCTTCTTCTCCAGTCACATTCCAAAATTGTGCTTATAGTAAATGAGTATCCAAGGCAGCTTAGGATGTGACTGGAGTAAGACACATGATAAAAGCTGCAGCGACCAGTGGCCCCTTCCCATATGATTTCAGGAGAGTGTCTCTCCTATCCTACGTCTCTGTGCAGATCAGTGGTTTATGTTCTAGGTTATGAATTACAGTCCGCGCTCTTACGCCTCTAGGACGGGGGGGGAATGATGACGCACGCTGCCAGATTTACAGCTTTAAACAGGACTTTTTTTTTCTAATCTGCTCTTGATACTCTTGGTATTTATTATGCACATTCCGATGCAAGCAGCGTATATAGCATGCATCCCAATTAACCACATGTGACCCCTGGGCCGCGTTCCCAGTAAAGGAGTGCACACAACGGTGAACTTCGCTCTTATTCCACCTCTGCAGGGTGATATACTGTATACGATCATGGGTTCGGGTCCCTCTCAGCAGTCCTGACTGGAACCTCTTGTCTAATGCACTGATCGTGGACATTCCTCCATCTTTATGATGGCGTTCCGCATATGGCAGGGTCTATATGGAGTGGGCATAGCAAATGTCCACAGGGGCCCCATGTGCTACTGACCTGCACTAGTGTCTGAGTATTAAGGTCTTGACCCCACCAACTCTTCATGCATACATCACCCACAATCCTTTGCATCTCTTCCTCCATCTTCCCTTCACCTCTCAGGTCCCTTCCCCAGTAGAGATGGGCCCCCACAGCAGGTACACAGGACCAGCTCCACCATTTTCCACTATTAGCTCACGTCGAGATGTAGAATGGAGCAAACCTGCTGCGAAATCTGCATCTTACATATGGATCTTGCAGCGCATTTGTCACGCAACGTGTTGCAAAATCCACACAATGGCCATGCTGAAAAGCGGAAAATCTGCAGCTCTGTCTTCCCTCATGTATGGAAGAGGAGTGACAACCAGTAAGAGCACACGTCAGCGTGAAGCAGTTGTCAGCGGTACACTGCTCCTCCAGAAGCCCCCCCCCCGTACTGATGAGCCCGGCATTGTTCCCACATGTATGAAGGGCTGCGGAGCAGTCATTGCCTCCATTACTGGGCGCTCTTGTCCTCCACTAATGCTCGCATTTCTCTCTTTTAATATCCCATATGCGGAGCACTTCTGTTTTAGCTCTAAAAAGATTAAAATGGTCCCCTGCACTCGAGAGTGAATAGGATTACAACATAAGCTCCAGAAGGAATAAAATGGAAAATATATTTAAAGGTAATAGAAAATAAATTCTTGGTACAATGTAGCCTCGGATTCATCCCTTAATTGATATCCTAGCTGAGCAGCGGCTGCACGCGCTTACTGCCTGAACGTCTGCTTCTCTGCCGGCTGTGTCCTGCTCCTCCCAAATACAGGAAGATACAAGGTAGAATATCAGCACCCACCAGACCCCCGCTATGTACTTACCGACCTATCTACTGTATCTAATATCTATCTCATACCGATCTGTCTATCTATCAAATCAAAAAAAACTTTATTGGCAAGTCTAAAAATTATACATTAGTATCTAATCTATCTAATATCTAGCTTTCTATCATCTATCTCATATCTATCTGTCTCATATCTATCTATTATCTATCTCATATCTATCTATCATCTATCTACAGTATCTATCTCATATCTATCTGTCTATCTATTATCTATCTATCTATCTCTCATATCTATCATATATCTATCTACAGTTAAAGGGTTTGTCCCACAAAAGTATTCTACAGGTGGCGCTATACAGGTACATTCTAGATCTGAACACTTTTGGAATTTTATGCATTTAAAAATTCATCATAGCCATTGAGCTATTCAATGAAATGTATCTGTATAGCGCCACCTACTCATTTTTCTTTTATTTATTTGACCGGCTCACTGAGATGGCCGCACACACTCAGTTTCATCCTTCAAATGCCTCCTGAGCTGTGATAGGGAGAAAGCTTCAGCAGAATGGACACGCCCCATGAGCTTCAGCAGAATGGACACACCCCATGAGCTTCAGCAGAATGGACACGCCCCATGAGCTTCAGCAGAATGGACACGCCCCATGAGCTTCAGCAGAATGGACACGCCCCATGAGCTTCAGCAGAATGGACACGCCCCATGAGCTTCAGGAGAATGGACAGGCCCCATGAGCTTCAGCAGAATAGACACGCCCCATGAGATTCAGCAGAATGGACACGCCCCATGAGCTTCAGCAGAATGGACACGCCCCATGAGCTTCAGCAGAATGGACACCCCCCATGAGCTTCAGCAGAATGGACACGCCCCATGAGCTTCAGCAGAATGGACACGCCCCATGAGCTGCAGCAGAAAAGACACGCCCCCTGAGCTCCAGCAGGAAAGACGTGCCCGAGCTTTCAGCTTGATATAAATCTAGCAGAGCATTGAATGGTGAGATCTCTGGAAACATGTGAGGTCCAGGGCTGGTTCTAGCTTTTTAGAAAGAGATTGTCATGTACTATATGATGTCTGATTTAGATTTTTACATTAATCATGGGAGAACTCCTTTAAGTGAGTTAATGATGAAATGATCTCCAAAAGGCATAAAGTTAAAGATGACAAATTCTCTTTGTATTCTAAGCAAAAATAATTATTTTATTTTGATCGTTTACATTTTCAAAATAATAAAAAAGGAAAAGAGCCTGAAGCAAAGCTTTGGGCCCCCTGCATAGTTAGTACCTAGTAGCACCTCCTTTGGTAGGTCCGTGAGATTTCTAGGCCGTCTTGCATGCTCTGCTCTTTTGAGGTCTACTAAAAAAATTTCAATAATGTTTGGATCAGAGGGCTGTGAGGGGCATGGTAAAAACTTCAGTTTGCGCCTCTTTTGGATTTTGAGGTGTGTTTAGGATCATTATCCATTTGTAGAAGCCATCATCTTTCAATTTCAGCTTTTTTACAGTTGGTGTTATGTTCGCTTTCAGAATTTGCTGGAATTTCATTTAATCCATTCTTACCTCTACCAGTGAAATGTTCCACGTGCCATTAGCCTCAACACAACCCCAAAGCATGATTGATCCACCTCTATGCTTAATGGTTGGAGTGGTGTTCTTTTCATGAAATGCTGGGCCCTTTTTTCTCCAAACATACCTTTACTTATTGTGGTCACAGAGTTCTATTTTAACCTCATCGGTCCATAGGACAAGTTTCCAAAATGCATCAGGCTTGTTTAGATGTTCTTGTGCTGAATTTTGTGGTGAGGACGCAGGAAAGGTTTTCTTCTGATGACTCTTCCATGAAGGCCATATTTCTGCAGGTGTCGCTGAGTAGTAGAACAATGTACCACATCTCCAGAATCTGCCAAATCTTCCTGAAGGTCTTCTTCAGTCAAGTGGGGTTGCCGATTTGTCTTTCTAACAATCCTATGAGCAGCTGTCTCTGAAATTCCTTTTGGTCTTCCAGACCTTCTTCTGACCTCCACTGTTCCTGTTAACTGTAATTTCTTGATTACATTTCGAACTGAGGAGATGGCAACCTAAAAACGCTTCTTATAGGCTTCTCCTGCTTTGCGGGCCTCAACCATTTTCATTTTCAGAGTGTTAGGCAGCAGCTTAGCGGAACCCATGGCTGCTGTTTTTGGGACAAGGTTAGAGGAGTTTGGATATTTATAAAGCTTTGAAATTTGAATCACATGGCCTTTCCTAACGATGATAGTGATCAAGCCTTAACCCTTACAGGCTATTTATGGTCCGAGACCTTGGTAATAGTTATCTGAGCACTCATATCATCTTGGGTTCCCATACGTCTGCAGTGGCGTAGCTAGAAATGACTGGGCCCCACAGCAAATTTTTTAATGGGGCCCCCCTTCCTCAGTAATTTTTTCGCAACCCCTTCCTTTCATGCCGCCCCCGTTCCTGTGGCTAGTAAAGATCGCTCTCTCAGACCAGGACCGGCAGCTGTTACATCCGTTTTCTACACTGTCTATACTGTCACTGTATATAATTTCATTGTGTAATACTGTTGAGGGGGCCGCTTCCCCTGCTGCTAAGCCCCTGATCTCATATCTATCTATCTCATATCTATGTCATATCTACAGTATCTATCTAATCACTTACCAGATTTCTTTAACACACTGCAGGTAAGGTAATGCCAGCAATTCATGCCTGCTACCATCTCCCCACTCCCGACAGGCACAACCCCCAGATTACTCCCCCCTCCCACGTCTCTGTGTTGCTGGTGGCCGTGGCCCTTTGCTTCCTCCAGCAGGAACAGTCACCGGACTGTGTGTGGTCTGGTCCCATGCTGTAGGCCTCTTCTGGCCATCCCCACCTCATGCTTGTGATGGTGCCTAAACATTAGATGTCTTAAATGCTGTTATGTCTTCTGACTTCCTGTGCCTGTCTTTTTACGGTGTTCATCCTGCTCCATTCATCCTGACCTCTGCCTGTTCATCGCATTCACCCTGTGCCACCTGCCCTGACCTATTTCCTGGGTTGAATGAATTTCGCCTGCCCTCACCTGGTCCTTTCCCCGACTATGGTTTTGACTGATCTTTTGGTACCATGAACTGGTGTCTCTTGACCTGCCTACTTTTAGAGGTAGTGGCCTGGTGGTTCCCCTGCGGTAAAGTCCAAATCCCCATACAGGGTTTAAAGGGTGAAAACCAGGGGCCCACTTAGATAAAGCTTTTAGGAGTAGCCCCAAGTCAAATCCCTGCAGGCCAGAGAGAAAAATCTCTCATGGTTAGAAAGTTCTGATAACGGCAATCCATGCTGGGTATTGCAAGTCACACCCCGCCTGCTTTGATGCCTATTGTGGCAGGGAGGGCCCTCCTGCCCTCAGGGCCATGTCCGACTCTACATAGTGCAACATGTGTTATAAATGTTACACCCACTCACAGCCCCTTTAAAATGGTGTGGAACAATGATGGGAACGGTGACCGCTCCTTAAAATGTATAAAATTAAGTACAAAATTATAAGGCGCACGTGACACAAGAGAAGGCTGATTTTTCCTAGCGATCCCTTCCCATCACATTGGATTAGAGATTTTGAGGACTAATCAGAGCCTTTATTCATGGGTAATAGCGCGGGGTTAAATGGAACAGCGATGGGGACAACCACCACCCCTAAATATGCATCAAGCGCTTTCACTGCACCAATGATGGAGCGTCTTACCTCCTGCTCTTTATTATGGCAGACGTTTTTTCCATGAATTCCCACCGGCATCCTATGGTCATCGGGTATGGATACATAACGGGCTCATAAGACCTGAAGGATTTTCCAGCGTGAGCCCTTATTATTTACATGCTGTATTTTCCTGCTTTGCTGTTTCCTGGCTCTTATATGAGGACGAAATGTACCGAGAACCCTGTAAAATGCTGAATTGAGCGGATGTCCTGATAGCACATCTGCCTAGTTTAACCCATGAAACGCTGCATCGCCGGAACAAAGTCCTTGATGGCTACGATGTGCGATTCCGTTACTTGCGCTCTCTGACGTTTTATCTCAGGTGGAAATATTAAGGTGAATTTACTTGCTGAAAAACCCCACCTTCAAGAAATGAAAATAATCCGTTGTGACAAAATATTGATTTGCTAGCGCGTGCGGCCGCAGCGGTAACTGGTAGTCCATTCTGAGCAATAAGCTGCCGTGTGACAAGAAGCAATTCAAACGTATTGATCTCGGAGCCGCTGAGGCCGGACACTGGCTGCAAGGAGAATACTAAATCTATACTGCTTTGAAGTCACTTTGCCGTCCGCCTAATGATATGGCTTAAACATTTTTGGCTGACCTAAATTCCAGAATTCAGTGGATGCGTCTGAGCCACAGTCAAACAGAAAGAAGACGAAAAAGAAAAGTGTCCAAGTACATGGCTGCAGCAGGAGACAATCTACACATTAATGGATGTAGCAGAGCTGAGTCAGTCATGTGGCACGGCTCATTTCAGCATCCCACCGTGCCTCATTTGTTCAGATAAATCTACGGTATTATAGTCACTGATGATATTGGCAGAGGTCAAAATATTCCTATTAATGCACAAAAGTGATGCAGCCCCTTAAAGGGAATAAATACCCTTGAAAACTTATTTCTTTTAATTAAAAGGGATTTCCAGTCCTGCAAAGCCACCTTAGACGTCCAATTTGACATCGCTGCAGCCAATCACTGAGAGCAGAGGTGACCGGATCCTCTTACATTATGACAAATGGTCAAATGAGTTGACACAAGGGGATCCGGTCATCGCCTCAGCCAATGATTGGCTGCAGTGATGTCAAAATGGATGTTTACAGTGAAGGAGCCCAGCGGCGCCGGCAGAAGGAGGAGCGGGGAGCCAGTCCCGGGAAGCAGGTAAGTAATCTTGGAGCGGCAGGTAGGGTAGGTGAACTGCTGCTCCGTTCATCTCTACAGGAGTTCCAGACACAGCCGAGTACAGCGCTCCGCTACTTCCGGAACACCCATAGAGATGAATGGGGTGGCAGTTCACATACCAGACCTGCTGCCCCATTCATTTTGGGGGGCTCAGAGGGGTATGGGGTACCCGTTCACATGATAAGTGAGGGTTCCAGCAGTAGGACCCCCAGCGATTTAATAGTTATTCCCTATAGGCGATAACGTTTAACAAGCAGGGTACCCCTTTAAGCTCAGCCATATGTGTTACAGTAATAAGAAACTGAATGAAGAACATGGAGGAACAATCTGAAATCAGCTGGGGGGGGGGGGGGGTATCAGAAGCAACGCCAGGAAATATTATTTCCCTAAAAGAGTAGTAGATGCTCGGAACAGACTTCCAGCCGATGTGGTTGGTAAATCTACATTAAGTGAATGGAGACCTACCGGGGAGAAGACCATGTCCGTCCTGGATGGAGCACGTGCTCTTTTTCTGCCGTCATTCTTCCATATTTCTGTACATTGTGGTATTTTTCTATCATTTCTAGTAGGTGTAGAATATTCCAGCGATCGCTCTGTGGTCCCCCCCATCCCTGTCTAGACAGGCTTTACTTGTCATCCCAGTAAATTGGGAGATTTCTTTGTAATGGGTGATGTGTTCTTCACCATATAGACTTTTAGATGCCTTTTTAGCACAATACAGGCAACATAAACCACAACCTCTGGACACGCAAGAAGGAAAAAGCATAAATCTAGTGTCATCAGGTAAGGAGAGGCAGGAATTAAGTGTCCCCCCTGATTCCGCGTGGCCGGCTATACTTCTAATATGGGAACTCGGTGCAAATCGCTCCGGAAATCTGGAGCTTGAAATCACGTTTATCAACATATTGTAACATTCCTGGGTGAGAAAGTAACAATGTAGCCGTCGTGGCAATGTTGCAATATATACACATTACGGTTACATAACATCTGAAGGGGCAGAGAAGCTTTCATCCCTGTTCACACGTGGGGGCATGTAAAATCTAGGTGTCACATGTCGACTTTGACGCACATTTTAACCCCCTGCTTTGCAGCCGCTAAAGCTGCAGTAAAGTAATGCCCGACCTATGCATATCCGAAGAACTCAAATCTGCGACCATTTTTCTGCAGCGAGTTTGTGCAGCTATAATTGTGTCACGAAACAGTGTCACATTTTCCCTGCACTGATACATTGCAACAAACTATCAGGACAGGAGAGGCATTTGTGCCGCTTATTTGTTTAGTGCACAGGGGGTTGTTTGGACCCCCAGTACTGTCAGGTCTGGATGGGCTTTCAGTCCCTGGATTTAAACGATTTTAAACGATTTTTAAACCGACAGCATGCAGAGATCTTGTCAAATGGTCTGCACGTTATTTATATGATACAACCACAAATCCTTTTCAGAAGGGGGTCCGCTGCTGAGGGGGATCTGGCCTGATACAATGCCGACTGCCCAGTTTGCCGCCATTCATACACAGATGCACCACCTCTTAGGAAACACCCGACAAGAACAGAACGTCGCAAAGACCCCCCCCCCCAATGGATTTTGAAGCTACACGGGGGTTAACTGAAAATAAGAACAGAAGAGTCTAATGTAAATGGCCTTCGATGATGAGATGTCAGTTACTGGGGCTCCATGTAAATATGGTCATGCTACCTGTGTCTGCATTGGTGTGACGGTCGGCCCCAGCTCTGCATTATCATACACGACGTCTCGTACGCCACACGCCCGGGGATAACGCAGCCACGTCAAAGCTTTGTGTGGAATAAACATGGGGGGGGGGGGGTTGTAGGACAGGATTAGAAGAGCTCGCAATTACCGGCGCAATTAATGGCTCGGCAATTTAAATATATGAGGGCCTTTACTGGGAAGATATTGTTATGCGCATAGCAGATTAATTCTAATCACTTTCCATCCGTTTTTTCTGCAGTTTCTAATGATTGATTCTGGAGAGATTACCGTGTAGGAGGAGGTGCGCGGCGGCCGCGGCCTGGCTTGTCCTGGTTTGAACTTGCAGGGGAATTTTTCCCACTGACTCCAGGCCTGGAAATAACTCGGAGGATCTGATGCATGGGATAGGATATGGAGGCCGGAGATGACAATGGATTGTGAGTGTTACAATGTTTCCTGTTTCGTATTCCTTACATTTCAGGACACTGTTTCCTATCAAGCTACTGACAAAAGCCTTAATGCGGAGCCCTGGATTTCTGGAAGACACCTCCACAGAATGACATCAGGAAGGGAAGGAATGTGAACGTGGAGCAGAAGAAGGGGGGGGGGGGGAGAGCTTCTTATAAATAAGTAGTGTCACATGACCCAAAGTAAGTGACCCCCTACACTCCTATCCCTGTGTGATGGCTTGCGTGCAGCTGTAATCGCCTCGCTCTCCTGGGCTGCTTTTTCATTGGATTTTGACAATATGGCTGCCAAGAGTCAAATCCATTCAACCAGAAGATGATTAGAGATGTCAGCGTATAAGGCTCATCATCTGGTGTCGCGCTGAGGTCAGGGTCCTGTGTAGACAAGTTCCTCTGGGGTCAATGTCAAATCTGAAAATCTCAGGAATACCATTGTAGCTGCAACAATGACGGGGTATTCCCATCTTATAACGGCTAGGATTCAGCATGGGTTTGGGACCCCAATGTGCCATCACCTTGGACCCCAACTGGCCTGGAGAATGAAAGGGATGCAGTACTGGTGTATGACCACATGAGGTCCAGAGTTAGGAACCCCACGGATCATTAGGAAGGAGCAGTTTATACGAGACGATGGTCGAGCGCGCTCTCTAGCACTCTTCTCAAAGGCTATAGGACAGTGTTGTAGAGCTGTGTGACGCACCTGGTGGCAATGGGCACGGCTGGAATTACTGAACCCACTAATTGGCAGTACATACCAGTGTATATATATATACAGTGGGATGCGAAAGTTTGGGCAACCTTGTTAATCGTCATGATTTTCCTGTATAAATCGTTGGTTGTTGCGATAAAAAATGTCAGTTAAATATATCATATAGGAGACACACACAGTGATATTTGAGAAGTGAAATGAAGTTTATTGGATTTACAGAAAGTGCTATAATTGTTGAAACAAAATTAGGCAGGTGCATAAATTTGGGCACTGTTGTCATTTTATTGATTCCAAAACCTTTAGAACTAATTATTGGAACTCAGATTGGCTTGGTAAGCTCAGTGACCCCTGACCTACATACACAGGTGAATCCAATTATGAGAGAGTATTTAAGGGGGTCAATTGTAAGTTTCCTTCCTCTTTAAATTTTCTCAGAAGAGCAGCAACATGGGGGTTTCCAAACAACTCTCAAATGACCTGAAGACACAGATTGTTCACCATCATGGTTTAGGGGAAGGATACAGAAAGCTGTCTCAGAGATTTCAGCTTCTGTTTCCACAGTTAGGAACATATTGAGGAAATGGAAGACCACAGGCTCAGTTCAAGTTAAGGCTCGAAGTGGCAGACCAAGAAAAATCTCGGATAGACAGAAGCGACGAATGGTGAGAACAGTCAGAGTCAACCCACAGACCAGCACCAAAGACCTACAACATCATCTTGCTGCAGATGGAGTCACTGTGCATCGTTCAGCCATTGGGCGCACTTTACACAAGGAGATGCCGTATGCGAGAGCGATGCAGAGGAAGCCTTTTCTCCGCCTGAGGTGGGCTAAAGCACATTTGGACAAGCCAGCTTTGGACAAGCTTCATTTTGGAATAAGGTGCTGTGGACTGATGAAGCTAAAATTGAGTTATTTGGCCATAACAAAGGGCGTTATGGATGGAGGAAAAAGAACACGGCATTCCAAGAAAAACACCTGCTACCTACAGTAAACTATGGTGGTGGTTCCATCATGCTGTGGGGCTGTGTGGCCAGTGCAGGGACTGGGAATCTTCTCAAAGTTGAGGGACGCATGGATTCCACTCAGTATCAGCAGATTCTGGAGACCAATGTCCAGGAATCAGTGACAAAGCTGAAGCTGCGCCGGGGCTGGATCTTTCAACAAGACAACGACCCTAAACACTGCCCAAAATCCACTAAGGCATTTATGCAGAGGAACAAGTACAGCGTTCTGGAATGGCCGTCTCAGTCCCCAGAGCTGAATATAATGGAAAATCTGTGGTGTGACTTAAAGAGAGCTGTCCATGCTCGGAAGCCATCAAACCTAAATGAACTAAAGATGTTTTGTAAAGAGGAATAGTCCAAAATACCTTCAACCAGAATCCAGACTCTCATTGGAACCTACAGGAAGCGTTTAGAGGCTGGAATTTCTGCAAAAGGAGGATCTACTAAATAATGATTTCATTTCTTTTTTGTGGTGCCCAAATTTATGCACCTGCCTAATTTTGTTTAAACAATTATAGCACACTTTCTGTAAATCCAATAAACTTCATTTCACTTCTCAGATATCACTGTGTGTGTCTCCTGTATGATATATTTAACTGACATTTTTTATCGTAACAACCAACGATTTATACAGGAAAATCATGACGATTAACAAGGTTGCCCAAACTTTCGCATCCCACTGTATATATACACATATATATATATTATTTTTTTTGTCTTTGCAGCATTCTTTGCTTATACTGGAAATGGTGGACTTTAGCAAGTAGCAAACCAAGCACATGTCTGGGCACCCAGAGATAAGGGGGCCCCCTGCTGGTCACAAGTGGCTGGACTGACCACCTGTGCAGCCGGACGGACGCTTCCTATGTGTAGAGCAGGAGCAGAAGTACTGACTGTACTGCTAAGCGTAGAGTGGGGCTTAGTGGGCTGATTAGGATGGAGTTTAGTAAGATGATTTGGGACAGCTTAGTGGGATGACGGGGTGGAGCTTAGAGGGCTGACAGGGTGGAGCTTAGTGGGATGACGGGGTGGAGCTTAGTGGGCTGATGGGGTGGGGCTTAGTGGGCTGATGGGGTGGAGCTTAGTGGGCTGATTAGGATGGAATTTAGTAAGCTGATTGGGGAGGAGCTTAGAGGGATGATGGAGCAGAACTTAGCAGGCTGATTGGGGGAGAGCTTACTGGGCTGATGGGGTGGAGCTTAGCGGGCTGATGGGGTGGAGCTTAGCGGGCTGATGGGGTGGAGCTTAGCGGGCTGATGGGGTAGAGCTTAGCGGGCTGATGGGGTGGAGCTTAGCGGGCTGATGGGGTGGAGCTTAGCGGGCTGATGGGGTAGAGCTTAGCGGGCTGATGGGGTGGAGCTTAGCGGGCTGATGGGGTGGAGCTTAGCGGGCTGATGGGGTAGAGCTTAGCGGGCTGATGGGGTAGAGCTTAGCGGGCTGATGGGGTAGAGCTTTGCAGGCTAACTGGAACAGAGCTTGGCAGTGTGATGGCGGCCCCCAGACACAACCTTGCTTGGAATCCAGACATACCCCTTATCTGCCCCTGGCTGGGTCTTGTGGTTCTTCGGCAGCCGCACGTTGCTTATTCTTGGCCCGACGTCCTGGTTCCCCCTGCTGGAGCATCCAAACCCCTGTGGAACGCCTCAGCATACTTCTAGATAGAGCCGAGCACTGTAAACAATTGCAACATCTGTCAGCTTATCATGTATATACTATGAAAGTTTTTCCGAGGGAGCTGTAAAACAGCACAAGAACATTCTGTTTTATTTCAGCTTTTATATGCCATTAAGTGAAGATTAACAAGATATAAAACAAAAAAAAGCATGAGGCACCACTGAGGCTATAAGACACAGGGCGCGCTGCGCTCCCCCCTCGCTGATTGGCAGGGTTTCATCGGGGCTTCAGATGTATTCCTTCTCTTCGGTTAATGCAGCAGGTTATGGGGGTCGTGTGGTAACAGGTGGACTAGAGACAGGTCTGTGGGGAAAGACGTGGGGGGGGGGGGACAGTGGGTTTGGATACGTCTTAGGCCACTTTCACACTAGTGTTTTTGCTGGATCCGGCAGGGTTCAGCAAAAACGCTTCCGTTACTGATAATACAACCATCTGCGTCCGCTATGAACGGATCTGGTTGTATTATCTTTAACATTGCCAAGACGGATCCGTCATGAACTCCATTGAAAGTCAATTGGGAACGGATCAGTTTTCTATTGTGGCAGAGAAAACGGATCAGTCCCCATTGACTTGCATTGGGGGTCATGCCAGATCCGTCTTGCTCCAACTCCCAGGATGGAAAGCAAACCGCAGCATGCTGCTCTCCGGTATGAGAACGGAACGTAATGCATTTTGGAGCGCTCCGTTCTGTTCAGTTACGTTTTGTCCCCATTGAAAATAAATGGGGACAAAATAGAAGCGTTTTTTTTCTGGTGTTGAGCCCCTATGATGGATCTCAATACCGGAAAATATTAACGCTAGTGTGAAAGTAGCCTTATATGCACAATGTTCCCTGGGAAACTGGTATGCAAATCAGCTCTCCTTAAAGGGGTTATCCCATGATTAATGTAAAAAATTAAAATCATATAGAAAATGACAACCCCTTTCTAATAAACTTAGAACCAGCCCTGGACCTCACATGGATCCAGAGACCTCGCCATTCATTGCTCCAATTGCTCTGTAGATTTATTTCAAGCTGGCTGCTTAGAGGGCGTGTCCTTTCTCACAGAGCATGTCCTTTCTGCTGCAGCTGGTGGCAGTTGAAGGAGGGAACTGAGCGTGTGCGACCACCTTAGTGAGCAGGACAGAGAATTTAGAAAAAGAGCAAACTGCAGGTGGCGGTATACAGATTCTAGTGAATATTACATGCTATTACAAAAGCATTCAGATCAAGGCATTGATTAGAAAAATGTAGAATATTTTTCATGGGACAACCCTTTAATAAGGAAGAAAAACAGTATCTCTAGCGCCACCTATTGGAGGGAGCTGCCCTGTAAATGCGGTTACAGTTGTCGGGATGTACAGACGGTGCCCATTACCACTGCCAACTACTGGGGTCCAGGTGGCCAGGCCCATACAGAGGAGACTGGGGTGCAGAATCTGAACCCACTTTCTGTAATTTATGACTTCTAAGGGGCAGTTCTCCAAAGCTGATTATATGGGATGAAGCAACAAGTGCAAAGTTCTCGACTCCTTCCCGGCGAGCGCCCAGGGATCTGCCCGGAGAAGACTGACCCAGAATGCAGATAATACGGTGCACCACATGCTAGGATCTAGCCGGGGACACAGGACACGAGGAGGTCACCCCCAGCCCTACATACATCTGCGACAATACCAAGTGTTCTGCCAGCAATCCTATCACGTGGAGCCTGTACCAGGGCACTTGCCATAGTGTAAGCGGATGTAAATGTGGCCGCCTGCTCTGTCCTCACTTGCCCTGCTGTTCCTTCTCATTAATGATCTATATCATATACACTATAAATGCTGCATGGAGATAACGGGTGAGCCGGTTCCCTCTGGTTTCTGTGTGTGAGAGAGATAACAGGAGCAGATAGGGAGCAGGCCTGATAAATCAATGCAGATTCATTAACCGTTTCCCAGCGCTCTGCAGGGGGCTCCACGGTGTTACCTCTCAGCGGTTGCAGTATTACATCTCTATGCATGCTGATGCTGGGAGTTGTAGTTTTCCAAGCGCTGGAAAGCCGCAGGTTGGAGGTCACGGCTGCGCTGTACTCCTGCGAAGATCTGCGGCTTTGATGTCAGGATCAGAGACATCTTCATACAGAGCAGTCATCTATAAACCATATCACACAGGCGGAAGGAGTCAATATGTCGACCAGGGGTGGCCCTGGAGCAAGAGCTTTACCCTGAGAAGAAAGGAAGGAAGGAAGATAAATAGAGAGAGTGAAAGAAAGGAAGAAAGAAGGGTAGGAAGGAAGGAAAAGAAAGACAAATAGAAAGAAAGAAATAGAGACACAGAGAAAAAGGTACAGAAAGAGAGAAAAACAAAAAGAGAGAAAGAAGGAAAGAACGAAAAAGTGAAAAAAGGAAAGAAAGATAAAAATAAACAGAAAGAGAGAAAGTAAAAATAAAAATAAAGAGAGAAAGAAATAAAAGTGAAAGAAAGAGAAAGTAAAATAGACAAAAAGACTGAAAGTAGAAAACAAAAGAGAGAAAGAAAAAAAAAGAGAAAGTAAAAGAAACAAAAAGAAAGGTAGGTAGGTAGATATGAGATAGATAATAGGTTAGTAATTTTCCTTTTCTCCTCCCTCTTAGGGCTCGTTCACACAAACGTATTTTGCGTTCCGTATACAGGCCCTTTTTCTGCGTTCCGCATACGGAACCATTCATTTCAATGGGTCCGCAAAAGATGCGGACAGCACTGTGCTGTCCGCATCCGTTGCTCCGTTCCGTGGCCCTGCAAAAATTATGAGTCCTGTCCTATTTCTTGTCCGTTTTGCGGACAAGAATAGGCATTTCTATAATAGGCCTCCTGTTCCGTTCCGCAAATTGCGGGGAGGCACACGGGCGGCATCGGTCGTGTGAACGAGCCCTTACACAGAGTTGTCCAGACCTTTCCTATAGTCCCAGAAGCTGCCCCAGTAAGCAGTCATGTCAGGAATGTGGCTTTGGCACTGGAGGACATGTCTGCACCCAAGTGCACCTGATCCGGGGACAGCGAGGAGTTCTGCAGAGCTGAGTATGTAGTGAGCTATGACGTCAGCCGGGCACAACTGAGCTCTAACGCATTATGTCCAGCAGGGCCCACTGCCCACCCATGTGCGGGGACCGTGTAGCGGTACTGTGGTGGTTATGACGCGCTCGGCCCATATAATGCTGTTCTGATGTCAGACGCCCCTCTACCCCCCATCACTGGATCCACTACATAATAGATATTCCTGGGCAGAATTGGTGGTCGGAGCCTTGCTAGATTTGTTCTGTAGGTCCCCAGACAGCACGTAGTCACATGCGGTGCCAGTCAGGAGTGCGTCTGCTACCAATGTGACATTTACCCGGCCTGGTTCTAGACGTCCTCTCTTGTTTCGCCTGATGAGAGACCTGCAATAACCAGCGAAGGATCCGCAGACAAATCTATTCTGATTATTGGATTGTTCCCAGCTCCAGTGTCTGCCTGACAACCAGGATTCCATGAGCAGGGTGTAAGATGTGACTAATGGTCAGACCGAGCAAATGCACCAGTGAAAGACGAATGCTGCAATCCACCAAAAGGAGGCGACCTGTGCACAGGGGTCACCTGCTCCCCCACTTATATGTGCCATTAAAGAGCCTCTGTCAGCAGCTGAAGGCATCTGTGTTGGTCCCATGTTTATATGTGGCCGAATTGCTGAGAAAATAGATTTAATATATGCAAATGAGCCTCTAGGAGCAACGGGGGCGTTGCCATTACACCTAGAGACTCTGCTCTCTCTGCTACTGACACGCCCCTGTACTTTGATTGACAGGGCCAGGCAGTGAAAACATCTTGTATCTCTGCACCCACTACAACGTAACTCCTGAGCCACAGCACCAAAATCTGTAACAAAGCCCCCAAGCACCATGTTCCATGGGGCAAAGGAGCCTTTGGGAAAGGGGCCCTGGTATACATAATGCACTGGGGCTCGGCACACAGCCAATACAGTCACAGTCCGTGCCCAACTGATGCCCGTCTGCAGTCTTCTGACATCATGCACTGAACTCCTCGCTGTCCCCGGATCAGGTACACTTGTGTGCAGACATGTTCTCCTGTGCCAAAACCACATTCCTGACTACTTGAAGGGACGGCTTTGTTCTCTAAAGGTGAGCCTATAGAAAGGTCTGTTACCTGAACATGAGGGTGGTAGACCCGAACTTATCTGTGGACTGTGCTTGTTGGGGTGGGATGGTGAGGCCTCTTGATGCTGGAGGCTGTGAGGCAATTGCCTTTTTTTCCACCCCTACTTTGTTCGCCTGCAGGGTCATTCCATGGATGGTGAGGAGATCAAGAAGTACTAAATATGCTAAAACTGGTCATTCATGGAGGTCTTCATCTTGTGTGGTCTTTGCTCCCCCTGAGCTGTAGAAGCCCTGCCCCTTCCTTCTCCCTGTTCTGTAGAAGCCCCACCCTTTCCTTCTTCCTGTGCTGTAGAAGCCCCACCCTTTCCTTCTCTCTGTGCTGTAGAAGCCCCTCCCCTTCCTTCTCCCTGTGCTGTAGAAGCCCCACCCGTTCCTTCTCCCTGTGCTGTAGAAGCCCCACCCGTTCCTTCTCCCTGTGCTGTAGAAGCCCCACCCCTTCCTTCTCCCTGTGCTGTAGAAGCCCTTCCCCTTCTTCCCCTGTGCTGTGAAAGCCCCTACCTCCTGTGCTGTAGAAGCCCCACCCGTTCCTTCTCCCTGTGCTGTAGAAGCCCTACCCCATCCATCTCCCTGTGCTGTAGAAGCCCCACCCCTTCTATCTTCCCGTGCTGTATAAGCCCCTCCCCTTCCTCTTCCCTGTGCTATAGAAGCCCCTCCCCTTCCTCTTCCCTGTGCTGTAGAAACTCCACCCCTTTCTTATCCCTGTGCTGTAGTAGCCCCACCCCTTCCTTCTCCCTTTGCTGTAGAAGCCCTGCCCCTTCCATCTCCCTATGCTGTAGAAGCCCCACCCCTGTGCTGTAGAAACCCCACCCCTTCCTCCCTGTGATGTAGAAGCCCCACCCCTTCCTCCCTGTGCTGTGGAAACCCTGCTCCTTTCAGAAATAGCAGCTGGAACACAGAGGAAACAGAACAGTGAAAGCACCCTGTTCATGTCTGGCTTTCTACAAGTCCCTTTGTTTCTTGCACCTGCGGACGCTCTTGTGCAGCAACCGATAGACAATCTTTAATTTCGGTTGCTTTTCCTTCTTTTTCATTTTCAGTTTTATTTTACCTTTAAGAAAACCATATTAAGTGGGACGCGGCATCGCTGAGATCCGTCCGATGTGATGTGAGCCTGGACTACACATGACTACAGCGTTACAGTATCATCCGCACTCCCCATGTCAGATGCCAGCATGGCAGGGACATCTTCCCATCTGCAATTAGTGTAACATGGAAGACGGCAGAAAGGGCAGATTGTTCACCGTCTCTGCTAATGAGATCCCTCCTCGGACGAGGACACAACGAACACAAAAACGCCTGAGGAAAGTGCTCCACTGATGAAATGCATGCATCTCAAGCTAATAACTCCCATTTTCCACATGACGCGTTCACATTAAATGGACATGCGACTTGGAGGCTCGGGAGAAAAATTCCCGCAGACAGGGGTTAGGTTGTAGTTTGGCGGCTACGATAGGTCTATCTTCACCTGGATGGGGTGGTCGGTAAGTTACAAACCTTTCCACAAAGTACAACAACCTAATAGAAAGCAATATACCGTAATGTAATAAAAGAGAACACAAACATTTCACGTGTAGAGAGGGGGGGGGCATCGTTATTCTTTGTTTGGGTAAGAAGGCTGGAGGATCTGCTCTAATACAATTTACATAGATGTCTAAAATACAAAAAAAATGGTCTAGGAAATTTTTGTAATTCATGGAACTATTTGCTTGGACCCCATTTAGCCAGGTCATTGTAGTAGAGGGAGTCATAAATTGCCTCCACATGTGGATGACTCCTTGACCCACCTCAGACTCTTCTTCGGCCATTGTCCTGGACTTATCGATGGCAAACCTTGGCCTAGATAACTATATTTGCCGTGTGTTAACTCCAAGCTGATTTTTCGATATGGTCTTGGACTCATTCGGACTCGATCCTAGTTCATGTTTCGGCCCTGTGTCCAGGTAGTTTACGCACCTGCCTCAACTAATGCCTGTTCTCCCCGATGCTAGATTCTCGGCTGAGTATGGAACTACCTCGCACCCTAGTGCCTCATATCATCAGTTTATTTACAGCAAGCAACCATGTACATTGTAATGGTGGACGTTGGTGAGAGACCAAGATGAGGCTGCAAGAGTGAATAATGTTTTTTTGAGGCACCAATGGTCCTTTAGGTCTTTAAATGCATCTTTTGACCCAAAATCCTGAGTGTTTATACCAGAGATAGAAATCATCAGGTCTACATAGAGGAAGGTAGACCCAGATCACATCGGCCCTGCCAACCTTCATCCATGGTTGGGAAGCCTAACCTACTCAGAAGTTAGGAAACATGGAATGGAGGAAGCAACTCAAGACTCAGTGGGCAATCTCTACCATAGGTAGACGAAATGCAAGTTAGGGATGTGAATCCATACCTGGTCTTATAATCTGGTTGTACAGACTTTGCCACGTCAACTTGTACCAATTAACTTCAGGTGTTTCGATGGGTCCTTTGAGTATCTAAACTAAGGTTAAGGTACTCTTCCAGACAATGAGCATGAAAGTGGTAGATAAGAAAGCAAATGTGGGAGAAATTGGACTAGTACTGCTACTGGGAACACTATGACTGGCTCCGATATTGGGTACATTACAACTGGTGCTGCTAATGGGGACACTACAACTGGTAATTCCTGGTGGGGACACAACTGGTACTACTGGTCCAAACACTACCTATGGCAACAATATTGGTGACTCTATGAATGGTACTGCTGTTGGGAACACTGCAACTAGTACTGCTATTGGAGAGACAATGATTAGTACTGCTGGTGGGGACACTAGACTGGTACAGCTGGTGGGGACACTATGACTGGTACTGCTGGTGGGGACACTATGACTGGCACAGCTTGTGTGGACACTATTACTGGTACTGATTGTGGGGACACTGACTGATACTGCTATTGGGGACACTACAACTGGAACTCCTGTCATGGACATGGTGACTGGCACTGGTACTAGAGACATGATGACTCTCACTGCAAATGGGACACACAAATGGTACTGCTGGTGGGGACCCTAGGACTGCCGCTGCTACTGGGGTCACTGAATGGCAGTGTTGTTGGATGAATGAATGTAGCATCTGCCTGTGCAGGGGGGGGTCTCCTTTTATATACCTGGTGGTTGCCACATGCTCCCCCCATGCCGTGAGCGAGCGATGGGCACTGGTATGAGGTGACATGCAGAATGAGGGGGATGGAGTAGATGCATATGTTACACCTTCAGTCTTCATTATTACAGGCTGACACTTCACCATCTCTGCTCCATAATGTGCTGTTTCTTTTTGCCAGTCTGCACGCCCGCTGCCAATTCAAGCTGGCACAAAGCGTGTTTGTACAGAAAGCCACATTACAATCGTTTATTGTCCGCTTGCTAGGCGACAAAGACTCAGTGTGGAATGGGGAAGTCTTGTTTGTGCTGTAAACTATACAAACAGAAAAGGTGGGGACGAGAAGGCGTTGTCTATACATATGTACCACAAACTGCCTTCATGCGCTGTGCCAAGACGAACAATGCCAGGACAATGCCCCTGCATCTTAAAGGGGTTGTCTGGCCTCCTGAAAAATAAAATTTGTGGCATTCCAGAAAGCTCTGCATATGTCACTGCTGCAGCCAATCACTGGCTTTAGCGGTGAATTAGAGTCTTAGTGGTCACGTTCTGCTTGGGCACATGTCACTGCTGAGACCAATGACTGGCTGCAGCAGTCATGTGACCACAGATAGAACGTCATCACTTCCAGTCTGCCAGGGACCAGTAACAGTGCTGAAAGGAGCCTCCTCGCTGGAGCAGAGGGACATTCAAAAGGGAGGTTTCTTTTTTTCCCTTAGCTTTAAGCAGTTTTCTGGCACTCAGTAATTTTACTAGGGGGTCGGAGAACCCCTTTAATGCCCACAAGGAGGTATGGACTTGATGCTGCAAACCTCAGGTTTGCGGTCTATAAAACAGGTGTGTATAGGTGGCAGTAGCACAAATGCAGTAGTTAGTAGCATCAGGAATGGAAGAGGGGAAGTCAGGATGTGACAGGCGAGAGCACGAGGTGAAAGAGTAGTCAGACGGAGCCAAGGGTCAGAGCCAGAAGCTGAACAACAAGTACCAGACAAACAATCCCAAGGGAAAGGAGAAAGCAATGTCCAGGAACAAAGTCATGGCGAAGATCAGGGTCAATCAGGAGTCAAAACCTGGAACAAGGAAGGAAAGCAGGACCAGGTAAGAACCTCAATCAGAAAATAAAGAGGCCCTCTCAGTTGGAAAGCATTTGCCATAGCAGCCCAGCCTCCATATTTAGCCAAAGGAGGAGCGCCGCGGCCCGATCCAGCAGAGGACTGCAGCCCTTCATCCATCCACAACTCTGGAACCGGGAGTAGAGAAGTAGCACACATATGATGAGCAGGTGGCGTGCCGCCATCTACACCACAAGGCTTGTTCTCCTAATACGGATTATGTAAAAACGTGGTTGTGGCCCCATTAATCCAATAGTGTGGCCCTCTGACCATAAAAGATGTTGTTCCTCTGCTCTGGGCCATTCCACTGAGGGATATGTGTCTGCACCCCCCAAGTCTTCCTACATTACATAACGGTTATCATATGGTGCAGACCTGCAGGAAATTACAGCCCGGGCTTTGTAACAAGTCTATGTACCTAAAAAGTGCTAAGCGAGAACATAAAATATCTGGAAATCAGGGCAGACGTATGCAGGGAGTGATCTACAGACGTAACAAGAGTCACGTTCTCCATTTGATGCCACTTTGTCTGGTTCATACACGTTGGTATTTCCCATTCTTTCGTGTTTTACTTGAAAGTAATTATTAGTTGCAGTACCACTCCTAACCACAGGGAGTGCTGCTAAAGGCAAATACTACCATAAGCAAAACAGAATGCAGTCCTCTAGAGCACCACCTAGTGGTAAATATAATGCCAACTGTTCAGCTATTGTGGCGCCCACAATCAGATTCGCCCAAAGCTCCCATCAGCTTACTCTTTTATGTATGGAGCTCGAGAGGACTGAGTGAAAGTGTCTCGTGTTCTGTGTTGCACTGAAATATTTCTTCTTAGAGTTCCATGTGGTCAGGAGTGGTACTGCAACTAATGTCAGTCCTCACTCCTCAATCTTGCCTACACATAAAGCTCAGTATCTAAAATATCAGCTAAACAGTATGGCTGACCACCTAGATGGAACAGAAACTAGACCACCTCCGTTTCACAAGCAATTGCCTCCCTTATAATGATTGTTAGAACAGAATGAGGAAGCGATGGTTCTGCGGTGGTGACTTCCCCTTCAGAGAGATGATAACTATTAACCATCACCACAAAGTCATTGTCTCTGATGTACGAGGACCGGACAGTAGATACGGCCCCACCTGGACATACCATACAGACCTGGAGACTCTCCTGCATCTCCAGCAATGACAAACTCTCACACTGCAGCCGAAGCAAACCAGCTGATGAGGTCCAGATGGACACGACGAGAACATAGTACTAGTGCTGTACATATAACTGGCCAGACCACACATGGAGTACTGTGGACAGTACTGGGCACCAGTACAGAAGAAGGTACCGCAGGGGCCGAAAAGAATACCAATGATGGGATCATTTAGCTTGGAAAAAAGACGGCTGAGGGGGGATATAATAACTATACAGAGAGTGCTCTCTACTGTAGGAGTGCTCACACGATGGAGTGTCTACTGTAAGAGCAGTCACACTATGGAGGTCTCTACTGTAGGAGTGCTCACACGATGGAGTGTCTACTGTAAGAGCAGTCACACTATGGAGGTCTACTATAAGAGTGGTCGCATTATGGAGTGTCTACTGTAAGATCAGTCACACTATGGAGTGTCTACTGTAAGAGTGGTCGCATTATGGAGTGTCTACTATAAGAGTGGTCGCATTATGGAGTGTCTACTATAAGAGTGGTCGCATTATGGAGTGTCTACTGTAAGAGCAGTCACACTATGGAGGTCTACTATAAGAGTGGTCGCATTATGGAGTGTCTACTGTAAGAGCGGTCACACTATGGAGTGTCTACTATAAGAGCGGTCACACTATGGAGTGTCTACTGTAAGAGCAGTCACACTATGGAGGTCTACTATAAGAGTGGTCGCATTATGGAGTGTCTACTATAAGAGTGGTCGCATTATGGAGTGTCTACTATAAGAGCGGTCACACTATGGAGTGTCTACTGTAAGAGCAGTCACACTATGGAGGTCTACTATAAGAGTGGTCGCATTATGGAGTGTCTACTGTAAGAGCGGTCACACTATGGAGTGTCTACTGTAAGAGCGGTCACATTATGGAGTGTCTACTGTAAGAGCAGTCACACTATGGAGTCTCTACTGTAAGAGCGGTCACACTATGGAGTGTCTACTGTAAGAGCGGTCACACTATGGAGTGTCTACTGTAAGAGCAGTAACACTATGGAGGGTCTACTGTAAGAGTGGTCGCATTATGGAGGTCTCTACTGTAAGAGCAGTCACACTATGGAGGTCTCTACTGTAGGAGTGCTCACACGATGGAGTGTCTACTGTAAGAGCAGTCACACTATGGAACTCTATACTGTAAGAGCAGTCACACTATGGAGTCTATACTGTAAGAGCAGTCACACTATGGAGGTCTCTACTGTAAGAGCGGTCACACTATGGAGGTCTCTACTGTAAGAGCGTTCACACTGTGGAGGTCTCTACTGTAAGAACAGTCACACTGTGGAGGTCTCTACTGTAAGAGCACTCACACTATGGAGGTCTCTACTGTAAGAGCACTCACACTATGGAGATCTCTACTGTAAGAGCAGTCACACTGTGGAGGTCTCTACTGTAAGAGCAGTCACACTATGGAGGTCTCTACTGTAAGAGCACTCACACTATGGAGATCTCTACTGTAAGAGCGGTCACACTATGGAGGTCTCTACTGTAAGAGCAGTCACACTATGGAGGTCTCTACTGTAAGAGCACTCACACTATGGAGGTCTCTACTGTAAGAACAGTCACACTATGGAGTCTCTACTGTAAGAGCGGTCACATTAAGAAGTCACTACTGTAAGAGCAGTCACACTATGGAGGTCTCTACTGTAAGAGCAGTCACACTATGGAAATCTCTACTGTAAGAGCAGTCACACTATGGAGATCTCTACTGTAAGAGCAGTCACACTATGGAGATCTCTACTGTAAGAGCAGTCACACTATGAAGGTCTCTACTATAAGAGCAGTCACACTATGGTGGTCTACTATAAAGGCCCCTTTCACACGAGCGAGTTTTCTGCGTGGGTGCAATGCGTGATGTGAACGCATAGCACCCGCACTGAATCCTGACCCATTCATTTCTATGGGTCTGTGTACATGAGCGTTTTTTTTTCACGCATCAGTTCTGAGATGCCTGAAAAATGCAGCACGTTCTATATTCTGCGTTTTTCACGCAGCCCTGACCCCATAGAAATGAATGGGGCTTCAGTGAAAAATGCATTGCATCCGCAAGCAAGTGCGGGTGCGATGCGTTTTTTACTGATGATTGCTAAGAGATGTTGTTTGTAAACCTTCAGTTTTTTATCACGGAAAAAATGCGGAAAAAACTGAACGCAATCGCAGACAAAACTGACTGAACTTGCTTGCAAAATGGTGCGAGTTTCACTGAACGCATCCGGAGCCAATCCGTCACGCTCGTGTGAAAGAGGCCTAAGAGTGGTCACATTATGGGGGTCTCTACTGTAAGAGCAGTCACATTATAGAGGTCTCTACTGTAAGAGCAGTCACACAATGACACAATGGAGGTCTCTACTGTAAGAGCGATCACATTATGAAGTCTCACACTATGGAGTGTCTACTGTAAGAGTGATCACATTATGAAGTCACTACTTTAAGAGCACCCAAACTATGGAGTCTCTACTGTAAGAGCAGTCACACTATGGAGGTCTCTACTGTAAGAGCAGTCACACTATGGAGGTCTCTACTGTAAGAGCGGTCACATTATGAAGTCACTACTTTAAGAGCACCCAAACTATGGAGTCTCTACTGTAAGAGCAGTCACACTATAGAGTCTCTACTGTAAGAGCACTCACACTATGGAGGTCTCTACTGTAAGAGCACTCACACTATGGAGTATCTACTGTAAGAGCACTCACACTATGGAGTATCTACTGTAAGAGCAGTCACACTATGGAGTATCTACTGTAAGAGCACTCACACTATGGAGTATCTACTGTAAGAGCACTCACACTATGGAGTATCTACTGTAAGAGCACTCACACTATGGAGTATCTACTGTAAGAGCAGTCACACTATGGAGTATCTACTGTAAGAGCACTCACACTATGGAGTATCTACTGTAAGAGCACTCACACTATGGAGTATCTACTGTAAGAGCACTCACACTATGGAGTATCTACTGTAAGAGCACTCACACTATGGAGTATCTACTGTAAGAGCACTCACACTATGGAGTATCTACTGTAAGAGCACCCACACTATAGAGTCTCTACTGTAAGAGCACTCACACTATGGAGGTCTCTACTGTAAGAGCACCCACACTATGGAGTATCTACTGTAAGAGCACCCACACTATAGAGTCTCTACTGTAAGAGCACTCACACTATGGAGGTCTCTACTGTAAGAGCAGTCACACTATGGAGTAT
This sequence comes from Bufo bufo, assembly GCF_905171765.1. NCBI lineage: Eukaryota > Metazoa > Chordata > Amphibia > Anura > Bufonidae > Bufo > Bufo bufo. Next base: position 9,379,821 of record NC_053391.1, read on the forward strand.
CTACTGTAAGAGCACTCACACTATGGAGGTCTCTACTGTAAGAGCAGTCACACTATGGAAATCTCTACTGTAAGAGCAGTCACACTATGGAGATCTCTACTGTAAGAGCAGTCACACTATGGAGATCTCTACTGTAAGAGCAGTCACACTATGGAGATCTCTACTGTAAGAGCAGTCACACTATGGAGATCTCTACTGTAATAGCAGTCACACTATGGAGTCGCTACTGTAAGAGCACTAACACTATGGAGTAACTACTGTAAGAGCAGTCAAACTATGGGGGTCTCTACTGTAAGAGCAGTCACACAATGGAGGTCTCTATTGTAAGAGCGATCACATTATGAAGTCACTACTGTAAGAGCAGTCGCACTATGGATTCTTTACAGTAAGAGCAGTCACACTATGGAGGTCTCTACTGTAAGAGCAGTGACATTATGGAGCTCTCTACTGTAAGGCGCTCACACCATGTAGTCTCTACTGTAAGAGCAGTGACATTATGGAGTCTCTACTGTAAGAGCAGTGACATTATGGAGCTCTCTACTGTAAGAGCGGTGACACTATGTAGGTCTCTACCACACAATGTTCATTCATTCAAAAAGTGAGGGGTTCGGGATGAGTATAAATACAAGTTGTGGGCACCATGTAGAAGGTGCTGCACCTATAACCTCCTCTCTCCTTCTTTCCTCTTTGTCACATTCTCTCCTCCTTTCTTCCTGCCTCTTCCGATAACAGGCCGAACATCACATTGAAGACTTCAAGAGCACCACAAAAAATCCCCCTGTTCAAAAAAAGAATTTAATTTGCCATAATCTTCACTTCAATCCCACCTCAGTCTAAAATATAGAACTGTGTCTCCATGGCAACAGACAACAAACAATCGGTGTGTAGTCATACGCACTGCCACCTGTCCACTTCCTCTCGATTACATACATTCATGTGATAGATGGATGGATCAGACTATTCATAGAGACACACAAGTCTGCATAGGAGCTGTATACACAAAAATAAATGGAGTCAAATTGAAAGTAGTGCTATACCTACATAACTCAGGTGTGGCTCTCAATCTGGAGCGTCACAATGATTATCAATTTGAATTGACATGGGATGCATTTTAGGAGCTAAGTCCCCCTGTATTCACAGCAGGTCTCCCCTTGCTTTGCTAGTGACCAATGGACTCTTAACAAAAAGGGGTTGCCCGATCCATTACAGAAAAAGAAGCAAATATTTCCACCTTCTACAGTAGTCTGATCACGTTCTCTGTGCATGAACCCATCAATTATGATGAATGCTGATCCTTATCTCTAGAATTGCTGCAGGGCACAAGGTTCTGCTGTGTGAATCACGATAACACGTGTAAATCTGGAGTACTACACAAAAAATACTACATTTAGTGACGCCCCCTCCTCACACTGTCGTGCATTTCACAAAAGGAAAAGAATGAGGGAAATGCAAATATGAAAACCTTAAGTCCGAGGAGCCAGATAGAGGATGGTGATTGGTCAACGAGGGAGCCAATCACTAAATGATTATAAAATGACCACCTCCACTGAACAGAATTGAGGATGAGCTGCTGCCCCCTAGCTATAGCCTGCTGAAGAGAATATCCATTACTTCATGCTAGGAACATCCTGTTCTATATCTGCTGAGGTATGTTCCTTTTCAGGGCAATGAAGGGGCCCAACAGCTGCCCAGCTCTATTACTGAATCATCCCTGCACTCTACCAGGAGTACAAAAAGACAGGAACACAGAGAGTAGAGGGCCCCTGTGCAAAAATACTATGTGGGCCCCTTATCAAGAGTGAGGAGCTCATCAAGGTATTTACTTCTTACAATCACTCTGTAGCCAATATTTCATCTGATGTATCCATCAGTAATTTTGAGCCAGGAGAACCTTGATGACCTTCATTTAATGTAGTATGGACTCCCCTTAGGTACAGGGTCACAGTCTTCCTTTACAGGTTTCACCGATTGTATGCCTGTCCCTCTAATAGGACATTGCTGCATAAGGAGCATTGGACCGGGTAACATTGGACCCAGCACCAGTACAAGAAAGGCCACTCTCTTGCTCTACACAACATAGGAACGTCTAGATTTTACCGCAATCCCAGGTCATATCATGAATAATGGCTGGACATAAATCCCAGCAGCAAAAAACTTACCCTGGGTTGTCCTCCACAGACCCACTGTGAATGGGATGGAATTGGAAAACTCCAGGCGTGGCCCAGGCTCAGAAACATTAATGGTTTCTTCAAAGGTTTAGGAGAAGACAACCTCATCTGGAGGTGACTTTGGACACTAGGGTCCCAAACACCCTATTCGATGTCCTCTGTGTGCAATAAAAGTGGACGACCACATGTTCTGCATACAAGAAGCGTGCACCCCATTTCCTCAGGTGGTGACAAGGAACCTTAATCCAACATTGTTGAGACCTGCTGTATAGTAAGGAACTGGCCTCACCAGACCATGGTCCTCAGCCAAGCAAGTGGGGCCAATTTATGCTAATTACAATATATTGGCTATGCCATGACCCCCTCCCCCCGTACAGCCGGACGACCCTTCAGTGTTCTAGTTGGTTACTGTATTTTTTTGCACGAAGCTGTCATATTGCAGAAATCCCACGTGTGAACGTGTACACTCACTGTCTCTTCTAGATGCCATTTGCTGTGCAAGAAAAACATGTTTTTGAGCGATTCTATAGTAAATGAACTGTAAGTGGTTGTGGCGTTTATTTTGTTCCCCGGCAGTTATATTACAGCAGAAAAGAAAAAAAGAGCGTTGTGAGTACGGGGGAACCATCTGTGAACAACAAGAAGAGTCAGTGTAATGAGAGGAACGGGGGATAGAACCGACAGATGAAGAAAAAACACCCAGCACATTCAATATTGACTGAACCGTCTGAACGCTTTTCCACGCCACTTTATTCAGATTTATTCCCATCTAAACTTGATATTGAACTGGTAAAACTTTCCGTACATTAAAAAGTACAAATGTTGCCTCTTCTGCCAAGGAGCAGCTGTGCACACTGGGACTATTGAGGAGCCGCAGATTCCACCATCTTAGCTCCTTAGCAGAGGGACGATTGTTCCTGCACATCTTTCTGCTGCAAACCAACTCCAGGAGAACCTCAGCCCAAAGACTGGAGAAAGACCTAGGAGTCTTTCCTGCTCCGAGGAGCTTCAGTAGTGGCTGTATATATCTGTATGTAGTAATCTCCTGAGCTCCCTCTAGTGGTGGCTGTATATATCTGTATACCGTAATCTCCTGACCTCCCTCTAGTGATGGCTGTATATATCTGTATACAGTAATCTCCTGAGCTCCCTCTAGTGGTGGCTGTATATATCTGTATGCAGTAATCTCCTGAGCTCCCTCTAGTGGTGGCTGTATATTTCTGTATGTGGTAAAGTCCTGAGCTCCCTCTAGTGGTGGCTGTATATCTCTGTATGTAGTAATCTCCTGAGCTCCCTCTAGTGGTGGCTGTATATATCTGTATGTAGTAATCTCCTGAGCTCCCTCTAGTGGTGGCTGTATATATCTGTATGTAGTAATCTCCTGAGCTCCCTCTAGTGGTGGCTGTATATATCTGTATACCGTAATCTCCTGACCTCCCTCTAGTGGTGGCTGTATATATCTGTATACAGTAATCTCCTGAGCTCCCTCTAGTGGTGGCTGTATATATCTGTATGCAGTAATCTCCTGAGCTCCCTCTAGTGGTGGCTGTATATTTCTGTATGTGGTAAAGTCCTGAGCTCCCTCTAGTGGTGGCTGTATATCTCTGTATGTAGTAATCTCCTGAGCTCCCTCTAGTGGTGGCTGTATATATCTGTATGTAGTAATCTCCTGAGCTCCCTCTAGTGGTGGCTGTATATATCTGTATGTAGTAATCTCCTGAGCTCCCTCTAGTGGTGGCTGTATATATCTGTATATAGTAATCTCCTGAGCTCCCTCTAGTGGTGGCTGTATATATCTGTATGTAGTAATCTCCTGAGCTCCCTCTAGTGGTGGCTGTATATATCTGTATGTAGTAATCTCCTGAGCTCCCTCTAGTGGTGGCTGTATATAGCTGTATGTAGTAACCTCCTGAGCTCCCTCTTGTGGTGGCTGTATATATCTGTATGTAGTAACCTCCTGAGCTCCCTCTAGTGGTGACTGTATATATCCGTATGTAGTAATCTCCTGAGCTCCCTCTAGTGGTGGATGTATATATCTGTATGTAGTAATCTCCTGAGCTCCCTCTAGTGGTGGCTGTATATAGCTGTATGTAGTAACCTCCTGAGCTCCCTCTTGTGGTGGCTGTATATATCTGTATGCAGTAATCTCCTGAGCTCACTCTAGTGGTGGCTGTATATATCTGTATGCAGTAATCTCCTGAGCTCCCTCTAGTGGTGGCTGTATATATCTGTATGCAGTAATCTCCTGAGCTCCCTCTAGTGGTGGCTGTATATATCTGTATGTAGTAATCTCCTGAGCTCCCTCTAGTGGTGGCTGTATATATCTGTATGCAGTAATCTCCTGAGCTCCCTCTAGTGGTAGCTGTATATATCTGTATGTAGTAATCTCCTGAGCTCACTCTAGTAATGGCTGTATATATCTGTATGCAGTAATCTCCTGAGCTCCCTCTAGTGGTGGCTGTATATATCTGTATGTAGTAATCTCCTGAGCTCCCTCTAGTGGTGGCTGTATATATATGTATGTAGTAATCTCCTGAGCTCACTCTACTGGTAGCTGTATATATCTGTATGTAGTAATTTCCTGAGCTCCCTCTACTGGTAGCTGTATATATCTGTATGTAGTAATCTCCTGAGCTCCCTCTAGTGGTGGCTGTATATATCTGTATGCAGTAATCTCCTGAGCTCCATCTAGTGGTGGCTGAATATAACTGTATGTGGTAATCTCCTGAGCTCCCTCTAGTGGTGGCTATGAATATCTGTGTGTAGTAATCTCCTGAGCTCCCTCTAGTGGTAGCTGTACATAGTACAGAAACGAAGGCATGACTCTGACCGCTGTGCGCAGGACATATGTTACACGGACACTGTGACAGTAAAATAGTCTCCTTTAGATCACATTTCCCCTGGGCTGGCAGGCATGCAGGGGCTTGTAGCACAAGAGCAGTCGGCCTGGCAGCAGTGGTTAACTACCTTCCTTCTTTTCTGGAAAGATGGCTCATTATTTGCTTTACCAATCACACATCTAATAAATTGTTTACGTTCGGTGCAAAGTTCCTTCATAAGTCATGGAGGACACGGTAACTCTACGGGGAAGAAAAATATTTGGAGGGAACTTCACGTGGCATTGTGCAAATCTTTATCCATTAGAAGGCTCTCCTAAAAAGTGTTGGAGACTTGTGGTGGCAGAGGCACAATGTAAAAGATTCCCCTTATGTCCTCCCATTATCACACCGCTACTTCCTATTAGCCACAAGCCATGTCCACGAAGCAGAAACCCCTGCCCATCAGCTGTTTGAAGAAGCTGTGGCGCTCTGTTGAGCACTGTGGCAGCTTACCAAGCACAGTGCTGTACATTGTATAGTGGCAGTGCTTGGTACTGCAGCACAGGGCCATTCACTGCATGTGACCACTGAACGTGACATCATTGGAGTGCCGTGGCCTCCTCAAACTGCTGATTTGCAAAAGTTCTAGGTGTCGGACCCCACTTATCTGAGGACAGGACATCAGTATTAAACTCTTGGAAAACTCCCCTAAGAACTGAAAGAAAATGTAGATCTATGGTGATACCCTGCCAGGACCTTCCTGCTCAGTGATATTACTCAGATATTTCGAATTAAAATTTTTAGCATTGTTTACAACCTGGAATGAAGGTCCTGGCAGGGTACAACACTGATATCAGGTTCATCAGCTGCACCTTTAGCCAGTCAGATTATCAGAAAAAGCATTCACAAGGTCCTGGAAGGGTACAACCCTGATATCTCCAATTAGAATTTCAGCAGAGTTTATAAACTGGAACAAGAACACTTGCAAACTCAGGTAAGGACCTGTTCAAATACGCTCAGTTGTATCTGTGACGGATTTTTGTGGTTCCCCATAGAGCCCACCAACATATTACAGCCCATTGCTTTGATGAAAAAAATAAAAATCGCAACACAGACAGCACTTTTTGCCAGTTGATTATGAGTGAACCTGCGACGGAGGCTCCAACGCAGCCGCTTATTACATTTCCTGTAAGACACCTTCTCTGATTATTTTTTTTCTAATCAGAATTACCTGATAATTGGACTTAATCCACCAGCGTCCCGGGGGATGCTGGATTAAAGGCCTGTTTTGCGCCCTGTGCTTTACTGTATGTTCTAGGGTTATGATGGTGTCACATTTTTGGAATCTGAACGGTATTGCTGGGATATACACTAATTCAGTCTCTCGCTGAACCTCTGGCTAAACACCCGTGACTGTTTTGTCTGCTTTTCATCCGTCTTTGTAGAAAATTAGTACATGACCCCCATAGGGTTTCACCTTCAGCTGAACCTCTTTGTTGTCACAACGTACAGAATATGTGAATTCTGCTTTTTTTGATCATTGAGTGATGGAGCTAATAATTTGATATATTGCTGCCCTAGAGACGGACATTCACAGAAGATGTGAGGAAAAAAAATGAAAGTGCCGACATAATTAGATCCTCATTTACCAAAATCTTGAAAAATACAAACATCATTTGTGAGAAGCCTTAAAGAAGGCAGCTAATGACCACATGACGTGCACAAGGTGCCTGTCCTCCTTCCTTTCACATAGACAAGTATAAAAAGATGTACCGTATATCTTTAATCCACTTGTCTGTAATTTAATTAAAATGAGTTAAAGCCCCCTGGAGCAACTGGACTCCGACGAACCTCAACAAGCGAGGAGACCTTTAGCTGAACCTTACTTCTATAGATATGGACTGTTTTAGCGGTTGTGCCATCTGTCCCTGTGATTGGACGGCTTCGTACATTGATGAGACGCTGCTGATGTTACCCATAGGCTTTTTAATTTACCTTTCACAGTCTATTTTCAGGTGCAGGTCACGAGCCCTTATCATCCACCAAATTCTTCAGTGGGGGACAATGAAACATATGTCTGGTCTTCCTATTCTTTCCATATAGTTCAGCTCCAGGCTGCAGATATATTGTTTTCCATGGAAAGTCAAATTGGAGAAGTTAGATACTTTTTCTCCAGAATGGATTTCACCGCTGAAGTGTCCTTCACAACAAAATATAGACAATCTATAAATGCAGGTGAAGGTTCGAGGCCACCTGACACAGCCCAGAGGGGAGAATAAAGAGGTGGTCACTTTTACCAAGCCTGTCTCTGCATAATGAGGGATGGAAGAAAGAGGACATTGTGATCTACTGCCAGGGAGAGCAGAGAAGATGAAAGGGATGACTGCTCAGTGACTAGGTGACAAATAATCTAGGCCCTGAAGAGGTAATATGGCTGACAGTGGCTCGCAGACAGCTACTTCCTGCCCCAGAAACTGAAGGCAGGAGAACGATCAGCTAAGCGCAAAAGAGAAGGAAACTGCACACAGTGACTGCGCAGGAGGGAGAGACTGCACAGGAGGGAGAGACTGCACACAATGACTGCACAGGATGGAGAGACTGCACACAGTGGCTGCACAGGATGGAGAGACTGCACAGGAGGGAGAGACTGCACACAATGACTGCACAGGATGGAGAGACTGCACAGGAGGGAGAGACTGCACAGGAGGGAGAGACTGCACAGGAGGGAGAGACTGCACACAGTGACTGCACAGGATGGAGAGACTGCACACAGTGGCTGCACAGGATGGAGAGACTGCACAGGAGGGAGAGACTGCACAGGAGGGAGAGACTGCACACAATGACAGCACAGGATGGAGAAACTGCAGACAGTGACTGCACAGGAGGGAGAGACGGCATACAGTGATTGTGCAGGAGGAAGAGACTGCACAGGAGGGAGAGACTGCACAGGAGGGAGAGACTGCATACAGTGATTGTGCAGGAGGAAGAGACTGCACACAGTGACTGTACAGGAGGGAGAGACTGCACACAGTGGCTGCACAGAATGGAGAGACTGCACAGGAGGGAGAGACTGCACACAATGACTGCACAGGATGGAGAGACTGCACACAATGACTGCACAGGATGGAGAGACTGCACAGGAGGGAGAGACTGCACACAATGACTGCACAGGATGGAGAGACTGCACAGGAGGGAGAGACTGCACACAGTGGCTGCACAGAATGGAGAAACTGCAGACAGTGACTGCACAGGAGGGAGAGACTGCATACAGTGATTGTGCAGGAGGAAGAGACTTCACAGGAGGGAGAGACTGCACAGGAGGGAGAGACTGCATACAGTGATTGTGCAGGAGGAAGAGACTGCACACAGTGACTGTACAGGAGGGAGAGACTGCACACAGTGGCTGCACAGAATGGAGAGACTGCATAGGAGGGAGAGACTGCATACAGTGACTGCACAGGAGGGAGAGACTGTACACAGTGACTGTACAGGAGGGAGAGACTGCACACAATGACTGTACAGGAGGAAGAGACTGCACAGGAGGGAGAGACTGCACACAATGACTGCACAGGATGGAGAGACTGCACAGAATGGAGAAACTGCAGACAGTGACTGCACAGGAGGGAGAGACTGCACACAGTGACTGTACAGGAGGGAGAGACTGCACATAGTGACTGCACACGATAACTTCACAGAATGGAGAGACTACACACAGTGATGCACAGGAGGAAGAGACTGCACACAGTGATTGTACAGGAGGGAGAGACTGCACACAGTGACTGTACAGGAGGGAGAGACTGCACACAATGACTGTACAGGAGGGATAGACTGCACACAGTGACTGTACAGGAGGGATAGACTGCACACAGTGACTGTACAGGAGGGAGAGACTGCACACAATGACTGTACAGGAGGAAGAGACTGCACAGGAGGGAGAGACTGCACACAATGACTGCACAGGATGGAGAGACTGCACAGAATGGAGAAACTGCAGACAGTGACTGCACAGGAGGGAGAGACTGCACACAGTGACTGTACAGGAGGGAGAGACTGCACATAGTGACTGCACACGATAACTTCACAGAATGGAGAGACTACACACAGTGATGCACAGGAGGAAGAGACTGCACACAGTGATTGTACAGGAGGGAGAGACTGCACACAGTGACTGTACAGGAGGGAGAGACTGCACACAATGACTGTACAGGAGGGATAGACTGCACACAGTGACTGTACAGGAGGGATAGACTGCACACAGTGACTGTACAGGAGGGAGAGACTGCACACAATGACTGTACAGGAGGGAGAGATTGCACACAGTGACTGTACAGGAGGGAGAGACTGCACACAGTGACTGTACAGGAGGGAGAGACTGCACACAGTGACTGTACAGGAGGGAGAGACTGCACACAGTGACTGTACAGGAGGGAGAGACTGCACACAGTGACTGTACAGGAGGGAGAGACTGCACACAGTGACTGTACAGGAGGGAGAGACTGCACACAGTGACTGTACAGGAGGGAGAGACTGCACACAGTGACTGTACAGGATGGAGAGACTGCACACAGTGACTGTACAGGAGGGAGAGACTGCACACAGTGACTGCACACGATAACTTCACAGAATGGAGAGACTACACACAGTGATGCACAGGAGGAAGAGACTGCACACAGTGATTGTACAGGAGGGAGAGACTGCACACAATGACTGTACAGGAGGGAGAGACTGCACACAGTGACTGTACAGGAGGGAGAGACTGCACACAGTGACTGTACAGGAGGGAGAGACTGCACACAGTGACTGTACAGGATGGAGAGACTGCACACAGTGACTGTACAGGAGGGAGAGACTGCACACAGTGACTGCACACGATAACTTCACAGAATGGAGAGACTACACACAGTGATGCACAGGAGGAAGAGACTGCACACAGTGATTGTACAGGAGGGAGAGACTGCACACAATGACTGTACAGGAGGGAGAGACTGCACACAGGGACTGCACAGGAGGAACAGACCACACACAGTGACTGTGCAGGAGGAAGAGACTGCATACTGTTACTACAATGGAGGAAGAGACTGCACACAGTTAATGCACAGTGCCACAGGAATGAATGGAGTATCTAAAGAAATGATGTCTCAAAGATGTGGAAACTGGAGCAGTGCTGATGGGAGCCTGGCGTGTTAAAGAGCAAGATGGTTGAGGTCCCTCCTCCTCCAGAGATGGAGTAGAGCAGGGACGGCCAACCTGTGGCTCTCCAGCTGTTGCAAAACTACAACTCCCAGCATGCCCAGACCGCCTACAGCTAGCAGCCTACAGCAGGGCATGGTGGGAGTTGTAGTTTTACAACAGCTGGAGAGCCGCAGGTTGGCCATGCCTGGAGTAGAGCATCCCTTTAAATATTACAGAACAGCTGCTAGAACTACAGGACTCTGTATGTACCCCATGGATATTTCTGCTGAGCGGGCGCGCGATCCAATGAAAGGGAGAAGTTGGGAGAGTGAAGGATTCATAAATTGTTTCTGGTATAAAAAACAAAAAAGTGAGGTTTGGCGTTCGCACAGACCGGCGCACTCATTGTGAGGGCTTCATTCATCACAATACTAAGTGCATTCTGAAAGCTGTGAAGGTCAAGCGCCTAATGAGGATGAATCTGTCCAAAAATTCAATGGCAGTGCAATGGGTTCCGGTAGAAATTTTAACGCCATACCGCTATAGATTACCTGACCGCCAAACAATAACACTCAGGGAAAGAAGGAGAGGGTCTATTCACAACCGCTGCGCATCCAGACAGTTGTTTTTGGGAAGCCAGTGACTCATTCCATTATGATGGTGCTGTACATCTTGTACTATTGTCCTGCTTTATCCTTGGGAAACAAAACGTGATGGGATGAGAGGCTGGCAATGGAGGACTGGTCGTCCACGTGCCTTCTATGGGGCCCGCAGTGAGTCCTCCCCACTCCTGTATCTCCATTATTAGCTGCTAAATCTAAGCAGTGAGCACAGATTAAGAAAGGCAGAGGAACAAGCCTCACCTGAGCCTCACCTATCCCTCCACTATAATAAGGGGTGCGCTAGTTTTTAGCAAACATGGCCGCTGAGAAAATCTAGTGCTCAACTGCTTTGAGTAGATGGTTTCCGTACAGATTGTTCTGCATGGGATCTGGTGCACACATCAAGCATGGGGGTGCACCCCCTCCCTGTCCCCACCTACCAATCCACTGTAAAAGAGAAGGATGCCATGACCCTTGGGTTCATGTATGGTCAGACTGTCCTGACAAGCCACACGTCCTTACCTTTCTCAAAATGTCATTAATGACTCAAATCTCTCAGTGTGCAAATCAATATGTTCCAGGAAAACCTTCGGCAGGGTGCAGCTCACATCACGGCCACTAGATGGCCACATGTAGACACCTGCAGCATAAACAACTCCCAACAGAATATCGCAAAATCCTGTTTTTTATCTCTCCAAAGCTGGTCGTCTCACAGCATACATCTTAGGAAACGTAAAACCAACAGGTAAGGGCACATCTTGAAGACCAGTGATTGGGTAAAGATTTGGGGACAACCCAAGATTCTACTAATTGATCCTGGTTGAGGTTGCCTTTACTTAATTAGTAGAGAGAGGCGTGATGTGACTACTAGGGGACACTAAGCGCAGGAATTTTCTCATATCTGCTCTTGCGGGGCAGAATACTGGGAAATGGAAGGAGGAGAAGGACTTCAAAAATGGCCTCCAGAGCCAGAGGGATATCTCTGAGCCTACTGTCCCCTATTAGCTGCAGCGATTCTGATTAGTGTCCATGGCCGTCAAGATTTGATGCTGAACTAGAAGGTAATTCCTAAAATATTATTACGTGACATCGACAGAATGCAAAACCCTGCTTGACCCCTGAAGAAGTGAAAGGAGAAGACCACCACAAGACCCTCACAACTCAGGACATGGCTGCTGGAAAACCTGAGCTCACTGCTGAATATTCTATAAAGTGAGGGGGATAAAGGAAGACAAATAACCAGATACTAACCATAAAGAAAAGAGATACCAGCTATTTAAAGGGAACCTGACACCATGAAAATGCTAAATAATCTGCAGGCAGCCTGTTATAGAGCAGGAGGAGCTGAGCAGATTGAGGCATAGCTATACGGGAAAAGATTCAGTAAAACATGTAATTTCTACATATAAATCACTGCTCATTCTGAGATGTGAAGTCCAGGAGGCGGAGCTATCAGTGACTGACAGCCCTCTCCCTATGACTGTGTATACAGAGGTAGCTGTCAGTCACTGATAGCTCCGCCTCCTGGACTTCAGAGCTGAGAATGTTTAGGAATTTAAATGAATAAAATATAAGTTTTAGTAAATCTTTTCCAATAAAACTATATATAAATCTGCTCAGCTCCTCCTGCTCTATAACATGATAGCTTCAGCTCAGGCGCCATGTTCAACATGACTGGTTCCTTTTAAGCTGTATATCGATTATGAGGCTCCTCTTAATTTTATATCTGTCAGGACCATGATCGTCTTCCATTTGTGGTTCTTGCCCTTCCTGAAAATCGGCCCCCCCATGCACTCACTACTGTTTTAAACAAATAGCCAATCTTAAAGAAGGTTTTCTGGGGCCCAGCATGCCCCGCAAATCAACCTTAAGTACACACAATTTGCCTGTAGGAGACTGTTTGGAAGATACTTACTGTTCCAAAATGGATTGGATCGGTCGCTCGAAAACCTGGTCCTCTTCTGGAAATCCAGCTTCCTCTGATATCACATCCCTCACCAGGTTTCTGGCCTCGGCCATGGAAAGGACGTCACTTCCGCTGTGGACGGGGCCACAAACATTCCATTGCCTGGCACATGAACCAACTTCTGAGTCCACCTCATCTGCACATGGACCAGGGAGATGAATGGTTCTGGCCCTGTTCGCAGTGGTAGTGACGACCTGTCCATATCCCAGACCAGTAATCCGGTTAAGGACGTGAAATTAAAGTATGGCGAATTTTCAAAAGTGGAGTATCACGGCCAATTTCAAAATGATAGTATATTACAAATTTTCATTTGCAGGTGCGTTATGTGTATTTACAGGGGTTTTCTGAGACTTTTATACTAATGACCTATGCTCTGGATAAGTCATCACCATCTGAAAGGCGGGGGTCCTTCTAACTAACTATCTAATGTGTATAGGGGTGACCCAACTCTCCCCTAATGTTAGGAGAAAGAAGGACTGGGTATGATGAGCCAAGGATGCATGTATATTAGAGAGTCCTTCGGGCCGGCCTCTGGGAAAGGCACAGTAAGGCTCCATTGGACTGCGGCTATTCAAATAACGCTAGAGACAAAGTAATGGCGCGAGTCACAGTGCGGAGAGAGAATGGCGCATGCGCTGTGTGCTCTACGTCTTCGCAGAAAGCTGCACAAACAGCACAACAAAGGATGGGGCTTTCTCAACAGAGTCAAATAGTTTAGAAGAATTGCAGGAATTTCTGTTTGCTCATGTAACAACACAAGGTCACCTTTCCTTCACCTACGTCCAATTACTAAATTCTTTGTTTCATGCACACTAATAACGATGTTGAGAGGAACAAAGGTAAGGTCGCGGGTACTTACCAGACTGCCGAGCCGCTTTATCTCTCTGTTTTGTTAAGGTGCTGAGATTTCACTATCCAAATGTAACTCCAGGCAGCCTGAAAAGAAACAGGTTAAAATATCTCTCCGTTATAATTGGTATTTCAGATTTAATTAAAAATTAAACTTTCATAATGTTTCACCATGCAAAGCAATGCACCATCAGTCAAGCGTGACTTTTTTGGTGACAAAAAAAAAAAAAAGCTCTTTGTAGAATATATTTTATAATGAAAGAGGTGGGAGGCGGCAGAGGAGACAAAAGGACGCAAAGAAAGATGGCAAAAAAAAAATATAAAAGAAATAAAGAAAAAAGACGTAGAGGAAATGTTATTTTATTTTTTTTGTGCCCTGAATAACAATCTACATATTTTATGGGTGATAAACGGCAGATGAGGCAGTAAAATACAGGAGGGGTGGAGGAAAGAATCCGCATGACAACTGGTTCAGATCAATACCCTAGGCCACCAGAGGCAGTATTATTGCAGTAATATTCTTGTACATAGGAGCAGTATTATAGTAGTTATATTCTTGTACATAGGAGGCAGTATTATAGTAGTTATATTATTGTACATAGGAGCAGTATTATAGTAGTTATATTCTTGTACATAAGAGCAGTATTATAGTAGTTATATTCTTGTACATAGGAGCAGTATTTTAGTAGTTATATTCTTGTACATAGGAGGCAGTATTATAGTAGTTATATTCTTGTACATAGGAGCAGTATTATAGTAGTTATATTCTTGTACATAGGAGCAGTATTATAGTAGTTATATTATTGTACATAGGAGGCAGTATTATAGTAGTTATAGTCTTGTACATAGGAGCAGTATTATAGTAGTTATATTATTGTACATAGGAGCAGTACTATAGTAGTTATATTCTTGTACATAGGAGACAGTATTATAGTAGTTATAGTCTTGTACATAGGAGCAGTATTATAGTAGTTATATTATTGTACATAGGAGCAGTAATATAGTAGTTATATTCCTGTACATAGGAGCAGTATTATAGTAGTTATATTCTTGTACATAGGAGGCAGTATTATAGTAGTTATATTCTTGTACATAGGAGGCAGTATTATAGTAGTTATATTCTTGTACATAGGAAGCAGTATTATAGTAGTTATATTCTTGTACATAGGAGACAGTATTATAGTAGTTATAGTCTTGTACATAGGAGCAGTATTATAGTAGTTATATTCTTGTACATAGGAGGCAGTATTATAGTAGTTATATTCTTGTACATTGGAGGCAGTATTATAGTAGTTATATTCTTGTACATAGGAGCAGTATTATAGTAGTTATATTCTTGTATATAGGAGCAGTATTATAGAAGTTATATTCTTGTACATAGGAGCAGTATTATAGTAGTTATATTCTTGTACATAGGAGCAGTATTATAGTAGTTATATTCTTGTACATAGGAGCAGTATTATAGTAGTTATATTATTGTACATAGGAGGCAGTATTATAGTAGTTATAGTCTTGTACATAGGAGCAGTATTATAGTAGTTATATTATTGTACATAGGAAGCAGTATTATAGTAGTTATATTCTTGTACATAGGAGACAGTATTATAGTAGTTATAGTCTTGTACATAGGAGCAGTATTATAGTAGTTATATTCTTGTACATAGGAGCAGTATTATAGTAGTTATATTATTGTACATAGGAGACAGTATTATAGTAGTTATAGTCTTGTACATAGGAGCAGTATTATAGTAGTTATATTATTGTACATAGGAGGCAGTATTATAGTAGTTATATTCTTGTACATAGGAGAAAGTATTATAGTAGTTATAGTCTTGTACATAGGAGGCAGTATTATAGTAGTTATATTCCTGTACATAGGAGCAGTATTATAGTAGTTATATTCTTGTACATAGGAGCAGTATTATAGTAGTTATATTCTTGTACATAGGAGCAGCATTATAGTAGTTATATTCTTGTACATAGAAGGCAGTATTATAGTAGTTATATTCTTGAAAATAGGAGGCAGTATTATAGTAGTTATATTCTTGTACATAGAAGGCAGTATTATAGTAGTTATATTCTTGTACATAGGAGGCAGTATTATAGTAGTTATATTCTTGTACATAGAAGCAGTATTATAGTAGTAGTTTTATTCTTGTACATAGGAGCAGTATTATAGTAGTTATATTATTGTACATAGGAGGCAGTATTATAGGAGTTATATTCTTGTACATAGAAGCAGTATTATAGTAGTAGTTTTATTCTTGTACATAGGAGCAGTATTATAGTAGTTATATTCTTGTACATAGGAGCAGTATTATAGTAGTTATATTCTTGTACATAGGAGGCAGTATTATAGTAGTTATATTCCTGTACATAGGAGCAGTATTATAGTAGTTATATTCTTGTACATAGGAGCAGTATTATAGTAGTTATATTCTTGTACATAGGAGCAGTATTATAGTAGTTATATTCTTGTACATAGGAGCAGTATTATAGTAGTTATATTCTTGTACATAGGAGCAGTATTATAGTAGTTATATTCTTGTACATAGGAGGCAGTATTATAGTAGTTATATTCTTGTACATAGGAGGCAGTATTATAGTAGTTATATTCTTGTACGTAGGAGCAGTATTATAGTAGTTATATTCTTGTACATAGGAGCAGTATTATAGTAGTTATATTCTTGTACATAGGAGCAGTATTATAGTAGTTATATTCTTGTACATAGGAGCTGTATTATAGTAGTTATATTCTTGTACATAGGAGGCAGTATTATAGCAGTTATATTCTTGTACATAGGAGGCAGTATTATAGTAGTTATATTATTGTACATAGGAGGCAGTATTATAGTAGTTATAGTCTTGTACAAAGGAGCAGTATTATAGTAGTTATATTCTTGTACATAGGAGGCAGTGTTATAGTAGTTATATTCTTGTACATATGAGCAGTATTATAGTAGTTATATTATTGTACATAGGAGAAGTATTATAGTAGTTATATTCTTGTACATAGGAGCAGTATTATAGTAGTTATATTCTTGTACATAGGAGCAGTATTATAGTAGTTATATTCTTGTACATAGAAGGCAGTATTATAGTAGTTATATTCTTGTACATAGGAGGCAGTATTATAGTAGTTATATTCTTGTACATAGGAGCAGTATTATAGTAGTTATATTCTTGTACATAGGAGCAGTATTATAGTAGTTATACTCTTGTACATAGAAGGCAGTATTATAGTAGTTATATTCTTGAACTTAGGAGGCAGTATTATAGTAGTTATATTCTTGTACATAGAAGGCAGTATTATAGTAGTTATATTCTTGTACATAGGAGGCAGTATTATAGTAGTTATATTCTTGTACATAGAAGCAGTATTATAGTAGTAGTTTTATTCTTGTACATAGGAGCAGTATTATAGTAGTTATATTCTTGTACATAGGAGGCAGTATTATAGGAGTTATATTCTTGTACATAGAAGCAGTATTATAGTAGTAGTTTTATTCTTGTACATAGGAGCAGTATTATAGTAGTTATATTCTTGTACATAGGAGCAGTATTATAGTAGTTATATTCTTGTACATAGGAGGCAGTATTATAGTAGTTATATTCCTGTACATAGGAGCAGTATTATAGTAGTTATATTCTTGTACATAGGAGCAGTATTATAGTAGTTATATTCTTGTACATAGGAGCAGTATTATAGTAGTTATATTCTTGTACATAGGAGCAGTATTATAGTAGTTATATTCTTGTACATAGGAGGCAGTATTATAGTAGTTATATTCTTGTACATAGGAGGCAGTATTATAGTAGTTATATTCTTGTACGTAGGAGCAGTATTATAGTAGTTATATTCTTGTACATAGGAGCAGTATTATAGTAGTTATATTCTTGTACATAGGAGCAGTATTATAGTAGTTATATTCTTGTACATAGGAGCTGTATTATAGTAGTTATATTCTTGTACATAGGAGGCAGTATTATAGCAGTTATATTCTTGTACATAGGAGGCAGTATTATAGTAGTTATATTCTTGGACATAGGAGCAGTGTTATATTAGTTATATTCTTGTACATAGGAGCAGTATTATAGTAGTTATATTCTTGTACATAGGAGCAGTATTATAGTAGTTATATTCTTGTACAAAGGAGCAGTATTATAGTAGTTATATTCTTGTACATAGGAGGCAGTATTATAGTAGTTATATTCTTGTACATAGGAGGCAGTATTATAGTAGTTATATTCTTGTACATATGAGCAGTATTATAGTAGTTATATTCTTGTACATAGGAGCAGTATTATAGTAGTTATATTCTTGTACATAGGAGCAGTATTATAGTAGTTATATTCTTGTACATAGGAGCAGTATTATAGTAGTTATATTCTTGTACATAGGAACAGTATTATAGTAGTTATATTCTTGTACATAGGGGGCAGTATTACAGTAGTTATATTCTTCTACATAGGAGGAAGTATTATAGTAGTTATATTCTTGTACATAGGAGCAGTATTATAGTAGTTATATTCTTGTACATAGAAGGCAGTATTATAGTAGTTATATTCTTGAAAATAGGAGGCAGTATTATAGTAGTTATATTCTTGTACATAGAAGGCAGTATTATAGTAGTTATATTCTTGTACATAGGAGGCAGTATTATAGTAGTTATATTCTTGTACATAGAAGCAGTATTATAGTAGTAGTTTTATTCTTGTACATAGGAGCAGTATTATAGTAGTTATATTCTTGTACATAGGAGGCAGTATTATAGGAGTTATATTCTTGTACATAGAAGCAGTATTATAGTAGTAGTTTTATTCTTGTACATAGGAGCAGTATTATAGTAGTTATATTCTTGTACATAGGAGCAGTATTATAGTAGTTATATTCTTGTACATAGGAGGCAGTATTATAGTAGTTATATTCCTGTACATAGGAGCAGTATTATAGTAGTTATATTCTTGTACATAGGAGCAGTATTATAGTAGTTATATTCTTGTACATAGGAGCAGTATTATAGTAGTTATATTCTTGTACATAGGAGCAGTATTATAGTAGTTATATTCTTGTACATAGGAGCAGTATTATAGTAGTTATATTCTTGTACATAGGAGGCAGTATTATAGTAGTTATATTCTTGTACATAGGAGGCAGTATTATAGTAGTTATATTCTTGTACGTAGGAGCAGTATTATAGTAGTTATATTCTTGTACATAGGAGCAGTATTATAGTAGTTATATTCTTGTACATAGGAGCAGTATTATAGTAGTTATATTCTTGTACATAGGAGCTGTATTATAGTAGTTATATTCTTGTACATAGGAGGCAGTATTATAGCAGTTATATTCTTGTACATAGGAGGCAGTATTATAGTAGTTATATTATTGTACATAGGAGGCAGTATTATAGTAGTTATAGTCTTGTACAAAGGAGCAGTATTATAGTAGTTATATTCTTGTACATAGGAGGCAGTGTTATAGTAGTTATATTCTTGTACATATGAGCAGTATTATAGTAGTTATATTATTGTACATAGGAGAAGTATTATAGTAGTTATATTCTTGTACATAGGAGCAGTATTATAGTAGTTATATTCTTGTACATAGGAGCAGTATTATAGTAGTTATATTCTTGTACATAGAAGGCAGTATTATAGTAGTTATATTCTTGAACTTAGGAGGCAGTATTATAGTAGTTATATTCTTGTACATAGAAGGCAGTATTATAGTAGTTATATTCTTGTACATAGGAGGCAGTATTATAGTAGTTATATTCTTGTACATAAAAGCAGTATTATAGTAGTAGTTTTATTCTTGTACATAGGAGCAGTATTATAGTAGTTATATTCTTGTACATAGGAGGCAGTATTATAGGAGTTATATTCTTGTACATAGAAGCAGTATTATAGTAGTAGTTTTATTCTTGTACATAGGAGCAGTATTATAGTAGTTATATTCTTGTACATAGGAGCAGTATTATAGTAGTTATATTCTTGTACATAGGAGGCAGTATTATAGTAGTTATATTCCTGTACATAGGAGCAGTATTATAGTAGTTATATTCTTGTACATAGGAGCAGTATTATAGTAGTTATATTCTTGTACATAGGAGCAGTATTATAGTAGTTATATTCTTGTACATAGGAGCAGTATTATAGTAGTTATATTCTTGTACATAGGAGGCAGTATTATAGTAGTTATATTCTTGTACATAGGAGGCAGTATTATAGTAGTTATATTCTTGTACGTAGGAGCAGTATTATAGTAGTTATATTCTTGTACATATGAGCAGTATTATAGTAGTTATATTCTTGTACATAGGAGCAGTATTATAGTAGTTATATTCTTGTACATAGGAGCTGTATTATAGTAGTTATATTCTTGTACATAGGAGGCAGTATTATAGCAGTTATATTCTTGTACATAGGAGGCAGTATTATAGTAGTTATATTCTTGGACATAGGAGCAGTGTTATATTAGTTATATTCTTGTACATAGGAGCAGTATTATAGTAGTTATATTCTTGTACATAGGAGCAGTATTATAGTAGTTATATTCTTGTACAAAGGAGCAGTATTATAGTAGTTATATTCTTGTACATAGGAGGCAGTATTATAGTAGTTATATTCTTGTACATAGGAGGCAGTATTATAGTAGTTATATTCTTGTACATATGAGCAGTATTATAGTAGTTATATTCTTGTACATAGGAGCAGTATTATAGTAGTTATATTCTTGTACATAGGAGCAGTATTATAGTAGTTATATTCTTGTACATAGGAGCAGTATTATAGTAGTTATATTCTTGTACATAGGAACAGTATTATAGTAGTTATATTCTTGTACATAGGGGGCAGTATTACAGTAGTTATATTCTTCTACATAGGAGGAAGTATTATAGTAGTTATATTCTTGTACATAGGAGCAGTATTATAGTAGTTATATTCTTGTATATAGGAGGCAGTGTTATAGCTGTTATATTCTTGTACATAGGAGCAGTATTATAGTAGTTATATTCTTGTACATAGGAGGCAGTATTATAGTAGTTATATTCTTGTACATAGGAGCAATATTATAGTAGTTATATTCTTCTACATAGGAGGAAGTATTATAGTAGTTATATTCTTGTACATAGGAGCAGTATTATAGTAGTTATATTCTTGTACATAGGAGTAGTATTATATTAGTTATATTCTTCTACATAGGAGGCAGTATTATAGTAGTTATATTCTTCTACATAGGAGGCAGTATTATAGTAGTTATATTCTTCTACATAGGAGCAGTATTACAGGGAGTGCAGAATTATTAGGCAAGTTGTATTTTTGAGGATTAATTTTATTATTGAACAACAACCATGTTCTCAATGAACCCAAAAAACTCATTAATATCAAAGCTGAATATTTTTGGAAGTAGTTTTTAGTTGTAGCTATTTTAGGTGGATATCTGTGTGTGCAGGTGAATATTACTGTGCATAATTATTAGGCAACTTAACAAAAAACAAATATATACCCATTTCAATTATTTATTTTTACCAGTGAAACCAATATAACATCTCAACATTCACAAATATACATTTCTGACATTCAAAAACAACACAAAAACAAATCAGTGACCAATATAGCCACCTTTCTTTGCAAGGACACTCAAAAGCCTGCCATCCATGGATTCTGTCAGTGTTTTGATCTGTTCACCATCAACATTGCGTGCAGCAGCAACCACAGCCTCCCAGACACTGTTCAGAGAGGTGTACTGTTTTCCCTCCTTGTAAATCTCACATTTGATGATGGACCACAGGTTCTCAATGGGGTTCAGATCAGGTGAACAAGGAGGCCATGTCATTAGATTTTCTTCTTTTATACCCTTTCTTGCCAGCCACGCTGTGGAGTACTTGGACGCGTGTGATGGAGCATTGTCCTGCATGAAAATCATGTTTTTCTTGAAGGATGCAGACTTCTTCCTGTACCACTGCTTGAAGAAGGTGTCTTCCAGAAACTGGCAGTAGGACTGGGAGTTGAGCTTGACTCCATCCTCAACCCGAAAAGGCCCCACAAGCTCATCTTTGATGATACCAGCCCAAACCAGTACTCCACCTCCACCTTGCTGGAGTCTGAGTCGGACTGGAGCTCTCTGCCCTTTACCAATCCAGCCACGGGCCCATCCATCTGGCCCATCAAGACTCACTCTCATTTCATCAGTCCATAAAACCTTAGAAAAATCAGTCTTGAGATATTTCTTGGCCCAGTCTTGACGTTTCAGCTTGTGTGTCTTGTTCAGTGGTGGTCGTCTTTCAGCCTTTCTTACCTTGGCCATGTCTCTGAGTATTGCACACCTTGTGCTTTTGGGCACTCCAGTGATGTTGCAGCTCTGAAATATGGCCAAACTGGTGGCAAGTGGCATCTTGGCAGCTGCACGCTTGACTTTTCTCAGTTCATGGGCAGTTATTTTGCGCCTTGGTTTTTCCACACGCTTCTTGCGACCCTGTTGACTATTTTGAATGAAACGCTTGATTGTTCGATGATCACGCTTCAGAAGCTTTGCAATTTTAAGAGTGCTGCATCCCTCTGCAAGATATCTCACTATTTTTGACTTTTCTGAGCCTGTCAAGTCCTTCTTTTGACCCATTTTGCCAAAGGAAAGGAAGTTGCCTAATAATTATGCACACCTAATATAGGGTGTTGATGTCATTAGACCACACCCCTTCTCATTACAGAGATGCACATCACCTAATATGCTTAATTGGTAGTAGGCTTTCGAGCCTATACAGCTTGGAATAAGACAACATGCATAAAGAGGATGATGTGGTCAAAATACTCATTTGCCTAATAATTATGCACGCAGTGTATAGTAGTAATATTCTTGTACACAGGAGCAGTATTATAGCAGTTATATTCTTGTACACAGGAGCAGTATTATAGCAGTTATATTCTTGTACATAGGAGGCAGTAGTATAGTAGTTATATTCTTGTACATAGGAGCAGTATTATAGTAGTTATATTCTTGTACATAGGAGGCAGTGTTATAGTAGTTATATTCTTGTACATATGAGCAGTATTATAGTAGTTATATTATTGTACATAGGAGAAGTATTATAGTAGTTATATTCTTGTACATAGGAGCAGTATTATAGTAGTTATATTCTTGTACACAGGAGCAGTATTATAGGAGTTATATTCTTGTACATAGGAGCAGTATTATAGTAGTTATATTCTTGTACATAGGAGCAGTATTATAGCAGTTATATTCTTGTACATAGGAGCAGTATTATAGTAGTTATATTCTTGTACATAGGAGCAGTATTATAGTAGTTATATTATTGTATATAGGAGGCAGTATTATATTAGTTATATTCTTGTACATAGGAGCAGTATTACAGTAGTTATATTCTTGTACATAGGAGCAGTATTATAGTAGTCATATTCTTGTACATAGGAGGCAGTAGTATAGTAGTTATATTCTTGTACATAGGAGCAGTATTATAGTAGTTATATTCTTGTGCATAGGAGCAGTATTATAGTAGTTATATTCTTGTACATGGGAGGCAGTATTATAGTAGTTATATTCTTGTACATAGGAGGCAGTGTTATAGTAGTTATATTCTTGTACATAGGAGCAGTATTATAGTAGTTATATTCTTGTACATAGGAGGCAGTGTTATAGTAGTTATTTTCTTGTACATAGGATGCAGTATTATAGTAGTTATATTCTTATACATAGGAGGCAGTATTATAGCAGTTATATTCTTGTACACAGGAGCAGTATTATAGTAGTTATATCATTGTACATATGAGCAGTATTATAGTAGTTATATTATTGTACATAGGAGAAGTATTATAGTAGTTATATTCTTGTACATAGGAGCAGTATTATAGTAGTTATATTCTTGTACATAGGAGCAGTATTATAGTAGTTATATTCTTCTACATAGGAGGCAGTATTATAGTAGTTATATTCTTCTACATGGGGGGGCAGTATTACAGTAGTTATATTCTTGTACATAGGAGCAGTATTATAGTAGTTATATTCTTCTACATAGGAGGCAGTATTATAGTAGTTATATTCTTCTACATGGGGGGGCAGTAGTTATCATTACATAGTCTTTACAATAAGTTTGTTAGGATTACGTGTCACAGGAATTGCTCTTTTCTTTCTATTGGGTACACATCTCACAGAAAGTCTGAACAGAGACGTTGGCTGTCACTTATAAAACAGAAGCTGTAGTGATTACACCTGTGACGCTGTTTTGGGCTCAGACGTCCCATGCACTGACAGCAGCATTGTCGCTGAGCTCCTGAGGATCCCTCTGTAGAGTGTCTGTCAGCTTTCAGCACAATGTCTCTGCTGAGTAGACGTGGCATTGATATACGCAGCAGAGAGGAGCGAGGAGGCGCACGGTGCTCCCCTCATGTGTCCTGGAACAGTAAACACACAAGCAGCAGGGCTTGGCTAGAAAACACTTAAACCCTGAGTGCTAAATATTATCCACCCAAAAAAACACAAGCAGTTTTGGTTTTCTACCATAAACACCGGAGGCTTCATAGACTGTAGCATCCAAAATGCCAGGGTCGGAAGGAGAAATATGCTAGGTATAGGTATCACAATAGCAGCACCTGCAGCTGTTATGGGGCCCCTGGACAGCATTGCTTGGCCCTATTTCTTTCTATGTGTAGGGTGTTATCCTGTATCCGGTTCCCCCTCTTCACAGTCACCTGATGCTAACAAGGTGGGAAGAGACGAGGACAAGCTTGAGGATGGGCAGACATTAACGGACTCACCACTTCATGACTTTCTGTCCTTGGGTCAGGAGCCTATCAGGAATATTGCCGAGGTGGTGGGGTTTGGTGTCCGGACTGTAAATCAGTATATTATCAGTATCCGCAATGCTCTGCAGGCTAAGTATTGCCCCATATTATCTGCAGCAATCATCTGACGGTGGAGAGGTGAGTGGCAGGGATCAGGGTTTGACCTGTTGTCATTCTGCAGTGAGGACCTCCCTCCGTAATGTACCCTTCCTAAGTTCCCAACCAATTTTGGTTTACCATAAGAGATGATTATAACATCTATAAAACCAGAGGAAAGTAACCTTGGCAAATACATTTAACTAATGTTGGCTGAACATACAAATTTCGGCAGTAATGTGTATCAGATGCCGAGCAATAAATAGTAATAACATGTCCCTTTCTTTATTGTCAAGGGAGATAAGAAACCACTGAAGGCGTCTGGTTTATCCCCTTCTCCCTATTGAGAATACATGCATGGCCAAACTGAGCATGCATGTGTATGGAAAGGTTGGGAGAAACGAGAGACCTCCAAATGTGTCTGGTTTATTCCCTCTCCCTATTGTGAATGCATGTATGTACGGCTGAACTGAGCGTGCATGTGTATGGAAAGGTCAGGAGAAACAGAGAATGCATGCATGGCCAAATTGAGCATGCAGGTGTATGGAAAGGTTGGGAGAAACAGCTGTCGGTTCATAAGAGACCACTGAAGGCTCCTGGTTTAACTCCCTATTGACAATGCATGCATGGCCGAACTGAGCATGGAAAACTCAGGAGAAACAGTACATAAGAGACCATCGAAGGAGTCTGGTTTATTCCCTTCTCCCTATTGAGAATGCATGTACGGCTGAACTGAGCGTGCATGTGTATGGGAAGGTCGGGAGAAACAGCTGTCGGTAACATAAGAGACCACCAATGGCGTCTGGTTTATCTCCCTATGGAGAATGCATGTACGCCTGAACTGAGCATGCATGTGTATGGGAAGGTCAGGAGAAACAGCTGTCGGTGCATAAGAGACCACCGATGGCGTCTGGTTTATCTCCCTATGGAGAATGCATGTACGGCTGAACTGAGCGTGCATGTGTATGGGAAGGTCAGGAGAAACAGCTGTCGGTACATAAGAGACCACCGATGGCGTCTGGTTTATCTCCCTATGGAGAATGCATGTACGGCTGAACTGAGCGTGCATGTGTATGGGAAGGTCAGGAGAAACAGCTGTCGGTACATAAGAGACCACCGATGGCGTCTGGTTTATCTCCCTATGGAGAATGCATGTACGGCTGAACTGAGCGTGCATGTGTATGGGAAGGTCAGGAGAAACAGCTGTCGGTACATAAGAGACCACCAATGGCGTCTAGTTTATCTCCCTATGGAGAATGCATGCATGGCCGACCTGAGCGTGCATGTGTATGGGAAGGTCAGGAGAAACAGCTGTCGGTAACATAAGAGACCACCAATGGCGTCTGGTTTATCTCCCTATGGAGAATGCATGTACGGCTGAACTGAGCGTGCATGTGTATGGGAAGGTCAGGAGAAACAGCTGTCGGTACATAAGAGACCACCAATGGCGTCTGGTTTATCTCCCTATGGAGAATGCATGTACGGCTGAACTGAGCATGCATGTGTATGGGAAGGTCAGGAGAAACAGATGTCGGTAACATAAGAGACCACCAATGGCGTCTGGTTTATCTCCCTATGGAGAATGCATGTACGGCTGAACTGAGCGTGCATGTGTATGGGAAGGTCAGGAGAAACAGCTGTCGGTACATAAGAGACCACCGATGGCGTCTGGTTTATCTCCCTATGGAGAATGCATGCATGGCCGACCTGAGCGTGCATGTGTATGGGAAGGTCAGGAGAAACAGCTGTCGGTAACATAAGAGACCACCAATGGCGTCTGGTTTATCTCCCTATGGAGAATGCATGTACGGCTGAACTGAGCATGCATGTGTATGGGAAGGTCAGGAGAAACAGCTGTCGGTAACATAAGAGACCACCAATGGCGTCTGGTTTATCTCCCTATGGAGAATGCATGTACGGCTGAACTGAGCATGCATGTGTATGGGAAGGTCAGGAGAAACAGATGTCGGTAACATAAGAGACCACCAATGGCGTCTGGTTTATCTCCCTATGGAGAATGCATGTACGCCTAAACTGAGCGTGCATGTGTATGGGAAGGTCAGGAGAAACAGCTGTCGGTAACATAAGAGACCACCAATGGCGTCTAGTTTATCTCCCTATGGAGAATGTATGCATGGCCGACCTGAGCGTGCATGTGTATGGGAAGGTCAGGAGAAACAGCTGTCGGTACATAAGAGACCACCAATGGCGTCTGGTTTATCTCCCTATGGAGAATGCATGTACGGCTGAACTGAGCGTGCATGTGTATGGGAAGGTCAGGAGAAACAGCTGTCGGTACATAAGAGACCACCGATGGCGTCTGGTTTATCTCCCTATGGAGAATGCATGCATGGCCGACCTGAGCGTGCATGTGTATGGGAAGGTCAGGAGAAACAGCTGTCGGTACATAAGAGACCACCAATGGCGTCTGGTTTATCTCCCTATGGAGAATGCATGTACGGCTGAACTGAGCATGCATGTGTATGGGAAGGTCAGGAGAAACAGCTGTCGGTAACATAAGAGACCACCAATGGCGTCTGGTTTATCTCCCTATGGAGAATGCATGTACGGCTGAACTGAGCGTGCATGTGTATGGGAAGGTCAGGAGAAACAGCTGTCGGTACATAAGAGACCACCAATGGCGTCTGGTTTATCTCCCTATGGAGAATGCATGTACGGCTGAACTGAGCGTGCATGTGTATGGGAAGGTCAGGAGAAACAGCTGTCGGTAACATAAGAGACCACCAATGGCGTCTGGTTTATCTCCCTATGGAGAATGCATGCATGGCCGACCTGAGCATGCATGTGTATGGGAAGGTCAGGACAAACAGCTGTCGGTACATAAGAGACCACCAATGGCGTCTGGTTTATCTCCCTATGGAGAATGCATGTACGGCTGAACTGAGCGTGCATGTGTATGGGAAGGTCAGGAGAAACAGATGTCGGTACATAAGAGACCACCAATGGCGTCTGGTTTATCTCCCTGTGGAGAATGCATGTACGGCTGAACTGAGCGTGGAAAGCTCTGGACAAACAGCTGTCGGTGGTGGTCAGAAAACTTCCGAAGTGATTTTTAACAGGTCCCATCTGATGCGAAGCAATAACACATCGAACAATCCAATGACTGGTAGATGGGTGGAACTGATCTGCCGCACTAAGTAAAACTGCACATGCCGGACAAAGACATCCATGCCATCATCCTATTCCTGCCGTCTCTATTTCAGAGCATACTGTACTTCCATTACGAAAAAAAAAAAAAAAACGGAATATAAATCTAATATCCCCCCAGATTACTCAGCGCATGAGGAGATTCTTTGATATTTTTTGTATCGTGCAATGTGACCTGTAGTTGCCATTGGGGGATATAAAATCGATGCAGCACATGTCGTCGTCTCTGCCAGGCCTGCTCCCAGTTCTCATGGAAGATACTGATCAGGGGCTGTAATGCTGAAATGTTCTTTTCGCCTCCCTGGCCGCCCCGAGCCCGGTGTCATCTCTCACAGCTCAAATTCTATCCAGCAAACAACATTATGGAACCATTAAGGAGCAGAATCTCGTTACATCGACACAGGCAACATTGTATCTGCGGCTCCGGCCCCAGCCAGCAGCGTCTTCTGCAAGGGCAATAAACAGAAAATTAGCCACAGTGTAACACCTTCTGCGCCATTCCGACAGTCGCTCCATAATTTAATATGAGTTTAATAGCACCGTGTTTAAGGCGGCTAGATTGCCATTGTAAGCAGTTACGGAGCCGGCGAGGGATTCATTGCTCAGTGCCAATAAAGAAAGACAAGAGGAGGTAAAAATATGGGGAGAACTTACAATCTCACCTCTGTGAGTTCCCGACTCTGTGAAGGGGGAATAGATTTCATTTCGCCGCAGCTTAAAGGCACAGTCCGGACATATTTGGAGATTAGACATCACAAGACGCCTTCCGAGACGACCGCGATTGAGTCCCATGAAACAATATTTACCGGGTGGAAATAAAAGATCCTCAAAATTTGCTTCTAGATTTGTCCTATTTTATTTTGTCTAAATACAACTACAGATGTAGCAGAGCTGAACCTTGCGCTGTGATTCACTAGGTCTAATACAAGCCACACATCACATGGTCATACGACGTGAGTTGTAATGACAAACACCCCACAGGAGAGGGGTCCGACTGCTGGGACCACCACTAAGAGGGACAAGCACTGGACTCTGCTTCTCTCTGGCAGTGGCACACATGCATGCCCATTGCTCAGTTCACTTGGGGGACCCCAGTTCTCGTGATCGTTGGGGGTCCCTGCGATTCACATGCTCATCACCAGTCCTGAAGATAGGTATCTGCACATTATATACAAAAGGATTGTATCTTGCACAAATCTTGAGTAACACCTAGAGCTGCATTCATAATTCTGCTCGCTGTCACTTGGAATCCGCCAGCCCTGAACAGCGGATACTGTACGCTCTATGACTGCGTTATGGGAGTTAGGCCTCTTTCACACGACTGTATGGCTTTTTCAGTATTTTACAGTCCGTTTTTCAAGGATTAGTTGTTCCGTTTTTGTTTCCATTGCGTTTCCATTCCGTTTTTCTGTATGGCATATACAGTATACAGTAATAACATAGAAAAAATTGGGCTGGGCATAAAATTTTTAATGGATGGTTCCGCAAAAAACGGATACGAAACACACACGGAGTATATTCCATATGTGTTCAGTTTTTTTTTGCGGACCCATTGACTTAAATGGAGCCACAGAACGTGATTTGCGGGCAATAATAGGACATGTTCTATCTTTCAACGGAACGGAAAAACGGAAACGGAATACAATCCATTTTTTTTTTGGGGCGGAACCATTGAAATGAATGGTTCTGTATACGGAATGCAAAAACCGCCCCGTTGGTGTCCCATTCCCATATTGCGGATCCGCAATACACGGGCACCGTTCCATTGTCATTTCGCATCACGGATGCTGACCCATTTATTTCAATGGGTCCGCAAATCCGGAGATGCGGAATGGAAGCACGGATTGGAACACTACGGATGCTCTACGGAGTGCTTTCTGGGGTTCCGTGCCTCCGCACTGCAAAAAGATAGAACATGCTCTATCTTTTTGTGGAACGGAGGGATCGCGGACCCGTTCAAGTGAATGGGTCTGCGATCCCCATGCAGAGCCCCACGGAAGGTGCCCGTGCATTACTGACCGCGTTCTGCGGTTCACAGCACGGGCCACCAACGGTCGTGTGAACCAACCCTTAATGTATTCTTCAGAGTCAAGGGTATCAGGAAACCAGAATACAAGCAGGCGTTGTGAAGTCAAGAAGAAGTCAGAAGAAAGGAAGTGCAGCTTTGACTGTGACTAGAGTATGATGTAGAGGAAGCGCGACACAAGATGTGGTAAGCATTAGGCAGATTCCTGAGAACGGACTCAGGTTCCCCTCAGGCGTACAGATCTGCCAATTCACCGAATTTCCAGCCTCTCCTCGTCCTTCCCCGGCAGGAGAGGTGCTGCCGCGTTTCAGTAATACTGTAATGACGGTTCCACGCAGGCTGCACAGTGACATGACGGCGCCTTGTTTAACGTCCTCTCCTCCCACAGGTGGAGATGCCGCAGGTGACACACAGAATTCGGCAAGAGCTGATATCCTGCGTGAAAGTTTAATTAAAGTTTTACAGGTCAGAGGGGATTTCTGTCTAATCAGCTTCACCTCTGATGGGGCGCCGGGTGACACGTAAAACTTGATGGCTCCTCTGTCAGCGGTGAGAGTGCAGCGAGATAACGTGGAGCGGCTCACATTTACATACTGAATGTCACCGCAGCCCCCACGAGCAGCCACGGGGAAGCTGGGAGCAAGAGTTTGGAAACTTTCTTACACAGACTTTCAAGAGCTCAGTGTCAGTTTATAGAAGATGAAAACAAATGACCCGCGCACTTGTTACAATGTATCAGTGTAGATTAGTCAATTAACATTATCCCCTGTTATTATAGCCCCCCATATACGTTAGAAGGATAAGGATGACGCATGATGAAATATGTATGGTGGGGAGTCAGAACCCGCGGGGTCCACTTTCAGACAGTTTGGAAACTGCTTTCCCCCACAGGTATTAATATGCCTGTTCATATATGATGAGGAGAGGGGCCCCCTATACAATCACAGCAGGGGGGTCTCCTACAAGGAGCAGCTCTCGTTCAGCCTGACCCCAGGGGTACACTTACCCCATTACTATAGTGAGTAGTGTTGAGCGCATCAAAGTATCCAAAGTGAACTTCGATCTGAATTTCAGGGAAAATTCGATTGGCCACAAGGCTGAATTTCCTCGTGCTTTACGGTAAGGAATCAATTTTTACTAAAATGGCGGTAAAAATTTGAAAAAATCATACGCACCTCATCTATTTGAGCGCGATGATGCCACCGCGGCCATCTTGCTTGAAGATCCCACACGCTGTGACGTATGACGTCACCAAGCTGCCCAGCGTGAGGTCATCGCGCGCTGGATCTTCAAGCAAGGTGGCTGTGGCGGCCTCTTCGTGCTCAAATGGATGAGTTGAGTACAATTTATATATTTTTTTAAATGATCAATCTTAGATGCCGCGATCAGCTATGAACGTGGAATCTGGGGGGTTCAATGATGGGGGGGCTGTGCAATCGCCGTTTCCCGTCATTGTACCCGCTACTTATAAAGTAATTAATCACAAAGCGATTTTTTTTTTCTCTAAAATTTGGCAAAGCAGCCGAATCAAATTTTTAAAGGGAACCCGTCATCAACTTTAAGCTGCCCTCACTCAGAGCAGCATGAAATAGTGACGGACGCTCTGATCTCAGCGGTAAGGGGTTGCCGAGAACCAGCATCATAATTATTGCAGCGCAGGCCATGAAGAGAGTCCGAGTTATTCATAATCTCCTGCTCTCCCGCCCATCTGATGATTGACAGTCTTCTCCTTACTTTTCTCCCTAGAAGAGAACTGTCAATCATCATCAGATGGGCGGGAAGTGCAGGAGATTATGAATAACTCGGACTCTCTTCATGGCCTGCGCTGCAATGATTATGATGCTGGTTCTCGGCAACCTCTTACCGCTGAGATCAGAGCGTCTGTCACTATTTCATGCTGCTCTGAGTGAGGGCAGCTTAAAGTTGATGACGGGTTCCCTTTAAAAATTATGCCAGTGAATGAGAACATTCTGGTTTACTACCAGGGTTTGACCACTTTATTAACGGGCGATTTTCCATTTTGGATTTTTAGTTTTTTACTCCCTGCCTTTCTAGAGCCATACATTTTTTTATTTTTCCGTCCACATAGCTGTATGACAGCTTGTTTTTTTGTGGGACATATTGCTCTTTCAAATAGCGCCATTTAATATTGCATATGATGTAGTGGGAAGCTAGAAAAAAAAAAGACAATTCTGCGACAGTTTTATGTGTTTTGTTTTTATGCGTGCCTTATGAGATAAAACTGACCTGTTCACCTGATTCTCCGGGTCAGTATGATTACAGCGATACCACATTTATATAGTTTTCCTTGTGTTTTAATACAAAAAATGTAAGTAAAAACAAAAAAAAAAAAAAATTCTTACTAGAATGTCTATTCTAGAAATGTCTATTCTTGTCCGCTGCTGCTGCGGACAAGAATTGGACATGTTCTATTTTTTTCCGGAGCTGTGAACCAGAAGTTCGGTGCCGCGCTGCGGAAATGCAGACAGCACACTGTGTGCTGTCCGCATCTCTTCCGGCCCCATTGAAAATGAATTGGTCCGCACCTTATCCGCAGGACGTGTGAATGGACCCTGACCCATATAACTGTTTTATATTTATGTTTATTTTCATTTTGGAGTGTGTATGAATTTTTGATCACTTTTTATTCATTTTTATTTAGCGTGGGGCAAAAAAATGCAGATTCAGTCATTTTTATTTTCTCATGTCACAGTGTTCACTGTATGGGAAAAATATTTTTATATTTTAATAGTTCGGGCGTTTTGGGATGCGACGATGTTAGTGATCATTATTTTTTTAATTATTTTTGAAATGGGAAAAATTATTATATTTTTTGTATATTTTTTAAAACTGCAATGAATTAAAATTCATTGCAGTCTATGGAAGATTCGCTGTGTTCCAATGGCGTCCTGTCACAGGCAGAACTTTATAGAAAGATGTCGGTGAAAGGCGTGGTAGCCTCTAGCAGGATTGAGGCTACCACAGCAAATGAATAGCTCCTATGATCTTCGAGTGGGGGAACCCTTCAGGCTTCAGGAGAACAGCGCTCCCAGGGAACGCCACTCAGATGCCGTGGTCACAATTCATTACAGCATCTGAGAGGCTAACGTAAGCGATCGGTGTTATCGTCGATAGCAGGCGCTGCCACTGTTACGAGCAGAAACCCAGAAGCTGTGGTGCTCGCTTTGCTCTGAAACAGGCACCATCTTCAAAGTATTCAAGATACAATCTTCCAGATAAAATCCAACAGTTTATTGTCACATCAAAATAAACACGTATTTATCTGTTCGTATGTTTTAATATTGTTATTGATGTGACAAGAAAATATTGGATTTTATCAAGTTTATCTGACCCGGGATTTGACTTCCCTGCCCCGATGTTTCGCACCTTCAATCGTCTGGAGTGGTGAGCTGACGAACCACACTCTTTTTTTTTGCGACACCTACCTCCGACGTAAACAGTTGGGAAGCATTAGGGAATTTGTTAAAATCGATATAAAATGTATCTTTAATAACCAATCCTTGTGACACCAGAGGGTTGATATAACTGTATCCAATCTCTCCTGGCAGTTTGTTACAATGTATCAGTGCAGGTAAATGTTTGAGTCTGGAGTCTGGCTTGTTTACATCACAGAGAATTGTCACGACTGGATACAAGCTAGATAGGAATCCAGTTTTTAGTTTCCGGGTGTAAACAAAAGTGTTTTTACTCATTGACTGCAAGTTGAGGGTTTGAAAACGGTAAAGAATCAAAAGGAAAGTATAACAAGACAGTGGAATAACGAGTATATAATGATGATGGTTATATAAGAATCTGGGTTTGATATGAAGGACGAGTCGGGGGTGCTCGGAGGAGTGTCAATCATCGACCTCTCGTCAGTGCAGGGGACAGTATGGAAGCTGTGTGTCTAGATGGCTCCATGAGGTCTAATAATACCTCCATCCAATCTCATCTGCCTGACAATGGAGTAGCGACATGTCTGCGTCTGTAAATCAAGCCGTGCACACAACACAAGCAGCGATATTAATTATGCATCTGGACTCCAGATATGACAAAGTTCCCATTGTTCCTCACCGTGCTCCATGTCAACCTGTTTACGACCTTGATCTCTCCTCCTGTGTCGCTATTATTTATTGGACGGGTGACAGAGAAGGTAAAGTGATGAAGACCCCGACGTCGGCTAGACTATCGTACGGTGTTATATGGCGACATAAGCATTGCATGCTGAACCTTAGGGGCTCCGCTGGGGCTATCTTAGCTGTAACAAAGGTCCAGTATTTCTCAAATTTTTGGTGTTATGGCAACTTGCGAGTCACCGCGCTGTCACCCCATTCAGTTCAATGGCTGCACTGCTACACGGCGATCTGTGGTCGGTGACAACAAGGAGTGTAGCCCCAGACCATTTCTCTGAACTGCAACCATTTAAAGGAATTTAATATTTTTTTTTATCAAACCCTGTACGCCGCTCTTCTGCTGTAAATAAAGGGTTATTTTTTCCGCACATCATTTTCATACAAAAGAAGCGATTATTATAATTTTTTTAAAACTTTTTAGGCCACTCTTGGCAATTCAAAAAAAAAAAGTGGGTGATAAAGTGGGTAAGGTTAGCTGGGAAAGTAGGTATACACTAAATGTGACTTTTTAAAAAATTTGCTAAAAAAGTTACCATTTTGCTACAGTAGGAAAGCGGTAGCAAAAAAAAAAATGCAATAAGACACGTCAGTTATACCATGCTGGTATAACCTGGGCATCCCCTGTATATGATTATATATGTACAGCTGGTATAACCTGGGCATCCTCTGTATATGATTATATATGTACAGCTGGTATAACCTGGGCATCCCCTGTATATGATTATATATGTACAGCTGGTATAACCTGGGCATCTCTTGTATATGATTATACACCGCGTGCAGAATTATTAGGCAAATGAGTATTTTGACCACATCATCCTCTTTATGCATGTTGTCTTACTCCAAGCTGTATAGGCTCGAAAGCCTACTACCAATTAAGCATATTAGGTGATGTGCATCTCTGTAATGAGAAGGGGTGTGGTCTAATCACATCACCACCCTATATCAGGTGTGCATAATTATTAGGCAACTTCCTTTCCTTTGGCAAAATGGGTCAAAAGAAGGACTTGACAGGCTCAGAAAAGTCAAAAATAGTGAGATATCTTGCAGAGGGATGCAGCACTCTTAAAATTGCAAAGCTTCTGAAGCGTGATCATCGAACAATCAAGCGTTTCATTCAAAATAGTCAACAGGGTCGCAAGAAGCGTGTGGAAAAACCAAGGCGCAAAATAACTGCCCATGAACTGAGAAAAGTCAAGCGTGCAGCTGCCAAGATGCCACTTGCCACCAGTTTGGCCATATTTCAGAGCTGCAACATCACTGGAGTGCCCAAAAGCACAAGGTGTGCAATACTCAGAGACATGGCCAAGGTAAGAAAGGCTGAAAGACGACCACCACTGAACAAGACACACAAGCTGAAACGTCAAGACTGGGCCAAGAAATATCTCAAGACTGATTTTTCTAAGGTTTTATGGACTGATGAAATGAGAGTGAGTCTTGATGGGCCAGATGGATGGGCCCGTGGCTGGATTGGTAAAGGGCACAGAGCTCCAGTCCGACTCAGACTCCAGCAAGGTGGAGGTGGAGTACTGGTTTGGGCTGGTATCATCAAAGATGAGCTTGTGGGGCCTTTTCGGGTTGAGGATGGAGTCAAGCTCAACTCCCAGTCCTACTGCCAGTTTCTGGAAGACACCTTCTTCAAGCAGTGGTACAGGAAGAAGTCTGCATCCTTCAAGAAAAACATGATTTTCATGCAGGACAATGCTCCATCACACGCGTCCAAGTACTCCACAGCGTGGCTGGCAAGAAAAGGTATAAAAGAAGAAAATCTAATGACATGGCCTCCTTGTTCACCTGATCTGAACCCCATTGAGAACCTGTGGTCCATCATCAAATGTGAGATTTACAAGGAGGGAAAACAGTACACCTCTCTGAACAGTGTCTGGGAGGCTGTGGTTGCTGCTGCACGCAATGTTGATGGTGAACAGATCAAAACACTGACAGAATCCATGGATGGCAGGCTTTTGAGTGTCCTTGCAAAGAAAGGTGGCTATATTGGTCACTGATTTGTTTTTGTTTTGTTTTTGAATGTCAGAAATGTATATTTGTGAATGTTGAGATGTTATATTGGTTTCACTGGTAAAAATAAATAATTGAAATGGGTATATATTTGTTTTTTGTTAAGTTGCCTAATAATTATGCACAGTAATAGTCACCTGCACACACAGATATCCCCCTAAAATAGCTAAAACTAAAAACAAACTAAAAACTACTTCCAAAAATATTCAGCTTTGATATTAATGAGTTTTTTGGGTTCATTGAGAACATGGTTGTTGTTCAATAATAAAATTAATCCTCAAAAATACAACTTGCCTAATAATTCTGCACTCCCTGTATATGTACAGCTGGTATAACCTGGGCATCCCCTGTATATGATTATATATGTACAGCTGGTATAACCTGGGCATCCCCTGTATATGATTATATATGTACAGCTGGTATAACCTGGGCATCCCCTGTATATGATTATATATGTACAGCTGGTATAACCTGGGCATCCCCTGTATATGATTATATATGTACAGCTGGTATAACCTGGGCATCCCCTGTATATAATTATATATGTACAGGGGGTATAAGTTATACATCTTCTTGTATACAGTGATATGGAGCATGCCGGTATAACCTGGGTAACTTCTGTATATAATTATACATGTACAGCTGGTATAAGTTATACATCTTCTTGTATACAGTGATATGGAGCATGCTGGTATAACCTGGGTATCACCTGTATATAATTATATATGTACAGCTGGTATAAGTTATACATCTTCTTGTATACAGTGATATGGAGCATGCCGGTATAACCTGGGTAACTTCTGTATATAATTATACATGTACAGCTGGTATAAGTTATACATCTTCTTGTATACAGTGATATGGAGCATGCTGGTATAACCTGGGTATCACCTGTATATAATTATATATGTACAGCTGGTATAACCTGGGCATCTCCTGCATATAAATATATATGTACAGCTGGTATAACCTGGGTATCTCCTGTATATAGTTATATATGTATAGCTGGTATAAGTTATACACCTTCTTGTATATAGTGATATAAAGCATGCTGGTATAACCTGGGCATCTCCTGTATATAATTATATATGTACAGCTGGTATAAGTTATACATCTTCTTGTATATAGTGATATGGAGCATGCTGGTATAACCTGGGTATCTCCTGTATATAATTATATATGTACAGCTGGTATAAGTTATAAATCTTCTTGTATACAGTGATATGGAGCATGCAGGTATAACCTGGGCATCTCCTGTATATAATTATATATGTACAGCTGGTATAAGTTATAAATCTTCTTGTATACAGTGATATGGAGCATGCTGGTATAACCTGGGCATCTCCTGTATATAATTATATATGTACAGCTGGTATAAGTTATACATCTTCTTGTATACAGTGATATGGACCATGCTGGTATAACCTGGGTATCTCCTGTATATAATTATATATGTACAGCTGGTATAACCTGGGCATCTCTTGTATATAATTATATATGTACAGCTGGTATAAGTTATACATCTCCTTGTATACAGTGATATAGACCATGCTGGTATAACCTGGGTATCTCCTGTATATAGTTATATATGTACAGCTGGTATAAGTTATACATCTTCTTGTATACAGTGATATGGACCATGCTGGTATAACCTGGGTATGTCATGTATATAATTATATATGTACAGCTGCTATAAGTTATACATCTTCTTGTATACAGTGATATGGACCATGCTGGTATAACCTGGGTATGTCATGTATATAATTATGGACAGCCAATATTTATAATAGAAAAAGACCCCTTTAGGCTACTTTCACACTTAATATTTTACGGTACTGTGATTCGTCAAAGGGTCTCAATACCGGCAAAAAACCGCCTCGGTTTCGTCCCCATTCATTGTCAATGGGGACAAACTGAACAGAACAGAACGGAGCGCTCCAAAATGTATTCCGTTCCGTTCTCATACCGGAGAGCAGCGTGCTGCAGTTTGCTTTCCATCCAGGGATGCGGAGCAAGACGGATCCGTCATGACACAATGCAAGTCAAGGGGGACGGATCAGTTTTCTCTGACACAATAGAAAACTGATCCGTCCCCCATTGCCTTTCAATGGTGTTCATGACGGATCTGTCTTGCCTATGTTACAGATAATACAAACGGATCCGTTCATAACGTATGCAGATAGTTGTATTATCAGTAACGGAAGCGTTTTTGATGAACTCTGCCGGATCCAGTAAAAACTCTAGTGTGAAAAGGTAATTGGGGGCAATGTATCCCATGCATTGACTCCTTTGTTACATTCCGCCTTTGTTACAGTGTATGATGTAGTATGAATGTGAGATACCGTATGCTATGCTGTAGGTCTGTAGTAACTTCTGAGGTCAGGGGCGGACTGACTATTCGGGCACTCGGGCATGGACAAGGGTCCGCGGCCACTAGGGGGCCCCGTCAGGCCTCGCTGGCCACTAGCTCCACTCCGCCGGCTCTGTGTGTGTCCGGATCGCATCCTTCACTATGTGAGCAGCATGGCTCGCATAGTGAAGGACTCACCGTGAATACACATCAATTCCATTTTAGAAGTGCTGATTAGTACCGGAGGACCGGGAAGCGGTGAAGGATTGGTACTCACCGCTTCCTGGTCCTCCGCTGTCAGCTGTGCAGGGTTGCGCACAGTGTGAGTCACTCTGTGACATCACACTGTGCGCGCCAGCCGACAGCAGGAGGAAGAAGATCGCGGTGCCGGTGAGGATCGGCGGAATCCAGGAGCAGGAGAGGTAAGTGTTTTATTTATTTTTGCTGGGGGCTGAGGCATAATGGGGGGCCTGAGAGGCATAATTGGGGGGCCTGAGAGGCATAATTGGGGGGCCTGAGAGGCATAATTGGGGGGCTGAGAGGCATAATTGGGGGGCTGAGAGGTGCATAATGGGGGCTGAGAGGAGCATAATGGGGGCTGAGCCTGAGAGCGGCATAATGGGGGCTGAGAGCGGCATAATTGGGGCTGGCTGAGAGGCATAATTGGGGGGCTGAGAGGT
The DNA here is from genome assembly GCF_905171765.1 of Bufo bufo. NCBI lineage: Eukaryota > Metazoa > Chordata > Amphibia > Anura > Bufonidae > Bufo > Bufo bufo. Next base: position 9,418,672 of record NC_053391.1, read on the forward strand.
GCATAATGGGGGCTGAGAGGAGCATAATGGGGGCTGAGAGGAGCATAATGGGGGCTGAGCCTGAGAGCGGCATAATGGGGGCTGAGAGCGGCATAATTGGGGCTGGCTGAGAGGCATAATGGGGGCTGAGAGGCATAATGGGGGCTGAGAGCGGCATAATTGGGGCTGGCTGAGAGGCATAATGGGGGCTGAGAGGCATAATGGGGGCTGAGGCATAATGGGTCGCATGAGAGGCATAATGGAGGCCTGAGAGGCATAATGGGGGCCTGAGAGGCATAATGGAGGGCCTGAGAGGCATAATGGAGGGCCTGAGAGGCATAATGGGGGCTGATGAGAGGCATAAGGGCTGATAATGGGGGCTGAGAGGCATAAGGGCTGATTATGGGGGCTAATGAGAGGCATGGGGCTGATATGGGGGTGATGAGAGGCATTGGGCTCTCATCTGAGGTCTGATTGGGGGTAATTTACATTGGGGTCTGAGCGGAGGTCTGATTGGGGGTCTGATTTGAGGTCTTATTGGGGTCTTATTAACATTGGGGGTCTGATTGGGGCTGTCAGCTGAGGTATGATTAACATTGGGGGTCTGATTGGTGGTCTGACCTGAGGTGTAATGAAAATGTTTTTTTTCTTATTGTCCCCCTCTAAAACCTAGGTGGGTCTTATAGGTCTCCTTCCTTCCTGCAGAGCGGTGCCCACTTCCAGTCTGAGCCGCTGGAGTCTTCAGAACTGGAAGTATTTACAGGAATTATATATATTACTTGCTTAATGTGAGTAAGGGTGCTGGGTGGTTGGAGAAGGGGGTGGGGGGAGGGAGGGGTACAGTACTATCTGCACATTGTAAAAAAAAAAAGTTGTGCTTTTTTAATTTTTAGAATAATGATACAGCCATTTTATTTGATACTTTTGTGCTGATTCTTTTTTCTTCTTCTCTATATTAACATAGAAACATAGAATGTGTCGGCAGATAAGAACCATTTGGCCCATCTAGTCTGCCCAATATACTGAGTACTATGGATAGCCCCCGGCCCTATCTTATATGAAGGATAGCCTTATGCCTATCCCATGCACGCTTAACCTCCTTCACTGTATTTGCAGCTACCACTTCTGCAGGAAGGCTATTCCATGCATCCACTACTCTCTCAGTAAAGTAATACTTCCTAATATTACTTTTAAACCTTTGCCCCTCTAATTTAACACTATGTCCTCTTGTAGCAGTTTTTCTTCTTTTAAAGGGACACTATAGTCACCAGAACCACAACAGCTAAACGTAGTAGTTCTGGTGTCTATAGCATGTCTCTGTAAGCTTCTTAAGGTAAACACTGCCTTTTCATTACTGCCAAGGAACGCCTCTAGTGGCCACTCATCAGACGGCCACTCATCAGACGGCCACTAGAGGTGCTTCCTAGTCCACAACGTGCAACACTTGCATTCACGCTAAACACTCCTCATAGAAATGCATTGATTCAAAGCATCTCTATGAAGCCACGCATGCGCAATAGCCTCCCAATGCTTTCCTATGGGTCAGCAGTGGGTTGGCTATGATACACTCACACACTGCACATTCCTGTGACTTATATTGCTGTAGAGCTTGCGATACTCACACACTGCACTTTTCTATGCATTTTATTGCTGAGGTGATCTGTGATGTACTTGCCAGGGCCGTCTTTAACAAGGGGCAAAAGGGGCAGCTGCCCCGGGACCAGTTGCTTCTGGGGGGCCCAAGGCAGCTGCCTCTTGAGCCCTGCTAGCCACTGCCCCGGGTGTCAGGCTGTCAGCTACACAGGGGGTGCTGCCATGCCATGCCTGCCGGCACTCCAGGCAGCATACTGTGAGAGCTGTGATTCTCTAGGACGTTAGATGACATCATCACCATGTGACCAGTAACCTAGCAATATTACTGGTCACATGGCTATGAGGTCATCAAGGTCCTTCTACCAGGAGTGTTGCTGTAGAGGTTTGCCTTAACTGTGGAGCTTTTTTTGTGAAGATTACATCAGAAAAAGGTGACAGGGGCTGTTATGCTAATATACTGTAAACTACTGTATAGTGGGGTGCTATATAGTGTGGGGGCCTGTATACTGTGGGGGCCTGTATACTGTGGGGGGCTGTATACTGTGGGTGCTGTATATTGTGGAGTGCTATACTGCTGTACTGTATACTGTGGGGGGCTGTATACTGTGGAGGCTGTATACTGTATGTGCTGTATATTGTGGAGTGCTATACTGCTGTACTGTATAGTGTGGGGGGCTGTATAGTGTGGGGTGCTGTATCGTGTATAGTTTGGGGTGCTGTATACGGTGAGGTGCTATACTGCTCTACTGTATACTGTGAGGTGTTGTATACTGTGGGGTGCTGTATACTGTGGGCTGCTATACTGCTCTACTATATACTGTGGGGTACTGTATAATGTGGGGTGCTATACTGCATACTGTGTGGTGCTGTATACTATAGGGTGCTATACTGCGGGTTGCTGTATACTATAGGGTGCTATACTGCATACTGTGGGGTGCACTGTAACACAACAGGTCATCAGTATATTAAGCCGACAACCTCTTTAATTTACCAAATCATCTACTGAATGGGGAAAAAAACTCAGTTCTGGCTTTATTTTTTGGGTTTTGTTTTTACGGGGTTCACTCTGAGCTACAACTGACACATTTGCATTATTCTGAGGTTCGTACAAAGATAATTTGAATAGAGTTCGTTGTCCTTGACACCCATAAATTGTTTATATTTTCATCTACGGAGCCTTTTGTGGGGCAAGTTGTCATTTTTGGGGGGGAACATATGCCTCTTTCATCAGTTTTTATTCAATTTTTTTCTCAAGGTGAGCAAAAAATTTGGATTTGGGCATTCTGATTTTTTTCCTCTGTTACCTTCATATTTTTATAGTCCAGACATTCCGGACGCGGTGATACTGATTATGTTCGTTTTTATTGCTTCATTGTTTTTATATATAAAATTTGGAACTGGGGGATTAGAATTTTTATTATTTTAGTTTTTTGTATATTTTTAAAAACAACGGGAAAAGATTTATCAAAATTGGTGTAAAGTAAAATTTACTTAATTGCCCATAGCAACCAATCAGATCCCGCCTTTCATTTTAAATGGTTGCTATTGGCAATGAAATCAATTTTCCTTTACACCAATTTTGATAAATCTTTCACCTTTGTTTAAAAAAATAATATATATATAAAAAATTCAAATCACCCTGTTCCAAATTTTATATATACAAATAAAAAATGGATGTGATTGGTATCACCACATCCGAAAATGTCTGAACTATAAAAATATGAAAGTAACTGAGGAAAGAAATCAGAATGCCAGTTTGATAAATCTCCCCCAATATTATTATATTTTTCTTACTTTTTCCTTTGCCTAGTTGGACTTGAACAACAACTACAACTACAACTCCAAACATGCCCTGATAGCTGTATGCTGTCCAGGCATGCTGGGAGTCGTAGTTTTGAACACAGCTGGAGGGCCACAGGTTGGGCATCCCTGGTTTACCCCATACACTGCAATACTTTATTATTGCAGTCGATGAGGATTGTGATGTATTCCTATTAGGTCCTGCCACAGGGCTACCAGTGCGACCAGTCAGCACCCGGGGGTTTAGCCATCGGGGTGACTGAAGAACAGAGGTAGCCCCCACCTAACTGCTCGGATGTCATGGTTGCTGCTGCTGACCACAACCTCAGAGTCATCTTCTTTCCCAGTTACTACGGACAAGACTATAATACAGCCAGGACCCACCGCCTAGGGGGCAGGCTCAGCTCCTGGCCATATGCTTTATTAAAGGGACTGTACAGAAATAGCGCACCCCTGTCTGGTATTGTAGGTCAGCTCCATACAAGTGAACAGGGCTGAGCTGCAAGGTCACAAGGAACAGGTACGGCATTGTGTTTAGAAGAAAGCAGCCATGTTGTTCTAACCCTGCACAGCCCCTGTAAGTCACATGGATATCATATAGGGTGGACCCATGCCCGAAACCCCCTCTAACGGCAGAAACAGACTCCAGCTACACATACCAGCCCTGTCCATGTCTACATTAAACTGAATTGCCCATCATTGATATTACATTTCCTCTCCTGGTGAACTGTATGGCAGACAGAAGAAATCGTCTGGTTGACTATGCTGTTCAGTATAGACTGCGCAGTATATACAGGTCATTTACTGTAATAGGGTAATATATGGGTGTGCTCCTGCACAGGTGCATACATCTGGTGGAAGCCTCAAACATGGAACCCAGCAGAGACACTGCATTAAATATAATAGAAAAACTGGGACCCTCACTCCTACCTGTGATATTATGGAAATGAGATTGGTCTGAGAGGCGCAGAGGCTGTGGGTCCCACTGATAAGCAGGGAAGCTTGGGTTTTGGTCTCAGCCACTTCCTGAGGGATTCAGCCACATTGCAAGCCCCGGTCGCGTTTGCATTCTGAAAGTGAAAACTGACAAGAAATGACTCGGTGATCAACATTAGTGCACGGACTGAGGAGGAATAATGCCGAGGCCGAAATACTGCAGAACCACGATGATGGGACTACAAGCCGTAACTTCAGATGAGCCGTGGATTTACAGAAGCCACAAGGCCAGATCGTCTTCCCTCTGCTTAGTTACAGTCATCCCCAGCACTCTCCTTCTAGGGTAACTCTGGGTCTCCCCCAAGTTTATAATTGAACTTATTCTGAGGGAGTCTGACCAGTTTTAGGAAGACGCTAAACAACTTACAATCTAATTCCTGAGATTATCAAGAAGTTCAGGTACAGGACACTATTGTACATCTGTCCCTTTAGTACTAGACATATATACCATATACAGTGGCGATCCAAATTAGAGAACACACTAATTCCGAAATGTAAAAGTCGTAGTGTAGTCCTATGAGAATATATCCTAACATGAGTAAAATAGCAGTATTTTACTATTATTTCATACATTGTATTTATTCTAAAGCACAGAATAAAAATGTAAATGAGATAATTGAAAAAGAACACTGATCGAAATTAGAGAACACTTTCAGATACCTGCAAGTTATTGGTGTTAATCTGGCAACTGGTGCTAATTTCCTTAATGATCTGACAAACCTATATAACTGGCAGCCTAACTTTCCAGTTTTCACTGACTTTGCCAAAATGGTGTGCCCTTCCAATGTGACTGAAACCCTCCGGCAGCGGAGTGTCCAGATGAAGGCCAAAGGGGTGACCCCATCAGCCACAGCAAGAGAAGTCGGTCGTTCCAAGTCTGTGATTTCTAGAATATTGCATCTTTACAACATCACAAACACATTCAAGTCCCCCAAGAAGGCTGGTCGCCCTCGAAAGACTAATGCAAGAGAGGACGGGATAATGCGGAGAATCTCCATGGGTCATCGTTTCAACACTGCGGCTGGAATTGCTCGCCAGTTCAGCACTGAACAGGGTAAGGGTCTGTCTCGTCATGCAGGGTCTCGACGTGGGACTGAAAGCCCACCCTGCAGTGACCAAACCTCTTATTAGCAGAAAGAATCAAAAGGCCAGACTCACCTTTGCTGAGGAGCATGTGGTGTGGACAGAGGAGAAGAAGTGCTCCAGAGTTCATTTTAGTGATGAAAGCAAGTTTATTTATTTGGGTCTGATGGGAAACATTATGTTCGTCGACAAACTGGGGAAAGACTGAACCCAAAGTGTGTAAAGAAGTCAGTGAGAGGTGGAGGAGGAAGTGTCATGGTTTGGGGAATGTTTTCTGCAGCAGGAGTTGGACCTCTCATACAGATACACGCTACGAGTGAATGCATCAGAACCTTCTTCAACAGCACATGGTTCCTTCCTTGCGTTCATCACTCAGTCAGGCAGGAATCTTCATGCAGGACGATGCCCCCTGTCACACAGCAAAACGGGTAAAGCAGTTCCTTGAAACTGAAAACATTGAAACAATGAAATGGCCGCCCCGAGTCCTGATCTAAACCCAATAGAAAACCTAACCCTAACCTATGGTCAAGAAACCCACAACAGTCACAGAACTGTTAGAGACTGGAAGACGAGTGGAGCAAAGTCCCACCAGAGCCGTGTGAGAGGCGGGTGATGTCCCGTGGCCGCGGATGTGCTGAAGTCCTTCAAAGCCAAGGGCCTGTACACCTCTACTGATCGGTGACTGGTGGAACCTGCAGACAATGTAGTTAGAATCTTTCTCTGCGCTACAGTCATTGCTGTTCTCTAATTATCATTATCAGATTTTTTGAAAAATAAAGGTTTTATGTAGATATACTTTGGTTATTTTGGAAAACACTGTTCTAATGGCATGGTGTACCCTTACAAAAAATCCTTCAAATGATGATCAATGTAGATTACATTATTTCTAAAAAAAATAAAATTCTCTAATTTTGATCGCCACTATACATTGGTCACAAGCATAATACTGAGTCTACAATGAGAAATTTAGCTATAGAAAAAGTTTAGTCACTGTGTACATACATTACATTACTTATCCTGTACTAATCCTGAGTTACAGCCTGTATTATACTCCAGAGCTGCACTCACTATTCTGCTGGTACAGTCACTGTGTACATACATTACTTATCCTGTACTGATCCTGAGTTACATCCTGTATTATACTCCAGAGCTGCACTCACTATTCTGCTGGTGGAGTCACTGTGTACATACATTACTTATCCTGTACTGATCCTGAGTTACATCCTGTATTATACTCCAGAGCTGCACTCGCTATTCTGCTGGTGCAGTCACTGTGTACATACATTACTTATCCTGTACTGATCCTGAGTTACAGCCTGTATTATACTCCAGAGCTGCACTCACTATTCTGCTGGTGCAGTCACTGTGTACATACATTACTTATCCTGTACTGATCCTGAGTTACATCCTGTATTATACTCCAGAGCTGCACTCACTATTCTGCTGGTGCAGTCACTGTGTACATATATTACTTATCCTGTACTGATCCTGAGTTACATCCTGTATTATACTCCAGAGCTGCACTCACTCTTCTGCTGGTGCAGTCACTGTGTGCATACATTACTTATCCTGTACTGATCCTGAGTTACATCCTGTATTATACTCTAGAGCTGCACTCACTATTCTGCTGGTGCAGTCACTGTGTGCATACATTACTTATCCTGTACTGAACTGGAGTTACATCCTGTATTATACTCCAGAGCTGCACTCGCTATTCTGCTGGTGCAGTCACTGTGTACATACATTACTTATCCTGTACTGATCCTGAGTTACATCCTGTATTATACTCCAGAGCTGCACTCACTATTCTGCTGGTGCAGTCACTGTGTGCATACATTACTTATCCTGTACTGATCCTGAGTTACATCCTGTATTACACTCCAGAGCTGCACTCACTATTCTGCTGGTGCAGTCACTGTGTACATACATTACTTATCCTGTACTGATCCTGAGTTACATCCTGTATTATACTCCAGAGCTGCACTCGCTATTCTGCTGGTGCAGTCACTGTGTACATACATTACTTATCCTGTACTGATCCTGAGTTACATCCTGTATTATACTCCAGAGCTGCACTCACTATTCTGCTGGTGCAGTCACTGTGCACATACATTACTTATCCTGTTCTGATCCTGAGTTTCATCCTGTATTATACTCCAGAGCTGCACTCACTATTCTGCTGGTGCAGTCACTGTGTACATACATTACTTATCCTGTTCTGATCCTGAGTTTCATCCTGTATTATACTCCAGAGCCGCACTCACTATTCTGCTGGCTGTTGACAGACCCTTAAAGAAAAGCTGTTAAGAGACATGGCTCTGGTAGGCTCCCTGGTTTCACCCTGTAAACATGCAGCTGTTTGTAGCCAGGGAGCCTGTCAGTATATCATATACCAGTATGAAGCTCCTACCACGTTCGCTAAGCTCCTATAATGATAAGACCCCATTTCCTTGAATGCGGACCACCAGAGCGCACTTTATGAAGACTCTGAACAAGCAGAATTGTGACTGCAGCAGTGGAGTATAATTCAGGTCTGTGCAGCACCACCAGTTATCATACAGGTCTAGGGTGCGGTGCCTTCCTAATACGGATACAGTGGGTGCACTGGGGGCAGAGGGCCTGCACTGGGGTCCCCTCTCCATGAGCTCAGCATGCCCCTGAGCACGTGTCCATTACTGCATTGTTCTGCCGCCATCACGTCTCGTTTCTGAGGGGAGGCGAGCAGCGGCGGCGTTCAGCAAAGCCCTGATCTCAAGTTTATGGCGCGCAGGAGCGTGTTCGCTGCTTTGACAAGAAGTCTACTTGATGTTATATTCGCAGGCTGGAATCGGCATTCACTTTGATGTTTGGTACGTGTTGTCGGTGGCAGGAAGCGGCGTTGGACACAAACACTACTTATGTACTAAGCTGTTTCTTAACTCTGCATGCTACAGAAAATCCCACTGTGTTAAGTAGGGATCCAGAAATACCTCTCGAGCACATTAGCCCATTATGTTGGCGCTTTTCATATTATGTCTTTAATGCTAATGAAACGTTCTCAGTGTCGTGTTTATGCAGAAATACTTGCAGAGAACATTTTACCAATCATTTTCCTTTCTAAACTTTCTATAACTGGCCCACTCCTGAGAGCCGCTGAAAGCTGGAGACCGGCGCGTCGCACTTGATACGGAGAAAATATCTAACGAGTTACACTGGGAAGAACTGAGAACATAATACCCGCCGCGGCGGCTGCGATTTTCTGCTGCCTTCTATTAAGCTATGGGAGGACAACCTATACGTTGCCTGAGGCGCGCGGCTGATATCATTATTTAGCGTCTGATTACATATTCATGGAGTTCCGTCGCCTCGGGGACCGGCCCAAGGTGGTGGTGACAAGGAAACCATCAGAGGGGATTTTCTGCAGGCTCTTTAATGTAAAATGTAACCCAAGTATTAGAGGAGCGGCGGCATACATGGAACAGAGGAACCCAGTGCAACGGAGGAGAGGCCAACCTGGGTGGGGTGCCTATTCTGCGCACAAAGTAGGGTACGGTCACACATGGCGAGTACACTATGGATTTTCCACAGAGGAATGGCATGCAGAAAATCTGCAGAAGCAAAGGAAAAAAGAAAATCCGCCAAACTTGACCTGCGGTGCAGATCGTAAACCCGCGCAGTGCACCAATTTATGCAGTGGTTCTCCACCTTGGATTTCACCATCTGCAATGCAGAAAATCCAATGCAAAATCTGCAGGTAAGTTGTGTAGGTTTTGATGCACATTCTTCTTGGCATTGATTGGCAAAATCTGAGGCTACCAAAATATGTGCCATGTGGGTGTACCTAATGGGATGTGTGATAACACTTGGGTAGGATACGCCATGACTTTATAAATCAGTGGGGGTCAAGCCTCTAGGACCCCGATCGATCTAGAGAATTAAGGGGTTGGAGTACTGAATCAGTCTTCATGGTCTTTTCCTGCACAGAAGGGCCCGGCCACCCATTGTGTAGGAGAACAACTCCATTCAGAAGAATCGGACCAGCTGTGGTTACCTGTGCAGATGGGAGGCTTGGAGCACCGCTGTACAGGGCTGCAGCCCCTTCACCTATACTAGAAATAGACCATCACTTATTAGATGGAAACACCCCTTTAAGTCACTGAGATGGGGTAACCACAAGCTCTCAGAAGACATTGTTGTAAAGGAACTCTCATGGGTCTTCTCGATCGTCATATGAGATATCTCACAACCTAAGAGATGAAGCTCTTCCACGCTGCAGCCCCATAACCCCAATCAACCCATCTGCAAAACCCTTCCTGCTATTCTTTTCACTTGCATTTCAAGATCTCCTATGAGGCCCATGGAGCGGAGGGCCCAACTGATGTAAGATCTAACTCAACTCTATCATAGGAAAGGTAAGAAGGTCCCCACCAAGGATATAAGAAGGTCAAGGAGCTCTCCTGTCCATGGATGGTGTATGGAGATGGATACTGCCCTGCTAAGACTCCCAGACTGAACTTAATCTGTCCTGAAGAATAAGTTTATGTTCTGGACCGTGGAGAGGAGGACACGTCTTCAGAAGTAAGTTGAGTCCTCCAGAAAAGAAACTCTAGGTGCGGTGTAATCTCTGGGACGTGTCACAGCCTCCATTTCTCTTTCTACAAGCAGATCTTGCGAGGCTGAATGGTTGGAGGCTGCAGCTATTGTAAACAAGGGTGAACTCGCCTCTGAGGACAAGGCATCTCAAGAAGTGACCCATCTTGATGTATCCTTGCTTTCTCTATAGAATATACAAGGACGCTCTTTGAAAACACACAGAGAAGCCTGGAATCCGGCTGTTAGCTGGGATAATAATAACCGGCTGCTGGTGACTCAGACTCTTCGGTCCAAATTTACATTCCCGCTCGTGCTAAGAGATTTTAAGTTAAACAATTTTATATAAAAATGCAATAAACAACATTTATATTACCGACGGCATTTGTTTCCACTGGGCCTGTGCTAAACATTACGCTCCTCCGGAGGACAGGTCCAAAAGAAGTCAACGTCTCGGCTCTCACGAAGCTTAGATTAAACCCAGAGATCCGTCTCGCGGCCCTGGGGCCAGATTCTCCCATGCGGCCTAGACATGCAGTTATCTTCACATGACTCTGATCACTTATAGTACACGGCTTGTATACTCCTTCCATGAAGGGTCCTCTACCTCCTCCACAAGAGGGACTTCAACTCAAGATGTAATTGCCTTAGCTCCATGCCGCGTGTCTGACCAGAGGTCTATGTTATCATGAAGATATGGTCCCTCCCTCACCATTTTGAGGCACAATGGTCTAATGCCAACCTCATGTGGAAGTCTGACCCTCAGGCAAGTTCTTCATTTGCTTGGTTACTAACTTAAGGGGTCCCCACTTTTTGTTTTATGAACACAGACTATTAGACGCCTCGTTACAAAAATCTAATTGGATCCCCTCTTGGTGGTGGCTCCTGCCTTCTCACCTCTATTACGAGAATTCTTTAGGGCATGTTCACGCGGCAGATTTTTCCACTGGATTTCTGCTACAGATTTTCATGTGTGCATGCCTATTGTTTTTTTCCCATGACATGGATTTCAAATCTGCACGAATGGAGTGAATTCCAACTGAAGGAAGATTAGAAACGTTTATCAGCGTGGACTTCAGAGGCGGAGTCAGCATCAAAATATGCGAAGAAAAACTCCATGTGAACATGTCTGTATGGTTGTAGTAGAGGTGGACACTGGGACCTCTGAACCAATATCCTTCGTCCTTACATACAAAACTATGGAGAAGGAACAAACTGTCCAGGTTCCTTGTGTCTATGGTCGAACATGGAATGGGGTGACCAAAGGAGAGGCCCAATTCTACAATGACCCAACAGTAATCTACTACTTGCATAAAGTCCACACCCTTGGCTAGAGGCAAGACCTCTTTAAAAAATAAAGTTACCAAATAGTCTATCCCTCCCTTCCACTAAAGCAGGGGTGCACAACGTTTCCTGGTTGGGGGCCACATTGCCAGAATGAACCAATGACGAGGGCCGAAATTAAAATTTAAAGGTGTATTAACAACTGAAATATTGTACTTATGGAATATTGAACACACATTATATACCATTAATGTCTAGTTACACTTCCAGGACTCCCATCTAATGGCAGAAATACATGTAAGCAGCCACAAGACATAGGCATACATGTCTGTTACCAGATGGTTGGGGGCCGCACAGAATGGTATCAAGGGCCTCATGTGGCCCCCGGGCCGCAGGTTGTGCACCCCTGCACTAAAGGGTTAATCTGTCTCCTCTTTGTTGAAAGTGCAAGACACATCATTAAGCTTAATTATTCAGGGTTTTACATCGTACAGCTGACCATCTTGAGAGAGGATGTTCTTTACTGGAAAACTCGATCACAATTCTGCGCTGATTCATTTTTTCCCTTTTTACAAAATGCCTGCATTAAAACCCATGTAAATCATAAAACTCTGGCTCCCAGCATCCACCACTAGGGGGAGCTCACTGCATACATATATACATTGAACTGAATAATAAGCCAGCATGCTCCCTCTAGTGGTGACTGCAGGTCATTTAGGTCTCTTGCTATGCAGAGGCTTTGGAGTTCTGACTGCTGTAAAGGCATGGTGGTAAAAGGTGGACATTCACTTTAGACTACTTACACATCTCCTGTCTACACGCTGGCCAGATTGGATTTACTCTGCTCTTTCCTATTGTCTCCTCACAGATAAACAACCCTGGAAATGTCTGGCAATAGCACTGGACAGTTAACTAACGTTTTTGGCCCTCACCACCAGTTCTGCAATATTGCCGCCAGAGGGAATTGTGATTAACACTGCATGAGAAGCCTAAAATATGGCAGGAGTGAGAACACTCCGCAGAAACAGTCATAAATGTCTCATCCCGTCAGATTGCTTTATGTTTGTTGTCCTTGGATACCGCAGCGGATGAGCGGAGATCTCTGACCTGGAAAAAACGTATCAGCAGATGTGATGTTGTATCGCGCCGCACTGTCAACAGACAACTCTCCCTGGAAGACGTGGCGGACATGTAGGGATCTTACATACAGAGGATGTCTTGGTCAAGATGGCCACGTCTTATATCTGTGGGTGTATCCCCTGATAATGTACACATTGAGGACGACCCGCGAGTCCAGCCGTGAGAGAGAAGGGAAGGATATTGGCCCACCCTATATTATAATCTGGACGTTTTATATCTGCCCTGATACATTGTAGCAAGTTATCAAAACAGGATACAGTTTATCCGAGAAACCCTTGAGATGTATCAGCTCAGGAGAGACCTTCAGCCTCAAGATTTAAATGAGAATGCAGAGACTTTCGCTGACAGCAAACAGAGATCTTGAAAGAAATATTGGAAATTTGCAGATAATTCCTGACACCAGGGGTTTTCCAGAATTACTATGATTTTTAGCAGTTATGCTCATGTAGTAGCTTGTCTCATGTACATCTTCCCCATGCCTTATTTGTCTTTCAATTTGGACCCTCCTGACCCAATTTCACCATGTCACCCGATCCCTCTGGTTTGTTTCCATCCTGTCTGTAGCACTTCCTGTTGCTGTATCCAAGCAAACCCATAATGCACTTCTCCTTCCTCTGCCACAGCTCCAGCATTGCCCCTAGTTTACAGCTCCTCCCACCTATCTAGTTACATAGACACTCCCCTATCCTTGCTCCGCCCATGGATATGACATCACTGGAAACAAGAAAGAGCTACATGGACACGGTCATGTGACCACAGCTCAGAATGGAAGATGGGAGCGATAAAGAATAAAGAAATACAATACAAAATTACAGTGACCATCATAAAGGATTATTTTAAAGGATGTTGATGCAAACAGGAAAACCCCTTTAAGATTTCTTTACATTAACCCTTTAAGGACCCATGACGTAGCTGTACGACATGGGTCGGATCCCTAAACATGGCGGCCCCTTGCTCGTGCAGCAGGCGCTTTAGCCGCGGGGTTTCTGCTATTTTAAATAGCAGAGACCTGCGGCACATGTATGCGATCAGCCATAAGGCTGATCGCATACATCTTACCCTTCAAATGCCGTGGTCAAATGTGACCACGGCATCTGCGCAGACCGGAACCGGAAGTCGCGTGCTTCCAGTCCGGTACTAGGTGGCAGCCTTGTATTGATATAGTGCAAATGAAGTCTTCAATGATGGCTATTTATTGCCAGTTATTGTCACTCAAGGTGACTTAAAAAAGTAAAAAAACATAAAAAAAAAAAAAATTAAAGTTAAAATCACCCCTCTTTCCTTAAAATAAAAATACTTAACCAATAAAAAAAATAAACATCATGGGCATCACCGCGTGTGAAAATGCCCATACTATTAAAATATAACAATATTAATGGCATACGGCAAATGCCATTTTTTGTCACTTCAACTACCCAATAATTTTTTTATAAAAAGTGATCAAACAGTCGCACACACTTAAAATTGGTATCACTGAAAAGAACAGATCGTTCCGCAAAAAATGCGCCCTCACACAGCCCCGTACACAAAACTACAGAAAAGTTATAGGGGTCAGAATATGGTTATGAAAAAAAAAAAAATTTCCTCGAAAGTTTTTTTTTTTTTTTTAAGTATTAAAACGCAAGAATAATTATACAAGTGTGGTATCGTTGGAACCGTACTGACCTGGAGAATGAAGGTAACAGGTCAATTTTACCGCATAGTGTACAGTCTAAAAAATAAAAACCTTTATCAGAATTGCATTTTTTCCCAATTCTACCCCATTTGGAATTTTTTTACCACCCCCTACTACATGGTATGCAACTGTAAATGGTGCCATTAGAAAGTACAACTTGTCCCGCAAAAAATGAAGCCCTCATAAAGCTATGTGAATGGAAAAATAAAAAAGTTAGGACTATGGGAAGGCGGGGAGTGAAAAACGAAAACGCAGAAATGGAAAATCCCAGGGTCTTTAAGGGGTTAATGGGGCCCTCTGGGTTAGAAAATCCATTTTCATACACTATGAGATTTTGAGTTCAGACAGGGATTACGTATTGAAGAGACAGATTGATGTATGGAGAACTGCGTAGTTTTCAGGCAATGCTTCATGGGAAAATATCCAAATTATCTCCCGTCAGCCCAACCGGATCCCTCTGCAAAAGGAAGAGCGACCCGTCAGTAGATTCTGGTGCTGTGCCAATACAGAGCAGGGTACTATTAAGTCTCCATGTAGGCATAGGTACTAGGGATGAGCGAATCGCATAATACTGCGTTTGAATACTGTATGGTTTTTAATTTCTACTGTAAAAAAACATTTCCCGAACTCAGATTCAGTTCCAAGTGGTACAGGAAATAGTTTTTTACAGTAGAAATCTATTTATGAAGTTATTATGCGATGTCTCACGAGACTTTGCGAAGTAATAACTTCGGCTCATAGGAGCCAATACATTCTAATAATGTACGGAGCGTACAGTATTCAAAGTTTTATGCGAATGTTTCATCCAAAGTCGATTCGCTCATCCCTGATTGGTACCCTTCAATGGCCAGTACCCACTGAGCGGGAGCATCTCATCCAGCAAAGGAGTACCTGGTCTGTACTGAAAAAGGACAAGAACCTTAGGTCTCTTTCACACGGGCGTTGCGGGAAAAGGTGCGGGTGCGTTGCGGGAACACGCGCGATTTTTCCACGCGAGTGCAAAACATTGTAATGCGTTTTGCACTCGCGTGAGAAAAATCGCGCATGTTTGGTACCCAAACCCGAACTTCTTCACAGAAGTTCGGGCTTGGGATCGGTGTTGTGTAGATTGTATTATTTTCCCTTATAACATGGTTATAAGGGAAAATAATAGCATTCTGAATACAGAATGCATAGTAAAATAGCGCTGGAGGGGTTAAAAAAAAAATAATTAAAAATTTAACTCACCTTAATCCACTTGCTCGCGCAGACGGCATCTCTTCTGTCTTCATCTTAGCTGTGTGGAGGAACAGGACCTGTGGTGACGTCACTCCGGTCATCACATGATCCATCACATGATCTTTTACCATAGTGATGGATCATGTGATGACCGGAGTGACGTCACCATAGGTCCTGTTCCTCCACACAGCTAAGATGAAGACAGAAAGAGAAGCCGGGCTGCGCGAGCAAGTGGATTAAGGTGAGTTAAATTATATATATTTTTTTTTAACCCCTCCAGCGCTATTGTACTATGCATTCTGTATTCAGAATGCTATTATTTTCCCTTTTAACCATGTTATAAGGGAAAATAATTAAGATCGGGTCCCCATCCCGATCGTCTTCTAGCAACGGTGCGTGAAAATCGCACCGCATCCGCACTTGCTTGCGGATGCTTGCGATTTTCACGCAACCCCATTCACTTCTATGGGGCCTGCGTTGCATGAAAAACGCAGAATATAGAGCTTGCTGCGATTTTCACGCAACGCACAAGTGATGCGTGAAAATCACCGCTCATGTGAACAGCCCCATAGAAATGAATGGGTCAGTATTCAGTGCAGGTGCAATGCGTTCAACTCACGCATCGCATTCGCGCGGAATACTCACCCGTGTGAAAGGGGCCTAAGGCCCCTTGCAGACGAGCGTGTCCGGATAAGGTCCGGATGCGTTGCAGGAAAATGCGCGATTTTTCTGCGCGAGTGTAAAACATTGTAATGCGTTTTGCACGCGCGTGAGAAAAATCGGCATGTTTGGTACCCAAACAAGAACTTCTTCACAGAAGTTCAGGTTTGGGTTCGGTGTTGTGTAGATTGTATTATTTCCCCTTATAGCATGGTTATAAGGGAAAATAATAGCATTCTTAATACAGAATGCTTAGTACAATAGGACGGGAGGGGTTAAAAAAATAAAATAAAAATTTAACTCACCTTAATCAACTTGTTCGCACAGCCCGGCTTCTCTTCTGTCTTCTTCTTTGAGGAATAGGACCTTTGATGACGTCACTGTGCTCATCACATGGTCCATCACATGATCCATCACCATGGTGATGGATCATGTGATAGACCATGTGATGAGCACAGTGATGTCATCAAGGGTCCTTTTCCTGTGCAAGGCAAAGATGAAGACAGAAGAGAAGCCGGTTGCGCGATCAAGTGGATTAAGGTGAGTTAAATTTTTTTTTATTTTTTTAACCCCTCCAGCGCTATTGTACTAAGCATTCTGTATTCAGAATGCTATTATTTTCCCTTCTAACCATGTTATAAGGGAAAATAATAATGATCGGGTCCCCATCCCGATCGTCTCCTAGCAACTGTGAGTGAAAATCGCACCGCTTCCGCACTTGCTTGCAATTTTCACGCAGCCCCATTCATTTCTATGGGGCCTGCGTTGCGTGAAAAACGCAGAATATAGAACATTCAGCGATTTTCATGCAACGCACAAGTGATGCGTGAAAACCAACGCTCATGTGCACAGCCCCATAGAATTGAATGGGTCCGGATTCAGTGCCGGGTGCAATGCGCTCACCTCACGCATTGCACCCGCGCGGAAATCTCGCTTGTGTGAAAGGGGCCTAAGGGTCCATTCACACGTCAGTATTTTGTAATCCGCATCAGTTTCGCAAATTTGTGGAACCCATTCATTTCAATGGTCCCGAAAAAAATGCGGACAGCACTCAGTGTGCTGTCCGCATCCGTTGTTCCGTTCCATTATGCGGATCTGCAAAAAAAAAATAAATAGCTTGTCCTACTATTGTCCGCAAAATGCGGTCCGTGGTCCCATTGTAGTCAATGGGTCCGCAAAAATGCGGATGATATGCGGAATACATCAATATGTCATCCGCATGTCATCCGCAATTGCGGATCCCTTTCCAGGAAATAGAAATACTTTTTTTTTTAGTACCCTACCAACATCCTTTTCAGACTCTTTTCTCCATACACCTGCTGCAACTCTTCAATGAGAACGAGTCTCCCCGGAGCTGTGACTGATCCATCGCATCCAGCAAACTAGTAGCATACACTGAGCTGACGAGGGGTAACAACCTCAGCATGGCAGTCTGCAGATGGGTCGCTCTTCTGTTCGGAGAAGTCTCTGGTTTGGCTGACTCGAGCTCATGAAATTCTCAATGGGATCAGGACAATAATCTGAAAGCTGCAGGACCTGGCAAGTCCATGTATTGCAAAAACATAACCCATTGATTTCAATTTGAATGGTGTAGTACCTCATCTCTCCTGTGGAGGAGCTGCAGGGAAATGATACACTTGCTGTTTTTTTTTTCCTGTGCACTATACAATGTAACAAAGGGGCTCTGCTTCCATATCCTGATAATACAACTGCGATCAGCCCCAGAGCTGCAATATTTATACCAAGGGCTAAAGACGCCCATCTAGGAATATAAAATGCCACAAAAATTAATCTTTGCATCACAAAAAAAACGACATAAACTGCAGAACAACAAGTTAAAACTAACCAGTGTGCGGGGCACAGCGTCATGATAAGTTTACTGCTTGTCCGCCAATATCTGGGTTATTTCACTCAGTTACAGGACATAACACGGAGCATCTGGAGTGTTCCTCTACAGCAGGGGTCAGCAACCTTCAGCACTCCAGCTGTTGTGAGCCGTGACACTACTACTCCCAGCATGCACTCTTGCTTGGCTGTACTTGAAGTGAATGGTGCAGTGGAAGGTTGCAGACCTCGGCTTTTCAGGTTCAGTCTCATTAATGTTGCTGCTCAGCAGAGCACGAGGAGCTGCTTCTCTGTCAGCATTCTGATGCTAAGGAGCAAGTGACGAGCGACTGACAGGACTGAAGGCTGCACATTTCAGTGAGATGACTGAATGAACGTTCTTTAATTCTGATAAATGAGCCAGAGTTAAGTATACAGTAGTAGAGACTGACGCTCAGGATCGCCCCTTCACGACAGATAACCTACCTTATCAGCTGGGTGTATACAGTGCGGTATACAGGGTGTACTCTCAGGCGGAATATTACTCATATACAGGGGGACTGTGGCTTTGTGTGACGTGATTGTTCAATGAAATGAATAATTGAGGAGATGATGGGATCAGTGTACTCAGCTGCCACCGTCTGCCAAAACTCGTCAGGACGGAGCACTTTACCCCTCTGCCATGCTGGAGGCACCGGAGGAAAACAAGCTCATTATATGTGCGTGTCCTGAGGAGAACTGGATGCACATACAATGTATCCATCACACCTACTATTTATTACCCAGCTGTTATATGATATATGCACAATGTAACAATCACACAAATTATTACTGAACTGTCATATGAGGAATGTATCACTCACATATACTATTACTGAACTGTCGCATGAGGTATATACAATGTATCACTCACATATACTATTACTGAACTGTCATATGAGGTATATACAATGTATCACTCACATATACTATTACTGAACTGTCATATGAGGTATATACAATGTATCACTCACATATACTATTACTGAACTGTCGCATGAGGTATATACAATGTATCACTCACATATACTATTACTGAACTGTCATATGAGGTATATACAATGTATCACTCACATATACTATTACTGAACTGTCATATGAGGTATATACAATGTATCACTCACATATAGTATTACTGAACTGTCGCATGAGGTATATACAATGTATCACTCACATATAGTATTACTGAACTGTCATATGAGGTATATACAATGTATCACTCACATATACTATTACTGAACTGTCGCATGAGGTATATACAATGTATCACTCACATATAGTATTACTGAACTGTCGCATGAGGTATATACAATGTATCGCTCACATATAGTATTACTGAACTGTCATATGAGGTATATACAATGTATCGCTCACATATACTATTACTGAACTGTCGCATGAGGTATATACAATGTATCGCTCACATATACTATTACTGAACTGTCATATGAGGTATATACAATGTATCACTCACATATACTATTACTGAACTGTCATATGAGGTATATACAATGTATCACTCACATATACTATTACTGAACTGTCATATGAGGTATATACAATGTATCACTCACATATAGTATTACTGAACTGTCGCATGAGGTATATACAATGTATCACTCACATATAGTATTACTGAACTGTCATATGAGGTATATACAATGTATCACTCACATATACTATTACTGAACTGTCGCATGAGGTATATACAATGTATCACTCACATATAGTATTACTGAACTGTCGCATGAGGTATATACAATGTATCGCTCACATATAGTATTACTGAACTGTCATATGAGGTATATACAATGTATCACTCACATATACTATTACTGAACTGTCATATGAGGTATATACAATGTATCACTCACATATACTATTACTGAACTGTCGCATGAGGTATATACAATGTATCGCTCACATATACTATTACTGAACTGTCATATGAGGTATATACAATGTATCGCTCACATATACTATTACTGAACTGTCATATGAGGTATATACAATGTATCACTCACATATACTATTACTGAACTGTCGCATGAGGTATATACAATGTATCGCTCACATATACTATTACTGAACTGTCATATGAGGTATATACAATGTATCACTCACATATAGTATTACTGAACTGTCATATGAGGTATATACAGTGTATCACGCACATATAGTATTACTGAACTGTCATATGAGGTATATACAATGTATCGCTCACATATACTATTACTGAACTGTCATATGAGGTATATACAATGTATCACTCACATATAGTATTACTGAACTGTCATATGAGGTATATACAATGTATCGCTCACATATACTATTACTGAACTGTCATATGAGGTATATACAATGTATCACTCACATATAGTATTACTGAACTGTCATATGAGGTATATACAATGTATCGCTCACATATACTATTACTGAACTGTCATATGAGGTATATACAATGTATCACTCACATATAGTATTACTGAACTGTCATATGAGGTATATACAATGTATCACTCACATATAGTATTACTGAACTGTCATATGAGGTATATACAATGTATCACTCACATATACTATTACTGAACTGTCATATGAGGTATATACAATGTATCACTCACATATAGTATTACTGAACTGTCATATGAGGTATATACAATGTATCACTCACATATACTATTACTGAACTGTCGCATGAGGTATATACAATGTATCACTCACATATAGTATTACTGAACTGTCATATGAGGTATATACAATGTATCACTCACATATACTATTACTGAACTGTCATATGAGGTATATACAATGTATCACTCACATATACTATTACTGAACTGTCATGAGATATATAATGTATCACTCACTTTAATTACTTCTCTAGTGATGTATATACAATGTATCAATCACACATAGGTATTACTGAACTGTCAAATGTATATATAACTCACTTTATTACTTTATCTAGTGATATATATATACATATACACAATGTATCAAATACATGTTATTACCTTATCTGTTATATATCATGCATCAATCACTCTTCTGTCTCATGAAGTAAATAGACTGAATCATATTATTCCTCCGAGGTCTCAAGGTGTATAGCAACATATCAATCACACATGTGAGTGTTCCAATGTCTCAGGGTATAATCATATTATTACTCCAGTGTCTTATGAAGTATATACACATTGTATTATATTATTACTCCACTGTCTTATGAAGTATATACATCTATATATATGAAGAAGGACGTATGTTGTATGTATGTTACGCGATCACTCATAAACGCAACCATCGATTTCCACGACACTTGCTATACACATCCCTTGCTACCTGGAAAGAAATCTTGCGGGGTCTCGGCTCTGTAGGACGTAGCGTTCCTGAGATATTCTCAAAAATGACCTGCATTAGCCAATACAAGCCTGCAGGTCTTTCTCTTCATATCCCAACTGCCATACACACGGTCACATGTCCCTTATCAGCCAATAGAAGCTCGCAGGTCCTTAGTCTCCACATACACACAGTTTTACTCCAGGTTTCCATAACAACCCAGCCATTTTTCTTCACTGCAGTAGGTCAGTTTTAGGCTAGGGCTACACGACGACAATAAGTCGCACAACTACACTGCTACATGTGTCGCGTGACATTGATGTTGCACGACAATCTTTATAACAATAGTTTATGGTGTTGCACTGAGACATGCGACATGCTGCGACTACGACGCGACAGTCACAGAAAGATCCATATGGTTGTGTCGCAGTATTACAAGAAAATTTAGACTGGCATATTCTTATTTATAATCATAGTCATGGTGCTCATCCATAAGGCAAACATAATAAATAAAAAAATAATGGCTGCACGCACATATAAGCAGTAAAGCTGAGAAATGGGGATCATTCTAAATTCAAGTGGTACTATACCTACTATTTGGATCAAACTTGTGCGCTAAGAGCTTCCATTGATCCAAATAGTAGCTATAGTACCATTTAGAATGATCCCCATTTCTCAGCTTTACTGCTTATATGTGTGTGCAGCCATTATTTTTTTATTTGTCGTGGCGCAGTAGGTCGCAGTAGGTCGCAGTAGGTCACAGGTCGCAGTAGGTCACAGGTCGCAGTAGGTCACAGGTCGCAGTGCGACACTATAGACTATCATTATAAAAATTGTTGAGACAAAATGTCGAGCGACACATGTCGTCGTGTAGCCCTAGCATTAAAGGGGAGGGCACTGTTAAAGAGGCGTTCACTGTGGATGTTACTGTTAAGGGGGCAGGCCTCTGTGGAGGTCACTGTTAAGGGGGCAGGGGCCACTATTAAAGGGGCAACTGCTGTGGAGGTCACTGTTAAGGGGCGGGCGCTGTGGAGGTCACTGTTAAAGGGGCGGGCACTGTGGAGGTCACTGTTAAAGAGGCGTTCACTTTGGATGTTACTGTTAAGGGGGCAGGCCGCTGTGGAGGTCACTGTCAAGGCAGTGGGGTACTGTGGAGGTCACTGTTAAGGGGGCGGACCCCTGAGGAGGTCACTGTCAAGGGAGTGGGGTGCTGTGAAGGTCAAAGTTAAGGGGATGGGCTGCTGTGGAGGTCCCATTTTAAAGTGGCGGGGCACTGTGGGGGGTCAGTGTTAAGGAGTGGGGGACTGTGGAGTACACTGTTAAAGGGGCGGGGTGCTGTAGAGGTCACTGTTATGGGGGATACTGTCAATATCTTTTAACGACACAGAAACATTAAAAGAAATAGATGAAATATACCTGTGCAAAGCCGGGTCCTTCTGCTAGTTGTATCATATTATTACTAATACTCCACTGTCTTAAGTATATACATTGTATTATATTATTACTCCACTCTTATAAAGTATATACAATGTATCATATTATTACTCCGCTCTTATGACGTATATATATCATTTTATATTATTACTCCACTGTCTTATGAAGTATATACTGTACATTGTATTATATTATTACTCCACTATTATTACTCCACTGTCTTATGAAGTATATACATTGTATTATATTATTACTCCACTATAATTATTACTCCATTGTCTTATGAAGTATATACATTGTATTATATTATTACTCCACTGTCTTATGAAGTATATACCTTGTATTATATTATTACTCCACTATTATTATTACTCCACTGTCTTATGAAGTATATACATTGTATTATAATATTACTCCACTCTTATGAAGTATATACAATGTATCATATTATTACTCCGCTCTTATGACGTGTATATATATTCTTTTATATTATTACTCCACTGTCCTATGGAGTATATACATTGTATCATATCATTACTCCACTGTTCCCTCATGCTGTATATATACAATGTATCACAATTTGGGTTTCAGGGCACCAAGGCAACGCTGGAAAACACTGTGTCCCTTGTGCCTAAGCCCAGACTGCGAGCATTTTCCCAAATGTAAAGGAATAAAACAACAATATGATATTGTAACGGCGATATATTTAGCAGATCAGAGGGAGGGCGCGTTTCTTGCACGGCTGAATTAGTGGAGGCGGCTTTCAGTATGGCAGCCAGGAGGTGTAATCTGAGAGAGCGGCTGAATGACAGGTCAGAGTGACAAGGGTGACACAGAGGACAGGACCCCTTCTGAGAGGAGAAAGAGGGAAGAAAACCAATAAAGCTTCTATGTGAACTGAGCTGGCATATCACAGGCGCCGAGGCTGGAAAATATTTTATTATAACCCCCAATACTGGACAATGATCTACAGCAGACATGACGGAGAGGAGATCATCCATGGTATCACGACTACCTGGGGGCCACCATCCAACAATACAGAACCGGTCTATATCCCTGGAGACCTCAGGGCGCAGTCAGTGTGACCCTCACAGATATCGACAGATGAAAGTTGGGTGCCAGCAGCAATTTTCTAGGTGCATTATGGATACCTGGCCCCTGGGAGTTGTCCAGCACTGTAAAGCAATGTCCTATGGTGCACATGGCATTACCCACTTTTGTCATTACCCCGAGCTGCTGTCGGCAGGAAATGTCAATAAGTGAAATGTTAATAATTGAGATTTTCATGTAGAAACTAAATGTAATTTAGGTTTACCATACATTAAATATAAAGATTGCACGTTTTAATTACAGTCTATGCTATGTCTGCAATTAGCGGCGCGGCGTCTTGTTCTGTCAGGGTTGACCGCCTGCAGGTATCACTAAAGTCAATATTACGGAATGATTCATTTGCAGCGTATCGGAGAGCGGAGTGACAGCCTGTAATTGATGTCAAGCTCATCATCTGTAACATGCACTGACTCCATAATGCACCTGTTTCTGTCCCTTTATATTCTTCATTGCTTTGTGTCATTTTAGGTGAGCCTGAATATTGCTCTTAGGCATGCACCATCCATTGCAAATGGAGATCAGTCATCCCTATTAGACTGGGGTTGCCGGGCTATCTATGGGAACATTCCCGAATATTGCCATGGTCATGTGACTCATCAAGTCACCACTTTTTCCAGGTGCGTTTCCCTCTTTATTGGAAAGCTCATGCAGCCCTTCTTTCAAATTATAGACTTGAAGTTAAGGGCCAAAAAAATTGTAGAATTTTGATTTCCGACATATGGACTTTCCCTACTGTAATAACCGAGGCTGACGGGTCTCCTGGGACATAGATAAGAGACTGCCATTTGGTAAGAACCATTAGTAGGTTCCCCCCTTCCCAGCACCGTATGGTGCATCTTGAGCAGGGAAACAGATAGTAACATAGGCTGAAAAAAGCCCTCCATCCAGTTCAGCCTGTTATCCTGCAAGATGATCCCCTGTGAGGTAGAAGCCAATTTTCCTCATTTTAGGGGGGAAAAAATCTCTTCCCATTCAGGCATCAGAAAAACTCCATAGATGAACAGTAGGGTAGGTGAACCTGTGGCATAATGAGAATCGTTAGGAAGCACTATGAATTCATGACATCTTCATAGTGTGATACAGAACAAGCAAGCATGCAGGAAATCTAGCAAGCTTCTTTCTATGGAGGAAGGAACCTAACAAGCATGCCGTCTTTGGAGGATGGAATTTAGCGAGCATGCTCTCTGTGAAGTAGGGAATCTAGCAGCAAGCATGCTTCCTATGGAGGACAGAATCTGGTCAGCATGCTCTCTATGGAGTAGGGAATTTAGTGAGCATGGACTCTATGGAGAAGGAAACTTGGTGAGCATTCTTTTAGTGGAGAATGGAATCTAGTGACGATGTTCCCTATGGGGTAGGGGATCAAGTGAGCATGCTCTGTTTGGAGAAGGGAATCTATTAAGCATGTTCTCCATAGAGAAGGGAATTTAGTGAGCATATTCTCTATGGAGAAGGGAATTTAGCGAGCATGCTCTCTGTGAAGAAGGGAATTTAGCGAGCATGCTCTCTGCGAAGAAGGGAATTTAGCGAGCATGCTCTCTGTGAAGAAGGGAATTTAGCGAGCATGCTCTCTGTGAAGAAGGGAATTTAGCGAGCATGCTCTCTGTGAAGAAGGGAATTTAGCGAGCATGCTCTCTGCGAAGAAGGGAATTTAGCGAGCATGCTCTCTGTGAAGAAGGTGAATTTAGCGAGCATGCTCTCTGCGAAGAAGGGAATTTAGCGAAGAAGGTGAATTTAGCGAGCATGCTCTCTGCGAAGAAGGGAATTTAGCGAGCATGCTCTCTGCGAAGAAGGGAATTTAGCGAGCATGCTCTCTGTGAAGAAGGGAATTTAGCGAGCATGCTCTCTGTGAAGAAGGGAATTTAGCGAGCATGCTCTCTGCGAAGAAGGGAATTTAGCGAGCATGCTCTCTGCGAAGAAGGGAATTTAGCGAGCATGCTCTCTGTGAAGAAGGTGAATTTAGCGAGCATGCTCTCTGCGAAGAAGGGAATTTAGCGAGCATGCTGTCTGTGAAGAAAGGAATTTAGCGAGCATGCTCTCTGCGAAGAAGGGAATTTAGCAAGCATGCTCTCTGTGAAGAAAGGAATTTAGCGAGCATGCTCTCTGTGAAGAAGGGAATTCAGCGAGCGTGCTGTCTGTGAAGAAAGGAATTTAGCGAGCATGCTCTCTGCGAAGAAGGGAATTTAGCGAGCATGCTCTCTGCGAAGAAGGGAATTTAGCGAGCATGCTCTCTGTGAAGAAAGGAATTTAGCGAGCATGCTCTCTGCGAAGAAGGGAATTTAGCGAGCATGCTTTTGACAAGCATGCAAACATACCCATAACCTAATGGGAACCTGCTCTACTGACAAGGGCCCTTGACCTCAGGGCCCATATACAGTTGAATATATAGAAACCTTTTTAAGCTCTCTAGTAGATAGAGCAAAGCGTGAAAATGATAGAAACGGGATCAACGTCCGAACTGGCAGGAGTTAAGAGCGATGACAAAATGTTTTTAGAACTATTTAATCTTCTCATTGGAAAACTGAGCCAAGTGTTTTGGTTACCGCTTTGCATATTTCTCCCGCCTAATGGTAAAACGTGGTAATTCCGGAGTGTAACAATGGGCATAGTGTCTGACTGAGCGGCACAGGTTTTGATCCTTTCTGTTCTGTAACAAAAGCGCTGAAATGGTGCCAGTAACCTCACAAGCACAAATGCAGGTCTATCCCCATCAAGGTTACATGGGTGAGGCTTACATCACACACGTATATATAAATATATATGCTCTTTAACCATTACAGGAGAACTTAAAGGGACCTTCTCTAACCTTCTGAATGCACATGTCCAACTGTTCAGTGTTTCAGGACTTTTTGCAGAACTCGCTGTTCTCTAACCAGGAGATTAACGGCAAAATTCACAACAGGTGTTTGATCCATGAATCGCCCAATACATTTTCTGGTTCCATTAGAATTGGTATTAAACAGTCCTCCTCATCATGCTGTTCACATTGTGACATCTCGAGACCAAGACGACACTTAACAATTGATGAACAGTACCTCGTCATTGTGAGGCTTCAAGCAGGATGTTCTCAGACGGAAGTGGCCCCTGAGCTTAGAGTGTCACAGAGAGTCATCAGCAGGTTGTATCAGAGATACAGAGACTGGAAGAGTCACAGAAAGGCAGAGAAGTGGACGTCCTTTGGCCACAACCCCCACTGATGAACGCTTCATTGTTAACAATGCCTTGCGGAACAGGATGATGAGTGCCAAGCAACTCCAGGCACATTTAGGCTAGGTCTACACGACGACATTTGTTGTGCGACATTTTGTCGCACGACAATTTTTATAATGATAGTCTATGGTGTCGCACTGCGACATGCTGCGACTGCGACAGTTGCAAAAAATCAATTTGAGATGTATTTTTCTGCGACTGTCGCGTCGCAGCATGTCGCAGGTCGCATTGCGACACCATAGACTATCATTATAAAAATTGTTGCGCGACATTGGTGCGACAAATGTTGCAGTGTAGTTGTGCCCTATCTGACGCGCAACACATGTCGTGGTGTAGACCTAGCCTTAAGGTTGGTGAGAGGCACCCAAATGTCACGTCAGACCATTGGAAACCGTTTACATAAGAGGGGTCTATGTGCTAGACGGGGTACCTAACCATACCACCAGGCACAGGCGTCATCATCTTGCATGGGCCAGGGAGCATCTACGCTGGACGAGGGACCATTGGGCCTCAGTGCTGTTCACTGATCAAACGCTGAGCAGAAATTCGCGCTGAGCCGAAATGATGGCCGCTAACGATGCTGGAGACGTCAAGGAGAGCACTCTGCATCAGCCACTGTTGTCACTAGAAAAGCCTTTGCTTGTGGCGGTGTTACAGTGCGGGCAGCTCATTCAGGTCGCATCATTAGAGAACAGCTGCTGGAGACTGGGGGACCTCAAATGGAGTGGCCTGACCTTTCTCCAGACCTGAATGCCATTGAAAACCTATTGGATGAGCTGAGTCGCCATTTTGAGGCTCGTAACTCTGTACCCCAGAACCTCAATGACCTGAGGGCCGCCTTCAAGAAGAGTGGGATGCCATGCCTCAGCAGACAAGGAGTCGACTTTTGAGCAGCAGGAGACGTCGTTGTTAAATGGGTTCTCCGGGAATTAAGAAAATGAAAATACTTAAATATTACTTTATTATAAATATATTCTCAAAAAACTTTCAATAGTTATAATGGCTCGTTTTGTCTGTGGAGTAATCATCAGGGGAAACAAAATGGCTGCTGTCCCCTTAGTTCACACAAAACCTGTCCTGATCACACATAAGGACAAGTTACTTTACAACACTGAGGTAAAGAGCTGCCTCATCCTCCTCTCCTACTTGTCAGGGATTAGGCTCCTGAATACAGATGAGAAGAACTTTAGCTGAATCTCTGGGGAATTTAGTTCATGAGGAGACATGAAGTACAGAGAGGACGGACAGGACAGGCTGTGGTAATGGAGACTGTAAACAAGTGCTGCTCCTCATTACCCCCATCCTCCTCTCATGTCTCCTCATCATCTCCATTCCCACAGAGATTCACCTGTATTCAGGATCATTATTCCTGACAAGCAGAGCAGAGAGGAGGATGAGGCAGCACTATGGCTCATCGTGGTGAAGTAACTTGTCCTGCTGTGTGATTAGGACAGGTTTTGTGTGTAGTAATAGGACGGCGGCCATTTTATTTCTCCTGATGATTGCTCCCTAGACAAAACAAGCCATTCTAAGTAATGAAAGGTATTGGTGAATATATATAATAAAAAATAATATTTAAGTATTTTCATTTTTTTAATTCCTAGGGAACCCCTTTAAGCTGTAATTGATGCTCAAGGCCACAGGACAAGTTATGGAGACACTGACATTTTGTGGCGGTATACCCAGCACTGGTGTTGGCTTCTGTGTCAGTAAATTGTTTGAGAAGAGGAAATCACCATTGCTGCTTCTACTGAAATGGCCGACTTTCATGATATAATATCACTGGAGCCGGAGCTTTTTAAGTTTTCCATAAATTTCACCTGAAAGCCAAATATCCCTAACTTTTTGTGAGTAGTGTATATATATATATATATATATATATATACACACACATATATACTCACCTAAAGAATTATTAGGAACACCTGTTCTATTTCTCATTAATGCAATTATCTAGTCAACCAATCACATGGCAGTTGCTTCAATGCATTTAGGGGGGTGCTCCTGGTCAAGACAATCTCCTGAACTCCCAACTGAATGTCAGAATGGGAAAGAAAGGTGATTTAAGCAATTTTGAGCGTGGCATGGTTGTTGGTGCCAGACGGGCCGGTCTGAGTATTTCACAATCTGCTCAGTTACTGGGATTTTCACTCACAACCATTTCTAGGGTTTACAAAAGAATGGTGTGAAAAGGGAAAAACATCCAGTATGCGGCCGTCCTGTGGGCAAAAATGCCTTGTGGATGCTAGAGGTCAGAGGAGAATGGGCCGACTGATTCAAGCTGATAGAAGAGCAACGTTGACTGAAATAACCACTCGTTACAACCGAGGTCTGCAGCAAAGCATTTGTGAAGCCACAACACGCACAACCTTGAGGCGGATGGGCTACAACAGCAGAAGACCCCACCGGGTACCACTCATCTCCACTACAAATAGGAAAAAGAGGCTACAATTTGCACGAGCTCACCAAAATTGGACTGTTGAAGACTGGAAAAATGTTGCCTGGTCTGATGAGTCTCGATTTCTGTTAAGACATTCAAATGGTAGAGTCAGAATTTGGCATAAACAGAATGAGAACATGTATCCATCCTCTGATGGCTACTTCCAGCAGGATAATGCACCATGTCACAAAGCTCAAATCATTTCACATTGGTTTCTTGAACATGACAATGAGTTCACTGCACTAAAATGGCCCCACAGTCACCAGATCTCAACCCAATAGAGCATCTTTGGGATGTGGTGGAACGGGAGCTTCGTGCCCTGGATGTGCATCCCTCAAATCTCCATCAACTGCAAGATGCTATCCTATCAATATGGGCCAACATTTCTAAAGAATGCTATCAGCACCTTGTTGAATCAATGCCACGTAGAATTAAGGCAGTTCTGAAGGCAAAAGGGGGTCCAACACCGTATTAGAATGGTGGCACTAATAATTCTTTAGGTGAGTGTATATCTACACTACAGCCACAACTGTACATCACAGGTCATCTACTTGGACTCCTTTTAATGAGAATCTCCTCTGGTTGCCTGAAGACACCATCATAGAATTGTTTGGTTCAGAATAGTTTAGATTTCAATTTACACATTTTTGCTATTTTTTACTATTTTGTATCTTTCTGCACTCATTTACACACCAGGGATTTAGCTGACCATGTTAAGGTATAAAATGTATGTTGCAGACCAGAGTTTATTGTAAAGACATCCTTCCGAGCAGCTACCTTAGCCCATAAAGGGGTTGTCCCGCTATAAGAACTTATCTGTCCACAGGAAGGGTGAAAAGGTATGTGATTGGTGGGGGACTCTCACAGATCACGAGAATGGGGTCCTGGAGAACAACAGTGTGCACACGTGCTGCCGCTCCCTTTAACTCTATGGGAGTGCTGAAAAGAAAACCAGTATAGCTTCTGGCAATCTCCGGCAGTCCCACAGAGAATGAATGGAGCGACATGCACGACCACCAGGGACTCCGAGACCACAGAGGCTGTACCAACACCAATCACATACTTACCACATACTGTAACCAGGATATAAGTGATAAGTTCTTATGGTGGGATCACCCCTTTTAAAGCAAATTTACCATGATTATGAGAGCATACATTCACACCTCTATATGCACCAGTGACCCATAAGACTTAAGCCACCATTATGGAATTGGTGGACTCCATTGTGCAGTGAATCATGACAGATGCCACTGACATATAACAGGAGTGGCAGGGTTTAGAAAAGTAATGGCATGGAACCTAAACTAGCATGGATAGAGCCTGTAACACATCAGGAGAGCGGTAGAGGGAGAGGGGTGGGATAGCAGCATAATCTATATATTATTGCAGGTCTTTAGAGAACACATGTGGGCATTATATTGACATTATGACAATGGCACTTGTCAATGAGTGGGAAAGATTAGACAGCAAGTGAACAGTCAGATCTTGAAGTTTATATGTTGGAAGTGGAAAAATGGGCAAGTGGAAGGATCTAAATGACTATGACAAGGGCCACGTTAGAATGGTTGGATGGCCTGGTCATAGGATCTCGAAACTGGTTGGTCTTGCAGGCTTCTCCCAGGGTGTGGTGGTTAGTACCTACCACAAATATCTAAAGAAGGATAACCTGATTGGCTTGATTCATCTTTCCTATTTCTCGTCTTGCTCCTTGGATGTGTCGCTTTCCGCCTGCCTCTCAAGCCTGGACTCCTCACTCTGCCTCCATTTAACCCTCTGGATTTGTTGCTCCCACTGACCTTCTGCTTCTGACCCACAGCTTCATCTGAATGGTTTCACCCTTCTGCATCTCACCAATTGGTGCCTGCTATAAGGACTGTGATCTGGGGATCCAACTGGTTAAAGGGTGGCATCTAAGCGCTATCCGCAGTAAGGACATTCTGGCGTCATGGGGTCACGTGGATTTGAAGAAGACGCGGGATGTACCAAAAGGGTAATATCTACATCCCGTGGGCTGTGGTAATAAACATTAGTAATATAATACAAATAATACATAATAAAATCTAATCCTAATCATAGTGTTTAAGGTGAGGTGCCTGGTCACTAATAAACTGTGATGTCAGAAGGTCCGTACACTGCATGGAGTTTAGACACTACCTTGGTTAATGGCTCACTAACTTTTCACAAATTGTTTGATATGTCATAGAGGCATTTCAAAAGTTGAGATCGTTGCTGGTCTGAGCACTGAGACTCCCGCCGATTCCTAGAATGCTGCTGAGGATGGAGTCGAGATAGGCCCACAGACTTCTATGGAGCCTGTCTCGCACATTGAGAAGAGAGAGCAGGCTGTGTGCGTGCTTCTCTCCCCCTTGTTCTAGGTATTGGTGGGAGTTTGAGTCCCACCGATCTACACTTTTATTATCTCTAGGTGTCTATGACATATCAAAAGTTTTGTGAAAATGTAGTGACCCTTTAAGTCTAAACTTTCTTGTGATGGTTCCTGGTGAAGAACAGGAGGATGCCTTAGACTCCGCACCTCCCGTTAGTCAGTGTCATGGTGGGACCAAACAGATCGTCCACGATAGGTCATAGCCAGGTATCTAATGGAAATCTTCACCACAACTCAATGTTGTTCTTACAATGAATATTACAGGGTGTCAGCAAATGGACTCCGTCTCTTCACTACTGGTCGAAATACTCCACAACCCCGAACCTTGGCGTTGCTGAACTTCTGGTGGTGGTCTTCTCTCTTCCCTACAGATAGAAATTTAAGACCAGGGTACGCTGGGATGAGTACGGCCATGTATTATTGGTTTATGGCTTGGTCCATGCTAGGAAAAAAAAGAAGCCATTGAATGGAGGTGAAAATTGACTGATAACCTGATTGATCTGATGATGCACCATAGAGGCGTATCACCTGAAAGGGG
Organism: Bufo bufo; assembly: GCF_905171765.1. Classification (NCBI taxonomy): domain Eukaryota; kingdom Metazoa; phylum Chordata; class Amphibia; order Anura; family Bufonidae; genus Bufo; species Bufo bufo. The sequence continues at coordinate 9,450,989 of NC_053391.1, forward strand.
CGCCATTGGCAACAGCACCAAAACTTTGCAACCCCTTAACACATGGAAACCCAAACCCATGGAAAGGTAGCAGTACTGACTGGGACTGTACGACTGTATTATCTGGGCACTACTCACAAAAGGTTCTGCTCTGATGATGCCCCACCTGGACCACCCCAACTATATACAATCAATGGATTATAAGGAAAGGTAAGACTTCTCCTCCACCAAATATTACAACAACTACTGTATGTCAATGCATATCCTTGGATCATCCTCGGATTCTTACGAGATTACAATACAGGCTGCCTTTTCTTTCTTTTAGCATTTTTTTTTTCTTTTTGCAAAAGACAGGAAAACAAAAGCAAAGCTGAGCTGATTAGGCATCAACCTGCCAAGGAAGAAAGGAAAAATGCACACAGCAAAACAATTAGCCCAAACGCAAGGCAAAAGTCCGTAATGTTATCCAGAATGACAGCACAGCCATTGTTCGAGCTGCCAAGGCTCTGCATGCTTGTTGGATCTCAAAAAGGTCCGAGGAGAATAATAAACTAAGCAGATTAGACTAAGAGCGATGCTTTGGTACCACTTCTACCGGCGCACAACTCACATACTGTTCCGTGTTCTACAATATGAGCAGGGAAGGCTGTAGGTAAACCCAGAAAATGGCTGCTCTGTGTTGGCAGAAGGGAGTCTGCCAACAAACAGGGAATGCTTTATTATTTAACAGTTGGTACTGCTGGAGTCCTGGCACTGCAATAGAGCAATCTCTGTCTTAGTGCAAGTAAGCCTGATGTTAAGAGCTTATGAGCCAAATCATGTTTACCATAGTCTGTGAGAACCTAAATAGCCCCATCAGATGGACGAATTCCTAAGGTACAACAGTTCTTGGCCAAACGAGCACATGAAAAATTCAATGGAAAGGAGAAAAAAAAAATGGAACGAGAGAGCGAGGTGCAAAGTCATTTCAGTTCCTGCACAATTAAACTCTACAGATGGAGATGAGCGATTATTCCGTCCTACCCCCATCCTTCAGGTCTTCATCCTACTCATCACAACCCACGGTCTACCTCATTAGCCGCAGCAAATCGTCTCTTCCTATGGCCTGGTAAGGGGCGGCCAACTGGCAGCCTGGGAGACAGCATCCTGGGTAGGACAATTTGCCATCGTGCCCCGGGCTCCACTAGGGCATATGTGCAGGATTGCATCTCTCACGCCAGACCGCGCGCCCTCCTCGCTCTGACTTGCTACCACCAGAGGAGACGACCTTGTTGAAAACGAGTTTTGATTACAACTTCATCTCATTAGCGGAGATTTGATCTCTCGTTCCTACAGAGAACGGCTCTGTACAAATGATACGTGGAAGCCAAATGGAGAGAGCCTGGTAGAGCTGGATGCACAAAACGCTTATTTTTTTGGACATGTTTCGCTTGCTAAATCATTTACATAAGTATACAGTTCTTCCTTGAAAATTTATGTTTGGCAGATCATTGTTGGGCCCGGCTTGTGCTCACGGAGAGAGACAGACCACAGGCGCGGGGCCAATGTTTTACCGCGCTATTTACATGATACACGCATGAAGCTGGAAGAACGCGCTAATCGTACACCAGGCTCGAGGTGATAAAACAATGAGAGAACGTCTTCTCGATCTTATATGAATAGAGGAGACATGTGGCTGTGCTTCGGTCATGCGGCTGCCATCTTTCCCCTGTTCCCACCTTTCCAGTTTTTGGTTACAATGAATAAGCAGCACAACAATGAGACCAGAGATGGAAGATGTACCATGGCGCCTTGTTGTATGGTCACTATATTGCTGGGCACACGTTTTCTACTGCCAGAGGTATACTATAAAGCTCCAGGTCCCCAATGCAAACTCTACAGATGTCGTCCTCGTCTTCCATGTGGCGGTATAATGCTGGTGCCTTCTTATGTGGCAGAGGAGCCTTTGGGCTTCCTAAGACCCTGGCGCCGAGGTGCAGTGTTTGCCTCTGCACCCTTCCTACTGCCGTGGAAGGCACATTCAGGCATTGAATAGAAACTCACTCTTTACTGCGCCTTAGGTGATTATCAATGCACCAGATTTTGGGGATGAACTGAACCCCCTGAATGGAGCAAAAAGGGAATTGGAAGCAGAATGAAGAAAAACTTAGTACTAGTGCCAACTTGGTTTTGAAGAAATCATGTGCAAAACGTCTTTTTTTCACGGATACTGTCCCTATTGTCTCTAATTGAGAATGCTAAACCGCTGGAAAATCAGGCATCTGCTTACTACCTGCTGACAGTTTCACTTTAAGGAACCTTTCAATCACCAGAACGATTCTTCTTAATTTCAAGACAGCTTGGAAGCTGGCTTACACTTAAACTGGTGCTGGATGCGGCAAAGTTATGGGGAGGGCGACATTTCTTCATAACTTCAGCGGATCCACCACCAGTGCAGTGTAAAACGCCAAACGTAGAATAGTAAAAAAAAAAAAAAAAGCATGTAGGTATTACAGGGAATCTTAGGCATGATTGCCTGTTGCTTCTAACAGGGCAGGAGCTGAGACGTCGTCGTTTTAATTGACGAGAGATGCATATTACTAATAATAATAAACATAATGAAAATTGAATAATTCTGTATTTGGGGAAGGGGTTTCCCTTTAAATGCGGTGCCTTTGTATCGTTAAGGCGAAGTCTATATTTAACCACTGATTGATTAATCTATTTCTTTTACACCCCGCCCCCCACAGGAGTAAAGATGAAGGGCCGGTGGCGCGCGTTGGACGGCTTACTCACTGCCTGTCGAGACTAACGTCTTAAAACCTCTTCATTGTTTGGAGACAATCAATATACATTGCAGTGAATTATAGATGTACAGTCACCGCTCTGCCATAAAGGAGAAGCTTGGCTGGTTAAATGCACCGGAGCGGCGCAGGCGGTGAGCGCATTATTACAGCTGCCCAATACCCTGCTCCCACAGAAAGTAAATATATACACACCGTATATACACTCACTATTAGAGGCGTCATCTGTGGGGAGCAAATACAGAAAGTAAATAAATAAATCCTATAAAATGACCCATACACAGGGATGAGGTTTCACACCCATTCATTTTTTCGCTTTGATTTACCCGGCAGCAATTTTGCTAACAAGGAGGCTGTCTTTGGATTTTCCAAATAATAATAAAAAAAAATAAAAAAACTTGCAAAATAAATAATAAGGGTCCATTCACACTTCCGCACATGGCCGGTGTCCGCAAAACATGGACACCGCCCATGTGCGTTCCGCATTTCGCGGACCGCACATTGCCTGCACTTTAAATAGAAATGCCTTTTCTTGTCTGTGTCTGCGGACAAGAATAGGACATGTTCGTTTTATTTGCGGAACGGAAGTGCGGATCCGGCCCCATTGAAAATGAATGGGTCTGGATTCGTCCCACAACTTTGCGGAACAGATCCGGATCCATTTTGCGGACTCATGAATGGACCCTTAGCAAATAGAAAAAGAAAACCAAATAACACATAAAAAAATAGATAAAAATGTGCTGGCACCTGGCGCAACAGTATAGTATTCATAGAGAATATATATAAAAAAAACACTGCACAATTTTGCCCCAATACAAACTACCTATTTTTCATGTCAGCACTTTCCTTCCCCTGTTCTCGGCATCACTGCATCCTGGCAGGATGTTTACAAGCTGAACTTCCTGTTTTCATCAGCTTCCTGATGAAACAGTGGAACAGTGATGGAACAGCTTGGCAGGCAGAGAAGGCCCCGAGAAACATTACAGAGTGAAGCATGCTGGGGTTGGTTAGAAAACCCAACAGGAAGCTGATGAAAACAGGAAGTTCTGCATGTAAACATCCTGCCAGGATGTAATGATGCTGAGAACAGGAGAAGGAAAGTGCTGACATGAAAACAGGTATATGGGTCAAGAATATGCAGTGTTTGAGGTACTTTGGAAAAATTTTCATTATGAAACCGGAAAACTAATTTAAGAGAAAGTCTACAATGTATACTAGGTAGGAATAAGACACAGCACCTATTAAATTTTGTGCCAGTTTAAACCCCGCCCACACACACATGCTAAATAGATGCCCCCAGCCGTGGACATTTGGCTAACATAGCGGCACATAACACGGACCTAAAGAGGGAGTTACAGATGTGGCAATTTTGGAAATTGAAAAGAAAACAAGTAAAAGATACAATAACTGATGTACGCCCTAATGAATCATTGATGTGCACAGTTCTCGCAGAAAAAAAAAAGTAATATTATACTCGGCTTATGTTTTAATTGATTTATTAATATTTTATCACAGGAATGTAATTTAAGCTTCTCGTGATTTAGCTCTCATAAACCTTTAGCATTTTGCAAATTCAAATTCCAATTTGAAGCCAGGGCGAGCAATTAACTTTTCTATCATCTTGTCAGGGGAGAAGGTTCGCGTTTAATTTGAGACAAAGTGACAGAAATATATACACTGCCTATATTACTGCGATTTCATTACTGAATCAGATCCGTATATCGTCAACATTCAGAAGAAGGGGGTGACCCCCATCTACAGCTGGCGTCTCCCCCACTTCATCTACAAAGGATCTAAACACAAACCTAACATTCGAATGTCTCAATTATATTTCAACATAATTAAAGATATGTTTCTCTCTCATTCTGCGTAATGAGTGCCACCATTAAATGTGATTTAGTATAATTCAGCATGAAAAATGAGTTACTTTTCTCATTTACTTTCTGTTACAAAAATGCTCCAGTTGTTAGATATTCTCTTTATTTCATTACAATGGTGCCCCCTGGTGTTTAGTCTGTATAGTAAAGAGCACGTCCACGTCTCTACTCTTAGAAGCTGTGACAGTTACATGGAGGGAGCAGCAGCAGAAGGAACATGCCCCAGAGCTGTGATAGGGAGAGAGCTGCATCAGAAAGGGCAGTCCCTGAACCGTGAAAGGACAGACCCCCTGTACTACGATTGGGAGAGGGCTTTCCCTATCAAAGCTCAGGAAAGGACATGCACCTAAGGTGCCAGCCTGAAGAAAACCCAGCAGTGCAGCTAGAGCAATGAATGAGGAGATCTCTGGATCCATGTGAGGCACAGGACTGGTTCTAGCTTTGTCATGTACTATATGATGTCCGATTTCAATTTTTAACATGATTCATGGGATCACCCATTTAAGGGAAGCTGTCACTAAGGTTTGGGGACAATAATCTACCAGCATACAGCTGGGAATTTAGCTTTTAAAGTGTGCCGCCATCGCTACCACCCGTTTCTGCATTATGTGGTGGCAGAACTCATCCATTGACTGAAATGAGTCCAGGAGAAAAATTCGGTAACTGTAAAGTGAGGTGTTCTGTCCTCGTCATCATCGCACATGAGCCTCAAGCCATCAGACTCATCTTTCTCATCTTCATATTTCTGATCGTCTTTCAGATCAGGAATCCAGATTAGCAGGAAGTGGAATTGTGGACACTTCAGTAAAATGCATTAGAAAAGGATCAACGTAACAGATAACATTGGAAGTGGAATGACAGTTGAATGGAAGGAGCACAGATAAGACGCCTACAAAGCACCTTCTGGAGGTCTAGTCCTCCCTTTAAGCTGCCTGGTCCTGCAGACGACATTAGCCTACTAAGTCACAATCTTCATAAATCCACAGCAAGTCTTATCTTCTACCAGTGGTCTCCAACCTATAAGCGTAGCTTCTCCACAGCTGGATGCCTTGTGGAGACCTTCAGAAACCTCTAAAGAACGTAGCTGACTTTCCTTGATTCATGTGTGAAGTAGACAGCAGAGCTACTATGACCCCATTCTGGAACCCAGTCTAACCTAATCCTAACGCGTTTCGCCAGGCAGGTATATAGTCTTGTTAGGGAATCCTTAGGGAAAAATGTTGTGGCTTCTTGGATTATTTTGACCCAGAGTTCATATTCACCATATGAAGACCTGTTTTTAATCATGACTGGAAATGCTGCCACATAGTCCAAGGTACTGAGAAGGCACCTCCGTCCCGGCCTCTCACGAATACCCTGAGAAGACATGGTGCTCGGTGAGTTTTGTGAGCTTCTCTCTCGTTTCCTGGAGCGCGGCCAGCTCACAGCGTCTTACAAAGCGCTCCCCGTCCCCTCTGTGCTGCTTTGTAGTGTGTGCTCCCTAGCCTCGGATGGAGGACATAGGTAACCTTTCCCACAGTCTCTCAGCTGCCGGCTTTGTCTGAGAGATTACCTGAAGTAACTCTGCGCCTGGCCCCCGTGGGGATAAGTTTGGAAAGGACAAAAGGTTTGATCTGAAAACAAGTACGATGAAGGGGGGCAGGCGGTGGACAAAATTAGGAAATTACAGACAGTTGCAAAGAAAAAAAAAAAAAAAGACCAGTCCCCTCTTACCATCTGTTTCTGGAGCTTTACTGCGGCTCCCAGTATGGTACAAAGGATATAAAGGCCCGGCTGTGCGGTGGGTGTCACTGTTTCGATGGGATTAGTAAGGTAATATGGTGACTCCATCGAAATAAAATCATACCTTTAATGCCGTGACCTCTCCAGACAATGGATTCATGAATCTGGAGTTATCCTGACCCCGTCCCCCCCCAGGGTCGCACTTTAGTACCTCACTGTGTCATGTAAGGTTATTGGTGATGTCATGTAGGAGAATTCCCATCGCTAGGCGTTGAGCGAATTGGGTTTGGATTGATGTATCCGAACCCGATTCATTTGTAAACTCCTACCGTAAAATGTATAGGCTCTGTGGAGGTCTTTGCAAACTTGCGGCAAATAACGCAATACCTGCTTTGGATTTTGACACTATAATTTATGCGAGTAAACGAAATGTCACGTCATAGACGTGTGACGAAGCAGGTCTCACAAGATTTGCTGCAAGTTCACAAAGATCACAGCATGGCACTGCTTCGTAGGCATTTTATGTGCTCACTGTATGGCACTATTATTTGGCTCTGTGTTGCGGTGTTTATGCCATTGCACTGCTTTGTAGTCATATTATGACAGTATTATATGTTTTTCATGTATAGTAGTATCATGCATTCGCTACAAGGCACTCTATAATAGTATTACTTAAAGGGATTCTCTGGTTTCATAATGAATTTTTTATTTCCCCAGAGTACCCTAAACACTATATATATATACCTGCTTTTCATGTCAGCACTTTCCTTCCCCTGTTCTTGGCATCACCGAGTCCTGGCAGGATGTTTACATGCAGAACTTCCTGTTTTCATCAGCTTCCTGCTGGTTTTCTAACCAATGTTTTACAGGTCTTGTTCCACTCTGTTCCTCTGCGGTGATCATGCTTCCTACATCTCCTAGCTCCACGTTAGGTAGGCGGAGAAAGCAACGAGCGTGAACTGTATGATGTTGGATTTACATTACTCAGGAAAGAACAGCTACACGTTTCATGCAAACAATCCCATATTCTCTGTGCGTTCTCTCCCATCAAAGTCAACATTGAGCGGAAGGTTCAGTGTAGGCTGTGCCGTACAATTTACATAGAGATTGGCAGGTGCACAGTGTCTCGTCGCCTCTGGGTGTAAGATGGTGGATGATTAGGGTGTGGATTGTTACACTGAAAACAGTTACTTGTACTTCACACCTGGCAGAGGGAAGGCAGCCAGGTATGTTAACAAGAGGTGTACATTTAAAGGAACAACTGCAGTCACAATGCAGCAACCTAGTATCCAGGCAAGAAATATTATTCATGCTACAGACTTTTTGATAGTAGAACAATGATATAAATATGGTGGAAATATCTCCCATGAATCTGCGTGAATGGTGCTTGCCATTAAGTTTAATGAATCCAACACCTGACAAATGATACTGTCCACATGGTGCATGAATTCTGACCACTGCATGAAGGAAATAAGTATCTCAACATGTCTACAATTTGACTCTGCGCCACTGGTGAACTCTGTATGTGTAAGAACATAGTCTTGCACCACATCAAGTCAAACAGAGCATTCTACAGACCACAAAAATAATTTCCCTCAAATCACAGCATGTCCACAGTTACTGAGAACTATAGTGGTAAGAATCTCATAGTCCAAGTGGAAGGAAGGAAATGGAAAATCTCACAGGCCAAGTGGAGGAATGGAAAGATAAATCTAATGGTCCAAGTGGAAAGAAGAGAAAAGAAAATCTCACAGGCCAAGCGGAAGGAAGAGAAATGCTATAGTCAAAGTGGAAGGAAGATCTCATAGTTCATGTGTAAAGAAGAGAAAGAAAAATCACATAGCAAGTTGAAGGAAAGAAAATTTCATAGCCCAAGAGGAAGGAAGGGAAAGGGAAATGTCATAGTACAAGTGGAAAGAAAGGAAAGGGAAATGTCACAGTACAAGTGGAAAAAAGGGAAAGGGAAATGTCATAGTACAAGTGGAAAAAAGGGAAAGGGAAATGTCATAGTACAAGTGGAAAGAAGGGAAAGGTAAATGTCATAGTACAAGTGGAAAAAAGGGAAAGGGAAATGTCATAGTACAAGTGGAAAGAAGAAAAAGGGAAATGACACAGTACAAGTGGAAAGAAGGGAAAGGGAAATGTCATAGTACAAGCGGAAAGAAGGGAAAGGGAAATGTAACAGTACAAGCGAAAAGAAGGGAAAGGTAAATGTCATAGTACAAGCGAAAAGAAGGGAAAGGTAAATGTCATAGTACAAGTGGAAAGAAGGGAAAGGGAAATGTCATAGTACAAGTGGAAAGAAGGGAAAGCGAAATGTCATAGTACAAGTGGAAAGAAGGGAAAGGGAAATGTCATAGTACAAGTGGAAAGAAGGGAAAGGTAAATGTCATAGTACAAGTGGAAAGAAAGGAAAGGGAAATGTCATAGTACAAGTGGAAAGAAGGGAAAGGGAAATGTCATAGTACAAGTGGAAAGAAGGGAAAGGGAAATGTCATAGTACAAGTGGAAAGAAGGGAAAGGGAAATGTCATAGTACAAGTGGAAAGAAGGGAAAGGGAAATGTCATAGTACAAGTGGAAAGAAGGGAAAGGGAAATGTCATAGTACAAGTGGAAAGAAGGGAAAGGGAAATGTCATAGTACAAGTGGAAAGAAGGGAAAGGGAAATGTCATAGTACAAGTGGAAAGAAGGGAAAGGTAAATGTCATAGTACACGCGGAAAGAAGGGAGAGGTAAATGTCACAGTACAAGTAGAAAGAAAGGAAAGGGAAATGTCACAGTACAAGTGGAAATAAGGGAAAGGTAAATGTCATAGTACAAGTGGAGAGAAGGGAAAGGGAAATGTCACAGTACAAGTGGAAAGAAGGGAAAGGGAAATGTCACAGTACAAGTAGAAAGAAAGGAAAGGGAAATGTCACAGTACAAGTGGAAATAAGGGAAAGGTAAATGTCATAGTACAAGTAGAAAGAAAGGAAAGGGAAATGTCACAGTACAAGTGGAAATAAGGGAAAGGTAAATGTCATAGTACAAGTAGAAAGAAAGGAAAGGGAAATGTCACAGTACAAGTGGAAATAAGGGAAAGGTAAATGTCATAGTACAAGTGGAGAGAAGGGAAAGGGAAATGTCATAGTACAAGCGGAAAGAAGGGAAAGGGAAATGTCACAGTACAAGTAGAAAGAAAAAAAAGGGAAATGTCACAGTACAAGCGGAAAGAAGGGAAAGGGAAATGTCACAGTACAAGTAGAAAGAAAAAAAAGGGAAATGTCACAGTACAAGTGGAAATAAGGGAAACGTAAATGTCATAGTACAAGTGGAGAGAAGGGAAAGGGAAATGTCATAGTACAAGTGGAAAGAAGGGAAAGGGAAATGTCACAGTACAAGTGGAAATAAGGGAAAGGTAAATGTCATAGTACAAGTGGAGAGAAGGGAAAGGGAAATGTCAAAGCCCAATTTGAAAGAAGAAGAAGGGAAATGCCATAGCCTAAGTGGAATGAAAGTGAAGTCTTAGAGCTCAAGTAGAAGGAAGCAATGAAGCAAAAGGATAACTGGAAGCCATTGTAGAAGAATGCAATCTCATAGTCCAAATGGAAGGAATATTTCATATACCAAGTAGAAGGAAGGAAAAAAGAAATCTCATAGCCCAAATGTAAGTAAAAGGAAATTATGGCTGAAGTGGAAGGAATCAAAATAAAATCGGATAGTCAAAGTGGAAGTAAGGTCAAGATAAATCTTATCGCCTAAATGCAAGGAAAGGGAAATTTCATAGCCAAAGTGGAGAGGGAGCAGATGAGTAATCTCACACACTACATGGATTGTATCTGTGGTCCAGTTAGCTCATTCCATTGGCACATATTTTTGGCTCCCATGAGAGTAATGTGTCTGGAGATCGGGCACAGGGTGCTATGGCGTTATTTAGAGGATGAGGAACACAGTGGGTGGACGCGCTGGCCTGTGAAATGGCAAACTGCTGTTACCTTGCACAGAGTATTGCTAACTCTTCAATCACACTCTCCTCCAAATAGAATAAGAGCGATTTATCTGTCTTACGAATCATACTTTGTCTGCTAGTACAAAGACTCTTTTCTTCCTTGAAAATAAGCCTGCCAGGCCTGAGACTGTACAGATCGCCATGATTTCCCTTCCTATCATTTAAATCACAATCCTATAAACAAAATGTCCCTTCCTTGCGTCAAGGCCTTGAAAGAAATGCAAATCCCTAAAAAAGGCTTCTTGGTACTTTAAAACGCGAGGCACACTTAAAGGGGTTGTCTCACCTCAAACAATGGTGGCATATGGGTTATGCCACCAACGTCAGATAGGTGCGGGTCCCTAGAATGGAGCACCCAAAGTGAAGAAGAGCGCACTGCCCAAGTGTGGCCGCCCTCAATTAATTTCTAGGAGTGCCAAAAATAGCCGTCTATTTTTGGAAGTCCCATAGAAATGAATGGAGAGCACACTGTGCATGCGCGTCGACCACTCCATTCATTTCTATAGAACTGCCAGAAATAACCAGGCAAGCTCCCGCAAAAATTTATGGAGGGCGACCGCACATGCGCAGTGTGCTCTTGTTCACCTTGGAAGCGCCACCGGTGACATATCCTAGCGATATGCCACCAACGTTTGAGGTGAGACAACCACATAACTGCATGGAGTTTGCATGTTCTCTTTGGGTTCCTCTGATTCCCTATTTTCTCCCACAATCACAATGCCTCGGACAAAATTGGTCCATGAGCTTCATGGCTTCTCTCTAGGGTTGTCATAGGCTTATTCCAGCTCCTTGGGATAAGACATCAATACTTTGAACCCAGAATACCCCATTAATGATATACTGCACACTATTAATTGCCAAGGCTGTTGTCACGTAGGCACTTTCACCCACAGTTTTTGCTTCACCGCCTCCAGGCTGGTGCTCCATTTTCAGGATGTGAGAATGGGCACACACCCAACCCTGAGCGTGCAAAGAACCTCCCCTTACATTATCCATCAGGCTCCGTCCTGAATGCCTCTCCAAAGTTCACGTTCCTACATCCCTCTGACCCCTTCCAAGCAACAAGGTGACCATGGCCGATTCTTCCTTCCCATGTTTCTACAGGACTGAAGGCTAATACCTGCCACTAGGCGAGACCTAGCTGCTATAGTAGAAAACCAAAATACTGCAAAATATCCCGGCTTAAACAGTATGCTGTCTGACATCGTCCACACCTGCATAAAGAGACCATCAAAAGCATGGCAGACGCAACAACCTATGGTACACCCGGAGGAGTCCACAGCCTTCCTACTGCACACCACACAGTAATACCCGGGGACAATGAAGTTGGTGCAGTTGGCTCATGTCAATTTGTACCAATCATTTTTGCCTTGGCAGGAACTGTCTATAAAATTTACATTCCTGCCTCCAGATTCATACAAGCCATCTAAAATGCTCACATATTTTAAGTGGTCATTATGAGGACGGGGCTAAGCTGGTCATAAGAAGTCTCCTGGTGTCCTATGTATCATTGTGAAACTACATTGGGTGCACTGGATGGGTGACAAGGACGATAATTAGCATGTCGCTGACGTGCATCTGTAAGTGAACGGGCCAGGAACGGCCTGCCCTCATGCATGGAAAACTCTGGTCACACACCAGAAGACATATTAATCTGGTTCTACTCAGTGGACGGGACCGGTGCCCACAGCCGATCCCCGCTGATGTATACATTACAAATAGACATACAGGCCGGCTGTTTACAGTCAACAAGCAGCAATACAAACATTGCAGGGGAATGGATAAACACGGTGACGCGGCCCGCCACCCACAGCCGCTGTATTTACAGAATGTCAGCCGTATACCATCAGTGGACTGGGACAACCACCGAAATCTTCCAAACACACTGTCGTCCTGCATTAGCTTACAGGCTGGGGGTCTCTTCCAACAATGTCAGCTATAATGAGAATTGCATGTGTTTATATTTGTTGGACTCGTTCTGTTGTACTCAGGAAGAAGGCAGAGAAAGGAGGATTTAAAGACACCAACATTTAAATGAGCTGCAGGCGAGAACCAACTTAAAGGGGTTGTCCAGGATTTTTTATCATTGATGAATTGGTGGGGGATTGACACCTCTCACCCTAGCTGTTCTGGAGTAGCTAGTAAACACCAGAACTACACAGCTTGGCCCAATGTGTGGGAACCAGAGATGGTTACTGGTCATTGAAGTGAATGGTGACCACCTCTGTCCACTACACAGTGGACAGCAGAACAGCTGAAAGGACACATCACAGCCAGACAGTCGCTGACTGAACCTGTCCCCCAATGATTACGGGTGTACAGCCAGAAGGTCAAATACAAAAATAGGTTTGGGTGGGGCCATTAGTAGAGCTGGCACAAGAGCTCCTCTTCTCTTACAGGTTGGCATTTCATGAGGTAATATGGCACAAGTGCAATATAGAGGCACACAACTGCAACACGGAGGCACACAACTGCGATATGGAGGCACGAAACTGCGATATGGAGGCACACAACTGCAACACGGAGGCACACAACTGCGATATGGAGGCACAAAACTGCGATATGGAGGCACACAACTGCAACACGGAGGCACACAACTGCGATATGGCGGAACAAAACTGCAATATGGAGGCACACAACTGCAATATGGAGGCACACAACTGCAACACGGAGGCACACAACTGCAACACGAAGGCACACAACTGCAACACGGAGGCACACAACTGCGATATGGAGGCACACAACTGCAATATGGAGGCACACAACTGCGATATGGAGGCACACAACTGCAATATGGAGGCACACAACTGCAATATGGAGGCACACAACTGCAATATGGAGGCACAAAACTGCGATATGGAGGCACAAAACTGCGATATGGAGGCACACAACTGCAATATGGAGGCACACAACTGCAATATGGAGGCACACAACTGCAACACGGAGGCACACAACTGCAACACGGAGGCACACAACTGCAACACGGAGGCACACAACTGCAACACGGAGGCACACAACTGCAACACGGAGGCACACAACTGCAACACGGAGGCACACAACTGCAAGACGGAGGCACACAACTGCAACACGGAGGCACACAACTGCAACACGGAGGCACACAACTGCGATATGGAGGCACACAACTGCGATATGGAGGCACAAAACTGCAATATGGAGGCACACAACTGCAACACGGAGGCATACAACTGCAACACGGAGGCACACAACTGCAACACGGAGGCACACAACTGCAAGACGGAGGCACACAACTGCAAGACGGAGGCACACAACTGCAACACGGAGGCACACAACTGCAACACGGAGGCACACAACTGCGATATGGAGGCACACAACTGCGATATGGAGGCACAAAACTGCAATATGGAGGCACACAACTGCAATATGGATGTGCACTAAATAGATCCTTAAGGCATATATAAATGAATGCACAGACACATTGCCTCCCGTGCCACCAATTTTATACGGTCTTTGGCATTTTTATTTGCCTTTTCCAGCTATATGCGCCTCTATAACACGTCTTCTGAAAGTTTTTTTGCGCTGAGGCATGGTTCACACCAACCAGTTTTTATTGAGAAGAACAGATTTGTCAGTAACCGGGCAGTGTGTGCCTTCATTTTAATGGGCAAAGCCCCTGCAAAATCCGCCCTTGCCAATAGCCCTTTAAGACGTAATTAACACAGAGGTTCACTTACTTTTTCTCCCTACACTGTGGATGGTTACTGCACGTACTTAATAAAAGATATGAATGATACAATGGTTTGTGCGAGAGTTAGATTGTGTTTCTCTATAACAATCAGAACATATTATTAGAAATCATTTCAGAAGTTCAGTTCATTCCAAAGGGTTCACATACTTTTTCTACCAACTGCATCTGCCTGACTTTACTGGGGAACAAAAAAGAAAAAAAGGCAATTACAATCTTGCAATGTCTTTTACCATAGAGGTTCAAGAAAAATTATTCACAAACATCTGTCAACAAAATCAACCCCATTGAAGGAGATATACTGCATGCTAGGGTTGATCCTGCTTATTATATTGATACATGTCTTGTGAAAGTTGGTTGTGGTGGTCCCGAGAAAAATGACTTTTATTCTTCATCCAAATAAAGGCTTTAGTGACCCTAGGGGCATGGATAGCACTAGAAAACTGAGGTGCACTAAGGGGTTAGGCCCTGCCACTTGGTGCACTGAAGTCCTCATTTGCATAAAGACCGCTGAGAGGTGCTCTTTAATTACTGCAATACTGTAAAAAAAAAAAAAAGCACGGGCCTAATATGTGAATTTGGGGAGCAGGCAAACCAATTCTGAGTAATCCTCTTCTATCGTGAAGAGTGCCTCTAGCCTGGTGACTTGTATGATGTTGGAGGTACACCTCCCACCCTATTCACACCCAAGTAAAAACAATGCTTGCAGCCCCACTGGGCATGGTACTGGCAGCTATATTGTGGCAACCAAAGTTGCAAGCAAAACTGAGAAATGGAAAAACATTTTTACCAACAGACTGCAGACCGTACGCGCCCCGGCTTCCCAGGCCCCATGATAATAATAATGGCGGGCCATAAGAATAAATCTGGATCTAAAACAGAAGCTGCAAATCCTTTTACTGAGCTACTGCACCTGGAGCCCAGGTCACACCTGGAATTTTATATTAGGAGACCGGAAATATTGCACCAGTGTAATTTCAGGACGTACGCCCCCCTCTGGTCACGCACTGAAGGGAGAGAACGCCGACAATGACAGAGAGGCATGCTGATTTACATCCTATAGTCTCAAAAGAGGCCATTCCACTTAAGAAAAAGAATAATAATTCCTTGCAGCATCAAGTAGTCTGAGAAGTCCCTGAGGCTCATGTAGAGCGCTGGAGGACAGCCAGCACAAACTCCCGGGAGGCTGAGCATGGGAAGACTTCTGAGACCTGATTTCATCAATGTGAAGGCTAGGGATGGGCTCTGACTCTGCAGCGAGCAGTATGTACAGTATTCCTAAAACGCTTACGAGTTCGGGGGCTCCCCACCCCACTATAAATAATCCGCCCTGCCTTTGTCATCCACAGATAATGGAACGAGGATGGTACATGGACAGCTCCTCTCTGCACCGCCTGTTGCAGGCTAAGGGTACATTCACACCTGCAGCAGTGGTTCTGCCAGAGAGCAGCCTGCCGGAATTCACCGGATCCAGCATTGTTGGATTCTACAGTTGGCTGCTTTCCGGCATATATGCCGGGGTTCCGGCCGAACAAAAACTGTTGCATGCCATGTTTTTGTCCAGTTGACATCGGGTGTTTGTGCTGGATCAGGCATGCCGGACATGCAAACTCAGCCTAAGGGTTCATTCAGACGGCCGTATGCTATCCGCAAAAATGTGGATCCGTTTTTTTCCGGATTAGATGCTGATCCATTCACTTCTATGGGACCCCTTTCTATTCCATGGTTCTACAAAACAAATGAAACATGTCCTATACTTGTCCATGAAAATCAGGACATGGCCCCATTGAAGTCTATGGGTCCACAAAAATTTTGGTGGACAGCATACGGCCGTCTGAATGAGCCCTAAGCAATGCGCCTAATGAAAGCTTACACTCGTAATCTCTGTCCTCTACATATGAGGAGTTAAGCTTGTTTAACATCAACACGAAAAAGATCCCGCTTCCAAGCAGATGCCCCCGTCCCCAAATTCTCCATCCACAGAACTGAACTTCAAGGAGGTCGAGTGATCGAGGCTTAGATCCCTGCTGGGAACTGCACGCTGGTGGACGGAACTGGTCTGAGGCCTGACTGCTCTGGTGCGGTGATCACCGGGTGGATTAAATTGACATAAAGAAATAATAAAATTGTTTAGGATGTAAACAGCGGACAAAAACGAGCGTCAAACTCAAGATCATAGCAGCAGAAGACAAGCAGCTCACATCTCCCTCGCAGGTTCCATCATATCTCCTTCCATGCAGTGCTACTTGTACCCTTGAAATGATGGACAACGTACAAGAATCGAAAAAATAATAATTCATGGAAATCTGTGGGAATTGGCGGGTGCAGGTGGCCTCCAAAGTACGAGAGATCCAGCAAAGAGTTGAGTCTTCTGTCCACTGGAAGGGGAGGAAGCTGAGACGAAGAAGACGCTGCACAGCCTGATGGAGGCATGTAAACATATGGGCGCCAAACAGCTGATGTGTGAAGGTGCGGAGACTATTCTGAGGATAGGCCCTCAATCTCCTGAACCTGGAGGGCAGTATACAGAAGTAGCAGGCACGCTGGTTTCAGCGTGGTCTTAGTTGTGAGTCTCCATCCTACTCCATGGTAACAGGATCTTGGACTATCTATATGAGACTTGCCACCACCAGGCTGCTCTCACTTAGATCCCTGCTGATAAAACACTGCAGCCCTAAAATATCCCTCATCCAAGACTCTGAAATACCCCCTAAAATTACAACCAAAGATCCGTCCTCTACTTGTGTTTACCCCTTAAGAGAATATTAAAGAACAACATCCTAAAGTTGTACATCCCAGTTCACACCTGTCATCTGGATGACATATAGTCAGACCATTTATAACCCCAGGACATGCCACCCGTGATACCAGCCTGGATCAGCCTCCAATGAACCATGTGTAGGGATATATGGTAATAGTGAAGCCTCATTAACTTAATTACTGGCACTGGCATGTGTAACTGGTTGCTATGGAAAAGACTTTGGAAATGCTCCACAGGGTTCCTGAATATGAAGTTTTTGAACTGTATAGTAAAAGATTTTGATCAACAAATGAAACTAAGTCACCTGTTTGGCAGATACGTGATATCTACTTACAGACCGACTGGTCCTGCGGAGTAACATGTACAGATACCACTGTGTACGCAATATAACATATACAGTACATCATATCGGGGCCCGGTATTCTTTATTATCCCATATACCTGTTGATTTTAAAATATAATTGAAGTAGGGGGCGGGATTATAGTACATAAAAGATGCATCATAGCAGTTATATTCTTATATATATAAGCAGTATTATAGTATTTATATTCAATATATAAAAGCAGTATTATAGTATTTATATTCTTGTACATAGGAGGCAGTATTATAGTAGTTATATTCTTATATATATATAAGCAGTATTATAGTATTTATATTCTTGTACATAGGAGGCAGTATTATAGTAGTTATATTATTGTACATAGGAGCAATATTATAGTAGTTATATTCTTGTACATAGGAGGCAGTATTATAGTAGTTATATTCTTGTACATAGGAGCAGTATTATAGTAGATATATTCTTGTACATAGGAGCAGTATTATAGTAGTTATATTCTTGTACATAGGAGCAGTATTATAGTAGTTATATTCTTGTACATAGGAGCAGTATTATAGTAGTTGTATTCTTGTACATAGAAGCAGTATTCTAGTAGTTATATTCTTGTACATAGGAGGCAGTATTATAGTAGTTATATTCCTGTACATAGGAGCAGTATTATAGTAGTTATATTCTTGTACATAGGAGGCAGTATTATAGTAGTTATATTCATGTACATAGGAGCAGTATTATAGTAGGTATATTCTTGTACATAGGAGCAGTATTATAGTAGTTATATTCTAGTACATAGGAGCAGTATTATAGTAGTTATATTCTTGTACATAGGAGCAGTATTATAGTAGTTATATTCCTGTACATAGGAGCAGTATTATAGTAGTTATATTCTTGTACATAGGAGCAGTATTATAGTAGTTATAGTCTTGTACATAGGAGCAGTATTATAGTAGTTATATCCTTGTACATAGAAGCAGTATTATAGTAGTTATATTCTTGTACATAGGAGCAGTATTATAGTAGTTATATTCTTGTACATAGGAGGCAGTATTATAGTAGATATATTCTTGTACATAGGAGCAGTATTATAGTAGTTATATTCTTGTACATAGGAGCAGTATTATAGTAGTTATATTCTTGTACATAGGAGCAGTATTATAGTAGTTATATTCTTGTATATAGGAGCAGTATTATAGTAGTTATATTCTTGTACATAGGAGCAGTATTATAGTAGTTATATTCTTGTACATAGGAGCCGTATTATAGTAGTTATATTCTTGTACATAGGAGCAGTATTATAGTAGTTATATTCTTGTACATAGAAGGCAGTATTATAGTAGTTATATTCTTGTACATAGGAGCAGTATTATAGTAGTTATATTCTTGTACATAGGAGGCAGTATTATAGCAGTTATATTCTTGTACATAGGAGCAGTATTATAGTAGTTATATTCTTGTACATTGGAGCAGTATTATAGTAGTTATATTCTG
The DNA here is from genome assembly GCF_905171765.1 of Bufo bufo. NCBI lineage: Eukaryota > Metazoa > Chordata > Amphibia > Anura > Bufonidae > Bufo > Bufo bufo. Next base: position 9,469,646 of record NC_053391.1, read on the forward strand.
GTACATAGGAGCAGTAGTATAGTAGTTATATTCTTGTACATAGGAACAGTATTATAGTAGTTATATTCTTATACACAGGAGCAGCATTATAGTAGTTATATTCTTGTACATAGGAGGCAGTATTATAGTAGTTATATTCTTGTATATAGGAGCAGTATTATAGTAGATATAATCTTGTACATAGTAGCAGTATTATAATAGTTATATTCTTGTACATAGGAGCAGTATTATAGTAGTTATATTCTTGTACATAGGAGCAGTATTATAGTAGCTATATTCTTGTACATAGGAGCAGTATTATAGTAGTTATATTCTTGTACATAGGAGGCAGTATTATAGTAGTTATATTCCTGTACATAGGAGCAGTATTATAGTAGTTATATTCTTGTACATAGGAGGCAGTATTATAGTAGTTATAGTCTTGTATATAGGAAGAGTATTATAGTAGTTATATTTTTGTACATAGGAGGCAGTATTATAGTAGTTATATTCTTGTACATAGGAGGCAGTATTATAGTAGTTATATTCTTGTACATAGGGGGCAGTATTATAGTAGTTATATTCTTTTATATAGGAGCAGTATTATAGTAGTTATATTCTTGTACATAGGAGCAGTATTATAGTAGATATATTCTTGTACATAGGAGCTGTATTATAGCAGTTATATTGTTATACATAGGAGGCAGAGTACTTATACTGTATCATTGTACATAGGATAACAAATTATAGTAGTTACCTTTTTTTTAGCCCTACAAGACTCCCCCCCCCCCCCCCCAAACTGTGGCAAATATAAATGAGCGATTCATTAGTACAGGGGGACCAGGAAGCAGTGAATGCAGCGCTCCCCTGATTTGAGATCTGATTGGTGGTGTTATTAACATTGGGGGTCTGATTGGGGGTCTGATTGGGGGTCTGATCTGGGGTCTAATGAAAAGTATTTTTTTTTTCTTATTTCCCTTCTCTAAAACCTAGTTGCGTCTTATAGGGTGAAAAATATGGTATATTTTTGATCAAAGGGGCAGTACTATAGTATCTATAGTATTATAGCAGTAGTTGCTATCAATAGGTTGCAGTATTACTGCAGATATTTTATTGTCAGAAATTCTATTTTATACGATGCTTACATTTATTCACAGGAGCAGAATTATAATATTCAGATTCGTATAAAAAGTGAGGAGTTCTACCTCAGGGCCAAAGGGGCTTTAAAAGTGACAACCACTCTTGGGAGACAGCAATGTGGTTGGAGCGGTTGTCAATTCCATACACCCACTAGCCCTGGCAGCTGATACGAAGTACATGAACCAGTAGGGGGTGGTAGTGAGCACAAGAAAAAGTTAAAGAGATAATATTATTTAGCTACTGTCCTTCAAGCGGAGTTTTTAGAGGGGGCCTATTACCAGAACTCACCTTCCCCGCTACCTACATGGCTCGAATTCAAATACAGTGGCCTCCATTGTTCCCATCGGGTAGAAAGTCCTGGATGCAGTGAAGCGTTTGATAAGATATTCTTCCTCCTTCCACGGAGAGCTAACAATACCCCAATACTCCTAGGAATCCACATGTGAAAACCAGTGCAAGTTGTGCCGCTAACTTATCTAGCTTAGTCACTCCTTCTCTTCCTCGCGCTGGCTTCTCTTTTTTCGGTTTTCCTCTGTTTCTCTCTCTTTGGATCTGAGTCAGTGCTCTTACCACAAAGAGATTTGCATCGAGCCAACCAATACAGAAAAGACATTTTCTCACACTGAGACTGGATATTGCTTTTCTGAAGCATCCAAGCTCTTCCTTTTCCTCCGAGATGAATACATCTCCCCCTGCTCCACTGTCTCTTCTTGAGACTCCTGTCTTAATAAGCGATGACTGCCGTGACTGCTTGCATCCAGCGATGCTATTCACCGCCAGCACCTCTGCTCTCCTCCTGTGGCTCGAGAAGAACTGATTAGCACTTTGCATAATTAACCTGATTAGCACTGTGCATAATCAAACTGATTAGCACTTTGCATAATTAAAAAGAAATAATAACAACAACAATAAGCAGCACTAGGTAATATCAAAAGCCGCTAGTTCCAAAATCCCTTTTGGCCTCTGCCAGGGCTAGTTTAACATAAGGCACATTATTCCTTTTATGAAGAGGAAAAAAGGCCTAAATGATCGGAGAACCAGAAGAGGAAACGGATCCCGGCTGCTGTGTATACAACCCGACGTAAAGACGAGGAGATGGACGGACGCATAGATGAGCCTAATAAATGACCTAGACTCCCGCGGGTGCAATATAAGTGCTAGCCTCCATTATGTATAATAAATGCAGCAGGCTATAAGTACTCTACCCTATGTATAATACATGGCCTGGGCCGGAGGACGACGTGTAAATGTGTAAAAGGCACATACAAGTATTAAACTCCCCTGTGTACATTCTGAGTGATATAGAATGACCTAGCCTTAAAGGGACACTTCCTTCAGAAAGGGGTATAATTTAAATTCCATATTATAATATGTTTTAAGAATTTTTGGCCGTTTTTCTTTTTCATTACGGCAGAACCGCGCCACTGAAAAATGAAATACAAAATACAGTCCTTCCAAGACGGAGAAATAAAACTCCTACACAGATAGGTAATTCCTTGTTTAGGTTACTACTGCTGTAAGGGAAAGGTGTTATCTGCTACTATAATATTAGATCAGTATAATTGGGATAACAGTATGACCGCTCTATAGACAAAGATGATCACAGAGGAACATTACACTCATCCCCTTCCATCTCTGGCCACAGTGATGGTCTGACTGAGAGAGTCACATGTGGCTGTCATGCTAAAAGTCTACACAAAGGAGGAATTATAAGGGGTTTTCTGAAATATTTGAACAGTATGTGATTGGTGGGGGTCTGATATCCGGGACCCCGGACGATCAGCTGTTTCAGAAAGCACCGTTGCCCGCAGTATAACCACGGCCTTCTCCTTGCTCACCAAGCACAGCGCCGTACATTGTATCGTGGCTGTCCTTGGTATTGCGCTCTGTCCAATACAATTTAATGGGGCTGCGCCTAGGCCATCAGACCGATGAACTGGACGTCATATGATCTAGGCAGAGCTGCGAGAAGGCTGCGGTGCTACTGTGAGTGCCGATGCCTTCTCAAACAGCAGATTGGCGGGCGTACCAGGTGTCGCCAATCAGATACCAATGACGTATCTAGAGGATAGCCCCCTTAAAAGCCAGGACAGGAAGTAGAATACACGGAGTGGTTTTAAAAAAAATTATATACAGAAAACCAACCACCCGTATATTGTAGAAAAAATAATTTATGTTAATATGGGGTAAAAAAAATGCAATGGTAGTGTCCCCTTAAAATCCAAAAACAAACAACAAAAAAACTATTCCAGTACAATTTCCCTTCCCTGGGTCAGATATATAACTCTGTTCATCCAGTACTTCTGATAAATGTGCTTTTTGCACAACAGGGCCTGAGGGGGTGGAGCATGACAAAGTCCCCCATTTGGAATAATACAGTGTATCAGTTTTGTGTGGAGTGTTAGAAAATGATTAAGAATATTTGATACTATGTGTAGAATACAGGGATCAAGTGAAGATCATGGCTCCCCCCCGGATTATTTATTTTAATTAAATGAAATATAAAACAAGCAATAAACTATGTACATAAATCATTAGTTAATAGTAATTTAATGAAATGAAATGAATAACCCAGGAGGACATGATCTTCAAATGATCCCAATACAGTATAAGGCTACTTTCACACTCGCGTTTGGTGCGAATCCATCATGGATCTGCACAGACGGATCCATTTAGATAATAGAACCCTCTGCATCCTTTCAGAACGGGTCCGTTTGTATTATCTGTAACATAGATCCGTCTTGAACACCATTGAAAGTCAATGAAGGACGGGTCCGTTTGTATTATCTGCAACATAGATCCGTCTTGAACACCATTAAAAGTCAATAAAGGATGGATCCGTTTTCTATTGCGCCAGATTGTGTCATAGAAAACGGATCCGTCCCCGTCTGCAAGCAGCGTTTTGGCGTCTGCCTCCAAAGCGGAATGGAGACGGAACAGAGGCAAACCGATGCATTCTGAGCGGATCCTTTTTCATTCAGAATGCATTAAGGCAAAACTGATCGCTTGTGAGAGCCCATGACGGATCTGACAAACGGAAAGCCAAAACGGCAGTGTGAAAGTAGCCTAATAAGCATATACATACATGGAGCAGAATAATACCGTCCTCTTGTGTACACTGAAGACTGCAGATTACAAGTCTTACAAGAAGAATTCCTAGTGGCTACATAATACTCTCTCCACATTGTGATTAATATAATAGCACTGGAGACAACATATAACCATCAAGAAGAAAATGATCTAACAAAGCCCATTCTGAGAGCCTCTATATGAATACTGCTTCCTAAGAGGGCTACATAGACACAACTCCGAGTATAGCAAGAGGAAAGCAACGATCGGCAGCAAGATGGTGTCACGTTCGGGTGTGGGAGAGAAACACCACACCGAACATAGGAGGGAAAGGGGTGAGGAAATAAGGCCTGGAAACTAGGGAAAGGGGATAGACACCTCCTAGTAAAACCCTAATCAAAGTCCTGACTAACTTCCAGTATGAACAGACCCCAGAGGTAGGTGAGTTCATGCACAGGAATACCTAATGTCCTAACTCACCCTATAGGACCCTGGTACTAATGTCAGGACTGAGACAACCCGTTCCTCCAAAAGGAAGGACGAACAGGAGTCTCCCTCAGGCCTTAATACAAATGACAGGGAAATGCAACACACAGAACTCGAACAAAATACAAAAAGGGAAAGGAAAGACTTAACTTCAAAGGAGCAATGGAAGCACCAGGAACTCCGTCGAGATCCACACACCAGCTATCCACAACTGAAACTGAAGCTATAAACCTAGTGGGAGAAGCAACTATAAATAAGGAAGGTTAAATGACCACATTAGCAACACCTGAGTCCAGGGGTGTGGCCATTATCAGAAACAACACAGACACCTATTGATCCACAAGGAAAACCTGTCAGATCAAACGTGTTGCCAGTCTCACCGATCTCCTGCCACTTGTTGCGGGAACGTCCGTGACAGATGGCTGGAGATAATGATGAGAAGCCTGAAGACCCTATCACAACACAGGATATCCTGGCTTAACACTTTAAGGGCATGGAAGCTTCAGCAACCATCATACATTGCTTCAAAATGTATAAAATAAGAATTGAAAATGAAGCAATTTTGAAAACAGACAAAAGAAATCTATGATTTTGTGTCTACAGCTCCTAGTGCAGGCCTATGTGTCTCCATGGTTACAGACTACAAAACAAAATCCTTTGTGTAGTCTGATCATGGTTATTAAGAAGAGGATGGATTAGAGTAAAGCTCACCATAGACTTTAGGTTGGGCAAAACTGACGATTTGGGCGGGCCATCTAATGTGTCGGGTCTACCTCCTTTCGCTCTACAAACAAAGATAAGTGCATGTTGGACTTCAATGTCAGACTCCTTTTCTTCTCAAGGAGATAAAACACCACTGGTAGAGGCTTTCTTCCCTCTCCCCATTCAACACATATGCAGGCTAGGGGAAGCAGAGAAGGAATATGTACGGGAGGATCTTAAGACAAAGCCAACGGCTGAGTGAGCATCAGTTGTTTTGTGTATGGCCAGCTTAACAAATGATTGAAGAAGTAAACTAAACTCAAGTTCTGATCTAGAGTTCCCCCAAAAGTGGCAGAAAATGTCAGTGCATCTGATGAAGCGAATACTAGTGAGTGCTTCCATTATGGAAGATCTACTTAGTATACAGTAGGACTAGGGATTGGTGAATATAGCGCTCCCTGGTCTTCTCCGGATGCCGCACTGCACTGTGTCCTGATTTCCACTCCCCGCTCTTCTTCAGGTACTGTGCTATACTGTGTCCTGATTCCTTAGAGAGTCAGGACATAGTGCACAATGCTATGAGGCGCTGTCTGGAGCAGGAGAGGTACAGGGCATTCAATTATTTATTTTATGTCTGATCTGAGGTCTGATGCGGTTCTGATCTGAGGTCTGAGGATTAGGATATGATTTGGTGGTCTGATCTGAGGTCTGACGAGGATTGGGAGCTGATGAAGATTGGAGGTCTGATCTGAGGTTTGATGAGGATTGGGGTTCTGATCTGAGGTTTGATGAGGATTGGGAGTCTGATGAAGATTGCAGGTCTGATCTAAGGTTTGATGAGGATTAGGAGTCTGATGAAGATTGCAGGTCTGATCTGAGGTTTGATGAGGATTGGGGGTCTGGTGAAGATTGGAGGTCTGATCTGAGGTTTGATGAGGATTGGGGTTCTGATCTGAGGTCTGAGGATTAGGTTTAGGATATGATTTAGGGGTCTGATCTGAGGTCTGACGAGGATTGGGGCTGATGAAGATTGTAGGACTGATCTGAGGTTTGATGAGGACTGGGGTTCTGATTTGGGGGTCTGATTTTGGTAACTGATGAAGATTAGGGGATTCGATTTGGGGGCCTGATGATGAGTGGGGGTTTGATTTGAGGTCTGATGAAATACATTTTTTTCTTATTTTCCTCCTCTAAATCCTGGGTGTGTCTTATAGTCCCAAACATACAGTATATATTAAGTGTATTGTAGGCTTTGGTTGCTAGGCTCAAAAACTGAGTAGGTCATTAGAGGTTAATAAATAAAAAGTAGATCCAATGCCACCAGTGTCTGTTCATCCTTAGTGTAGAAAGACTGGATCTTATAATGACCACACCATTATTATTTTACGACATAGATGATCTTTCCTCCTGGTGACCAAAAGATTAGTCTTTCTCCCATGTTTAGGTTGGTCTATTTTCTGGATGGACCTTTGGGGTTCTCAATAGCGTGTTTTGGTCAATGTCTCCATCCATTTTGTTGTCTGTTCTATTCTTTTCTCTTCAACTCCAAGAATCTGGCTCTTCTCATGATATGTCCATGACAACAGTGCTCTTCCGCCTGGTCATGTCTGCTTTGACAAATTTTATTTTGATCACTGGTCAAGGTTTCTCTAATTTTCCTTCCATTGCCTACTTAGAAGTCTTTGGCTCAGACCAAACTGTACATCGTGGAGAATGCTGATCATCTTGAATGCATGCAGCTGTGAAGCTAAAGTGAAATCTTCTGCAAGACTCTCAAATCTAAATTCAAGCTTCGAAAAGTAAACTTAACCACGCTCGACCCACTTCAGTCAACCTACTGCGGAGTATGTGCACTTGAAGAGAGTCTAGCAGCCAAATTAAATACTAGAAACAGGTTTTGCTTATTATTAATCAATAATAAAGGATATAAAATGCTTTGCAAAGCAAAATAAAAGAAGTGGCGGTAGGAATGGCGTTACTGGTAGGAGGCAGGTCACACCGGAGGCTTGTGTTTCTCCTGTGAGTATCCCTTCGAGACACGTCATAATCAGCCCTGCTCTGATTCTCAGTAAACTGTGGAAGATTGTGAAAACACAAACTTTCAAGAGGCGTCAATCCCTATGCGTGAGAAGGACAGCGATATCAGTCGTGGCTCTGCGCTCACCTCTCAAAATTTTAGGTGCACAAGTACTCTCAAGGTTTGACTCAAGAAAGACGAGTTCTCGACGGTTTTCTCCTGCATGACACAAGATTTTAAAAAAATTATAATTCTGGTCAAAAGAAGGACCTTGAAATAAAACAATATGGAGGTAGGCCAATGCTTCAGAGATGTTATAGGAGTCCTGTTTGACCTATTGTGGAGGTAACAGGTTGGGACTCCTGTAAACCTCTTTGTATGCACTGGAGGACCCACTGTGTATTTCCAAAAGGTGGTCCTCCAGGGAAACTGATGACGAAGCTGTTCCCATAGTATCCCAGGGGCGTCTCCCTGCATGTAAGGCTTTTCTGTCCAGCATACTGATGCCGGACCCATGTACAAAGTGCACAATTTGGTCAGTTGTCAGAAAATAAACAACAGTCCTGAGACCATTGTTATAAATTGTTATATGTCAGGCCAGCCAAATAATTACATTGGGTCTTGAAATTAATGGGTTTTTGCTCAGCTTCAGTTTCCTTCAGGGCAGGTGAGAAAGCGTTGCATGGACCTCCATAATATAAGTTTATGATGTCAGGACAAGATAAAACTATAGAATGTCTTTACGTAAGTCCACCATTTATATGCAGAGGGCTGTAAACAAAATACAGCAATGAAACAGCTCTTACTACTCTCTCCCAGCGCCATCCCAGCACGTTACACACCTCCAATAAAAATTTAGGTAACTTACTAAATGTAACCAAATTCTTGTTTCTTTGACCTCCAAGGTTGTAATAGTTTATATCTGGTAAATACCCAAATGGGTATGTCATATACTGCACTGTGAGTGACCAGATAAATGGCTTTCAGAGCCACAGAAATGGCCAGCTGCCAGATGCTCGGCCCGAGTTATAGACTTGCACCATGATTTTCAGATGTAAGCATCATCTCTTACTCTGACTACAGCCTTAAATTTAACCAGGGTGTAACCTCAGGACCCAACCCTAAGGCCGCCATAACGATCGTTCGACCAACAGCTGTCTCTCCAGTATCCCTCTTAAATATACATGTTCGGTTTGGCCAATGGGTTATCAATGGGGAGAGAGGACAGACACACTGACAGACACTTCTAGCTGCGGCTCCTATCTCCTAGGACAGGGATCAGCAACCTCCGGGATTCCAGCTGTTCTGAAACTACAACTCCCAGAATCCTACTTCCACTTTAATGAGAGTTACAAGAATGACTAATTGTGCATACTGGGAGTTGTAGTTTCATAGCACCTGAAGCGCCAAAGGTTGCCAATCCTTGTCCTAGGAGAACAAAAGGATCGAACTAAAAACATTCAGTTCACCCGATCCTTCCCTCCACCGGATGGACCTGTAGGTGAGAGTCAGGAGCCCCCCACAGCCATTAGACCAGGGATGCCCAACCTGCGGCCCTCCAGCTGTTGCAAAACTCCCAGCATGCCTGGACAGCCTACAGCTATCGGTCTACAGCAGGGGATTGTGGGAGTTGTAGTTTTACAACAGCTGGAGGGCCGCAGGTTGGGCATCCCTGCATTAGACTGTCGGCCAAACACGACAATCCACTACAGAGTAGGGGGGCATTAAAGGGGTTGTGCGGTGATATTAAAGGGGTTGTCTTGCTTCAGGAAATGGCATTTATCATGTAGATGCAGTTAATACAAGGCACCTACTAATGTATTGTGATTCTTTATATTGCCTCCCTTGCTAACTTGATGAGTTTTTCCATCACATTATGCACTGCTTGTTTCTATGGTTACGACCACCCTGCAATCCAGCAGCGGTGGTCGTGCTTGCACACTATGGAAAAAAGCACCAGCCTATGTGCACTCCCAAGGTCCCTGACCTAGAGAGGGGAAGTAAGACAAGTCCAATAAACACCTACACAGTAATGTTGCTTGCTGAGATTTCACACTTCAGTACTCATACAGTAGTATAGGTGTAGGAGTATTGCTTGCATCGTACTAATATCTAAAAGGAACAGCCCTAAGACAAGCCAAATAAAAGCTAAGGGGGTCATTATTATGAGACATATATGCCAATTTTTAGGGGATTTGCGACCGAATCTGTGACTTTACCCCGCTCACGCCGGGTCTATAAAAGGGGATATGGCGTGGGCAGGGAAGGCAGGCAGGCTTGTCTCATTTAAAAATTTTTTAGCCTGTTTTAGGCATAGAAAATAATCTAAATCTGCACCAACAGACCGGCGGTGGACGCACCTAAGTTATGCAGAGGCCGGCGCCTCCACCGCTAGCGCAGGGGTTATAAAGACCGGCGTCTAAAACACCAATGACCCCATACTTCTAGTGAAGTTCTCCTCGCGGGTTGTTCTCGATTGTCCTAGGAATCCGGGACACTTGTTGAGCATGGGGACCTCAGGACAGATACGGTGGTCACTACAAATGTAGGCAGTTACCGGTTCCTTCTGTGAAATAAACTTTGCAAAAGGTTCTTGGGCTGCTCATCTGTGGTGCAGAAGGGTCATGACCTAATAATCATTAGGATTTATTGCATCTTATGTCGGGGTTTATGTAATTTATTGCATTTTTTAGATTAAGTTGCAGCATTTGAGGTGTAATGTTGAGTCTTTTTTTTATTTCGCTGCATTTTGCTCCAGGAAAAAGCCACCTGCTTATTCTTCTACACTAAATATTTCTTCCATCTAATGATTCCCTTTATTAGACGGCATCTCATTTGCATACATTTACATACAATTTCACTGCTAGTATTTGAGAACAAAGGCGAGGCAAAGGACAATGCTGGCAGTGGATAGGTATGAGGCAGATAACTGGCTGCCTCTTTGTCTCACAAATATCAGATTTTTTTCCTTCCCCGCACATCACTTAAGGAGCAAGACAGATGACTTCATCACATTGTGAAAAACGATCTGTCTCACAAGTTTGTGTCATTTCAATCAGAATACCGGAGCTGTGTATCCTGATACGCCACCGACCCATTAGAGATCAGGGCTATTAAATAAAATCCTGCAGAAGAACTCAAGGGCCAAACCTCGCTTCCCGGCCTGTTTGGGCTATGGAGCCGTCAATGACAAGAGGGAACATGGAGGACTATTGAGGCGGCGATGAGAGGCCACATTCATGCTATGTACAAAAGGAGGGGCGCTGGGCCCGGGACATTAACATAACATGAGGGAACTACAGGGGTCAGGCGCAGGGACGGTGATTATACTGCCCAATTATTGTATTGCCTTGTAATCTTATTTATTCAACCCGTAGGCGACGGGCAATCATCTAATCAGTTCTTATTAAATTAACATGTACAGGTTCCATTATGTATAGTGAAGGGCGGCATTTACCATTTCAGAAGACTTTCCCAGGGTTTGGGGGAGGAAGAATAACGATATATTACCATGTACGGTATACGCTTGCACCTGACAAAAATGGAGACTGGCAAATCCTTCACACACCAGTGTATATTCCATCGCCATACAGCACCCATATATTTATACTGCAGAGACCAGTAGACCATATATGACCCATACTGGGTCTACACAGCAGAATGTCTAGAACCACGTATAGACTAATCACAATGTTCGGTCGGTACCGCAGGCTTACTGTACACCTTGACTGCTTTTTCCACTGGTCTGGCGGGTTTTCTTGTACTCTCCGAAACATTTGAATAGTCGCTCATTGGTTTTCTAGGAAATCAGACCCAGTGTGTGTATGGAGTAGCGAAATTCGATTGTGAGCTCCTGTGACAGGGACTAAACTTGCTCATTACAATCTGTGCACAGTGCCGCAGCATACATGTTACCGCTATATGGTATTTCTTCAATGCCCCCATTAAAGGGGTTGTCTGGGTTCAGAGCTGAACCAGGACATATCCCCATCTTTACTCAGGCAGCCCCTCTGATGTGAGCATTTTATGCTCCGATGCTCTCCCTTACTCAGCGCTGGATCGCGCAGGGCAAGGGCTTTATATTTATGTCACTGCTAGGCGGAGGCTTCCACCAGGCAGTGTTGACGATGAAAAGGAGAGCATCGGAGAATTAAATACTCCAATGCTCACATCAGGGGGATCTGCCTGGGTGAAAATGGGGATATGTCCAGGTTCAACCTGTTTAACATGAAAGGTTGTCCAAGAGTTCAGTATTGATGGTCGCTCCTCAGGATAGGCCATCAATATCAGATTGTGAGGGGTGCAACACCGCGCACACTCGCCGATCAGCTGTTACTTTTTACAACCGATGCTCATATCATCAGTACTTCAGTGTACGCAGTCTGTATAATGTATATACCATCAGTACTTTAGAGGACACTGTCTGTATAATGTATATATCATCAGTACTTCAGTGTACGCAGTCTGTATAATGTATATACCATCAGTACTTTAGAGGACACTGTCTGTATAATGTATATATCATCAGTACTTCAGAGTACACGGTCTGTATAATGTATATATCATCAGTACTTTAGAGTACACGGTCTGTATAATGTATATATCATCAGTACTTCAGTGTACGCAGTCTGTATAATGTATATATCATCAGTACTTCAGTGTACGCAGTCTGTATAATGTATATATCATCAGTACTTTAGAGGACACGGTCTGTATAATGTATATATCATCAGTACTTCAGAGTACACGGTCTGTATAATGTATATATCATCAGTACTTCAGTGTACACGGTCTGTATAATGTATATATCATCAGTACTTCAGTGTACACAGTCTGTATAATGTATATATCATCAGTACTTTAGAGGACACGGTCTGTATAATGTATATATCATCAGTACTTTAGAGGACACTGTCTGTATAATGTATATATCATCAGTACTTCAGAGTACACGGTCTGTATAATGTATATATCATCAGTACTTTAGAGGACACGGTCTGTATAATATACAGGTGAAACTTGAAAAATTAGAATATCGTGCAAAGTTCATTTATTTCAGTAATGCAACTTAAAAGGTGAAACTAACACATGAGATAAACTGATTACATGGAAAGCGAGATATTTCAAGCCTTTAAGCCTCATGCACACGACCGTGGGGTGTTTTGCGGTCTGCAAATCGCGGATCCGCAAAACACGGATGGCTTATAATGTCTGTATAATGTATATATCATCAGTACTTCAGAGTAAGCAGTCTGTATAATGTATATATCATCAGTACTTCAGTGTACGCAGTCTGTATAATGTATATATCAGTACTTCAGAGTACCCGGTCTGTATAATGTATATATCATCAGTATTTCAGAGGACACGGTCTGTATAATGTATATATCATCAGTACTTCAGAGTACACGGTCTGTATAATGTATATATCATCAGTATTTCAGAGGACACGGTCTGTATAATGTATATATCATCAGTACTTCAGAGTACACGGTCAGTATAATGTATATATCATCAGTATTTCAGAGGACACGGTCTGTATAATGTATATATCATCAGTACTTCAGAGTACACGGTCTGTATAATCTATATATCATCAGTACTTCAGTGTACGCAGTTTATATAATATATATATCATCATATATCATCAGTACTTCAGAGTACACGGTCTGTATAATATATATATATCATCAGTACTTCAGAAGACGCAGTCTGTATAATGTATATATCATCAGTACTTCAGAGGACGCAGTCTGTATAATGTATATACCATCATTACTTCAGTGTACACAGTTTGTATAATATATACAGTACAGACCAAAAGTTTGGACACACCTTCTCATTCAAAGAGTTTTCTTTATTTTCATGACTATGAAGGCATCAAAACTATGAATTAACACATGTGGAATTATATACATACAAACAAGTGTGAAACAACTGAAAATATGTCATATTCTAGGTTCTTCAAAGTAGCCACCTTTTGCTTTGATTACTGCTTTGCACACTCTTGGCATTCTCTTGATGTGCTTCAAGAGGTAGTTGTAATGACCGGCGTCACGCAAAGGGAGTGAAATGGGAAGGCCCTGTCCAAGGGAGAGGGAAAGGTGGTGACCCCTGACTCACCTTGCGGCTGGCACCTGACTGACCTGACGTCCCTAGACGGGTTCCTCACCCGTACGCCGATCACGTGCCTAAACCCTGGCTTTCCCTAAGATGAGCCCTATGTAGTGAACGGGGCGGTGGGATCACTAGTCCGCACCACTGACACTAAGAGGAAAACACCAAGGAGAGGACAGACAATACAGACAAAACATATAATCCCAGGTGGGCGACAACAGCAGACCACAAAGGCTCAACAGGGATCCGGAGGGTAACGTTCTGGAACAACAACCAGGGAACACAGTTACACAGCTCCAGAGGGTCAGTATAGAAGTCCAGGCAGGAAGCTCTATATCTGGCAACCAGAGAAGTGGGAGAGGGGAATATAAGGAGGTTGGGAGTGCTGGACAAGAAACAGCTGAGGAGAAGGAGCTACGGATCCCTGAGTGAGCCAAAAGGGTTGCAAGGCAAACCCAGAAAGCTACCATAAAGAAACAGCACTATCTTTCTACATAGAGCGCGCAGCCACCCGCTGCGACTTCATGACCCCGGGTATAACGGAGTCAGGCGTGGCTCTTGACACCCTCGTGACAGTAGTCCCCTGAAATGGTCTTCCAACAGTCTTGAAGGAGTTCCCAGAGATGCTTAGCACTTGTTGGCCCTTTTGCCTTCACTCTGCGGTCCAGCTCACCCCAAACCATCTCGATTGGGTTCAGGTCCGGTGACTGTGGAGGCCAGGTCATCTGGCGCAGCACCCCATCACTCTCCTTCATGGTCAAATAGCCCTTACTTTCAAAGTTTTCCCAATTTTTCGGCTGACTGACTGACCTTCATTTCTTAATGTAATGATGGCCACTCGTTTTTCTTTACTTAGCTGCTTTTTTCTTGCCGTAATACAAATTCTAACAGTCTATTCAGTAGGACTATCAGCTGTGTATCCACCTGACTTCTCCTCAACGCCACTGATGGTCCAAACCCCATTTATAAGGCAAGAAATCCCAATTATTAAACCTGACCGGGCACACCTGTGAAGTGAAAACCATTTCAGGGGACTACCTCTTGAAGCTCATCAAGAGAATGCCAAGAGTGTGCAAAGCAGTAATCAAAGCAAAAGGTGGCTACTTTGAAGAACCTAGAATATGACATATTTTCAGTTGTTTCACACTTGTTTGTTATGTATATAATTCCACATGTGTTAATTCATAGTTTTGATGCCTTCAGTGTGAATCTACAATTTTCATAGTCATGAAAATAAAGAAAACTCTTTGAATGAGAAGGTGTGTCCAAACTTTTGGTCTGTACTGTATATCATCAGTACTTCAGAGGACGCGGTCTGTATAAATGTATATACCATCAGTACTTCAGAGGACGCGGTCTGTATAATATATATATCATCAGTACTTCAGTGTACGCGGTCTGTATAATGTATATATCATCAGTACTTCAGAGTACGCAGTCTGTATAATGTATATATCATCAGTACTTCAGAGTACGCAGTCTGTATAATATATATATATCATCAGTACTTCAGAGTACACGGTCTGTATAATGTATATATCATCAGTACTTCAGAGGACGCAGTCTGTATAATGTATATATCAGTACTTCAGAGTACACGGTCTGTATAATGTATATATCATCAGTACTTCAGAGTACGCTGTCTGTATAATGTATATACCATCAGTACTTCAGAGTACACGGTCTGTATAATGTATATACCATCAGTACTTCAGAGTACACGGTCTGTATAATGTATATACCATCAGTACTTCAGAGTACGCGGTCTGTATAATGTATATACCATCAGTACTTCAGTGTACGCTGTCTGTATAATGTATATATCATCAGTACTTTAGAGTATGCGGTCTGTATAATGTATATACCATCAGTACTTCAGAGTACACGGTCTGTATAATGTATATATCATCAGTACTTCAGTGTACGCGGTCTGTATAATGTATATACCATCAGTACTTCAGAGGACGCAGTCTGTATAATGTATATATCATCATTACTTCAGAGTACGCGGTCTGTATAATATATATACCATCAATACTTCAGAGGACGCGGTCTGTATAATGTATATACGATCATTACTTCAGTGTACGCGGTCTGTATAATGTATATACGATCAATACTTCAGAGGACGCGGTCTGTATAATGTATATATCATCAGTACTTCAGATTTCATGGTCTCCTATAATATCACAGCGTCCAGGCTGCCCCGTTGATCATTTCTATGGAAGTTGGAAGTCGCCGCTGGTAATATTTTTAAACCGTACAGCGGGAGGTGGTTTATCGCACGTGTAATGCACTTTAACGGGTATTAGAGGTTCACTGAATACTTTTCCATGTGTGCCAATTGAATCAATGAGACTGTGAGAGACTTCGCTCAGCAGGAGCCGGGGATAAAGAGACATTTTTTCCTTTCTACAGCGATAGCCGGAATATTGTGATTACATACGGTGAACAGCGCGCGCCGCGAGGAGCGGCAGGTTATCTTTTAGTGCATGCAATGACGTTTCAGGGTAAGATCCTCGTATATTGGTCAATGATCCTGAAGTGGAGGATTGGGGAGGACACGTTAATGGCTTCTCAAAGGCATTCCCTCCCCCTGGTAGCATCAAAGAATGATGAAGAGGAGCAAAAATATGAGCTGATAGCCGGGAGAAGGCGACGGCAGGCGGTGTGCGAGGTGACAAACGTAAAGAGCTGTGTGATGTGGGGAGAACAGGGACCGGTACCGGAGGGCTATCTGCTGTAGGGGGAAACCGAGCATTCCGGGGGTCCACAGATCACAGCTACACGCGCAGGTCACGCACATGTCCAATTCACCCTGTCTCTGCGTACCTTTCATGTACCGTGCTGCTCCCCTGTCGGGATACACAACCCAGCGATCCATGAATCTTAGTATGAGAGTAGTGAAAGTAACATTCCATAAATTGGGGAGTGGAAAGGGAACCATCACTATTGCACCAACCAGTTAAAAGCGTTTATAGGACCCAAAAAACGGAGGTAAAGGCATGGAGATAACAAACAGAGCGTGTCTCTTCTGTCCGATCATTCTTCTGTCCGGTGATTCCTCTGTTTCCGGAGCTGCAGAGATGTCATCCCTGAGTAAGGGCGCATTTAAATGACTGTAGTGTTTTGCGGATCCACAAAACACGGATACCGCCCGTGTGCTTTCCGCAATTCGCGTACCGCACATGGCCGCAAGCATAATAGAAAATGGCTATTCTTGTCAGCGATTGCGGACGAGTATAGGACATACCCCATCTTTTCTTCAGAGCCACGCAATGGAACCACGGATGCGGACACAACACGGTGTGCTCTCCACATCTTTTGGGGCCGCATAGAAATGAATGGGTCCGCACCCCGGATGTGGACTCATTCATACGGCCGTCTGAATGAGCCCTGACCCATATGATCACTGCGGCCATTGACTTATCTAAGCAGTCAGGGAAATAAAGACTATCATGGAGCACCACGGTGGGACAGCAGGGATCAGGCAGGGGAGGGAGGTCCCTTAGTGCTATCTGAATGCCCTTCAGGCCTTATTCACACAGTCTGGTCAAATTGTGTTTTCAGCAATCGCTTCAAAACAAAATAAGCAAAAAAGTAAAAAAAAAAGGCAGCAAAACTACGACTTGACTGCACAGTGTGAACAAGCCTTAGCACAAAGAAACGTCTCACCTCAACGTGACCCGCACACGGTTGCGAGCAGACTTGCAGAAATTCGAAACACTAATTTCCGTGCAGATTTTGGGCATCAGCACACCAATGCATGTGTTGCAGATTTTCTTGTGGATTTGGTAAATCCAGATCTCAGCCTTCCATTGAAATCCGCACCAAGAATCGCACAAATGGCAGATGCTACAGATTTATAAATCCGCCGGCAGGTCAATTTCCGAACTGAAGAGAAAAGCAAAGTGTACATGAGATTCGTGAACGCTCATACAGTTTGCTGGTACTGTACTACGCTGCGGTTTTTCCGCACAAGAATCCGCATGGAAAAAATCTATGTAAATTGCAAAATGCGCAGGAAGTCCTAAGGCCACAGCAACACATGGTGGATATGCTGAGGGTTTTCCCTGCATGCAGAAAATCAGCACCGTATACAGTAGTGGCAAAGAGGATGAGATTTTGTAAATCTGCAGAGATAGATTTTCCACGACAAAAGTGTTCGCAATCAGACGGACACATGAACTGGGGACCTTTCCATGTCCTGGACTGTCTCTAAGGTGATGTCTGACCAGCAATCACAATTACAAGGGGCCTGCAAGCATACTTCTTACACAACCGGATCTTGCAAGATCATTACGAAGAGACTGTACATCATGGTGCGGCAGCTGGCAGCAATCATTGGCCCACATGGCACCTTTCTAGTGGTCTTCCTGGAGATGTAGAGAAATTGCTTTTCCAGCTGAAGTGCCCGGAACTCGGCCGGACCAGTCTTGATAGATGCAATGAAAAGGGAAACGTTCCAGCACACAGGTAAATCCACGCGGTTGTTCGTCTTTATTGGTCTTCAAAATAAAATCACGTACAGCATGTATCTGCACCCACCACCGTGAACGGTTAACATGTTTCGGACCTGTGATTAAGGACCATGTAAGGTCCGAAACATGTTAACCGTTCACGGTGGTGGGTGTAGATACATGCTGTACGTGATTTTATTTTGAAGACCAATAAAGACGAACAACCGCGTGGATTTACCTGTGTGCTGGAACGTTTCCTTTTCCATTGCATCTATCAAGACTGGTCCGGCCGAGTTCCGTGCACTTCAGCTGGAAAAGCAATCTCTTTACATCTCCAGGAAGACCACTAGAAAGGTGCCATGTGGGCCAATGATTGCTGCCAGCTGCCGCACCATGGTGTACAGTCTCTTCATTGCTCCTGGAGATCTGCTTTCTCTGATATACCTGCTTCAGGAGCGGCAGGTTCAGAGCTCAAGGAGCGTTCCCTCTGGAGATGTTCTTTCTCCACCTCTCATTTCTCCATGCTCTACATGGTCATGTTATTTAATGTCATTTTAAGCTATGTATGCCCAGTATGGTTATGGATGGAAGTGATGGCACATCCCCTACAGGAAGCTTGTGTGTTGATCCTGGATCCGCCCCTTGCTAGAAAGTTCCAGCAAGTAGAGGAAGAGTGAGGAGGCAACTCCATGTGCTCTATTCCTCCCAGGAATGGACTAAAGCTACAGAGACTCGGTGCTCTCGCGATGACCTACGGGAAGTAAAAAAGAGACAAGAAGATTCAGAAACCTGCATGGCCGAGCATTGCAATCAGTAAGGTATCCTGCTACCTAAGCTATTTAGACTTTATTGCGGTGAGGGGAATACTGTTAAGGCGCCCTTCACACTTGGACACGACTTGGCTGGTCATGTCTCTGAAACCTGTATACATCAGTTGTTTCTTAAGAGACTTAAGAAAGATAAAGAGGAGAGAGAATGATAATTCCCATTGTTGCTCAAATCCATAAAAAAAACAAGTGGGGAGATTTACACTGTATATTGTGAGAACTGTGTTTTTGCTAGTGTTGGAGGAACTAAAACTCCCATGTTGCATTTAAGAGACGTTTATTCTGCTACATCTGGCCTGTTTACTGACTCCATCACCATATGCTGGCCATTGCACTCTACACGTAGAGCCTTGCACCCATACAAACAACATCATGGGCACCCCAATTAACATCGGGCAGGAGCCCAAAACCAGGATGCGCCCTGAGGGGAAAAAAGGGTGCCCCATCTTTTCACTGCGAGGCCCTAAGAAGCATCAGTGTGAGGACAGCTGCCGTGATTGACTGTGACAGCCAGAGCCACTACCAACCTCCAATCCGGCTCCTTCCTGGCCATTGTGGATGCACATTAGCATGCAAACGAGCTGCATACACAAAACTGTTTCTTCAGTTTGTTAGGTTCATTGTAGGAAAAATAGCTGCACAAAAATAAAACTCCAATAGCAAAATCTTGTCATGGCAAGACGTATGACGGTGATAATGTAATCTCGCGCCGCAGTGTATTTCAGCCGATATCTTCAAGCAAGATGGAGGCTGGCGGCGCTTCGCAAGCAAATGGAGGTGGTAAGTTTGAATTTCAGGATTAATCGATTTGCTGACATGAAGCACGAGGAAATTCAGCTTCTAGGCGAATCGAATAATTCCTGAAATTCGGATCGAATTCCACTTCGTGGGATTCGATTCGCTCATCTCTAGTGATGGCAAAACTATTGGCCAACTACTATCTGTCCTGACGACCCCATATACATGCATGCTCTTCATCCCAGGAACAAAAGGATCGGGCTTGGTGAAATCCAACAGCCTGGACGCTTGCTGTTGGGGGAGAAGTTGGAAGTTCTCTATAAACATTAGATGGTCGTCAGTTTGGCTAAATTTGACAGGTTCAGCCAACGTCTAGAGGAAGACTAAGACTTGAAATTTGAGAGATCTCTGATACCGTCATAACGATAGAATAAATGGATGATTTATAGTCATTATAACCAGAATGAAACAGATGGATTCAATTCATATTATAATGTATCAGTAGTAACAAGTTTTTTTTCTTGAAGATGTTTCGCGAGTCATCCGACTTTTAAAATTAGAATGACTTGTACAGGAAATCTCCGGCATGAAATACTGGTGACTCATGCTTCAGTTATCATAATCTGGTTGGAGATGCTGAATGAAGCATGAGCCACCAGTATTTAATGCTGAAGATTTCCTGTATAAGTCATTGTAACTGAGAAAGCTAGCTGGATGATTAGCGAAACGTCTTCAAGAACAAATACAAGTCAAGTTGCTCTGACGTAATAATACTGAGATATCATGATCCGGATGAATGAGAACCTTCACAGGCATATTATAATTCGTTTTATTATTTTCATGGATTCCACACAGTCCATCCAGATTAGAGGCAGAAATACAGTACATTCTGTATATTCTGTGTTACAGAGTACATACAAGAGGAATACAGAATAAGTGCTCAGTACCATGACACAGGGCAGGTATTGGGGTGCAACATCAGACACCGTGCACCCGACCTGCATGTACGACGCTCCACAATTTGGGTCACTTTAACAGCACCAGAAAGAAGTCCTATATTAAATCCTTATTACGCAGAGCACAAGTGCAGGCAGCCAGCCAGCTAATCAATTTTTTAGAAGTACATATATAAAAATTTAAAGCAGGCTAGACAGACAGCGGGTGGAAAACAAGTGAGTATCACTGAGGACACTGGTTAAGCAAAGAAACGTTACTTAAAGTGGGTCACCGGCAAAAAAAGGAAATTGCAGGATCTGGACTGTTGAATAAACCTCCCTCCGTGCAAAGAAAGTCACGAAGATCTCGTCAGTATGTCCACAGGATCAAACCAGGTATCCTGACTGAAGTGACCCCTGGGCTGAAGCTGCATTTATGGTTCACGTCTACGGCAGGTCCTGTACAGTTAGTTTGGAGATTGTTCTAGTTTTGGAGGAAATGTTCTCGGGAATAGCATTGGAGGGGGCTTCTCTCTCATTAATGTTGGTGGTTCCATCTCACAATGGTTAGTTTAAAGATTTTCTTCTTAAAATAGTGAGAAGAACATGATTTGGCGACTCAAGTTGAGAAAGGATCAGTGTTTAGGGGCTGAATGAAATGTTTGATGTTCCTTAACGATGGAGAATTCCTTTAATTTTAGTTACATCCCATGTGGTTATCTGCTCCAAGTGACAACAAGAAAAAAAACAGGATCCTGGTCTGAACTGGGGATCAACTGGGACCAGTAGGACTTATTGGTAAGTATGGAGAAGAGGAAAGCCCAAAAAAGTCTCATCTCCTGTCTTTCTCCATGGTAGATAAACCCATGATGAGGCCTGACTAACAATTCAGCATGCAGAAAGTTGAAGGGGCTGTGCAGCGGGTTTACATGAATAACCTACCCTCAGGATGGGTCATCAATATCAGATCGGTGGGGTCGGACTGCAGGTACCCCTGCCGATCAGCTGTTCGATGATCTGCGGGGTTCCAGGAGTCAGACTTCCATCAATCTGATACTGATGACCTATCCGAAGGACAGGCCATCATTATACCAGCACTGCACAACCCCAAGTATTGCAGCTGTCTATGGGTGACACTATGGGACCTTCAGTCACCTGCAGGGAAACATGGCTGCCAATAGCCAGAAATGTCAGCGGGTTCCAAATGTAAATTATAGAAGACACTTAAAGGGGATTTATTGATAGGTTTTCACTTATTTATAAAAATCTGACTGTAGGGTTGGGCGATATCAAAAATATTCCTACGATAACAATATTAAGAAATTTATAGCGATGACGATATATATTACGATAAATGTACATTTAGAAGAAAAAACACTTGGGGCCACAAGGAGATATTACACTGTAAAGGCCCCCATACAGTAATGTCTTCTTGTTGCTCCTGAATGGGGGCCACAGGGAGACATTATAGTTTATCAAGTGCCATCACCATGTGCAGTGACGCTTGCAGGCAGGGCCAGGGCCGCAGAAGACATAGACAGTACAACCTTTATTTAACCGGGCCATTAGGGGCGGGCTGACACAGATTTACGCGCGTCTGCACGCATATAATCGCTTCTATGGCATCACCAAATACCGCGGTTATTTTGAAACAGCGATATGGAGATATTATTACCGCGTTATATCGTTGACACCGGTTTACCGCTCAACCCTTTCTGACCGTTGTAGCTCTGACCGCTGGGACCTCCATCAATCATGAGAATGCGAGTCTTGTGTCCTCTCTAATGGATCAGTGGTGGAGCATGTGTGGTGCTACTCCAAGAGAAGAGAAGCCGAGAACAGCACCAGAATTACTATTGTGTGGAGCAGACCTAAGGAGAGACGATGGGTCCTCCTTAATGCAGCAGGACACAACCATGGTGGCGTTGTAAAGCTTTACCAGATGGTCTATGTGCAACACTGGCTCCAAAGCATTTGGGCTCCTGTTTAAAGAAGCTTGAGACATTGACTGAAGGCGGCACTAAAGGGGGCTTTCTTCATACTAGAAGACAGATACTTTGCATCCTTATTCTCAGGGAGCATTGTCTGTAAGATGCCATCTACCATCTGGGTCTCCATAGGAAGGACCAGTAACTCCAGGATTGGGGGCAACATGTGAAGGAAGACACTATGATCGTCTTCATCTCTGGTTTCCTCCAACATACCAAACCATTTAAGGGGATGTTCCATTCGGACATTTCTGGCATATTGATAGGATAAGCCATAAATGTCCGATAGGACCTGTTCCTAAGTAGTGGCCCCCAGAGTGAATGACGAGCAACCTTACATCTCCTATCAATATGCCACAAATGTCCAGATGGGAAAAAACACTTTGAAGGGAATCTGTCACTAGGACAATTGCCTTTAACCCATTGAGGACCAATGCAATTGTGGCCTTGAAGGGTTTGTCAAACTAGACAAAAATGTATGTTAAATGCCTCAGAAATTGAGTGCACGAATATGGTTTCTGTATCATAGCCGTGCTGAAGTCCCTCCTTGGCCACCCTGCAATCCATCTGTGGTGGTCATGATTACACACTATAGGAAAAAGCACCAGTCTATGTGTGTTCCCATGGTCTCGATCACCATAGCTTTTTCCTATAGTGTGCAAGCACGACCACTGCTACTGGATTGCAGGGTGGTCGTAACCATGGAAATGAGCAGTGTACACTCACCTAAAGAATTATTAGGAACACCTGTTGTATTTCTCATTAATGCAATTATCTAGTCAACCAATCACATGGCAGTTGCTTCTATGCATTTAGGGGGGTGCTCCTGGTCAAGACAATCTCCTGAACTCCAAACTGAATGTCAGAATGGGAAAGAAAGGTGATTTAAGCAATTTTGAGCGTGGCATGGTTGTTGGTGCCAGACGGGCCGGTCTGAGTATTTCACAATCTGCTCAGTTACTGGGATTTTCACGCACAACCATTTCTAGGGTTTACAAAGAATAGTGTGAAAAGGGAAAAACATCCAGTATGCGGCAGTCCTGTGGGCAAAAATGCCTTGTGGATGCTGGAGGTCAGAGGAGAATGGGCCGACTGATTCAAGCTGATAGAAGAGCAACGTTGACTGAAATAACCACTCGTTACAACCGAGGTCTGCAGCAAAGCATTTGTGAAGCCACAACACGCACAACCTTGAGGCGGATGGGCTACAACAGCAGAAGACCCCACCGGGTACCACTCATCTCCACTACAAATAGGAAAAAGAGGCTACAATTTGCACGAGCTCAACAAAATTGGACTGTTGAAGGCTGGAAAAATGTTGCCTGGTCTGATGAGTCTCGATTTCTGTTGAGACATTCCAATGGTAGAGTCCGAATTTGGTGTAAACAGAATGAGAACATGTATCCATCCTCTGATGGCTACTTCCAGCAGGATAATGCACCATGTCACAAAGCTCCAATCATTTCACATTGGTTTCTTGAACATGACAATGAGTTCACTGCACTAAAATGGCCCCACAGTCACCAGATCTCAACCCAATAGAGCATCTTTGGGATGTGGTGGAACGGGAGCTTCGTGCCCTGGATGTGCATCCCTCAAATCTCCATCAACTGCAAGATGCTAGCCTATCAATATGGGCCAACATTTCTAAAGAATGCTATCAGCACCTTGTGGAATCAATGCCACGTAGAATTAAGGCAGTTCTGAAGGCAAAAGGGGGTCCAACACTGTATTAGTATGGGGGCACTAATAATTCTTTAGGTGAGTGTATAATGTGATGGAAAAATAAATCCAGCCAGCAAAGGAGGAAAAATGGAGAATCACAATACATTAGTAAGTGCCTTGTATTAACTTCCTCTACATAATAAATGCTATTTGCTGAAGTGAGAGGACCCCTTAAAATATGCAAGAGATTTTACCAGTAATTTATATTAAATTTAATTTTGCCAAAAAAGCTAAAAAAGGTTATTCCACTGCAGATTACTTTTTTATAATATTATTTATCTATTATTTTGTTTACTTTTTTATTTTACTTTTTATTTATTGCAAACTAATATTTTTTTATGTACCGGTATGTTAGTGTGCTTGTGTGTTGTTTTTGAAAGATATTTTTCATTTTTGTTTCATATTCATTTTTAGGGTCCTTCAGTTCATCCTCAGCATGTAAAAGCGTCAGTGCTATTGCACCCACAAAGCAGCAGCACCCTAAATCCCGAGCCCCAAAACCTTACAAATGAGGCTATAAACAGCAGATAGAAGCCACTGTAAGCGGTGCGGAGTATAAAACGCGGCGGGCTTCTCCCGCTACTCGCCTGGGCGACAATGCTCATGATTTTCATAAAGATACAAGTAGACACAATAAAATGCTTGCAAGGGGAGAATCAAATAAATAAGTATAATAGGCAAATAAGCAGGTTCTCCATAGGAAATCTCCTCATGGTCTCAATGGCAGCAAGAAAGCAAAGTAAGAAATGTGCTGATCGATTATTGCTTTGTCACAAGTTGTCAGGAAATTTCAGCTGTAATATAATGTGTGTAGGAAAGAGTCAGATAATGTACAGAGATTGCAGGCGCCCCTCTCGTTATAGAGGGGGATTTCCACTCTCTGAATAGATACGGCCGCCCCTCGTAGCCAAACATTTCATTTCCTGGCTCCTATCTCCAGCAGCTTGTTTATAGGAGGAGCGGGTATAAAATGTGCTGCTATAGAAGATTCTTCTGGAGGACGTGAAATAGCATTTTACGGTCTAGTTCTTCTTTATTTACTACTGACGGGAAGAGTCAGATCAGGTCATGGAGGGAACCTGCTCCTTCCTGCGTTACCTACTCAATTATTTCATGATAAGAGCCTCTCTGAATAAGACTGAGGGAGACTCAGGAAATTATAGACCGTGCGTAATAACATATAAAAATAAGAATTCATATGTGAAAGGAGAGAACCTAAATATTCACCTGTCATGGAGTTGTAGTTATATTCTTGTACATAGAAGCAGTATTATAGAAGTAATATTCTTGTACATAGGAGGCAGTATTATAGTAGTTATATTCTTGTACATAGGAGAAGTATTATAGTAGTTATATTCTTGTACATAGAAGCAGTATTATAGTAGTTATATTCTTGTACATAGGAGCAGTATTATAGAAGTAATATTCTTGTACATAGGAGCAGTATTATAGTAGTTATATTCTTGTACATAGGAGGCAGTATTATAGTAGTTATATTCTTGTACATAGGAGCAGTATTATAGTAGTTATATTCTTGTACATAGGAGCAGTATTATAGTAGTTATATTCTTGTACATAGGAGGCAGTATTATAGTAGTTATATTCTTGTACATAGGAGGCAGTATTATAGTAGTTATATTCTTGTACACAGGAGCAGTATTATAGTAGTTATATTCTTGTATATAGGAGCAGTATTATAGTAGTTATATTCTTGTACATAGGAGCAGTATTATAGTAGTTATATTCTTGTACATAGGAGGCAGTATTATAGTAGTTATATTCTTGTACATAGGAGGCAGTATTATAGTAGTTATATTCTTGTACACAGGAGCAGTATTATAGTAGTTATATTCTTGTATATAGAAGGCAGTATTATAGAAGTTATATTCTTGTACATAGGTGCAGTATTATAGTAGTTATATTCCTGTACAGAGGAGGCAGTATTATAGTAGATATATTCTTGTACATAGGATTAGTATTATAGTAGTTATATTCTTGTACATAGGAGCAGTATTATAGTAGTTATATTCTTGTACATAGGAGCAGTATTATAGTAGTTATATTCCTGTACATAGGAGCAGTATTATAGTAGTTATATTCCTGTACATAGGAGGCAGTATTATAGTAGTTATATTCTTGTACATAAGAGCAGTATTATAGTAGTTATAATCTTGTACATAGGAGCAGTATTATAGTAGTTATATTCTTGTACATAGGAGCAGTATTATAGTAGTTATATTCTTGTACATAGGAGGCAGTATTATAGTAGTTATATTCTTGTACATAGAAGCAGTATTATAGTAGTTATATTCTTGTACATAGGAGGCAGTATTATAGTAATTATATTCTTGTACATAGGAGGCAGTATTATAGTAGTTATATTCTTGTACATAGGAGGCAGTATTATAGTAGTTATATTCTTGTACATAGAAGCAGTATTATAGTAGTTATATTCTTGTACATAGGAGCAGTATTATAGTAGTTATATTCTTGTATATAGGAGGCAGTATTATAGTAGTTATATTCTTGTACATAGGAGCAGTATTGGAGGAAATGTTCTAGACCTGTGATGGCTAACCTCCGGCACTCCAACTGTGGTAAAACTACGACTCCCAAGATGTAAACTTGCTTGGCCGTTCTCAGACCTCCATAGAAATGAACGGAGCATGCTGGGAGTCGTAGTTTCACCACAGCTGGCGTGTCGGAGGTTAGCCATCACTGTTCTAGACTATGATGTCCATTGAATGAATGGATAATCCTGTTGTAAATGGTTGAGCCAAGTCTTTCAGATGTGCTCCAGTAATGGATGGACATATGGTCTTGATAGAATAAGGGATGGTTCTCACAATGTGCAGAGCTGACTGGATGATGGTTGTATCTACCGTTATAAATCTGCCCTAACATGCAGTAACCTACAAGCAGAAAGAGCTTGAGAAGCTAAGAAAGAATAAGAAGGAAGGATTAAGATAGTAAAGGTGTATTACTACTTATAAGGTGTGGCATCCTTTCATGTTTGGTGGAGCGTCCAACCTCTGGGACCTCCAGCGATCCTGAAAACGAAGGGGATGCAAGGCTTTATGCACCTGGATATGTAGGATTTGTAGCCGGCAGTACCTCAGTTGCCTGGAGTGAAGGGTGGCCGAGGCACCTCAGTGCAGGAGAACAGTGAACGGACGTGTAAATTGGGGAATCGGAAAAGATGGCTGCTGGTCCTTATACTTAGCCCTGCAGACTAGGATATTGTTGCCATTGAAAACACTGAACCCTGATGAGACGGAAAACAAGGCCAATGTGCACAGGACCTGAATAATTCAAACATCTTACTTTGTTGATTTGCACATTCTTCACTCTCCCCTTTCTGCAACTTTTCGAATTACTTAAGGTTCAGCGCAAAAAGAATATGTCCCCATAAAAAAAAAGAAGTCACGCATGAGTCAGTGGATGATGGTTTCAGCTTGTGTAAGTTGACTGCATCCTGTGGACGGTGCTTTAAGGTCAGAAAGATTCCCGACTCCTCTTCTATGTGCACAAATATGTTGAAAGACTCAGGAATGTTAAAAATGCATTCAAGTATGTCAATTGCACAGCGGTTTTACTGAACGACGTGTTCATCTGCTTACTCCTGAAAATTATTCTGCTTTATGCAGATTTTATAAAGAAACGTCAAGAAGGACGGAAGGTCAATGGCAAGTGACATCTGCGGCAAGTGGAGAAGGAGCGATGAGACCTATTCAAACAGAAAAGACCTTTACGTATATATTGTATTCCACTACAGCACAATGTATAATTAACGGGGTTGTGTAAATTCTCCACCACCCCCTTGTGGGACCTTATCTGCTGCCTGCAGTTCCATTCCGGCTTCATGGCGTCTCCGCTGGACTTCCAGTCCCTGCCTGTTAACTTCAGCACTAACGTGCTGCTTGGGGACGGTGGGTGGCAGGGAGCAGGTCAATATAGATCTCTACACAGGTACCACTGGCATCTGGGTGCTGGGTGGGGGGGATATTTAAAAAAAAAAAGCCTTGGAACACCCCTTTGATTCTTCTTGCGGCAGCTTTCGTTGATGCTACTGTCATGGACATCCATGAAGGAGGAATGTCAGGAGGTTCTTCCATGCACATGAGATGTTCCATTTAAGAGAGAGATGTCCTCGCCCTGGGATCAGGATTCACCTTGCTGCAATTTCATCTCTGACTAAGGACATGAAAATTACAGGGAGAATTATTCTTTTTTATCCGGGCTGACGTCTTCAGTCTCATCTCATCAGAGGCCTTAAGTTGTGAAGACGACATTCCTCACAGTGACATGCTATCTTGGTGAAGCGCACATGATGGTGGATCCTCGTTAATTGCTATCGTGTTTTTGCTCACTCTGTTACTTCTTACATCTTTAATGCAATGCGCTGGGGACCTGCTCTGTCCAGCATTTTCTTTACCTAGACTGCAAGCTTTTTACAAAAGGTGTAGTCGAATGTCCTGGTCCCGGGTGCATCAAAACTTCTGCATGGTTCCTCCATCTAACTGGCAATGCAAGCGACCCCAT
The DNA here is from genome assembly GCF_905171765.1 of Bufo bufo. Taxonomy (NCBI): domain Eukaryota; kingdom Metazoa; phylum Chordata; class Amphibia; order Anura; family Bufonidae; genus Bufo; species Bufo bufo. Next base: position 9,498,371 of record NC_053391.1, read on the forward strand.
CCATGTAGGACATGTAACTTAGACACTCCATACAATACACCGGGGATGTCCAACCTGTGGCCCTCCAGTTGTTGCAAAACTACAACTCCCAGCATGCCCAGACAGCCTAAAGCTATCAGCCTATAGCAGGGCATGGTGGGAGTTGTAGTTCTACAACAGGCAGGCTTCGTCTCATTGATCATTTTCTACACCTGTTTTAGTCGTAGAAGTCGGTCTAAGTGTAAGACAGCAAGGAAACGTTCTTACATTTAGACCGGCGATGGATCCGCCAAAGTTATGGAAAGGCTGGCGCCTCTTCGTAACTTCGGCGTCTAAAGGGGCTATTGAGGCCGGCGTCTAAAACACAGGTCTTAATAAATGACCCCCAATATGTGTACCGAGACTGCAGCCTGCTACAATGTAGAAACCATACTGTGACAGTGACTACATGGAGCCTTAAAGGGGCTTTATCAATATCAGATCGGAGGGGGTCCAACACCCTGCTCCCCCACAAATAAGGTGTGTGTAGTATGAATGGCGAGTGTGCTGGGTGGCAGAGACCCCCGATCTGATGGCTTATTCGGAGCACTGGTTATTAATATCAAATATCAAGGCAGATTCGTCCCAATCACACCGGCTGACCTGTTACATGTGCGCTTGGCAGCTGAAGGCATCTGTGTTGGTCGCATGTTCATATGTGCCCGCATTGCTGAGAAAAATAATGTTTTAATATATGCAATGAGCCTCTAAGAGCAATGGGGGCGTTGCCGTTACACCTAGAGGCTCCGCTTTTTTTTGCAACTGCCGCATCCTCTGCACTTTGACAGGGCCAGGTGTGATGAAATTTACACTGCCTGGTCCTGTCAATCAAAGCGCAGAGGCCACGACAGTTGCAGAGAGAGCTGAGCCTCTAGGTGCAATGGCAACGCCCCCGTTGCTCCTAGAGGATCATGTAATGGTGTGGTTCTGCTTGCTCTGGGGTTGTCATGGTAGAATCGACAGACATTCTTCAGTGTATCAACATTATGTCATGTGATCTAGACTGATGAACGCACTCTTGAGTTAAGGTCATCTGACAGGATGTCCATGGAGTGACAGTCTATTGACGTTACCATGGCAACTCCAGAGCAAGCGCAACTCTTACATTTACTACAGCGTTCAGAGCAAAAAAACAAGTGGCCTTATGAGTATATGTCATCCTTTCAATTCAAGCTACATTTTTTTTTAATATATGCATGATCTACGTACAAAGCGTTTTTTCATTTTCAACTAGCGCTTTCCTGTGAGCAACGTCTTCCTCCAGTGAAGCCCCTGATCTCCAGACATCAATATGCTCCCATCTGCGGCCTTCAAAACATCGCCTCATCTAAGGATTCACTTTCCTGTCCTTGTTCGTTACCACACAAGAAAAGGCAAGAAAATTAGAGGAGCTCTTTTTTTTGTCTTCAGATTCCAAAATCTAGATTTAGAGGTGAGACTTACCCCGCTCTACAAAAAAAGGTGACAGCTGCGTCATTAGAACGAAAAGTTGCATATTTAAAAAAAGGTGTGATTGCTAAAAAACATAAGTAAAAAAAATCCCCAAAAAAATAATAAAACAAAATAAGTCCAAAAGTGGAGTCGGCTGCGGGAAAAAGTCCATAAATATGTATTTCTGCTGGGCGTTCTCGTCAAATTAAAGAGACACCTGAATGTGTTTAGCAGCCCTTAGCATATGGAACGAGTGTTGTCTGTCACGTATAAAACCAGAAACTAATGGCTCGGAGACAAAGTAGAGAAGCAGAACTACAGTTAAGGTCACACCTCTATGAGATGTAAATTGGAAATGAGACATTGTGCAGCAGGAAAAGTTGTACCGCTGATCTCGCAACCAAAGTGTAAACTGCTTAATCACAGTCCTAACTCCGAGAGAGTTACTTTCCTCTGCGCCGTGAATCTAATTAGTGAGAGCACATGCACACGGGCTTCCATTCCTCGGTGCCTTTCTCTTTAAATGAGGGGGATAATCACATCTTATAATGGTAATGGTTTTATCAAGAAAAACTTTGCACTCGCTCATGCTTGCCCAATTTAGTAAACCTAAAATGGAAAACTCTTCCCCCCCTTCCCCCGGGTGGTGAAGATGACCGCGAGGTACTTGGAAAGCTTCTCCTGCCGATACCGCCGGTTCAATCTCTCGTGGGTGTGAATATCGTGATGGCAGACAAGGATTACGTTATGGAAATGGAAATTCATTCATTCAAAATATTTAAAAATAAATACCAATTTTCTGCAAAAAAAAAAAAACCCTCACCAGAATTACAGATCTTGGGTTTAGCCTTTGGAACAATTTATACAGGTGACAAATTAAAGGGCATCTGTCCTTGTACCTACCAAACTGGCTAAACTGTTGCATGTGCACTTGGCAACTGAAGGCATCTGTGCTGATTTTAATATATGCAAATCAGAGTGGGCGTTGCCGTTTCTCCTAGAGGCTCAGCTCTCTCTGCAACTGCCACGCCCTCTGCACTTTGATTGACAGGGTCAGGTGTGATAACGCTTACACTGCCTGGCAACGTTAATCAAAGTGCAGAGGGCGCGGCAGTTGCAGAGAGAGCAGAGCGTCTAGGTGTAACGGCAACGCCCCCATTGCTCCTAGAGGCTCATTTGCATATATTAAAACATCATTTTTTTCAGCAATGCGGGCACATTTGACCGTGAGACCAACACAGATGCCTTCAGCTGCCAAGCGCACATGCAAGAGGTCAACGAGGGTCATAGGTTCCAGGTGTCAGACCCCCACCGACCAGATACTGATGACCTATCCTGAGGAGAACCCTTATTCTGAGAAAACCCCTTTAAGGTGAAGATCTGTACTTCGGGGGGCTAGGATCGCCCCTTGGTGCACTCATTAATTTGTATACTAGCAAAATAGGTTATAACTCTGGAATGTGGCAATGGAAAGAGATAAGTAAGGCATTGTTTTACTCAGCAGGATCAACCCTACTAGAAAATATGCCTGGTTTAATGGGATTGATCCTGCTGGCAGGGACAGGGAAAGACTTATTTATGTAGATTCCAGGAGCCGATCATAGTTTTAAGCAAAAAGTCTATTGAACTAAACAGAAACATGGTCTCTGGGGTTGACACAGTGCAAATTGTAAAGGCTATGAACACCTTTGCACTGACATTTCTTTTCTTTTTTGCTACTTAAATGCAAAATTAAGCAACTTTCAAAATAGTCTTATTTACACTGTTCCTACCCCTGTATTGTGTAGAGTGTGTGTAAGTCCTGCACCTAGCCGCCTGTGCTGCTGCCGCTGACATAGGACACCATAGTGTTCCTGGCCGTGTCGTCTTTCTCTGCTCTCCCCGTCCTTCTCTCTGCTCCATTCTCCAGCGACAGAGGCCGCACTACGCCATGCATTTATTGTTGCTCACGCTGTTCCTGTGGTGAAATCCCATTATCTGAAACATCTTGGTCTGACAATTTTGGATTCCTTTCAGCACATTTATATTCACCTTTGGAGTGCCAGCTTCTCTGTGAATATTGACATAGGAAGTAGGATCCTACCTGAGAACCTGTCCTTGGAGTGCCGAGCAATCATCATAACTTCATCTTGGTGTTAGAGATAGCAGGAGGGAAGGGGAAGTTTGTACACAGCAGATCAGAGAGGGAGGAGGGGAGAATCATCCAAGCATTCAGAGAGGGCAGATCACACATGTTGTATTGTGTCAGACAGAGTCTAGATTGGGAGAAAAGCACAGGATGGGAGGGTGGATCAGTCTATGAAGAGAGAAGAGAGCACGCCAAAGCTGGCCATGAATGTGGCCTCCCAACTCTTACCCAAAGACTTATATTGGGAGAGATATGGATAGGGGATTTGGGAGAGAGAATGATAGGGCACGTTGAATTTCTCAGAGAGATAAGCCACCGCCAGAGTTTTCTGCCAGCGGCTTTCCCCTCTCCCCAGTCATTACATATGCATGCTCATCAGTATTCGAGGGTCGAGAGAGAATGCAGAAGGCCCTCTAGATGACCACTTTTTACTGCAACTTTGGGAGGTCAATTCAGGGTTTCCAAAATGTTGCCATGGACTTCAATTAAGTGACACCTCAAGAAATTATGGTGGTCATTTATCAAACTGGTGTAAAGTAGAACTGGCTTAGTTGCCCATAAAAACCAATCAGATTCCACCTTTAATTTTTTACAGATCCTTGGGAAAATGAAAGGTGGAATCTGATTGGTTGCAACCAAGCCAGTTCTACTTTACACCAGTTTGATAAATCTTGCCCCTATGCCTCTTGCAGTTGACCGCCATGAATCCATAAAAATTTCAGCTTTGGTCAATGAACCTGTTGGGTGGTCGCCTGGGGAATGAGCTCACCCAACTTCTGGCCAAAGTCAATCAACGAAAGCAGAAAGCAGATGGCGGAGAGCATTGCCATCATCCCTGGCGCAACCGCTCTATGTGGGGTGTGCACTGACCTCCTGCATAAAATTCAGAGGATGATGGAGGGAAGAATGGAAAAATTATTTGTGACAGTCGGGAGACGCTCGGGATTTTTTTCTTGAGCCGCCCATATGTGATATAATCCAGGGAGATGCCTATCAGGTGGTGTCATCTTGGTTTACAGCTACGGTTAATATGCAGTCAAAATTCATCCATCTCTCAGTTCTGTGCTGTTTCCCACCTTAATCTAGTCTGCGTGCACCAGAATACATTTCCCACATGCCATATAGATTTCAGCATTGTGACAGTGCTCCATTGTTCTGCTACCACGTCGCTCAGACACACGTAATAAGGCTAGAGATGGCAAACACAAGCTGCGGTATAATAGAGGCAGACGCACTGTATGGAGATGTTACCTTTCTTATTGTCCTGTCATTTCATTATGATGAAGCCCGGCTCGCACCGTCTTTATCTCATCGTTGTGCTCAGTTGTTGCTTGGAATGAACTTCTCTGGATTTCGAAGAAATGTGACTTGGCAAATAGACTAAAAAGTTGTGGCAGTAAAACTGTGGCATGATCACAATTTGCAGCACAATTTCCATTTCTCTGTATTAAGATAAAAAAACTTGCAAGTTTCCCACAGAAAGAGAGTATAATCACATTGGGAGTCATGGCCATTCTGCAAATACACAGCAACTTGTGGGCCACACACGCTTGTTTAAAGCAAAGTTTCTATGGTGCTTTACTAGATAGAAGATGGTGACCCCAGGAATCATTACTGGCCGTAGTCCATGTAAAATTCAATTTATCCCACATTAAAAAGGTTCTCCGGTTTCATATTGATTTCCTTTATTTGCCCAGAGTACTCGAAACACTGCATATCCTTGCCCCACATACATGTTGTTATGTCAGCACTTTCCTTCCCCTGTTCTCGGCATCACTGCATCCTGGCAGGATGTTTACATGCAGAACTTCCTGTTATCAGCTTCCTGCTGGATTTTCTAACCAATCCCGGCATGTTTTGCTCTGTAATGTTAATCAGGGCTTGCTCCATTCTTCACACTGTTCACTCACCAGTAGTCACGCTTCCCCTCTCCATGTTAGCTAGAGGGAGCAAGTCCTGTGAAACATTACAAAGCAACGCATGCTGGCATTGGTTAGATGGTCTAAGGCTACTTTCACACCAGTGTTAATATATTCCGGTATTGAGATCCGTCATAGGGTCTCAATATCGGGGGAAAAAACGCTTCCATTTTGTCCCTATTTATTATCAATGGGGACAAAATGTAACTGAACAGAAGGGAAGGCTCCAAAATGCATTCCGTTCCGTTCTCATACCGAATAGCAAACCACAGCATGCTGCGGTTTGCTTTCCGTCCCGGGATGTGGAGCAAAACGGATCCATCATGACCCACAATGCAAGTCAATGGGGACGGATCCATTTTCTCTGACATGGGTCCTCCATTGACTTTCAATGGTGTTCATGACGGATCTGTCTTGGATATGTTAAAGATAATACAACCGGATCTGTTCATAACAGATGCAGATGGTTCTAACGGATCCAGCAAAAATGCTAGTGTGAAAGCAGCCTTACAGGAAGCCGATGAAAACAGGAAGTTCTGTATGTAAACATCCTGCCAGGATGCAGTGATGCACAGAACAGGGGAAGGCAAGTAATGACATAAAAAACAGGTAAATGGGGCATAAATATTCACTGTTAAGGGCAATCTAGAGAAATAAACTAGAACTCACCTTTAAAATAAGCACAAAAAATCTAGACAAAAAACCTGTGAAGCATATGGTCTCTGCTGCACTTCATGAATGACTAGGGAGTGCGTCACTGGTGATACCCACCTCGCAGTTTGAGAGGTAGTGGTTTAGCAGGTTATCATTTAGGGTGAGGTCCTATTTAGGCACAACTAATACAGTAAGCTGCATTCACATAGGAGTCATGGTAAACTCATGGGCTCATCATGCTTTTTGCTGGTTTGGGTCTCTCACGCCCCTGAGGAGCCAGTGCATGAACATTTCACACCTATCCATGATTTAGGTGGTAAATGTTAGGTCAATGAGTTCTGACCTTACAAGAACGGTGGACTGTCCCCACCAGCGAAGCCCATCCATACAACACAGATACAGCGTGCATGCCTTTTTGGATTGGCTGATCTCAAAAATGCAAATGCAAAAAACAGCAGCATTGACACCCCTACCCTACACGGGACTGTTCCATGGTAAATCCCATATGGTGTTACTTGACGTGATCTTTCATTAAGTCACAATTTATCTATTTCCCATAACAAAATTTAGATGACATTAAGTGTTAGAAAGCCATGTCGTAGGAGTAATTGGTCTTGTGTGCACTGAAATTATTTAGTTACCCGGAGAACCTCCACGTGAGAAACTCAGCTCTGCTACACCTATAAATGCCTTCCATCTAGACTGTCTATGAATTATACACAGGCTCTCAGGCTCTCGTGTACCTTACAAACTAAAGTATCTGCTCAAAAACACTTTTCCTTTTGTTTTATACAAAATCTGTATTCATACAAGAGATCAACACATTTTCACGCCATACATTCAAAAGCCACTTTTTCTTTTTTGACAAAGTGAAACATCTTGATTGCTGCGGCATGGGAGACCGTGAATGAAGAGAAAGCAACTGGATACAAAAGTCAAAGCTTGTTCAAACACAGAGACTCGTTCTGTTAATCTCTTGACATTATGGCGTAGCCAGCAGGATAGACATAAAATGGGGGAATCCATAAACGCTTCTGCTCCAGACTTATTGTCTACCTCACAAGATTTTTATGATATTCCAGGGTTGCATGGGATGCAGACTTTACCAATTTGCATCCAACAAGACACTGGTGAGTAAACTGGCCTCCAATTATTTGCCCCTCGTGGACATGTGGGTTTGGGACAGGGGATTTACACTGAGATAATAGAAGTATACTGTATGTATGGCATCCCTTATGCCTGTGGGATCTGCTTGATGTAGCTCCACAAGGACGAGCCCAAGATGATTAAAGGGGTTCTCCGGGATTTACATACTGATGACATATCCTCAGGATGGAGGTCCGACTCCCAACACCCCCGCCTATCAGCTGCGTAAAGCTCAATAGATTTAAGAGATACCACCCAACATATGAATCTCCACTAACAGGAACATTTAAGATCTCCCATGAAGCCCCCTTAAGACCCATTTTTCTTGTACGGTCCCAAAAAAACCTGGACAATTGGGAGCCTTGTCTTTGCCATATTGTAGACAAATTAATTTACAATGAAAGCTATTGTGATGACAGCTGAAAAACAGACACAACTTTAGGGAGTGTCATGGTGCCTGAGGGGACAGGACACCAGTGTTATAAGGCTCTACATCAGGGGTATACCGCCAATGGAAGACTCTAACACACAGTTTATTGTCTATTGTGTCCCTTGTATATACACAGTACACGTTGTCCTACTTTCTCCCTCTTCATCGGATGAGATGCTTTTATACAGCAAAAAGTAACAAAGGCTGACCGATACTGGCCCAACATATGACAAAAGAACACTCTTGGCATACACAGGCTACAGTGGGCCAATGGATAGTTTGGAGGTACCGTATACTGTACACCAAGGAATACCACCAACGTACACCTCAAGATGTGAACAGAGCCTAAATGGCACTGTCACGTTAGTTAGGGAACAGCGCAGCCCTAAATTCCACCCACATCACCATCCCAACCTATTTGGACGATCTACCTTAAACGGCATGCCCCAACTGGGCGACGGCCCCTAACCTGGCTAAGGAAAGGGGGGAGTAAAGGGATAGTCCGACAGACAGGGTCAGAACCAGAGAGGCATGACTAGGACCAAATCAGAATCAAAGAGCAAAATGAACAAGCCTACATCAAAACCAGAGAGTCCCGTCAGAACCAAAAAATGGGACAAACACAGTCAATCTGGTGGTTCAATCTGCAGTCAGAGGTGAAGTGACAAACAAGCCAAAAGTTGGAGATCCAGGGATCCGAAACTTTATACAAAACACGCTTGTGAGGCAGGAGGACCAATCGCAGGCGGTAGAGGCCAGCAATTACCCATTTAAATATCACAGGATGCCGGTGCCGAGCCTGACTGACCAAGGGTCCTTGCTATCTGACAGGCCAACCAGCCCTGCTGCCAGTACGCTGAGCCTAATTGGCCTGCCGTAACTTATAGGCCGACCAGACCTGCTGGTTGATACAGAGACAGCTTAACACCAACAGCGCTACCATAGAAAGGCCGGGCTCGACAGGTAAGTGCGTGGCACATGATGATTGGGGTGTCCTGGCATAGGTTTTGCACTGGAGGCTTCCCGCTGGCACTTGCTGCAGGTGTCTATGCAGCCATATCATCTACGTGTGGCGGTATCAGTTTGCTCACCGGCAGGAGAGGGGTTACGGGGACACTAAACACTGTTCGCTATCAGTCCGAGCTCTTGACAGGCTGCTTAAAGTTTCTGCACAGATCCTACCAGTGCACAGAGAGCAGCTTCTGAGGCTCACGCTGTGCTATTTTCTGCACATGACATTATCAGTCAATTACCTTCTGACTGATGATGTGAAGAGCAAAGAGAGCAAAAGCCTGGGCTTTAACAATCCCTTTCCACTGTGCGGTAAATGAGAGGGTAGAGCGCTCAGTTATAACTGGGAAAGTCAGCCGAGCCGGCTCTGAAGTCTAAGAACAGGGATACAGAGAAGAGGCAAAGTGCTCATTTTCACAGCCTTAAGCAGTCCTGAGATCCTCTGAACACCACATAATAGGCGAAATACACCAGAAGCGGGAGGAAGCGTGAAGGTACTATGCCGAGGAAAGCACTACGCAAAAAACCTCCCCCCGCGTACCAGCTCGGCGGGACCAAGAGCTTGCAATCCCGCTAATCGGAAAGGGTGGCCGCTCACTTAACCCTTAGATGCCTGCTTGCCTTTTATGACTGCTTTTCATTTCTCATGGCTTACCTTGTGATAAAGAGGCGTCCAAAAGTAGGGGGCGTATTTACGAAGACTGCCATACACACGGTCTGCTAAACACAGATCTGCAAAATACGGATAATCCGTGTGCTTTCGGCATCTGTATGTCTGGTCCACAAGGCGGTAGAACAGGTCCTATACTGGGCCGCGAGGGACGGCAATCGGCAGGCAAAGAAACAGACATGGCACGGACGTCACCCGGATTTGGCAGCTCAGCATTTTGCGGACCGAAAATACACGGTTGTGTGCATGAGGCCTTAGTCAAAAGCCTGTGGGAAAGGGATGCACCGAATTTACCAAGTCGCCTCCTAATAAATTTGGCGCTTCTTAGGCTGCCCGCGACAGGCACACACAGCATCATAGTTGGCGTCCTGGGCATCTTAATGGGGAGGTGCCCGCTCCTGTAAGGATAGGTGACTGTCCCGGCTCTGCTGACCACATGCTGACCTCCCAGTGGGCAGAGGAGTAAATCCGGGCCCCTAAATAGGTTTTACCTGGCAATCCATACACAAGACATCCAATAAAGTACAGTACGAGGTTTCCTTGCAGATGGCGACACTCGGAGTGTAGTAGGGCGGTATGAGGTACGGCTCCAGTAGGGGCGGCCCATGATTAGAGGAACAGACCCTTCCGGTACGCTGATTCACACACGTTCGTACACTTTGATTCATCGCTCCAGGAAACTTTCATGCACATTTGAATCCCTACAAACTCCATGTCTTTCCCATTATTTTTTTTCTCTGCTCGCTCGTATTTGGTGATTTAAATGGGCACTCCGCGCGGTCAGCTCGACACAGCGGGAGGAAGCCCCCCCAACCACCATAACAGCCCCATTTTTGAGGTACCAATTAAAACATCAACCAAAACACAAGCATTACTGACGTGTTTCAGTCTAGTAAAGCCAACAGTCATAACCATCATTAGAACTGGGACCAGTCCCTGCAGAGTGTGGGGACATGCTCGTGAAAATGGTCCTGCTACTGCGCCACATCATACAGACCTCTATAGACAACACACTGCTCCTATATATCTTGTACTTATTCTTCAGAGCAGCATTCAATATTCTGCTGCCTGTTATTGGAAACAATAAGTAATCTTACTGACAGAAACAGCCTAGTAAATCTCCTATAATGTAATTACTTCATCAGAGAACACGCCGCCCGAGGAGACTTCACAGAAGGTAATTCACCAATGGAAGCTCTGCAGTATTACATAACATGTAACTCAGGATCAGTACAGGATAAGTAATGTATGTACACAGTGACTGCACCAGCAGAATAGTGATTGCAGCTCTGGAGTATAATACAGGATGTAACTCAGGATCAGTACAGGATAAGTAATGTCTGTACACAGTGACTGCACCAGCAGAATAGTGAGTGCAGCTCTGGAGTATAATACAGGATGTAACTCAGGATCAGTACAGGATAAGTAATGTCTGTACACAGTGACTGCACCAGCAGAATAGTGAGTGCAGCTCTGGAGTATAATACAGGATGTAACTCAGGATCAGTACAGGATAAGTAATGTATGTACACAGTGACTGCACCAGCAGAATAGTGAGTGCAGCTCTGGAGTATAATACAGGTTGTAACTCAGGATAAGTACAGGATAAGTAATGTATGTACACAGTGACTGCACCAGCAGAATAGTGAGTGCAGCTCTGGAGTATAATACAGGATGTAACCCAGGATCAGTACAGGATAAGTAATGTATGTACACAGTGACTGCACCAGCAGAATAGTGAGTGCAGCTCTGGAGTATAATACAGGATGTAACCCAGGATCAGTACAGGATAAGTAATGTATGTACACAGTGACTGCACCAGCAGAATAGTGAGTGCAGCTCTGGAGTATAATACAGGATGTAACTCAGGATCAGTAATTTATGTACACAGTGACTGCACCAGCAGTATAGTGAGTGCAGCTCTGGAGTATAATACAGGATGTAACTCAGGATCAGTACAGGATAAGTCATGTATGTACACAGTGACTGCACCAGCAGAATAGTGAGTGCAGCTCTGGAGTATAATACAGGATGTAACTCAGGATCAGTACATGATAAGTAATGTATGTACACAGTGACTGCACCAGCAGAATAGTGAGTGCAGCTCTGGAGTATAATACAGGATGTAACCCAGGATCAGTACAGGATAAGTAATGTATGTACACAGTGACTGCACCAGCAGAATAGTGAGTGCAGCTCTGGAGTATAATACAGGATGTAACTCAGGATCAGTACAGGATAAGTAATGTATGTACATAGTGACTGCACCAGCAGAATAGTGAGTGCAGCTCTGGAGTATAATACAGGATGTAACTCAGGATCAGTACAGGATAAGTAATGTATGTACACAGTGACTGCACCAGCAGAATAGTGAGTGCAGCTCTGGAGTATAATACAGGATGTAACTGAGGATCAGTACAGGATAAGTAATGTATGTACACAGTGACTGCACCAGCAGAATAGTGAGTGCAGCTCTGGAGTATAATACAGGATGTAACTCAGGATCAGTACAGGATAAGTAATGTATGTACACAGTGACTGCACCAGCAGAATAGTGAGTGCAGCTCTGGAGTATAATACAGGATGTAACCCAGGATCAGTACAGGATAAGTAATGTATGTACACAGTGACTGCACCAGCAGAATAGTGAGTGCAGCTCTGGAGTATAATACAGGATGTAACCCAGGATCAGTACAGGATAAATAATCTATGTACACAGTGACTGCACCAGCAGAATAGTGAGTGCAGCTCTGGAGTATAATACAGGATGTAACTCAGGATCAGTACAGGATAAGTAATGTATGTACACAGTGACTGCACCAGCAGAATAGTGAGTGCAGCTCTGGAGTATAATACAGGATGTAACCCAGGATCAGTACAGGATAAGTAATGTATGTACACAGTGACTGTACCAGCAGAATAGTGAGTGCAGCTCTAGAGTATAATACAGAATGTAACTCAGGGTCAGTACAGGATAAGTAATGTATGTACACAGTGACTGCACCAGCAGAATAGTGAGTGCAGCTCTGGAGTATAATACAGGATGTAACTCAGGATCAGTACAGGATAAGTAATGTATGTACACAGTGACTGCACCAGCAGAATAGTGAGTGCAGCTCTGGATTATAATATAGGATGTAACTCAGGATCAGTACAGGATGAGTAATGTATGTACACAGTGACTGCACCAGCAGAATAGTGAGTGCAGCTCTGGAGTATAATACAGGATGTAACCCAGGATCAGTACAGGATAAGTAATGTAATGTATGTACACAGTGACTGCACCAGCAGAATAGTGAGTGCAGCTCTGGAGTATAATACAGAATGAAACTCAGGGTCAGTACAGGATAAGTAATGTATGTACACAGTGACTGCACCAGCAGAATAGTGAGTGCAGCTCTGGAGTATAATACAGAATGAAACTCAGGGTCAGTACAGGATAAGTAATGTATGTACACAGTGACTGCACCAGCAGAATAGTGAGTGCAACTCTGGAGTATAATACAGGATGTAACCCAGGATCAGTACAGGATAAGTAATGTATGTACACAGTGACTGCACCAGCAGAATAGTGAGTGCAGCTCTAGAGTATAATACAGAATGTAACTCAGGGTCAGTACAGGATAAGTAATGTATGTACACAGTGACTGCACCAGCAGAATAGTGAGTGCAGCTCTGGAGTATAATACAGGATGTAACTCAGGATCAGTACAGGATAAGTAATGTATGTACACAGTGACTGCACCAGCAGAATAGTGAGTGCAGCTCTGGAGTATAATACAGGATGTAACTCAGGATCAGTACAGGATGAGTAATGTATGTACACAGTGACTGCACCAGCAGAATAGTGAGTGCAGCTCTGGAGTATAATACAGGATGTAACCCAGGATCAGTACAGGATAAGTAATGTAATGTATGTACACAGTGACTGCACCAGCAGAATAGTGAGTGCAGCTCTGGAGTATAATACAGAATGAAACTCAGGGTCAGTACAGGATAAGTAATGTATGTACACAGTGACTGCACCAGCAGAATAGTGAGTGCAGCTCTGGAGTATAATACAGGATGTAACTCAGGATGTGTACAGGATAAGTAATGTATGTACACAGTGACTGCACCAGCAGAATAGTAAGTGCAGCTCTGGAGTATAATACAGGATGTAACCCAGGATCAGTACAGGATAAATAATCTATGTACACAGTGACTGCACCAGCAGAATAGTGAGTGCAGCTCTGGAGTATAATACAGGATGTAACTCAGGATCAGTACAGGATAAGTAATGTATGTACACAGTGACTGCACCAGCAGAATAGTGAGTGCAGCTCTGGAGTATAATACAGGATGTAACCCAGGATCAGTACAGGATAAGTAATGTATGTACACAGTGACTGCACCAGCAGAATAGTGAGTGCAGCTCTAGAGTATAATACAGAATGTAACTCAGGGTCAGTACAGGATAAGTAATGTATGTACACAGTGACTGCACCAGCAGAATAGTGAGTGCAGCTCTGGAGTATAATACAGGATGTAACTCAGGATCAGTACAGGATAAGTAATGTATGTACACAGTGACTGCACCAGCAGAATAGTGAGTGCAGCTCTGGATTATAATATAGGATGTAACTCAGGATCAGTACAGGATGAGTAATGTATGTACACAGTGACTGCACCAGCAGAATAGTGAGTGCAGCTCTGGAGTATAATACAGGATGTAACTCAGGATCAGTACAGGATAAGTAATGTAATGTATGTACACAGTGACTGCACCAGCAGAATAGTGAGTGCAGCTCTGGAGTATAATACAGAATGAAACTCAGGGTCAGTACAGGATAAGTAATGTATGTACACAGTGACTGCACCAGCAGAATAGTGAGTGCAGCTCTGGAGTATAATACAGAATGAAACTCAGGATCAGTACAGGATAAGTAATGTATGTACACAGTGACTGCACCAGCAGAATAGTAAGTGCAGCTCTGGAGTATAATACAGGATTAGTGGGGTCTCACTACTGAACCGCCACAGAATAGCAAGTGCAAAATATCCTTGCTCTATTTTGTCACTTTCAATCGCTTGGAAACACTGGAATGCCCCTTTAATTCTATATGTTAACCACAAATCTGGGTTCAAAGCCAGATGGACACTTTGAAGTGAAGCTCAAACTTCGGTCAGTTTTCACCCTTATACTATGGAGTGTTCATCTGCTTCCTGACAACTTTTCCAGAGCTAAACCTTGACAACCGGTTCCTGATATTTCTGACGTATTGTCTCATTTTCCCCCCCTCTTTAGATAATTCATGGTGTTTTCCTCCCGTTAATAAGCTGCAGTAGAACATTGAACGATTTGATGTCTGTGATAGACGTAGCCCTTGAAGGGTTAACGGTTTCCATCGCCGACCTATTACTTTGGTGCAGACGAGGACCTGCGCGGTCCTTACATCTCCACGGAAACAGGTGTCTCATTAGTGCTGCCTCGCAGCAATGACTTTGTAGAGTGAAACAAACACGAGGATGGGACACAGTGGCACCATCAAGGGTAGAGAACGAGGAGCCTGGGAAAACGCGGCGAGGAGCGCAACGACTGCGAGACGTTCCTGTACACAGGCTCCAACCGTCATTAAGCGTAATTAAACCTAATAGCGACTGTAAACTGTTTCTTACCTTCAACTTCCCCGCCGTGTGCGCAGAAGAGCATTAACCAGGCGGACTGGGACATTAATTACTATCTTTCACAATAAAGGTTCCGTCTGGAAGGGGTCGTCTCATAAATTAAACATCGTAGGGTACGCCGGCCCGAAAGAGGAAAATTCATTCAAATTACCAGCAAATTACACTGCGCTCCTCTGGCAGCAAAATGATGCTTTGGTTAATCACCAAAAACTATGATAGATAAATGATTTCACTTCTCAGTCCTGATGGACTTCTAGAAGGGAGAGGCTCGGAGGCTGGAGATCTGCGCGGGCGGGAGAGGAGGCTGAGAGGAGCGAGGCCGGAGAGGAGGCTGAGAAGAGCGAGGCCGGAGAGGAGCGAGGAACTAGACCCGAAAAGGGGGCTTAGAGGAGCATGACCGGAGAGGAGGCTGTGAGGAGCGAGGCCAGTGAGGGGGCTAGAGGAGCGAGGAACTAGACCCGAAAAGGAGGCTTAGAGGAGCATGACCGGAGAGGAGGCTGTGAGGAGCGAGGCCGGTGAGGGGGCTGAGAAGAGCGAGGCCGGAGAGGAGGCTGAGAGGAGCGAGGAACTAGACCCGAAAAGGAGGCTGAGAGGAGCCTGGCTGGAGAGGAGGCTGTGAGGATCGAGGCCGGAGAGGGGGCTGAGAGGAGCGAGGAACTGGACCCGAAAAGGAGGCTGAGAGGAGCATGGCCGGAGAGGAGGCTGTGAGGAGCGAGGAACTAGACACGAAAAGGAGGCTTAGAGGGGCCTGGCCGGAGAGGAGGCCGGTGAGGGGGCTAGAGGAGCGAGGAACTAGACCCGAAAAGGAGGCTGAGAGGAGCCTGGCCGGAGAGGAGGCTAAGAGGAGCGAGGAACTAGACACGAAAAGGAGGCTTAGAGGGGCCTGGCCGGAGAGGAGGCTGTGAGGAGCGAGGCCGGTGAGGGGGCTGAGAGAAGCAAGGAACTAGACCCGAAAAGGAGGCTGAGAGGAGCCTGGCCGGAGAGGAGGCTGAGAGGAGCGAGAAACTAGACACGAAAAGGAGGCTGAGAGGAGCATGGCCAGAGAGGAGGCTGTGAGGAGCGAGGTCGGTGAGGGGGCTGAGAGGAGCGAGGAACTAGACCCGAAAAGGAGGCTGAGAGGAGCATGGCCGGAGAGGAGGCTGTGAGGAGCGAGGAACTAGACACGAAAAGGAGGCTTAGAGGGGCCTGGCCGGAGAGGAGGCTGTGAGGAGCGAGGCCGGTGAGGGGGCTAGAGAAGCGAGGAACTAGACCCGAAAAGGAGGCTGAGAGGAGCCTGGCCGGAGAGGAGGCTGAGAGGAGCGAGGAACTAGACACGAAAAGGAGGCTTAGAGGGGCCTGGCCGGAGAGGAGGCTGTGAGGAGCGAGGCCGGTGAGGGGGCTGAGAGGAGCGAGGAACTAGACCTGAAAAGGAGGCTGAGAGGAGCCTGGCCAGAGAGGAGGCTGAGAGGAGCGAGGAACTAGACACGAAAAGGAGGCTGAGAGAAACGAGGCCAGACAGGAGGTTGAGAGGAGCGAGGCTGGAGAGGAGGCTGAGAAGAGCGAGGCCGGAGAGGAGGCTGAGAGGAGCGACGAACTACACCCGAAAAGGAGGCTGAGAGGAGGCAGAGAAGAGCGAAGCCGGAGAGGAGGCTGAGAGGAACATGGCCGGAGAGGAGGCTTGAGAGGAGCAAGGAACGAGACCCAAAAAGGAGGCTGAGAAGAGCGCGGCCAGAGAGGAGGCTGAAAGAAGCGAGGCTACAGAAGAGGCTGAGAGGAGCGAGATACTAGACCCATAAAGGAGGCTGAGAGGAGCGAGGCCAGAGAGGAGGCTGAGAGAAGCAAAGCCCGAGAGGAGGCTGAGAGGAGCAAGGAACGAGACTTGAAAAGAAGGCTGAGAGGAGTGCGGCCAAAGAGAAGGCTGAGAGGAGGAATTAGACCTGAAAAGGAGGCTGAGAGGAACAAGGCCGGAGAAGAGTGAGTCCAGCGAGGAGGCTGATAGTAGTGAGGAATAAGGCTATATAAATATTATTTATCTATCCTATTTCTGCTGGGAGTTGTAGTTTCACCTCCGCTGGAGGTTGCTGCCCCCTGATCTACAGGTTCTTTACAATTCTGGAGACAGTCAGCATGGAGCATGCAGAGGAGGCAGCAGTGGATGAGGACTACGTGGTCCTCAGGACAACCTCCCACACTCCATATACACAGTAATAACTTTGAGGCCTGGAGCAGAAAAATGAGGAACTGGAAGAGTGAGCGCGTCCGCCGTCCAAGAGAGCGAAATGAACACTGATATGAGAATACAAACAGCCGCAATGATAAACACGTCCTGCGGCCCCCGCCAAGAGCTGGCCGCCCCTCTACATACGTGACAGTCCTGCTCTGTATGTCCAGTGTGTGCACCTATACACAGTACACCCCCGGTGTGGAGTACATACGTGACAGTCCTGCTCTGTATGTCCAGTATGTGCACCTATACACAGTGCACCCCCGGTGTGGAGTACATACGTGACAGTCCTGTCCTGTATGTCCAGTGTGTGCACCTATACACAGTGCACCCCCGGTGTGGAGTACATACGTGACAGTCCTGCTCTGTATGTCCAGTGTGTGCACCTATACACAGTACACCCCCGGTGTGGAGTACATACGTGACAGTCCTGCTCTGTATGTCCAGTATGTGCACCTATACACAGTGCACCCCCGGTGTGGAGTACATACGTGACAGTCCTGTCCTGTATGTCCAGTATGTGCACCTATACACAGTACACCCCCGGTGTGGAGTACATACGTGACAGTCCTGTCCTGTATGTCCAGTGTGTGCACCTATACACAGTACACCCCCGGTGTGGAGTACATATGTGACAGTCCTGCTCTGTATGTCCAGTGTGTGCACCTATACACAGTACACCCCCGGTGTGGAGTACATACGTGACAGTCCTGCTCTGTATGTCCAGTATGTGCACCTATACACAGTGCACCCCCGGTGTGGAGTACATACGTGACAGCCCTGCTCTGTATGTCCAGTGTGTGCACCTATACACAGTACACCCCCGGTGTGGAGTACATACGTGACAGCCCTGCTCTGTATGTCCAGTATGTGCACCTATACACAGTGCACCCCCGGTGTGGAGTACATACGTGACAGTCCTGTCCTGTATGTCCAGTATGTGCACCTATACACAGTACACCCCCGGTGTGGAGTACATACGTGACAGCCCTGCTCTGTATGCCCAGTGTGTGCACCTATACACAGTACACCCCCGGTGTGGAGTACATACGTGACAGCCCTGCTCTGTATGTCCAGTATGTGCACCTATACACAGTGCACCCCCGGTGTGGAGTACATACGTGACAGTCCTGTCCTGTATGTCCAGTATGTGCACCTATACACAGTACACCCCCGGTGTGGAGTACATACGTGACAGTCCTGCTCTGTATGTCCAGTGTGTGCACCTATACACAGTACACCCCCGGTGTGGAGTACATACGTGACAGTCCTGCTCTGTATGTCCAGTATGTGCACCTATACACAGTGCACCCCCGGTGTGGAGTACATACGTGACAGTCCTGCTCTGTATGTCCAGTGTGTGCACCTATACACAGTGCACCCCCGGTGTGGAGTACATACGTGACAGCCCTGATCTGTATGTCCAGTATGTGCACCTATACACAGTGCACCCCCGGTGTGGAGTACATACGTGACAGTTCTGTATGTCCAGTGTGTGCACCTATACACAGTACACCCCCGGTGTGGAGTACATACGTGACAGTCCTGCTCTGTATGTCCAGTATGTGCACCTATACACAGTACACCCCCGGTGTGGAGTACATACGTGACAGCCCTGCTCTGTATGTCCAGTGTGTGCACCTATACACAGTACACCCCCGGTGTGGAGTACATACGTGACAGCCCTGCTCTGTATGTCCAGTATGTGCACCTATACACAGTGCACCCCCGGTGTGGAGTACATACGTGACAGCCCTGATCTGTATGTCCAGTGTGTGCACCTATACACAGTGCACCCCCGGTGTGGAGTACATACGTGACAGCCCTGCTCTGTATGTCCAGTGTGTGCACCTATACACAGTACACCCCCGGTGTGGAGTACATACGTGACAGTCCTGCTCTGTATGTCCAGTGTGTGCACCTATACACAGTACACCCCCGGTGTGGAGTACATACGTGACAGTCCTGCTCTGTATGTCCAGTGTGTGCACCTATACACAGTACACCCCCGGTGTGGAGTACATACGTGACAGTCCTGTCCTGTATGTCCAGTGTGTGCACCTATACACAGTACACCCCCGGTGTGGAGTACATATGTGACAGTCCTGCTCTGTATGTCCAGTATGTGCACCTATACACAGTACACCCCCGGTGTGGAGTACATACGTGACAGCCCTGCTCTGTATGTCCAGTATGTGCACCTATAAACAGTGCACCCCCGGTGTGGAGTACATATGTGACAGCCCTGTCCTGTATGTCCAGTATGTGCACCTATACACAGTGCACCCCCGGTGTGGAGTACATACGTGACAGTCTTGCTCTGTATGTCCAGTGTGTGCACCTATACACAGTGCACCCCCGGTGTGGAGTACATATGTGACAGTCCTGCTCTGTATGTCCAGTATGTGCACCTATACACAGTACACCCCCCGGTGTGGAGTACATACGTGACAGTCCTGTCCTGTATGTCCAGTGTTTGCACCTATACACAGTACACCCCCGGTGTGGAGTACATACGTGACAGCCCTGTCCTGTATGTCCAGTGTGTGCACCTATACACAGTACACCCCCGGTGTGGAGTACATACGTGATAGTCCTGCTCTGTATGTCCAGTGTGTGCACCTATACACAGTACACCCCCGGTGTGGAGTACATACGTGACAGTCCTGCTCTGTATGTCCAGTGTGTGCACCTATACACAGTACACCCCCGGTGTGGAGTACATACGTGACAGCCCTGCTCTGTATGTCCAGTGTGTGCACTTATACACAGTACACCCCCGGTGTGGAGTACATACGTGACAGCCCTGCTCTGTATGTCCAGTATGTGCACCTATACACAGTACACCCCCGGTGTGGAGTACATACGTGACAGCCCTGCTCTGTATGTCCAGTATGTGCACCTATACACAGTACACCCCCGGTGTGGAGTAAATACGTGACAGTCCTGCTCTGTATGTCCAGTGTGTGCACCTATACACAGTACACCCCCGGTGTGGAGTACATACGTGACAGCCCTGCTCTGTATGTCCAGTGTGTGCACTTATACACAGTACACCCCCGGTGTGGAGTACATACGTGACAGCCCTGCTCTGTATGTCCAGTGTGTGCACCTATACACAGTGCACCCCCGGTGTGGAGTACATACGTGACAGCCCTGCTCTGTATGTCCAGTATGTGCACCTATACACAGTGCACCCCCGGTGTGGAGTACATACGTGACAGCCCTGCTCTGTATGTCCAGTATGTGCACCTATACACAGTGCACCCCCGGTGTGGAGTACATACGTGACAGTCCTGCTCTGTATGTCCAGTATGTGCACCTATACACAGTACACCCCCGGTGTGGAGTACATACGTGACAGTCCTGTCCTGTATGTCCAGTGTGTGCACCTATACACAGTACACCCCCGTGTGGAGTACATACGTGACAGTCCTGCTCTGTATGCCCAGTATCTGCACCTATACACAGTACACCCCCGGTGTGGAGTACATACGTGACAGTCCTGCTCTGTATGTCCAGTATGTGCACCTATACACAGTACACCCCCGGTGTGGAGTACATACGTGACAGCCCTGCTCTGTATGTCCAGTGTGTGCACCTATACACAGTGCACCCCCGGTGTGGAGTACATACGTGACAGTCCTGTCCTGTATGTCCAGTGTGTGCACCTATACACAGTACACCCCCGGTGTGGAGTACATACGTGACAGCCCTGCTCTGTATGTCCAGTGTGTGCACCTATACACAGCACACCCCCCGGTGTGGAGTACATACGTGACAGTCCTGCTCTGTATGTCCAGTGTGTGCACCTATACACAGTACACCCCCGGTGTGGAGTACATACGTGACAGCCCTGTCCTGTATGTCCAGTGTGTGCACCTATACACAGTGCACCCCCGGTGTGGAGTACATACGTGACAGCCCTGCTCTGTATGTCCAGTATGTGCACCTATACACAGTACACCCCCGGTGTGGAGTACATACGTGACAGCCCTGCTCTGTATGTCCAGTGTGTGCACCTATACACAGTGCACCCCCGGTGTGGAGTACATACGTGACAGTCCTGCTCTGTATGTCCAGTGTGTGCACCTATACACAGTGCACCCCCGGTGTGGAGTACATACGTGACAGCCCTGCTCTGTATGTCCAGTATGTGCACCTATACACAGTACACCCCCGGTGTGGAGTACATACGTGACAGTCCTGCTCTGTATGTCCAGTATGTGCACCTATACACAGTACACCCCCGGTGTGGAGTACATACGTGACAGCCCTGCTCTGTATGTCCAGTATGTGCACCTATACACAGTACACCCCCGGTGTGGAGTACATACGTGACAGTCCTGCTCTGTATGTCCAGTGTGTGCACCTATACACAGTACACCCCCGGTGTGGAGTACATACGTGACAGTCCTGTCCTGTATGTCCAGTATGTGCACCTATACACAGTACACCCCCGGTGTGGAGTACATACGTGACAGTCCTGCTCTGTATGTCCAGTATGTGCACCTATACACAGTACACCCCCGGTGTGGAGTACATACGTGACAGTCCTGTCCTGTATGTCCAGTATGTGCACCTATGCACAGTACACCCCCGGTGTGGAGTACATACGTGACAGTCCTGTCCTGTATGTCCAGTATGTGCACCTATACACAGTACACCCCCGGTGTGGAGTACATACGTGACAGCCCTGCTCTGTATGTCCAGTATCTGCACCTATACACAGTACACCCCCGGTGTGGAGTACATACGTGACAGCCCTGTCCTGTATGTCCAGTGTGTGCACCTATACACAGTACACCCCCGGTGTGGAGTACATACGTGACAGCCCTGCTCTGTATGTCCAGTATGTGCACCTATACACAGTGCACCCCCGGTGTGGAGTACATATGTGACAGCCCTGTCCTGTATGTCCAGTATGTGCACCTATACACAGTGCACCCCCGGTGTGGAGTACATACGTGACAGTCCTGTCCTGTATGTCCAGTGTGTGCACCTATACACAGTACACCCCCGGTGTGGAGTACATACGTGACAGTCCTGCTCTGTATGCCCAGTATGTGCACCTATACACAGTGCACCCCCGGTGTGGAGTACATACGTGACAGTCCTGTCCTGTATGTCCAGTGTGTGCACCTATACACAGTACACCCCCGGTGTGGAGTACATACGTGACAGCCCTGCTCTGAATGTCCAGTATGTGCACCTATACACAGTACACCCCCGGTGTGGAGTACATACGTGACAGTCCTGCTCTGTATGTCCAGTGTGTGCACCTATACACAGTACACCCCCGGTGTGGAGTACATACGTGACAGCCCTGTCCTGTATGTCCAGTGTGTGCACCTATACACAGTACACCCCCGGTGTGGAGTACATACGTGATAGTCCTGCTCTGTATGTCCAGTGTGTGCACCTATACACAGTACACCCCCCGGTGTGGAGTACATACGTGACAGTCCTGCTCTGTATGTCCAGTGTGTGCACCTATACACAGTGCACCCCCGGTGTGGAGTACATACGTGACAGTCCTGCTCTGTATGTCCAGTGTGTGCACCTATACACAGTGCACCCCCGGTGTGGAGTACATACGTGACAGCCCTGCTCTGTATGTCCAGTGTGTGCACCTATACACAGTGCACCCCCGGTGTGGAGTACATACGTGACAGTCCTGCTCTGTATGTCCAGTGTGTGCACCTATACACAGTACACCCCCGGTGTGGAGTACATACGTGACAGTCCTGTCCTGTATGTCCAGTATGTGCACCTATACACAGTACACCCCCGGTGTGGAGTACATACGTGACAGTCCTGCTCTGTATGTCCAGTGTGTGCACCTATACACAGTACACCCCCGGTGTGGAGTACATACGTGACAGTCCTGTCCTGTATGTCCAGTGTGTGCACCTATACACAGTACACCCCCGGTGTGGAGTACATACGTGACAGTCCTGCTCTGTATGTCCAGTGTGTGCACCTATACACAGTGCACCCCCGGTGTGGAGTACATACGTGACAGTCCTGCTCTGTATGTCCAGTGTGTGCACCTATACACAGTGCACCCCCGGTGTGGAGTACATACGTGACAGCCCTGCTCTGTATGTCCAGTGTGTGCACCTATACACAGTGCACCCCCGGTGTGGAGTACATACGTGACAGTCCTGCTCTGTATGTCCAGTGTGTGCACCTATACACAGTACACCCCCGGTGTGGAGTACATACGTGACAGTCCTGTCCTGTATGTCCAGTATGTGCACCTATACACAGTACACCCCCGGTGTGGAGTACATACGTGACAGCCCTGCTCTGTATGTCCAGTATCTGCACCTATACACAGTACACCCCCGGTGTGGAGTACATACGTGACAGCCCTGTCCTGTATGTCCAGTGTGTGCACCTATACACAGTACACCCCCGGTGTGGAGTACATACGTGACAGCCCTGCTCTGTATGTCCAGTATGTGCACCTATACACAGTGCACCCCCGGTGTGGAGTACATATGTGACAGCCCTGTCCTGTATGTCCAGTATGTGCACCTATACACAGTGCACCCCCGGTGTGGAGTACATACGTGACAGTCCTGTCCTGTATGTCCAGTGTGTGCACCTATACACAGTACACCCCCGGTGTGGAGTACATACGTGACAGTCCTGCTCTGTATGCCCAGTATGTGCACCTATACACAGTGCACCCCCGGTGTGGAGTACATACGTGACAGTCCTGTCCTGTATGTCCAGTGTGTGCACCTATACACAGTACACCCCCGGTGTGGAGTACATACGTGACAGCCCTGCTCTGAATGTCCAGTATGTGCACCTATACACAGTACACCCCCGGTGTGGAGTACATACGTGACAGTCCTGCTCTGTATGTCCAGTGTGTGCACCTATACACAGTACACCCCCGGTGTGGAGTACATACGTGACAGCCCTGTCCTGTATGTCCAGTGTGTGCACCTATACACAGTACACCCCCGGTGTGGAGTACATACGTGATAGTCCTGCTCTGTATGTCCAGTGTGTGCACCTATACACAGTACACCCCCCGGTGTGGAGTACATACGTGACAGTCCTGCTCTGTATGTCCAGTGTGTGCACCTATACACAGTGCACCCCCGGTGTGGAGTACATACGTGACAGTCCTGCTCTGTATGTCCAGTGTGTGCACCTATACACAGTGCACCCCCGGTGTGGAGTACATACGTGACAGCCCTGCTCTGTATGTCCAGTGTGTGCACCTATACACAGTGCACCCCCGGTGTGGAGTACATACGTGACAGTCCTGCTCTGTATGTCCAGTGTGTGCACCTATACACAGTACACCCCCGGTGTGGAGTACATACGTGACAGTCCTGTCCTGTATGTCCAGTATGTGCACCTATACACAGTACACCCCCGGTGTGGAGTACATACGTGACAGTCCTGCTCTGTATGTCCAGTGTGTGCACCTATACACAGTACACCCCCGGTGTGGAGTACATACGTGACAGTCCTGCTCTGTATGTCCAGTGTGTGCACCTATACACAGTACACCCCCGGTGTGGAGTACATACGTGACAGTCCTGTCCTGTATGTCCAGTGTGTGCACCTATACACAGTGCACCCCCGGTGTGGAGTACATACGTGACAGCCCTGCTCTGTATGTCCAGTGTGTGCACCTATACACAGTACACCCCCGGTGTGGAGTACATACGTGACAGCCCTGCTCTGAATGTCCAGTATGTGCACCTATACACAGTGCACCCCCGGTGTGGAGTACATACGTGACAGTCCTGCTCTGTATGTCCAGTATGTGCACCTATACACAGTACACCCCCGGTGTGGAGTACATACGTGACAGCCCTGTCCTGTATGTCCAGTGTGTGCACCTATACACAGTACACCCCCGGTGTGGAGTACATACGTGACAGCCCTGCTCTGTATGTCCAGTATGTGCACCTATACACAGTGCACCCCCGGTGTGGAGTACATACGTGACAGCCCTGCTCTGTATGTCCAGTGTGTGCACCTATACACAGTGCACCCCCGGTGTGGAGTACATATGTGACAGTCCTGTCCTGTATGTCCAGTGTGTGCACCTATACACAGTACACCCCCGGTGTGGAGTACATACGTGACAGTCCTGTCCTGTATGTCCAGTGTGTGCACCTATACACAGTACACCCCCGGTGTGGAGTACATACGTGACAGTCCTGTCCTGTATGTCCAGTGTGTGCACCTATACACAGTGCACCCCCGGTGTGGAGTACATACGTGACAGTCCTGTCCTGTATGTCCAGTATGTGCACCTATACACAGTACACCCCCGGTGTGGAGTACATACGTGACAGCCCTGCTCTGTATGTCCAGTATGTGCACCTATACACAGTACACCCCCGGTGTGGAGTACATACGTGACAGTCCTGCTCTGTATGTTCAGTATGTGCACCTATACACAGTACACCCCCGGTGTGGAGTACATACGTGACAGTCCTGCTCTGTATGTCCAGTGTGTGCACCTATACACAGTGCACCCCCGGTGTGGAGTACATATGTGACAGTCCTGTCCTGTATGCCCAGTATGTGCACCTATACACAGTGCACCCCCGGTGTGGAGTACATACGTGACAGCCCTGTCCTGTATGTCCAGTGTGTGCACCTATACACAGTACACCCCCGGTGTGGAGTACATACGTGACAGTCCTGTCCTGTATGTCTAGTATGTGCACCTATACACAGTACACCCCCGGTGTGGAGTACATACGTGACAGTCCTGCTCTGTATGTCCAGTGTGTGCACCTATACACAGTGCACCCCCGGTGTGGAGTACATACGTGACAGTCCTGTCCTGTATGTCCAGTGTGTGCACCTATACACAGTACACCCCCGGTGTGGAGTACATACGTGACAGTCCTGCTCTGTATGTCCAGTGTGTGCACCTATACACAGTACACCCCCGGTGTGGAGTACATACGTGACAGTCCTGTCCTGTATGCCCAGTGTGTGCACCTATACACAGTACACCCCCGGTGTGGAGTACATACGTGACAGTCCTGCTCTGTATGTCCAGTGTGTGCACCTATACACAGTACACCCCCGGTGTGGAGTACATACGTGACAGTCCTGCTCTGTATGTCCAGTATGTGCACCTATACACAGTACACCCCCGGTGTGGAGTACATACGTGACAGTCCTGTCCTGTATGTCCAGTGTGTGCACCTATACACAGTACACCCCCGGTGTGGAGTACATACGTGACAGCCCTGTCCTGTATGTCCAGTGTGTGCACCTATACACAGTACACCCCCGGTGTGGAGTACATACGTGACAGCCCTGTCCTGTATGTCCAGTGTGTGCACCTATACACAGTACACCCCCGGTGTGGAGTACATACGTGACAGCCCTGTCCTGTATGTCCAGTGTGTGCACCTATACACAGTACACTCCTGGTATACTCAATGTATATGACTATTTCCTCTGAATGCACAACCAGACCGTGTTACTATATGGGGGTATACAAACGGCGCAGGACAGCAGCGAGGTGCAAGATCAGGACATGCCATACGGTGTCATATAGTGCATAAATACTGTCAGCAGATACTACTGAAATAATCTAGTAAACTCATAGCAGTGCCACGCAGAGGCAAACTAACCCTGATTTTCAGCACTCAGATAATACACCTACTAAATACTATAGCAATTCAGCACCAGGGTCACCAGTGGTCGTCCAGGGATGCCGCCTCACAACCTCCTCCATCAGGATGTAACAGGTTGTTATATGGCGGTATAAAACGTGCGGATATAATGAAGCCGGTGCAAAGTACATGTGGAATAAACAGTCCATGGATTACCGCCTTCAGGTCACTTCTGGCTCCTCGCACGCTGACTGGATTTACGTCTGCTTTGTGTTTCAATCTAACAGCGCCTTTTTGGCAAAAAAAAACGAGCAGCATTTTCTATGTAAACGTAGCCTAAGCCCGGAACGTGATGTCCCTGCCGGCAGCATTCTTCTGGACTACAGGACCGCGCAGACCAGAGGTTTCCACTGTACCATAAGGAACGACTAATTAGCTGCAAATCAAGACAACATGAACAACGCGGGGCCACAAAAAGCAGACAAAAATGTAGCATTCAGTCAGACATTTTTCTCCAGAATGAAGCAACAGAGAGGAGCAAAGAGCGAGAACATTCTGAAGAGTTATTACATGTAATAGACCGTCCTTACAGGAGCAATACTACATCACATATCTATCTAATATATCACATATCTATCTAATACATCACATATCTATCTAATATATCACATATCTATCTAATATATCACATATCTATCTAATATATCACATATCTATCTAATATATCACATATCTATCTAATACATCACATATCTATCTAATACATCACATATCTATCTAATATATCACATATCTATCTAATATATCACATATCTATCTAATACATCACATATCTATCTAATACATCACATATCTATCTAATACATCACATATCTATCTAATACATCACATATCTATCTAATACATCACATATCTATCTAATACATCACATATCTATCTAATACATCACATATCTATCTAATACATCACATATCTATCTAATACATCACATATCTATCTAATACATCACATATCTATCTAATACATCACATATCTATCTAATACATCACATATCTATCTAATATATCACATATCTATCTAATATATCACATATCTATCTAATACATCACATATCTATCTAATACATCACATATCTATCTAATATATCACATATCTATCTAATATATCACATATCTATCTAATACATCACATATCTATCTAATACATCACATATCTATCTAATACATCACATATCTATCTAATACATCACATATCTATCTAATACATCACATATCTATCTAATACATCACATATCTATCTAATACATCACATATCTATCTAATACATCACATATCTATCTAATATATCACATATCTATCTAATATATCACATATCTATCTAATACATCACATATCTATCTAATACATCACATATCTATCTAATATATCACATATCTATCTAATATATCACATATCTATCTAATATATCACATATCTATCTAATACATCACATATCTATCTAATATATCACAGATCTATCTAATATATCACAGATCTATCTAATATATCACAGATCTATCTAATACATCACATATCTATCTAATATATCACATATCTATCTAATACATCACATATCTATCTAATATATCACATATCTATCTAATATATCACATATCTATCTAATATATCACATATCTATCTAATACATCACATATCTATCTAATATATCACATATCTATCTAATATATCACATATCTATCTAATATATCACATATCTATCTAATACATCACATATCTATCTAATATATCACATATCTATCTAATATATCACATATCTATCTAATATATCACATATCTATCTAATACATCACATATCTATCTAATACATCACATATCTATCTAATACATCACATATCTATCTAATACATCACATATCTATCTAATATATCACATATCTATCTAATACATCACATATCTATCTATCTATCTATCTATCTCATATCTATCTATCTATCTATCTATCTCATATCTATCTATCTATCTATCTAATATCTATCTATCTATCTATCTATCTATCTATCTCCTATCTATCTATCTATCACATATCTATCTATCTATCTATCTATTATCTTTATATCTATCTATCTATCTATCTATTATCTATCTCATATCTATCTATCTATCACATATCTATCTATCTATCTATCTCCTATCTATCTATCTATCTATCTATTATCTTTATATCTATCTATCTATCTATCTATTATCTTTATATCTATCTATCTATCTATCTATCTATTATCTATCTCATATCTATCTATCTATCACATATCTATCTATCCATCTATCTATCTATCTATCTCATATCTATCTATCACATATCTATCACATATCCATCACATATCTACCTCTCTCATATCTATCACATATCCATCACATATCTTCTATCACATATCCATCTATCTATCTTTGCGTCCCGCTGAGTATTGTGTCTGGGGTAAAAAGACATTTCCTCCTGACAGGTTCCTTTACACATCCAGTAATTAAAATGTCTCAAAGAATCAGAACATGACAACTTGTAGATGACAATAAACTAATAACAACACTTGTAGTAATAGAGCTAAACTGCCCTGCCCCACAGTGACTGTATAATAGCGCCATATAGTGCTAATAATAATAATAATAATGCCACTAAGCAGGGGCAGGGCAGCTAGATGCCCCTCCCCCACAGATACACTGCTTTCCTATAGTTGGGTTTTTGGAATTAGCAGCAACCTCAGGAGGAAGCTGGATCCACCCTAAACACATAGGGCCAGATTTATCATGACTCTGACAGCTCACTCCACTTTCACATATGGCTAAAGTCAGTTTTAGCCAAGTCAGATTTATGATCGGCCCTTTAAGACTGTAATAAATCTGGTTTGACGGTAGCAGTTTATCCGTCAGTAAGCAGCTTTACAAAAGTCGCACGTTTTTATGAAAAAGTCGCATGTTCTATTAAAAAGTCTCATAAGATTAGCATGGTCCTCACCGGAGTGAAATTGCGACTTTTTTGCGACTTTTTAAATAGTCCCAATAGTAAATCTGTCTAGAGATTCATTTACATAAGAAAACACGCCCACTTTCAGAAAACTGGTGAGCATAGTGCAGAGCAGAAAAAAGTCGCAAATTTGTGCGCAGTTTTAGCGTTTGGGACTTTTTTGGGAACTTTTTCACTCCATTATTCTGACCTGAGCTAATGATAAATCTGGCCCATAGATGAGACTTTCAGCCCCCCCCCCCCCCCCCCTATTCTTCAATAGGGGCCAGTGTGGGAGTGCACTTGGTTTCAGGGTATGCTGGGACATGCAGTTCTGCAGCCATTAGAGGTCTACACCAGCTGGACCTATTACATACACAATACAGGCACATATCTCCATGACAGTAGCTCTTGTCAGTGAACTTGACTTCGATGCATGCTGGGAAATGCAGTAATTAGGGGTCTATATGAGGTATAAAGCTGTAAAGCAAATCTCTGAATTGCTGTTCAGAGCTCAGAGAAGAGGCTCAGGCAACATGGCCGCCTCCATAATAATGCACAGAAAATAGGATTCAAAAAGCTACAAAATGTGCGCCATAATCTCTTATACTGTGGAATTATTACCGAGTTTGCTGCACATTTCACCTTCTTTAAAAAGGCTGAGGGTTTCCAGTTGAGCCGCCCAACACTCCGATGCCTGAAACGTCCCAGCAGCCCCGCTAGGTATGACAGCGATATGAGTGGGGTGAGATAGTCGGGGCAGGGGCGTACAATGAGCTCATAGGGTCCCCCGCCCCACCCAGTTTCTTAGTATGTGTGAGCAGATATACGTATAGGGTACGTTCACACCTGCGGCAGAGGATTCCGGCAGGCAAACTGATGGCATTTGTCAGACGGATCCGGAGGCGTTGTAATACCAGATCCGTCTGTCTGGTGTCATCTGGAAAAACGGATCTGGCATTAACTGTTTTTGCATTTTTAAAGGACTGCGTATGTGCAGACCGGAGAGCCGGATCCGTTTTGCCCGCAACACTTAATGCCGGATCCGGCACTAATGCATTTCAATGGGAATTAATGCCGGATCCGGCATTCCGGTAAGTGTTCAGTATTTTTGGGCGGAGAGAAAACTGCGGCATGCTGCGGTATTTTCTCCGTCCAAAAAACGTAAGAGGGACTGAACTGATGCATCCTGAACGGATCGCTCTCCATTCAGAATGCATTAGGGTAAAACTGATCAGTTTTTTCCGGTATTGAGCTCCTAGGACGGAACTCAATACCAGAAAACAAAACCGCTAGTGTGAAAGTGCCCTAACACAGTTATTATAAAAGGGACAGCCTGCAGCCACCACTAGGGGGAGCTCAGTGCATGGGAATGTATGCAGTTATCATTGATTGAAATGGTCATTCAGATCCCCCTAGTGGCAGATGATGGAAAATGCAGCGAATGCATGTTGTGAACAAGAGATGCTGGTCCCCTCCTCCCTTGGGCCCCATAGCAATCACACGGTCGACGCTTTACGGCTGGTACGCCACTAGTTGGGGGCCACACATATATTTTGCATCTGACGCCAGCTGTTTTACGTTACGTTTCTTGGAGAATTTATTTTCTTTCAGTAGTGTGGCTCTCCAACAATAAAAGGGGCAGTACAGCTGCTTAAAGGGGGTTATTAGAAAGACACAGGGTGGGGCTGTGCCCGTCAATCTAAATGTCACAATTCCAAAATATCTTGAATATTATTATTTAAAAAATAATAATCTCCAAATTACACATTAACAGGATTAAATTACTGCTGCCTACAGGGGTGAATAGTGGTACTGCAACAGGAAAGTGAGTCCTCCAAAATGTCAGGAGTCGGGACCCCCTCACCTGCAGTCAGAGAGGCAGGGATGATGGCGACACAAGGGTCTTCTCCTCTCAACCAGGGAAGTTCAACCATCAAAAACATCCAACATTTGACTGGATGGACTCTAGCAGACAGTAGCATTTAACAGTACTTACCTGCTTACTTATCTCCCTATTCTGTAAACATCTAGTAATGTGCTCTGCGTCATCTATTTGAGGCGACCAGGGAGCTAAAGGGGCTGTCCAGGAATCTGATAGTGGTGGCCCATCGGCTTTGGTCAGAAGCCGGGACTGGCGAAGTTGGGGGGGAGGGCAGCCTGCCAACTCCACTCATCCTTTTGTGCTGGCTCCTTAGGAGTCTCTCTGATAGAGTCCAGCACACTGGTACTAGATCTGCGCCATGTCAGTCCTGGAGAGGCCGAGGACTTTCTTCTGCTTATTTTGTTTTCTTGCAGTTATTTTAAGCTGATAATAAAGCCGGCTGCAGTGTGAACTGCCACCTTACTGCATGCATGCTACAGGGCACGACCACAGTGACCCCAGGAGCGCCACCACAATGCCCTTATAGAAGCGTGGACATGAGAGCTGACCGGCTGAGCTAAAGAAAGGGGCCAATGTTAGACGCTTGAACTGACGCCGAACCCCCCGCCACCAGCACTGGAGGGCCAGAAGTGGGCTGGTTGTTATATATCGCCCCCTACAGGCGACTGATCACAGGGTGCTGTCCTCGGAGCCCCAGAGCCTGGCACAGCTACATATTTAGGGGGGACACACAGGGATTTCTTACTCTCCCCCCCCCCCCCCCATTTTGGCATCGGGTTAGATAAGAACTGCAGCCATAAGTGGCGATCCCAAGATAGGCACCAAACAATCTATATAGGGTGTGAGCGTAATATCTGCGCATGGGTCGGTGTGGGGGTGCTTGTCTAATACAGAAGACCGACTTTGTAATGAAATCTACTGTATGCAGAAGGGAGATAGAGGCGCCACAAAGGCCGAGACCACGCAGCCAGATCAGTGGAATCAGATCGCTCCTGCCGCAAAGGGAAGCGATCCTGATAATTATAAACGTATACTGGCAAATCGGCATTTCAAGGGGGATTCCACCAGAGGCCATCCTCTGCACATGGCCGCCTGTGGCTATGACAAGGGCTCGAGAGGAGGATAACAGTCGGTGAAATCTCCAACCAGCGCATGGAGGAGGGAAAGAGTGAACAAGCAGAGCTGCACTGTAAAGCACAGGGGTGGTAACAGCAGTAGTCTAACGCCTCTTATGACAGAGTAGGTGGACTTTTGACTCCAACAGAGATTGAGGATATGGTAGATTCAATCGGTGGTGGCCCTATCCGATCAAACTACCATTTTGAAGGGGTCCAGGTCAGCTCCATACAAAGCGCAGCTTCCATTCACTTGCAGCAACCTGGCACGCCCGCGTGAACTGGGTCAAAGTGGTCGTTCCAATTGATTGGATACTGATGACGGCTCACGAATATTGGGACCCTGGAAAACTCCCCGGAACTCCCCTTTAAGTAATACTACTCTGCAAGCCGCACATAACACAATTTCTGGGCGTCAGTGCCAACTGATTTGACCGCCATAAAGCAGATACGGTATGGACAGAGCTCCTCAGTGCAGAAAGTCCCTTCTTCACATAGCGTTTAATGAGTAATGAGATTTATAGATCAGAAGGAGGTGCCGGGCACAAACAACCCCAGATACGCCTGGCATGTGCCCTCTGGCCGGTCAGACGGAGCTGTGTCCTTGCATTAAGTTTATACGATGTTTATTCCCGGGGCTATACATAGCCCTGATACTGATAGCGCCTATCTAGAATGACTCACTATACTGATGCAAGTCAATGCCATGCTGGCGGGCAAGAATCAATGCCGAGAGGCGTGGTCTACAGCAACCCACAGATCACGGCTGCCAAGTGGTGTCTTCTTATCAGAGAACATGTTCTGGGAAAGTATCTGCCCCTCTCAATGTTACAACATATGGACAGAGCAAACAGAAATAGATGAGAGTTAAGGCTGTGCCAAGCTATAATAAACCCCTCCGTGGAACGCACAGCGCATTATACTTTATGACAAGAGGACGATGATTCACTTCTCCTTCTGATAAAAACATTGCCCACAAATCAGATTTATGTCTCCAACAAAAAATAAAAGGTATGCCATGCAAATTCTCCCGGGACATCGCCACCCTCAACCTGTTGCTGGGGCTCCGAGTTCATTCCAGGACACTGGCGAGGAATCATATAATTTCCTTGCATGGGGCCGCGGGAAGCAGAGCTAACAATGATAATGTGATTGGATTTCATAGCAGGTAACAAAGAACAAAACTTCTCCTGGATATTATTAATAAATGAGGAGCACGGGTTTCATTTCAGTAAGAACAAAGTGGCACATGAAGGGCCTGCAAGGGCAATGGGATCAGGCCGAAGGGCATAGGCCCAGGAGTCTGCATGGTGGAGAGGACCTGGGCTAATAGAGGGCACTGCCAGGTGAGCAACTCCCTGGCATTAAATGGCTTCTCTGACTTCTGCAAATGGCCACTTATTGCTCCCTTTGCTGGCTTGATTTATTTTTCAATCACATTGTACACGGCTTGTTTCCAGGGTTACGACCACCAGTGGTGGTCGTGCTTGCGCACTATAAGAAAAGGTGCCAGCCTCTCTAGTGACTGGTGCCATGGGAGTGCACATAGGCTGGTGCTTTAGTAAGTGGCTTGCATTGACTTTCTCTACATGAGGCAGGACATTTGCTGAAGTCCGAGAACCCCTTTAAGTAAATCATTCCTGCTGCAACTGATAAAAGAAGAGCATTGAAAAAATCCCAGGTATACGAAGATGGCAAACTGGGAAACGGCCAAGAGATCCCGTTCCTTAGGAGTCCCAGGAGTGCAGTCATGAGATATTACTATAATGTCCTCTCCGTGTCCCGCTATGTACTGATCTGTGTGCAGAGAGCGGAGGAGGAACGGGATGCTACACCTGATTACACTGAGACAGGCTGACATAATACTGAGGAACGCCCCAGGAGTGTCTGGAGTCTCCTGAGTAACAAGTAACCTTTTCACTACCCTAAACCACAAAGGATTTCATGAACTCTTAACTGCTCTAGACCAAAAGAGACTATATTATGAATCCCGCCACTTCCCTAGACTACCAGGAACCATGTCATCTACCCATTCACTGCCCTAAAGTACAAATGACTTTATCAAGAACCCAGTCAATGCCCTAGATCACCAGGGACTTTATCATGAACCCCTTCACTTCTCTAGACAACCAGAGCCTTTACACTTCATTGCCCTAGACCACCAAGGACTTTATCAAGAACCAAGTCAATGTCCTAGATCACCAGAAACTTTGTCCAGGGAAGTGAAGAGGTTCATGATAATCAGAGACTTTACTATTCACTGCTCTAGACCACCAAGGAAATACCCATTCACTGCTCTAGACCACCAGGGACATACCCATTCACTGCCCTTGACCACCAAGGACTTTATCATGAACCCTTCCATCACCCGCCTAGACCAACAGAGACTTTATCATAAACCTCTTAATTACCCTACACTACCAAGGACTTTCCCCTTCACTGCCCTAAACCACCAGGAGTGTCTACAATTTTCCCTTCACTACACAATTTGGAATGATCTTCTAAACATATAGTTGGAAAGGGTACATGTATGTCCATATAAGCTGCTTTTGAAAGCATGTTTAAAAAGAGGAGAGGTCATGTTTTGCTCGTTACCCTGAACACTGTGTTCTATAAAACTTTCCCAAGTTACAATCAAATCCCCTCAAAACTATACAGCACCATTTATAGAGGTTACAGTGGTCTACAGGATGTATGAGAGATTTGTACAACGGTCTATAGTTTGTTAACAGGCTACAGGGAATTTGGGAATCTGTCTTCTATAAACTTTGCCTAAGTTTCCATGATTAGGGTTTCTCGGCTCCTACGAGGGTCATCGGCCTGTAATGACGAGCTGTACAACGTGTGGCATCAGGAGGTCAGCCAAATCCGAAACGTGTCTGTCCAGTACATGTTACAGGGGCATTCCCACTTCAGATGAGGGACGGGATCACCGGATGTATTTTGGGGACACCTTCCCAGCTTGGTGCATGGACGCTCTCTACGTTCTAGGTTTCATAGTTTATCTTGTCTCGTGAACACAGAATAGTTGAACTTTTTTTTTACACCAAATTGAAG
This sequence comes from Bufo bufo, assembly GCF_905171765.1. NCBI lineage: Eukaryota > Metazoa > Chordata > Amphibia > Anura > Bufonidae > Bufo > Bufo bufo. The sequence continues at coordinate 9,534,322 of NC_053391.1, forward strand.
GGATGAAGGTTTCTAAAGATTCCGGAAAACAGCTCTGGTTGAAGTCTCTCTCCATGTACCGGTAGCCAGGAGCAGATTTTCTAGCTTGAACCATTTGTTCTGAATCCAAATTTCATCCTCCAAGAAGTGTTGTGATTGAAACCAACGGTTAGCAAGTATTCCAGGGATGTAAGCGCAGTGTGCCTGACACATCAAGAGGAAGAAAAGCTTGAAGCCATGGTGCTCTGTGATGCTTACATGCAAATATATTAGCATTATAAAGCACAGCAGGAGCCTTGTGTCTCTTTTTCTAAGTGTTTTGTCCTCTAGAAAGGAAACACTGGTGAGCCGTTTCGTGACACTGAGGTTGCAACACATCCATTGAACATGAAAAAGTAATACCATGGAGAAATCTTGAAGACTTGCTGCTCGGGATCTCAACCTCCACAATAAAGCAAATTCTGGTCAAATAAAATCTCCTTACACGTTTACAAAGAGACCTACTTATAGCTGAAAATATGGGATTCATACCGCCACGCTCGTGAGATGAGCCTTTATATTGTTGGATCCAACTGCGTTGCAGCGCTAGGGTCGCGGGTTCGAATCTGATCAAGCGTAACATCCACATGGAGTTTGCATGTTCTCCCCGTGTTTGGGTGTGTTCCTTCTGGTTACTCCTGTTTTCTCCCATGCTCCAGTTCTGATTGGTAAAGCTCCAATGGGGACTACATGGAGTCTGCATGTTCTCCCCGTTTGGGTGGGTTTCTTACAATTTTTCATGTCTTCTCCCATACTCCAGTTCAGATTGGGAGCCCCAATGGGGACTACATGGAGTCTGCATGTTCTCCCCGTTTGGGTGGGTTTCTTACAATTACTCCTGTCTTCTCCCATACCCCAGTTCAGATTGGGAGCCCCAATGGGGACTACATGGAGTCTGTATGTTCTCCCCGTTTGGGTGGGTTTCTTACAATTACTCCTGTCTTCTCCCATACCCCAGTTCAGATTGGGAGCCCCAATGGGGACTACATGGAGTCTGTATGTTCTCCCCGTTTGGGTGGGTTTCTTACAATTACTCCTGTCTTCTCCCATACCCCAGTTCAGATTGGGAGCCCCAATGGGGACTACATGGAGTCTGCATGTTCTCCCCGTTTGGGTGGGTTTCTTACAATTTTTCATGTCTTCTCCCATACCCCAGTTCAGATTGGGAGCCCCAATGGGGACTACATGGAGTCTGCATGTTCTCCCCATTTGGGTGGGTTTCTTACAATTACTCCTGTCTTCTCCCACACCCCAGTTCAGATTGGGAGCCCCAATGGGGACTACATGGAGTCTGTATGTTCTCCCCATTTGGGTAGGTTTCTTACAATTACTCCTGTCTTCTCCCACACCCCAGTTCAGATTTGGAGCCCCAATGGGGACAGGGACCTATGTAAATACCGACAACCTGTGCACAGTGTTATGGAATATGTAGGAGCTATATACTGTAAATGAATAAAATAAACCCATCAATCCAGGTGACCAGGAAATAGTGATGGCCAATCTACTGGAGACCACTCAAGGAGGCAGCAATTTAGTGGCAACTCCATAGACATCAACAGCACAAAGAGGTGCTGGTGGCAAATTTCCAGGAGGGCTGGCTTACTGCATTTTCATTTTTTTTTAAACAATTTTAAATTTATGCATCTAAAATGAAAAATTAAGAAAATCTGCAAATAGTCGCGATTAAAAATCTCCAACCGGGTGGCTTATACAGCTCCGATGGAGACCTATGTGCCTCTATGGTTACAGATTGAAATAAGACTTGTGTAGTCCGATACTGCAGTCCAGTAAGTCACTCTGCTCAAGGCCCTGGTGACAAGTGGGGGGCGGCAGAAGTGGCAGGGCAGGGAGAGATAAGCGCTTCCATTGTGCCGGCGCCGTACACAGGCCGGAAGAGGTCTGCATCGCATCGCTGCCAGCCTCATGGAGGTAAGTAATAGTGTTTATTTTTGTTATATGGCACACAATGCAGAGAGGAGCGCTATGGGGGCATCTAGGGCACTCCTTACTGGCAAATTATTGGGGGGAACTATGGGGGGCACAAAAGTTGTATTTTATATGGGGGGGCACTATGTGGGCATCTAGGAGCACTTCTTACTGGCACATTAATGGGGGGCACAAAAGTGGAATTTTATATGGGGGCATCTAGGGGCAATACTTACTGGCACATTACTGGGGGGGCACTATGTGGGCACAAAAGTGGTATTTTATATGGGGGGCACTATGGGGGCATCTAGTGGCACGTCTTACTGGCACATTATTGGGGGCTGGGCCGTCTTTAACGCGGGGCAAAAGGGGCAGCTACCCCGGGCCCAGTTTCTCCTGGGGGGCCCAAGGCAGCTGCCTCTTGAGCCCCGCTGGACACTGGTGATGTGGGGGGAGGTGGCAGGGCACAGGGAGATGAGCGCTTCCATTCTCGAAGCGCTCATCTCCTATAGTCATCTGTATCGTCGTCCTCAGGACAGCGATACAGATGGAAGTGCTGCGGCGGGGCAGGGGAGGGAGAGGCGTCTCCCTTCTCCGTTCCTCTGATAGGCTGCAGGCACTAGGCCTGCAGTCTATCATAGGCTGGTGAAGGTGGCGCACTGACGTCATCGCGCCGCCTGAGCTGTACAGCGCAGGACACAGGACGGAAGAGGCCTGCATCGCATCGCTGACAGCCTGATGGAGGTAAGTATAAGTGTTTATTTTTTTTATATGGTCCTACTACTGGCACATGATTGGGGGGCATCTATGGGGGCACCTGTTACTGGCACATGATTGGTGGGCATCTATGGGGGCAACTGTTACTGGCAAATGATTGGGGGGCATCTATGGGGGTACTTGTTACTGGCACATGACTGGGGGGCATCTATGGGGGTACTTGTTACTGGCACAATTGGGAGGCATCTATGGGGGCACTTGTTACTGGCACATGATTGGGGGCATCTATGGGGCACTTGTTACTGGCACATGATTGGGGGGCATCTATGGGGCACTTGTTACTGGTGCATTATTGGGGGGCACTATGGGGACAACTATTGAGGCCACAAAGAAGGGGTATTTTATATGGAGGAGGGGGAGAGGAACACTATGGTGGCTTCTACTGAGGGCACAAAGAAGGGGTATTTTATATGGGGGGCTCTGTATAGGGGTATTTTATACTGGGACACATTATGGTGGGTACTATGGGGAAGGGGGAGAGGGAAGTACTATGGGCTCATCTATGGGGGGCACTAAGAAGAGGTATTTTATACTTGCAAATTATGGGGGACACTTAGGGCATCTACTGGGGCACTATACATGGGACATTTTATACTGGTACATTATGGGGGCACTAGGAAGAAGGGGGAGAGGAGCACTATGGGGGCATTTACTGGGGGCAATATATAGGGGTATTTTTTGCACTGGCACATTATAAGGAGAATTATTACTACTGAGGGGCATTATGATGGTCTTTATTACTACTGGGGGTCTATGGGGAACATGATTACTAGTATGGGCACTATGGGAGAATTATTACTTCTGGGGCACAGTGGGGTTATGTTGGGGGCACTGTAGGAGCACTATTACTACCATGTGTGCTCTAGCAGAGAATTATTACTATTGGTGGAACTTTTGGGAGCACTATTACTGTGGGGCACCTTGGCACAGTATCAGCTTACCACAATTATTTTTGGGGGACGTTATGTTTACACTATTAGTAATAATTATTGAAGGGGGCACTATCTGCATGGTACTACTATTATCAGGGGATTTATCTGTTTCTGCAGTATAGTATTGGGGAGCACAGCGGCACAGTATTGGGGGTGGTAGGAGGATTTGTCCAAAAGATAGGAGGATGATGGAAAAGTAGTGAACTAAGATTTTGTTTGTCAAACTGCAGAGACGAGAAATGGCTGAAAAATGGTGGCCTGGTCTGAAAGGAGAAGATGAGGAAAGAGAACATCTACATCAAAGAGGCGTCACTGGATGTAAGAGGTATGGGGCGCTGTATTACCTTGGATGTAAGAGGTATGGGGAGCTGTATTACCTTGGATGTAAGAGGTATGGGGAGCTGTATTACCCTGGATGTAAGAGGTATGGGGAGCTGTATTACCTTGGATGTAAGAGGTATGGGGAGCTGTATTACCTTGGATGCAAGAGGTATGGGGCGCTGTATTACCCTTTTTTTTTTGGGGGGGGGGAGTAGTCTGCAAAATACTATATATTTGTGTCAGAAGTTGTGCTTTTCTAATTTTTAGACTAATGAGACAGCCATTGTATTTGATACTTTTGTGCTAATTCTTTTTTTTCCTCTATATTAAGGGACACTATAGTCACCAGAACCACAACAGCTAAACGTCGTAGTTCAGGTGCCAGTCTATAGCATGTCTCTGCAGGCTTTTTAATATAAACACTGTTTTTCAGAAAAAAGTCAGTATTTACATTACTGCCGAGGAACCTCTAGTGGCCGCTCATCATTATTAAAGTTTACTACTCTACGAGGTGCGTGGATGTTTTTTTTTTGTGTGTGTTGTGGTGGAGGCCGTGATTTCATGCTAGGGTGTGGGAAGCCGGGATCCAGGGGGCCCAAGTAAATTCTTAAGACGGCCCTGATTGGGGGTCACTATGGAGCGCACAAAAGTGGTATTTTATATGCTGGCCACTGTGAGAAAAGGGGGAGAGGAACATAATGGGGGCATCTAGGGGCACTTCTTATTGGCACATTATTGGGGGGCATCTACTGAGGGCACAAAGAAGGGGTATTTTATATGGGGGGCTCTGTATAGGGGCATTTTATACTGGGACACATTATGGGGGGTACTATGGGGAAAGAGGAGCACTATGAGGGCATCATCTGGGGGCAGTAACAAGGGGTATTTTATACTGGCAAATTATGGGGGACTCTGAGAGCATCTACTTGGGCATTATATAGGGGTATTTTATACTGGCACACAATATGGGGCACTATGGGGACATTAGCTCAACTGGGGGCATTAAAAGAGGGTATTTCTTTGCACTGGCACACATTATAAGGGAGCATTTTTTGTACTGGTGCTGATTTTAAGGGGGCATTTTCTACTGTCACATTATAAGGAGTATTATTACTACGGGGGGGGGGGCATTTTGGTGGGCTTTATTAGTAATGGGGGACTGTGGGGAACATAATTACTAGTATTGGCACTATGGGAGCATTATTACTTCTGGGGCAGAGTGGGGACATGTTGGGGGCACTGTAGGGGCAGTATTACTACCAAGTGTACTCCGGCAGAGAATTATTGGTTGGGACTTTTGGGAGCACTATTACTATTGGGGCACCCTGGGTTTATCTGTTTCTGCAGTATAATATTGGGGAGCACAGCAGCACAGTATTGGGGGTGGTAGGATGATTTGTCCAGAAGATGGGAGGATGATGGAAAAGTAGTAAATTAAGATGTTTTGTCAAACTGCAGAGACGAGAAATGGCTGAAAGAAATCATCATGGTGGTCTGGTCTGAATGGAGAAGATGAGGAAAGAGAACATCTACATCAGAGGAGACGTCACTGGATGTAAGAGGTACATATGGGGCTCTGTATTACCCTGTATGTTCTGTAGTGATATATGTAGCGTTAGGAGGAAAGGGGTTAGGTTCAGAATCTGGTATGGGGGGGAAGGGTGCTGTTTAAATTTTCCCCACAGGCAGCAGAAAGACTAGGAGCACCCCTGAAGTCACTGCGCCTTGTGGTGTAAGGTTGGCGTGTACACCAGGAATAACCCTGACCGGCACTAACATGACTGCGGACTTTTGTCACGTGCATCGTAAAAGCGGTTATCAAAGACGGGTATAATGCCCTCAGCGATCGGGTGGAACAGAGAAGCTCGGGAGGAGACGCCAACTGGGTTCTGTACGTGACCCATTCACTTAGATACTGGAGGTTTAACGGGACGCTTCATCCAAATATGAAACAATGTGTAACACCTGGGACCTTGGTGGGTGGAGCATGACACGTCTTCAAAGAACCGCAAAGAGGGTCTCTCGGCGTCATGCACATCCGCCTCAGTTCTCTAGTGTAACACAATGGCTCACATTTATTATTTTATTTTACACCTGGTTTTGGTGGAAATTGCACAGAATAAAGAGGACCGGTCAGCAGGCTCAGCCCTATTAAACCCAGCATATTACCTACTGATGAAAACAATACCTGGATGGTGAAAATCCATATGGAAATGAAGGCTTCAGTGCACCTCTGCTTTCCTGCACTTGCCTCACCTCATATCAGGGCCTTGGTGCACTGAAGCCCCACTTACCATATGGATTTTTCTGGAACGGTGCAATGGATTTTTGCAATCCAAGTATCGTTTTGATCAGCAGGATCAACTGTAAGAGGCAGTATGCATGGTTGACTGGGGTTGATCCTGCTTACAAAAAAAAAAACTTTATGCCAAAATTGTGAAAATTTGTTGTACTATTTGCACTTTCCCACCAAAGAGAGTGTGGCCAAACTATGAAATCACTTATTAAGGAGGACCTGTCACCACAAAATGCAATGCAGTCTGACAGCAGCATGTTATAGAGCGGGAGGAGCGGAGCAGACGGATAGACAGTGTTGTGGGAAAAGATTCAGTAAAACCTGTAATGTATACATTTATATCTCTGCTTTTTCCACCTCCTGTGAACAGCTATGGGTACGAGGTGTAATCAGTGTCTGACTGTGCATAAGAGATAGCTGCCAATCACTGATTACACCTCGTACCCATAGCTGTTCACAGGAGGTGGAAAAAGCAGAGATATAAACTTATAAATTACAGGTTTTACCGAATCTTTTCCCACAAAACTATATATCAATCTGCTCCGCTCCTCCTGCTCTATAACATGGTGCTGTTAGATTGTATTGCATTTTGTGGTGACAGGTTCTCTTTAAAGGCAAAGGATAAAAGGAGCAAATGGCATAAAAAGAAATACAAAGAGTCAGGCTATTCCAAATGCACGAGATTTTAGGAGGTATCCACCGTACACAAGGAATCCCTGCCTGCCGCTAGAAGCTGAGCCTGTCCCATTACATGACATCAGCATGCTAGTGTAGTGATGTCACTGCTCCCGGCAGAGGTAGGTCTCAGTTCACACTTGATTACCAGTTGCTTTCTACAGTCATGTGATTTTATAGGAATACATTTTACACGGATTATTACTGCCTTTTGATTGAGAGACCATACAAATCAGCACGGTCCCTGCAAACAATGTGGCCCCGACCACGCAGCGCCGGTGGCCTGATAAATAAAAAACAAAAGGACAATAACTTTAAATAACAACGTCACAACTTGATTTATATCTACAAATTAACAACATTATAAGTATAGCTGCAACATATTCCACAGCGTTGTATGGGTCCTAATATCACACACAAACCCACGCCGGGGCCGTTTTCACCTTAAGGGCCACTCACTAGGTTTCTAAAGTGGGAGAAGAAACCACAGAACCTGAACAACACTCATGACAGACTGGATTCACATATAATCTGGGTGCAGAAGTTGTCCCTGGTTAGATTCATACCAGGATCCCAGTGCTGCAAGTCCCAGGGCAAACCAGGGAGCCACTGGGCTACCCACAAACCCTGCGTCCAGGGGCATGACTACTGTGGCCCCTGCCTCGGCGCCCCTCAGACATACCAGTAATGTGGGGGTCCTGGTGTAGACTTTGCTTCAAATATGGATGTCAAATTAAGAGCCGCTATGTTTGCATGTCTAACATCAACGCCTTGCCGCGGCTCGTCACTGTCGCTGCCATAAAACGGCTAATGAGTCTAGTTAATTAGAAGGATGCCTGATTAACCTGCACTTGACTACATGAAAGTGAGCCTCCGTCCCAAAATAAAAGCTCCTCAGCAGATGTGGCTACAAGAACACATATCTCTTGTTAACGTGTCACTTGATGGGAGACAAGTCGCCGGTTTACCAGCCGTCCCCATTGTTATGTGCTGTACGTTGCGATGAGCGAGATTCGCAGTGAGGATGTTACTCGCATCTTCTCCTCCTTCCTGTCAAGACCTGTTGGAGAACTGTTAATCCCTGAGAAAGAAAAGCCGCTAATTATCACCTTCTGCAAAACTACTGAAATAGAAATACTAGTTCTGTGTAAACTTGACATTTTGGAGGGTAGAGGAAACCGGCGAAGACAAAAGTGCGGATTTCAGACTTCACTGCGGTATTTACAGTGTGGTCACTGGTAACGAGGCTGCGGTTAATCACTCAATGTGAATGATGGAGCGGGGAGGGGGAGGAAACACAACCGACGCTCAGGAAGTGGGTGAGAGCGGCGTGGATCTGCATCAGAGGACGGCCATGCTCAGGAAGAGGGTGAGAGCGGCGTGGATCTGCATCGGAGGACGGCCATGCTCAGGAAGAGGGTGAGAGCGGCGTGGATCTGCATCGGAGGACGGCCATGCTCAGGAAGAGGGTGAGAGCGGCGTGGATCTGCATCGGAGGACGGCCATGCTCAGGAAGAGGGTGAGAGCGGCGTGGATCTGCAACGGAGGACGGCCATGCTCAGGAAGAGGGTGAGAGCGGCGTGGATCTGCATCGGAGGACGGCCATGAGTGCAAGAGGAGAAAAAAGTGGGGAAGATGACGGAAAAACAATGCGCTGTGTCTGGAGGAAATGAGAAGGAATGGAAGTCAATTCATTAAAGGGTTGTCTCTTCTGAGATATTGGTGTCAGAAAGGTGGGGGTCCCATCTCTAGAAAAGGGCCCCAATGTGAACGAGAGTGAACCGCGCAAGCGCAGCCACCTTCCATTCACTTTTATGGGAGTTCAGAAAATAGCCCGGTGCTGGTTCGGCCATGTCCAGCCGAACTCTTCATTCACTTCTACCGGACTCCCAAATATAGCAGAGTGCGCGCGCTTCGCTATCTTCGGAACTCCCGTAGAAGAGGACAACATTCTGACATTGGTGGAAATGTGCATGCTCAACCGCAGATCCATTCAAATGGGGAAGTTCTCATTACTGGCATGGGTGCCAGAGCTCAGACCGCCACCAGACACTTATCACCCACCCTGTGTTCATGGGGCAACCTCTTTAAGGGTCCATTAAAACGTCCGTAGTGTATTGCGGATCTGCTATACACCCGGCCGGCACCCCCCATAGAACTGCCTATTCTTGTCCGCAATTGCAGGTTCTATTCTGGAGGAAGTTCGGGGCCGCGCTCCGGAAATGCGGATGCGGAGAGCACATAGTGTGCTCTCTGCATCCCGTTCTGCCCTATTGAGAATGAATGGGTCCGCACCCGTTTCCGATATTGCGGAACAGATGCAGACCCATATGCGGATGCATGAAGGGACCCTAAAGGGAATGAATTACCTGTATTTTATTTTACAATTAGAACCAGATATTGGCAAATACGGTTTTCTTTTTCATCTGTTTTTATATTCTGATTGTAGATTTTTAATTGTAATTTCTAAACAAGTTTATCAGGGCAGCCATCTCAGTTGGTAACCGTGCACCTAACTTTTATAGCTAACCAAACCCACATTCCCAAAATTTCAAGAGCAAAATAAAAAATAAAAAAATTCCAACCATTGACTTTTATAGGAAAGTGTTGTGGGCATGCTCTATGAACTGTGCAGGGGTCGTGTTGCAGGAAGGGGGAGTATATAAGCTGTGGCATCACCTCTTCTGAATGGTGGATCCTGTGTTATATATGTGTAGGTGTTACATGTCATAGTAATCTTGGCTAGGATGATAATGAGGTGACTGCTGAGGCGAAGCGATCTCTACAGAACACAATGTCTCGGCATATTATTAGCACAGGTGGCCAGTGGGAAATCTGCAAGATTTCAAGATTTTTATTTTTTTTATTTTAAATAGTGAAAAGAAAAATAAATTCTCAAAAATATTCAGCATAAAATCTTTAAAGGATTTTATAGGATTAGAAAACATGGCTGCTTTCTTCTAAAAACAGGCCGCCCCTGTCCATGGGTTGCGAGTAGTACTGTATCTAAGCTTCATTGGAGTCAATGGGACAGAACTGCAATACCAAACACTATCTGTGGAGGAACGCACCATGTCGTCTAATCCCAGACAACCCCTTTAACTGGCCATCTTCTTAACATTAGTGGAAGTTTGTGATCTGGGACCTCACAAAGCAGCTACAGCCCTCTACAAAGCATGCAAACCACGGAATATTTTTTAAAAACATGGCATCTCCCATACAGCTCTCGATCAGGTGATACAACTGTTTCAATAGTTCCTCTCTCGAAGGGTTTCTTAAAGCGGTCGGAGCTTTTCTGATCAAGAGTGGTGGGAACATGAACTTTTATTCTGCTATATTGTCTATTTGCAAGTGTCCAGGAGGTGGAGCTCCATTTTAAACATTCTCTGCATTGAGCTGCTTCACAGCCCCTCCCCTCAGAGATAGCTGTAGTATCCAACCAGAAGACAGCTACAGCTGTCACTCAGCGCAGAGGGGAGGGCCTGTGAAGTACTTCACAGTGTAGCTCCACTTCCTGGGCACTTGCTATATAAGAATCTGGTAGAATAAAACTTAATGTTCACACTACTCCTAATGAGAAAACCTCCACAAAAAGGTATGTTTGTCCTGCTCTCCTCACTATCTAACTAGTGCTGTCAGCAGTTTAGCATGCTCAAAACTGCTGACAGACTCCCTTTGAAGAGGTTTTCTGAGATATTTTAACTGATGACCTATCATCTGTATAGATCATCGTATGTGATCATGGGACCCCGCCAATCAGCTGTTTTGAGAAGGCACCAGTGCTCGCATTAGAGCCGCGGCCTTATCGCTGCTTTGCCTAGGTCAAGTGACATCATGTTTATCGGTCACATGGTCTAGGCGCAGCTCAGCCCCACTGAAGTGAATGGGGCTGAGCTGCGATATCAAGCACAGCCGCTATTTAATGTACCGGCGCTGTGCTTGGTGAGCAGAGAGAAGGCAGCAGCGCTCACAGGAGCCCCCGGGTGTCAGACCCCCACCAATCACCTACTGATGACCTATATTGAGGCAGGCTGTAATTCACTTTCCAACCACTGGGTGGCCACTCATAGACATGTTTATTGTAAACATCTCCTGACAGAATATCGCAAAGGCTGGTCGTCTCACTCCTCTCATCTCAGGATATGTGAAGCCAAGAGGGAAGGTAAAAAGAAGGCCACATCTGTATTTTTTAATATTTGGGTGGGGATGGAGCGATATATTCATACAGTAAGTTGTGCGACACATTTTTCTACCGATTTCCTGTAGAATACGCAATGCACATAGGAAAGCATTAGAGACCTCTGATAATAGCAGCCTCAACTACATGGCGGACTGATTTAGGGGTTTAGCACTTGGCACTGCCAGCGCTTGCATCCCTAGATGTGCTGCTTCATTTCACCCATCAATTTAGATAACAGGACCATACAGCTGCCAAGGGACCCCCCTCCTACCCCTCTGTAACGCGGCTTTAATGGCATATTAAGTTTGGGAGAGGATCTGAGCTCTGCCTATTAAATACAATCTACATTTTCCAGAGACTAAACATAATCCCGCTTGCCAAACTCCGGTGCATCCTTAAAAGGCACCAGCAAGGTGCAATGAAAATGTGCGTGAATGTAAAATAGCTAATAATAATCATGCCCTGAATAGATAATGAATCTTGTCCATTTACTGCACTTTCCCCGTGATTAAATGCCTCGAGGGACGCAGGGAGCATGCTCATTTTAATTTGAAAATCTGTTACGAGATATATTCATCTTACAATTATAGGTTATACTAATAGGTAATCAGGCCAACTCCAAACAGAGTCATTTCTGTGCATTGCCATACCCAGGGAGAAATTAGCAATGCAGGCAGACGGCGAAACACCCCCCCCTTCCCCCTTCCCCAATTGCCACCACCCCACTGACAGGACGAGCCAAAGCTCTGCAAACCACAGAGAGACAATGTGCGGCCCCGCCGTGTGAGCGAAGGGTTAATGCGATCCCTCTCGTAGCTGACAATGTTTATATTACGGATTCCGACCAAAGTAAAGTACAACCTGTCTCCTTCTAAAATATATTAATATTAATGTATGCGTTCAAAACACCGAGCGCAAATGAATTATTTCAACAGGCGCCTCTTCAAGGAAAGGGAATGTGGCCTGAACCCGGGAGGAATGGCTGCAAGGTGTCCAGAGAGGCGGCCCCCTAACCGGGCAAAGCTGGCGCCGTGGACCGTCGTCCTGAGCGGACCTCTTATATTTTATTGTCTTGCTGCACCAAGGGGTCTAAAAAAAACAAGTCAAGAAAAGAAGCCGCCTACATGTTCTGTTCTTTATGGATGAGAAGTCAGATCAGACAGAAAATGACCAAGAAGCTGAAGCGGAGGAAGGTTACAGGAGACCTCCATAATACAGGGGGGTGTCAGCTCTGACCCAACAGAACCAGAACCAAGAAGCCCATATCTATCTATATATACAGTGCCTTGCAAAAGTATTCACCCCCCTTGACATTTTTCGTATTTTGTTACATTACAGCCTTAAGTTCAATGTTTTGTTAATCAGAATTCTATGTGATGGATCAGAACAATAGTCTAAGTCGGTGAAGTGAAATGAGAAAAATATATAAATAAAACTATTGTTTACAAATAGAAAACAGAAAATTGTCCTGTGCGTATGTATTCACCCCCTTTGTTAGGAAGCCCATAAAAAGCTCTGGTGCAACCAATTACCTTCAGAAGTCACATAATTAGTGAAATGATGTCACCTGTGTGCAATCTAAGTGTCACATGATCTGTCATTACATATACACACCAGAGGCTGCAACACCTAAGCAAGAGGCATCACTAACCAAACACTGCCATGAAGACCAAGGAACTCTCCAAACAAGTAAGGGACAATGTAGTACAAGTCAGGGTTAGGTTATAAAAAAAATATCCAGATCTTTTATGATCCCCAGGAGCTCCATCAAATCTATAATAACCAAGTGGAAAGAACATGGCACAAAAGCAAACCTGCCAAGAGACGGCCGCCCACCAAAACTGCCGGACCGGGCAAGGAGGGCATCAATCAGAGAGGCAGCACAGAGACCTGAGGTAACCCTGGAGGAGCTGCAGAGTTCCACAGCAGAGACTGGAGGATCTGTACATAGGACGACAATAAGCCGCACGCTCCATAGAGTTGGGCTTTATGGCAGAGTGGTCAGAAGAAAGCCATTACTGTCAGCTAGAAACAATAAGGCGCGTTGTGAGTTTGCAAAAAGGCCTGTGGGAGACTCCGAAAATGTATGGAGGAAGGGGCTCCGGTCTGAGGAGACTGAAATGGAACTTTTCGGCCACCAAAGAAAACGCTATGTCTGGTGCAAACCCTACACATCACATCACCCAAAGTACACCATCCCCACAGTGAGACCTGGTGGTGGCAGCATCATACTGGGGGGACTGGGAAACTGCTCAGAGGGTAGGGAGAGATGGATGGTGCTAAATACAGGGATATCCTTCAGCAGAACCTGCCCCACTCTGTGCGTGATCTGAGGCTAGGACGGAGGCTCACCTTCCAGCAGGACAATGACCCCAAACACACGGCTAAAGCAACACTTGAGTCAAAGCCCAGATCTCAATCCAATCCTCAAACAATCCATGTTAATTCCAGGTTGTGAGGCACCAAAATACAAAAAAAGTCAAGGGGGGTGAATACTTTTGCAAGGCACTGTATATATATGTGCTGAAGAAACACTGGACCATAGGAGTCAAGCAAACGTGTGGACAACACAGGGCGCAAGATCACAACCAGGTGTCAAGTGAATATAAATGTATTCAAGTACAACGCGGTACATCAGACCCCTTTATCGAGTCTGACGTGAACAGCTGAATGGAGGACGCGGTGACCATACAGCGAATCGAATGCTTCACGTGCCAGCAAGCAGCGGCCGCGTCCTCCATTCAGCTGTTCAAGTCCAGACTTGAAAAAGGGGTCTCATGTACCCCGAAACGCGTTGCCCTTGAATACATTTATATTCACTTGACACCTGATCTTGCGCCCTGTGTTGTCCACACGTTTGCTTGACTCCTATGGTCCAGCGTTTCTTCAGCAGTACTGTTTACCCGACCGGCGGTTTGGCTCCCGCCCAAGATTATTGGACAAGTCCGGCTGCACCAACCAACAACTATCTCCACCCAGCCTTTATTGTGGTTGCACCCATATTGGTGCAACCCGAATAGGTGAGCAAACCACCTCCCTTTTGCGAAGGCACTATTTTTTTGACTTACTCACACTATGAGCGCCTTCTCTTCTTTTTGCCAATATTTACTATATATATATGAGAAAGAGAGAGACAAAAATGATAGATATAGGTCAGCCAGACATGAGAAAGAAAGATGACAGATAGACAGACAGACAGACAGATAGATAGACAGACAGATAGACATGAGAAATAAAGATGATAGATAGATAGACAGACAGACAGACAGATAGGACATTTACAGTACTCCAGTTAGATGTGAAGCAGATAATACATAGGAGATGATATATAATAGGTACCGTAACTATGGGGTAAATAAGATACTTGGATTCGTTATTTAGATAATTTGTCACAAATAACGGTTACATTGTAATCACACGTTTTAACTGCAACTAAAAATACCCCCATTGTACACGGAGACCACAGCGGGGGTCCGCACAGGAGGCTTGACGTGTTTTCTACAGTTCTGTGTTTACAGAACAATATTCATCTCATGGACCGAGCCTCACACCGTACAAGATGGCAGTGCCCATGCCAAGCTGAACGAGGAGTGGGCATGCTGTAAGGTGGGCAATCCCATGTATCGGCTCATGATTTACCTCAGCAAGTGAAGTCGTCCTCAGTGGAAAGCTGCCCCAGCGATCAGCAGATCGCCATGGGTCCAGCATCAGGATTTGGCTGGGACGGTTGTGGGCACAGCAAGTGGACACAGGAAGAGCTGATCGGACAAACCCATTACATTGCTTCCAGCTGACTTATGGATCCTGGAAGTCTGTAACTATCGATGCAGTGACTTCCAAATGAACTTCTTCTAAACGACAGCAGCCAGTGCAAACAAGTAAAGCTGCAGTGTAAAGCATGGAGGTGGAGAGGCAGGGTACAGCAGCAACCCCTGCCTCTGATAAGACAGGGGGGCGGAGCACGGGCAACCCCCGACTCCAATCAACATTGCAACTAAGCACTGATCACAGTAATGGCGCAGAGCTACAAACTGAACAATGATAGAGAAATATTTGCTGCTTATCTACAACGTTACAATGGAAAATGTACAATTTTACTGCCTCCTGCAAAATGTCGCAATAATCACATAATGCCTAATCGCTCTTTTGCTCCTGTGTGAGGATACAAAAAGTCGAAATTCTGTAGCAAAAAATCTCCCATTATAAATAAAAAAATAAACAAATAAAAAGTAAATAAATACAATATAATCAAAATAAATCATAGAAATAATTTAAAAAGGAAATAAATACAATATAAAAGATAAAATGCATTATACAAATCCCCTTTGAATCCCGAGCGTATTACCGGCTCTGTAGACCTAGCACTTAGCTATGGCTATAGATAAGAGGGGGCACTTACCTGCCGAGGTGCTGAGGGTCTGAAGCTGCAGCAGCAGAACTTTCTATCGCTCCTTATTCTTTCTATAAAGAGAGGAGACGTACATTTAGAGGCCGTGCACAGGACACGCTGGGGTTTCATCATACCTAGATATGGATTTGGGTGTGGGAGCGGACTCTTATGTATACATATCAACATATATTCATCTGGCAGCCGCAGTCCAAACAAAAACGCAGAGCAGGTGATGTCAACACAAAATGTGGCCGGCTGCGTGCCCAGGCTGGAGGAGGAGGAGGCCGTCTCCAGGAGACTTATCATTTATTATGTGCCAAGGTGAGAGAGATGTGTCCAGGTGTCAGCAGCCAGATCACAGACCCCGACTACAAGGACACGGTATAATGCAGCGCAGGCGCAAATCTGAGACCGATGCAGAGCAGGAGGGAAAGCCAAACACCCGGGAGGAATTGTAAGGCTCGGGGGTATCAACACTGAACTGCTAATCCAGCAAGACTGTGCCGTTCCATACTATCAGAGGCTTCCATATGGAGTAGCAGACATGACCTCCCATATGTCCCTCTTGGCCGGACAGTCCCTACTTTTGATCCTTCGGTCCCTTTCTGAGTGGATCTGTCAGCAGAATCTGCTGCACTGGGGGCCATCGAGAATTCACTGGAGTAGTACCACCCAGGGATCCGGTTTGCCTTCACACGTGAGGGTAAACAGGATACCTGGGTGGTACTGCTGCAGGGAGCCCAGAACTCGCCCAGTAGGTTTACTGCAGCCATGACACGCTTGTCCTTTTTTAGCTGATCATGGCTGCAAGGTAAAGAAGGGGGGGGGGGGAACTTCAGTTTTGCTGCATTACTGTTACCTTCAGGTAACTGTTACCTGCATTACTGTTACCTCTTCCTCTGGTCCCAGAGGAAGAGGCTCATGACTGTTTGCAGATGATGTCACGAGAGACAGCGGGAGGTAAATCAGTCATTAGATAATCCAGATCATGTGCTCTTTGTTGTGGATGGATCGAGGTATGGTCAGGATGGCAGGTACTACACAGGTTGGGCAGTGGTGACTAAACATGACACTAGAAAGCATAGTCCTTACCACCACACATGTCTGCCCAAGAAGCAGAGCTAAGGGCTCTGGAGATGGCTTGCAGATACGCAGAGGAAAAAAGCAGCCAACATTTACGCTGATTCCAGGTATAGCCCATGACTATAGGCCCAGAGACTTCCTGACCGTTTCAGGTAAACCCATTAAAATGGGGAAGCGGTGAGGTCTCTGATGGAAGCCCTCATGTCGCCTACTTCGGTGGCAGTGATAAAAACAAAGGTTACTGTAAAACAGACTCAGAGGAGGCAAAGGGAAAAGCCAACGCAGATCAGGAGACAACAATGGCTGCCAAGGCAGACCCCTGCCTTAGTGGACACAGCTCAGGTCCCTGAAATAACTCCTCCTGTCTTGCTGGAAGTTCTTAAGACCTTACAGAACCAGGTGGAGAAGGTGGAAAGGGACTAGTGGATGAAAAAAGGGGGTCTGCAAATGGGGAAGGCCTAAAACAGTTCCAAGGGAAACTCTGGCTTCCCAGGTCCCTCTAATCCACGATGGCACAGGCAACCTATGGGGTGACGCACCAGTCAGAAGCTGCTGTGTGTGATTTAGTACACGGTGTGCCCCAGGGTTCAGCACTGTAGCAGCCAGATATACTCAAGGATGTATGATTTGTGCCCAGAACAACATCGGCAGGGTGGTTAAGGTACCCCAGAAACACACGTCTTGCCCTTTGTATCCGTTTCAACTTGCAGACTACATTCAGCTACCCAAGGTGGGCATGTATGAGTATGTCATGATTTGTTTTCAGGATGGCCAGAAGCATACCCGGTAGCTAAGACCACAGCAAAGAAGATTATGGCCGAAGTTGTATGCAGGTATGGGGTACCTGAGACCATTGAAAGTGACAGAGGTGTTCACTTCACAGGGGAAGTGATGCAGGAGATGATGAAGGTTTTGGGTGTAGAACAGGCCTTACATGCTTCGTACCATCCACAAAGCAGCGGTAGGGTAGGAAAAAAAGAACTGAACGGGACACTAAAGGTAAAGATTCAAAAAGCCATGAACAGTGCCTGCTGGTGGCCCTCTTTTCAGTAAGGTATACCCCTAACTGTAAGACAGGCCTTAGTCCCTATAAGGTCCTTTTTGGGTCAGGCCCTAGGACAGGATTGTATTTCCCACAGCAGCTCCAGATGCAACATGGTTGTCCGACAGATTATGTGATCAGTTTGCACAAGCATTTGACTAAAATACACTCTCGAGTTTTTGCTTCACTTCCAGATCTTGATAAAGCACCAGAAACCCATCCACTTGTGTCTGGAGATTGGGTGGTGGTAAAAAGACACTTTCGAAAAGTCCTCAAATCCTGGTTTGATGGTCCAATCCAAGTGTTGTTGACCACAAGCACATCAGTGAAGCTCGAAGGAAAGCCTAATTCAAGTCATTTCAAGAAAGTGTTGAGTTGGGAGACTTGAAAAGATGTTTCTTGTTCCCCCTTGTGTGACTGCTGATCCTGACTAAAAGAATATGGATTCTTATTGAGATAATAAAAATGGGTTTCTGGGTTGGAGAAAAGTTGTGCAAAAGGACGAACAAAGTTGCTAAAGTCCGATTGCTCAAGGATTCTCAGCATTAATAGTTCTTATGTTCACAATAATCAATGACCAGGTCATGAATGTCCTAAAAGGGCTTACTTCCTATTCCTGAATTTATCTTTAATTCTGCTGTTTGCGTCAATTGTTTGTTGTGTCATCCCCAGCTTTAGGAGGCTTCTGTTCAAAGTCATAGCTGAGGCTCCCCCGGAGATGATCATGGGAGACCTACATGAGGATGGGAGACAAGGTCCCACCCCCCGCCTTCGATACCACCTGGAGATCATCAACCATAGGGACAGACATCTGACTTTTCTTTGGTCAAGTCCAGTGTCATGGGAGGCTATACATTAGGATAGGTTGTCATGGAAGCTGGTGAAGAGGATGTTGGAGCACTGGGACAGATGTGCTAGACTTTCATTAGGTAAAGAATGAGGTCCAAGGGGGGATTGATAGAGAGGTGGCCATCATCTTTGAATCAGCTAGGAAAGCTCCCATATACTCCAGCTCTCAGACAACGCCTTATCTTCTCCGGAGCATGAAGGTTCCATCCTACCCAAAATGACACGCCTCCTTACTACGTCATATACAGGTGAAACTCGAAAAAAATAGAATATTGTGCAATGTTCATTTATTTCAGTAATGCAACATAAAAGGTGAAACTAACATATGAGACTCATTACAGGCAGAGCGAGATATTTCAAGCCTTTATTTGTTATAATTTGGATGATTATGGCTTACCGCTTATGAAACCCCAAAGTCTCAATTTTGAGGTATCCTTTGCAAAGGGGGTATGGATTAATTAGCAGACTAGAGTGTGACACTTTGAGCCTAGAATATTGAACCTTTTCACAAAATTCTAATTTTAAGCTGCACTAATGCAATTCCTTTTTAATTTGCATTACTGAAATAAATGGACTTTTGCACGATATTCTAATTTTTCGAGTTTCACCTGTATGCTGTTAGTGAAGACTCCATTACAAGATGGCGCTTACAGCTAGATATTTACATAGTTCACATACGACAGTTAGTAAAACAATGCACAGTGCGCAGATGCCAAGTGTTATCTCTTTTCTTATTTTCATATTTTAGCCAATGTAACAATGCCACGAGCCTCAGGGGGAAGGCCTCCTGATGTCTATATAACCTGCTTCACTTCCTGTAATAAATGAGAATTTGCTTTGACCCCAGTGTGTGTGTCACAGTTATTTTCTTCCGTGCACGTAAAACCCTTGGGTTACTATTAATTTGGAGCAGTAGAGCAAACATAATCAGCCCTGATTGAGGGCATCTTCAACAGATCTGTCAGCAGAATCTGCTGCACTAGGGGCGGGGGCGCTGCCATTGAGAATTCACTGGACCCAGAAGTCGTAGTCCGCTGTATTCAGTCATCACTATCGTGCCCTTCTGGATGACAGGAGATCCATCCTACTGTAATACGGGGCCTTACACAGGACACATCCACTTCAATACACTGGCTATATTACTTCCGATCGGACACGATCTGTTGCTATTTGCACCTATGAAACTTTAAAATTTCCATTTTGCGATAATGTACAATTTAAAAAAACATTGGTGTGTACAGATACATGCAAAAGTCACTTTTACACAAAAAAATATAAGCGACCCTCTTTGGTAATCCAAGAGTAAATAGATATGAGATAGATAGATATGAGAGAGATTGATGGATTGATAGAAAATTAGATATGAATAATAGATTTATATCCGCACTCTTATCTTTGCAATTTAAATATGTGTATCTTTATCTGCTCCCATAGTCAATGTTTTCACCCATATTTGGGTCTTTTTCAGGCCCCCTAATGTAGGGTTGGAACACTGTAGATGGGAGAATATTTTCACCCAGTTACAATGGGTCCAGACGCCTAACGTTTGTTTCACACTGCCAGCTGCATGTTCCGGCATAAAATGCCAGGAAACGGCCGGACAAAAAGGTATTTATGAGGCCGATGGCCGGCATGTTTCCCGTATCGTGGCCAGGTCACTGTTGGACCCCATTATAGTTAAAGGGGTTGTCCGGGTTCAGAGCTGAACCCGGACCTACCCACATTTTCACCCACCTGTAATGAGCATCGGAGCATGATGCTCTCCCTTGCCCTGCGCCGGATCGCGTAGGGCACGGGCTTTGTTTGTTTACACTGCTAGGCCTGGTGAAGTCACCGGCTCTGATGGGCAGGATTTAGCCGTTTAGCCGATGACGTCACAGGGGCTCACTTCTGGGCGGAAGCCTCCGACTGGCAGTCCCTATGGAGAGCCCGGTACGTCATTGGATCTCCTGAAAATGCCTTTGAAATGCTCCGATGCTCATAACAAGCGGGCTGCCTGGGTGAAAATGTGGGTATATCCGGGATCAGCTATGACCCCAGACAACCACTTTAATGAAGCTGGACTGCATCCCTGATGGAACAGCCTGCTGGATTGGCAAATGTGAAACAAGCATATTGAGGCCCAAGCCTCCCTCTACCACAGGAGGACAGAGGGTGGTAAATGGGGGACATATTTTGTACTGGGGCTGGGGGCAATGCCTCTGATAGATCTCATACAGGACAACCACGGATAGTTCACTGACACCCTCCCAACGCTATCACCAGCAGAGGTTGCATCTCGTCCATCGCTGATGAGCATAAGAAAAAAAAATCCCCAGAACTTTCCGGTCAATTTTATAGGTTAACTAAGCGGATTTCATAAGAAAGCTTTCGAGACTCCTCAGGTCTTCTCCTTCCAGACACCAGTGAAGTCTCAGAGGCTTGCCGCTGAAATCTGCTCAATTAGCCAATAAAGGTTATCTCTTTAATTCCAATTTTTTCCCTGACATAAATGATTTGACAAATTAATGCTTCTGTTACTGCATGTTTTATCACTTCGCTTTTTAGGCCTTGCTAACGCAATGATTATGCAAAACTCAGAGGGGGGAAAAGTGATGGCAGACGTGGCAAAAAAAAAAAAAAGCAATAAAAATACTGTTTTATAAGAATTTCATTCTTACGTTTCTGGCGGTGCATTCCTGACTTAGGATCCCGCTACTAATCCCGGCCGCCTATCAGAGGATCCTACTCATTAGTGGACCAGTAGTCCTAGAAATAGTCTGTAAATCCATCGTGCACAGAGCTATTAACAACACTTAGCACCCCCGAAACTCCCAACAGGGACACCCCACCGTGAGGGGGACCTTGTAGTCTGAGAGCCAAGCTCATTGAGCTCCTCCAGGAAAAGTAACACTTAAAGGTGAGAATCGAATTCACATTTACTGGAACCAAGCAATTCACAGACTCGGAACCCAAAGGGAAGGTAGACTGGTGAGGGAATCAGGGTCCTTCCCCTTCTGGGAGCGCTCTTGGGTGTTCATTTTACTGATGTGAATTTAGATGAGGTTTGAGGGGATGTTGAAGACATAGAAGTTCTAGAAGCTTTCTACAATGAGTAGTCAAGATATACGAGACAAACAGGAACCTGGGAGGACAAGATCGGAAGATCTCAGAATGAGAGGGGACCATAAAATCCGAGTATTATCCAGTTTACAGTATTTTCTGCTCTTCATGGGCATTACAGGACGGATTTCTAGTTTGGACGCAGGAGGTCAGAATTGACTGTGGATAACCCAGTAAGGACCGGCCTACTACTGGCAATCCTATGATCGAAATAAAAAAATCAGACATCATATAGCACAGGACAATCTCTAACAAAGCCAGCCCTGGACCTCACATGGATCCAGAGATCTCCCCATTCATTGCTCCAATTGCTCTGCTAGATTTATTTCAAGCTGGCAGCTCAGGGGGCGTGTCCTTTCTGCTGCAGCTCTCTCCCTGTAACTGCCACAGCTTCTAACAGAACATATGGCTGGCGGCACTTGAAGATGTAAACTGAGCGCGGTCGACCAGCTGGACAGACCAAAAATAATGACAAGAACAAACAGCAGGTGGCGCAGTGCAGATACATTTTATTGAATAGCTCACTGGATATACTACATTGTTATTTACATCCAATTATAAAAGTATTCAGATCCAGGTGCTGGTTTAAAAAATGAAAAATGCTTCGTGACGGAAACCCTTTAATGGGCAAAATAATTTTAAATTATTATTTTTTTGCCTCTGGGCATTCTGGTGGTCAAAACTATTAAAATTTTTGTTCAATGTGCTTATATGAGGCCTCGATTTTCTTGCGGGGCAATTTTTTTAATTATTATTAGGTACCATTTTTGGGTTGAATTATATGATTGTGATTTATTTGTATTTAGGAGGAACTTTTTTTTCTTATTTTTTATGCCATAAAATAATCACTTAAACCAATAATTTTGACATTTTGGATGAGATTGTTCCAGTTATGCTGTGTAATACTGTATGTGTATTGTCTGTTTTATTGTAACTATTATATAATTATATAAAATGCCCTACATGTATAAAAAAAATTGTGTTGGCCTTTTTTTTTTTTTTCATAGTTTTCACTATTTTTATTTATTTTTTATTCCATAATAAGATTTAAGTCCATTTCTCATTATTTTACACAATAACATGGCTGCAAAGTAACCCTAAACCCAATCTAGGTGCATGTGCCTGTGTACTATGGCTTAGTACGTCCTAAACAGGCATCCTAGACCAAAGGTCCAAGGTATTGGTATTGATGGCGGCCACCCAGCGCTGTGGAGTCGGTAGATAAATGGTCCGACTCAAACTCCTCAGTTTTTGGTCTCGTCCTGCAAAAAACATATCTACTTGATCAGTTATCAGTGAGAGGCGAAGTTACCCATGGGCGCTGCGTTCCCTGTAACAGCGGAACACAACACAATGGAAAGTAGAAGTATTGCCGCTCCTTAACTGTGCGTTGCGTGCCATATAGTGAAGCATATGAAAAGCTTCTTCACGGTCACTTAACGTGTTCATTTTGCGGTAACGTGACGCACTGCATGCATTGGCCTTTACACTGCGTGCAGAATTATTAGGCAAATGAGTATTTTGACCACATCATCCTCTTTATGCATGTTGTCTTACTCCAAGCTGTATAGGCTCGAAAGCCTACTACCAATTAAGCATATTAGGTGATGTGCATCTCTGTAATGAGAAGGGGTGTGGTCTAATGACATCAACACCCTATATTAGGTGTGCATAATTATTAGGCAACTTCCTTTCCTTTGGCAAAATGGGTCAAAAGAAGGACTTGACAGGCTCAGAAAAGTCAAAAATAGTGAGATATCTTGCAGAGGGATGCAGCAGTCTTAAAATTGCAAAGCTTCTGAAGCGTGATCATCGAACAATCAAGCGTTTCATTCAAAATAGTCAACAGGGTCGCAAGAAGCGTGTGGAAAAACCAAGGCGCAAAATAACTGCCCATGAACTGAGAAAAGTCAAGCGTGCAGCTGCCAAGATGCCACTTGCCACCAGTTTGGCCATATTTCAGAGCTGCAACATCACTGGAGTGCCCAAAAGCACAAGGTGTGCAATACTCAGAGACATGGCCAAGGTAAGAAAGGCTGAAAGACGACCACCACTGAACAAGACACACAAGCTGAAACGTCAAGACTGGGCCAAGAAATATCTCAAGACTGATTTTTCTAAGGTTTTATGGACTGATGAAATGAGAGTGAGTCTTGATGGGCCAGATGGATGGGCCCGTGGCTGGATTGGTAAAGGGCAGAGAGCTCCAGTCCGACTCAGACGCCAGCAAGGTGGAGGTGGAGTACTGGTTTGGGCTGGTATCATCAAAGATGAGCTTGTGGGGCCTTTTCGGGTTGAGGATGGAGTCAAGCTCAACTCCCAGTCCTACTGCCAGTTTCTGGAAGACACCTTCTTCAAGCAGTGGTACAGGAAGAAGTCTGCATCCTTCAAGAAAAACATGATTTTCATGCAGGACAATGCTCCATCACACGCGTCCAAGTACTCCACAGCGTGGCTGGCAAGAAAGGGTATAAAAGAAGAAAATCTAATGACCTCCTTGTTCACCTGATCTGAACCCCATTGAGAACCTGTGGTCCATCATCAAATGTGAGATTTACAAGGAGGGAAAACAGTACACCTCTCTGAACAGTGTCTGGGAGGCTGTGGTTGCTGCTGCACGCAATGTTGATGGTGAACAGATCAAAACACTGACAGAATCCATGGATGGCAGGCTTTTGAGTGTCCTTGCAAAGAAAGGTGGCTATATTGGTCACTGATTTGTTTTTGTTTTGTTTTTGAATGTCAGAAATGTATATTTGTGAATGTTGAGATGTTATATTGATTTTACTGGTAAAAATAAATAATTGAAATGGGTATATATTTGTTTTTTGTTAAGTTGCCTAATAATTATGCACAGTAATAGTCACCTGCACACACAGATATCCCCCTAAAATAGCTAAAACTAAAAACAAACTAAAAACTACTTCCAAAAATATTCAGCTTTGATATTAATGAGTTTTTTGGGTTCATTGAGAACATGGTTGTTGTTCAATAATAAAATTAATCCTCAAAAATACAACTTGCCTAATAATTCTGCACTCCCTGTATTCTTACAGTAGAGAAGTACCGTATTTTTCGCAAAAGTGGGGGAAAAATAGCAGTGCGTCTTATGGGGGGCGAATGCTGCGACCGTCCGGTGAATAGGCTGAGAGGGAGAAGGGGCTGGGGCCGGCATCTGTTTCTGTAATGGCAGCGGGGCCCGGTGCAGTCACTGTATTCTACTACCCCGGGCCCCGCTCACTGTAGTATACGGTAATCATATCTAACTTGTGGGTATTGTTAGAGTATTCCAATCATCTTAAATCTAGCGCTGTACTACTTACTACTAACTTCTTGGCAGTCAGGAGGCCGGGCGGGCGCTCGTAGCGCAGCTCACTACGTCACGCGCCTGCTGCGCCCACTTTATGAATGAAGCGGGCACCGGGCCCCGCTGCCATTACAGAAACAGATGCCGTCCCCCATTCACTACACAGGGACACTGTTATGGGGGGGATATGTGGATGACACATAAGATAAGATGCTATATATGTGTCATCCACAGATGCCCCCACAATGATCCCCCATAACAGTGCCACTCACAGATGCCCCAATAACAGTGCCACCCACAGATGCCCCCATAACAGTGCCACCCACAGATGCCCCCATAACAGTGCCACCCACAGATGCCCTCATAACAGTGCCACCCACAGAGGCCCCCATAACAGTGCCATCCACAGATGCCCCCATAACAGTGCCATCCACAGATGCCCCCATAACAGTGCCATCCACAGATGCCCCCATAACAGTGTCATCCACAGACCACCATTAGTTCAAAACCCACCAAAAGCACACCTTTTGGTTCAAAATATTTTTTTTCCTATTTTCCTCCTCAAAAACCTAGGTGCGTCTTATGGGCAGATGCATCTTATAGGGCGAAAAATACGCTAATTAATTATAACTTTTTGTGAATTGGGACATTTAAACTTGCTCTTTTTTTTTTATTCCAATTTAAATCTAGTAGGAGTCGGAGTCGGTTCATTTTTTGCCGACTCCGACTCCAGGTACCCAAAGTTGCCTCCGACTCCGACTCCTCGACTCCGAGTCCACAGCCCTGCGGCCACCAATCGGCTTTGTGGCATACAAGGTGTTAAACGATGGACAGCACAGGTTTCTCTGATCTCTGCCGATTCTGCTCCTGATCACATGATCGTCGGTGGCTGTGACCACGTGATCACAGCACAGTAAGGCTACATTCACACGACCGTAAGTGTTTTGTGGTCTGCAAATTGTGGATCCGGAAAACACGAATACCGGCCGTGTGTGTTCCGTGTATGCGGACCCCACATATGTCAAGAATAGGACATGCTCTATATTTTTTGCGGAGCTGCGGAACGGAACAACGGATGCGGACAGCACACGTTGTGCTGTCCGCATCTTTTGCGGCACCATTGAAATGAATGGGTCCGCACCTAATATGGAAGGTGAAATGTTAAAGAGTCTTTGTACTTTCACACAATTTTATTATATTTAATACAGAATGGTGTAAATAGCAAATTTGTAAATCACTTCATAAAAAAAAAATAATAATCTCCCTGCATCCATCTGAAATAAAGCGGTAAGATCAAGGCCACTAGGGGACTCACTTCCACCTAACTTGGCGTCCACTGCCTGTTGTCAGGCAAGATCCATTCCTGGAAACAGAGACTCAGAAGACGGCTGAGAGGAAGTGGGGGCACGTCAGAGCTAGCGGAGATCCTGAGCCTGATGAAACCACTGCTTCTACACTTCTGAAGATTATAGGAGCCTCCTGTGTGTCTGTAATGTGAATTCCCCCTCCTAATCTGTTCTGTGAGCTCCAGAGCTGAAAGCAAACATAATGGGAAGTAAGCGAAAGGACGTCACAGCAGTACAGTGCTGGCAGAACGGAGATGCCTTGCTTCTGAGTAAAATGCATCTAGCTGTGCAGCTGAAACAAGGAAAAAGACTTTTAGGAAGCCCAAAAAAGACCTGTTCCTTCACAGTTCTGACTGTACAAAGAAGCACAACCATTATGCAAACTTCTTAAAAAAAAAACCTCAGGTACGCTTTAAATGAGAAAAGACATTTATGCTTGGATAATATTAGAGGAAGAAGTGGAAGAAGAGGACATAGACAACATGGAAGGAGATAATCATCCTGAAAACTACATTGAAAAGCTTGGACCCCAAAACACGACAGGACACCCGGAACCCTCTTTACTGACCACAGGTAGAATCTCAACGTAAATGAATACCCACTGTGTGCTATATTCTGGCGGGTTACACTGTAAAAGACCCTTCTGTGAGAGGATGAGGCTAGTGGCAAAAGCAAGGGTACATTTTCTTCTTCAATCAACTGTCAGGCTAGAGGGTAAACTTTGACAAGATAGATGTGTGAATATGGTGGATCCTTGACCCAATCACTCTAGGCATTCTCCTTGAGGGTCCGGGGCAAATGGAACAGGACAATTATACCCGAAGAAGATAAGAGGAAGTGGACGATCAACAAGATGGAGGGAGACAATCATGGGATCAACGTTGAGAGGCCTGATCAGAAAGAGAAGATAAAAAATCCAAGACGATCACCATTCATGTGGTCATCAAGGATTACAGAAAAATAAAGTAAAAAAAACAAATAGCGGCACCCATGAATTGTGAATTCACATTTGTTTGAGAATTTATGTATTTTTTTTTATACGTATAAAGTCTCCTGAGGTTATTACAGCAGATGGGTTTAAAGCTCCACCTTTATATTAAATACAAGTCGGCTAAAACTGGTGGAACTTGCCGACCATGTAATGTTTAAGGAGATTTCCATATTTCCCCTTGATGCTAGATTTCAACATGGCCAATCAATAGTTCCTATGGGAGAGGAGCAATCTTTCAGTGGCTTATTCCCCTCTCTACATGCTTGGCCAAGCCCAGTTTCCATGACATCTAAAGTGTTTGGGCAGCTTAAAAGATTGGGCCTTTGATCAGATCAAGGCAAAACTGAACCTTGAAGCTTAACCTCGTCTTCCACATACTATGAGTTCACTGGAAAACTAGACTAAAGACGCCCATACACCGAGCTGAACATTGGAAAAACCGACTGATTTTGGAGGAGCCAGCTGACTATCGAAGATGTACGGTGTCCTGCTCTACCCAATGGCAGACGCTGAGGCAAAACAAAAGGATAGAAAGTTGGATTTCAACAGGCCCGATCACTTCATGGCAGGCGGTGAGGGGTCTGTGAACACATGCACACTTGGCCGAGTTGAGTGTCCATTTGTAGGAAACAGTCAGAAGGAAAAGAACATTTAGCTGGTAGATATAAAAGATGTCCAGCAAACTTAAAGGGGTTCTCCAGGAATTAAGAAAATGAAAATACTTAAATATTACTTTATTATAAATATATTCCCAAATACCTTTCATTAGTTATAATCGCTCATTTTGTCCAAGGAGCAATCATCAGGAGAAATAAAATGGCCGCCGTCCTATTAGTACACATAAATACTGTCCTAATCACACAGGAGGACAAGTTACTTCAGAACGCTGAGGTAAAGAGCTGCCTCATCCTGCTCTCTGCTTTGCTGGGGACTGCATACAAGAGATGCTGCTCATTACTACATCCCCATCCTCCTCTCTGTACTTCATGTCTCCTCATGAACTCTATTCCTACAGATATTCAGCTGAAGATCATATTAAACTGTACTCGTGATCATAATCCCTGACAAGCAGAGAAAAGAGGCGGATGAGGCAGCTCTTTAGCTCAGTGTTCTCAAGTAACTTGTCCTGCTGTGGGATTAGGACAGGTTCTGTGTGTACTAATATGACAGTGGCCATTTGATTTCTCCTTATAAATTGCTCCCTAGACAAAAGGAGTTATTATAACTAATGAAAGGTATTTAGGGATATAGTTATAATAAAATAATTCTGAAGTATTTTCATTTTCTTAATTCCCAGAGAACCCCTTTAAAGGGGTCATCCAATGATTTTAAAGGGTTTTTCGAGACTTTATAACTAAAGAATTATTCACTGGATAGGTCATCAGTATCTGTTCGGTGGGTTTTTGACACCCAGGACCCCGGCCGATCACCTGTCTGAGAAGGCAGTGGTGCTCGCAGGCCAATGACAACACCTTCATCAGTCACATGTGAAGCTCAGCCCCATAGAAGTGAATGGGGTTGAGTGTGATACCAAGTATGGCCTCTATGCGATATACAGAGATGTGCTTGGCGAGCAGGGAGAAGGCTTCGGCACTCACAGGAGCACCAGTGCTTTCTCGAATAGCTGATCGGCGGGTGTCGAACCCCCACCGATCAGATATCTACAGGAAAAACCATCAGTTATAAAATCCAGGAAAACCATTTTAAGACTTATTTTCTCAATGACTTTTCATCCCTTTCTGTGGGTGGGAAGTAGCTCACATAGAACAATCATACACCTGCATTTCCTAGCTCCTGGTCACTAACCCCTGCCCCCTCGGCATAGAAAATAGTCCCTCACAGCGATACCTATGGTATGTAACACCCCCACAATTTCCTTATCCACTGTCTAGAGGGAGATATAGCAATATACTCCTATGAAATTAGAAGTTGGGAAATATTAATGAGAGACGCCTTGTTGCCCCATTAGGGGATCACTACGCCAGCAATGAGAGGGAGATAGAGCAGGGAAGTGACTGAGCATGTGAGTCCACTACTGAATGCAGGAGAAGGTGGACCAGAAGGACACACAGCGGAGAGGGAAATGGTAGAGTGTCAAGCTCCTACATACTTTACAGGGGAGCTATCAGTGGGTATGGAGGTCTGCCACCCTAAACAAGTAACATTACCTTAAAAATTAGAATTAGGGGAAAAAGAACAGGATTCTCAACTTGGGGTGAAAAAAAAAATTCTTGCAAAAAGCTGAGGATTTTTTTTTAATAACACAAACCACAGGCTTCATCAGCCGAGGAAAACTGCAGGGGTTGTCTAATTACTTTCTGTGGAGTTGTGCACATGATGTCAGCATACATGAATTACAAAGTGATTTTAGGGGAAGAATAAGGCTGAAAGGCCTCTCAGAATCCATGCCGCTCAGTCCGCCTGTGTCCGTTTGTCCGCACTCATGATTATTCATCTTGCCTGTCAACTTTGTGCCAAGTTTCTGGGCATGCCACAAAAAAATGTGAAAAGCAGGTCTTGGAATAAAAGGAAGGAGACAATAGAAACCCTACAGCACTGCAGGCGGAATTCCAGCTAACCTGTGATAGAACCAGACACAATCCCTTACATCAATCTCCCATTTTTCAATTAAAGCTGTAAAGTGACAGGGACAGTGCCTGTAATATTTATATTAAACTATATGTGTGAGAATGCCCCGAAGTGCGTGAGCCCGCGCTCTGCCACATTATTATTGTACCAGCTGCAGAGGAGGAGAAGTACAATGACTCGGCACACACTGAGCTCCGGCTCTTTGTACTGTACTTCAACAGGGGAGAGTTAAGAACCCATTCTACGTCTCCAAGAGAGCACCAAGACGAGAACAAAAGACCGCTGCCTCCTGAAACGGCCACGAACTCCGGTCAGCGCATTCACGTCTCTCCACATTAGTACAAACTACTGTAAGCCAAAGCAACCCCAAAATCCCCGATCCTTCTCCCAGGAAGAGCACAACTTTCATCTAGAAATGGACCACTTATATATTAACTTACTATTATACTCTATAAGAAGAATACTACAACCCCCAACATAATCACAATCAATGTACAAGATGAGTAATCTAATGTATGTACACAGTGACTGCACCAGCAGAATAGTGAGTGCGGCTCTGGAGTATAATACAGGATGTAACTCAGGATCAGTACAGGATAAGTAATGTATGTATACAGTGACTGCACCAGCAGAATAGTGAGTGCAGCTCTGGAGTATAATACAGGATGTAACGCAGGATCAGTACAGGATAAGTAATGTATGTACACAGTGACTCCACCAGCAGAACAGTGAGTGCAGCTCTGGGGTATAATACAGGATGTAACTCAGGATCAGTACAGGATAAGTAATGTATGTACACAGTGACTGCACCAGCAGAATAGTGAGTGCAGCTCTGGAGTATAATGCAGGATGTAACTCAGGATCAGTACAGGATAAGTAATGTATGTACACAGTGACTGCACCAGCAGAATAGTGAGTGCAGCTCTGGAGTATAATGCAGGATGTAACTCAGGATCAGTACAGGATAAGTAATGTATGTACACAGTGACTGCACCAGCAGAATAGGGACTGCAGCTCTGGAGTATAATACAGGATGTAACTCAGGATCAGTACAGGATAAGTAATGTATGTACACAGTGACTGCACCAGCAGAATAGGGAGTGCAGCTCTGGAGTATAATACAGGATGTAACTCAGGATCAGAACAGGATAAGTAATGTAATGTATGTACAGAGTGACTGCACCAGCAGAATAGTGAGTGCAGCTCTGGAGTATAATACAGGATGTAACTCAGGATCAGTACAGGATAAGTAATGTATGTACACAGTGACTGCACCAGCAGAATAGTGAGTGCAGCTCTGGAGTATAATACAGGATATAAATAAGGATCAGTACAGGATAAGTAATGTATGTACACAGTGACTGCAAAAGGAGAATAGTGAGTGCAGCTCTGGAGTATAATACAGGATGTAACTCAGGATCAGTACAGGATAAGTAATGTATGTACACAGTGACTGCACCAGCAGAATAGTGAGTGCAGCTCTGGAGTATAATACAGGATGTAAGTCAGGATCAGTACAGGATAAGTAATGTATGTACACAGTGACTGCACCAGCAGAATAGTGAGTGCAGCTCTGGAGTATAATACAGGATGTAACTCAGGATCAGTACAGGATAAGTAATGTATATACACAGTGACTGCACCAGCAAAATAGTGAGTGCAGCTCTGGAGTATAATACAGGATATAAATAAGGATCAGTACAGGATAAGTAATGTATGTACACAGTGACTGCAAAAGGAGAATAGTGAGTGCAGCTCTGGAGTATAATACAGGATGTAACTCAGGATCAGTACAGGATAAGTAATGTATGTACACAGTGACTGCACCAGCAGAATAGTGAGTGCAGCTCTGGAGAATAATACAGGATGTAACTCAGGATCAGTACAGGATAAGTAATGTATGTACACAGTGACTGCACCAGCAGAATAGTGAGTGCTGCTCTGGAGTATAATACAGGATGTAACTCAGGATCAGTACAGGATAAGTAATGTATGTACACAGTGACTGCACCAGCAGAATAGTGAGTGCTGCTCTGGAGTATAATACAGGATGTAACTCAGGATCAGTACAGGATAAGTAATGTATGTACACAGTGACTGCACCAGCAGAATAGTGAGTGCAGCTCTGGAGTATAATACAGGATATAAATAAGGATCAGTACAGGATAAGTAATGTATGTACACAGTGACTGCAAAAGGAGAATAGTGAGTGCAGCTCTGGAGTATAATACAGGATGTAACTCAGGATCAGTACAGGATAAGTAATGTATGTACACAGTGACTGCACCAGCAGAATAGTGAGTGCAGCTCTGGAGTATAATACAGGATGTAAGTCAGGATCAGTACAGGATAAGTAATGTATGTACACAGTGACTGCACCAGCAGAATAGTGAGTGCAGCTCTGGAGTATAATACAGGATGTAACTCAGGATCAGTACAGGATAAGTAATGTATATACACAGTGACTGCACCAGCAGAATAGTGAGTGCAGCTCTGGAGTATAATACAGGATATAAATAAGGATCAGTACAGGATAAGTAATGTATGTACACAGTGACTGCAAAAGGAGAATAGTGAGTGCAGCTCTGGAGTATAATACAGGATGTAACTCAGGATCAGTACAGGATAAGTAATGTATGTACACAGTGACTGCACCAGCAGAATAGTGAGTGCAGCTCTGGAGAATAATACAGGATGTAACTCAGGATCAGTACAGGATAAGTAATGTATGTACACAGTGACTGCACCAGCAGAATAGTGAGTGCTGCTCTGGAGTATAATACAGGATGTAACTCAGGATCAGTACAGGATAAGTAATGTATGTACACAGTGACTGCACCAGCAGAATAGTGAGTGCTGCTCTGGAGTATAATACAGGATGTAACTCAGGATCAGTACAGGATAAGTAATGTATGTACACAGTGACTGCACCAGCAGAATAGTGAGTGCAGCTCTGGAGTATAATACAGGATGTAACTCAGGATCAGTACAGGATAAGTAATGTATGTACACAGTGACTGCACCAGCAGAATAGTGAGTGCAGCTCTGGGGTATAATACAAGATGTAACTCAGGATCCGTACAGGATAAGTAATGTATGTACACAGTGACTGCACCAGCAGAATGGTGAGTGCAGCTCTGGGGTATAATACAGGATGTAACTCAGGATCAGTACAGGATAAGTAATGTATGTACACAGTAAGTGCACCAGCAGAATAGCGAGTGCAGCTCTGGGGTATAATACAAGATGTAACTCAGGATCAGTACAGGATGAAGTAATGTATGTACACAGTGACTGCACCAGCAGAATAGTGAGTGCAGCTCTGGAGTATAATACAGGATGTAACTCAGGATCCGTACAGGATAAGTAATGTATGTACACAGTGACTGCACCAGCAGAATGGTGAGTGCAGCTCTGGGGTATAATACAGGATGTAACTCAGGATCAGTACAGGATAAGTAATGTATGTACACAGTAACTGCACCAGCAGAATAGCGAGTGCAGCTCTGGGGTATAATACAAGATGTAACTCAGGATCAGTACAGGATAAGTAATGTATGTACACAGTGACTGCACCAGCAGAATAGTGAGTGCAGCTCTGGAGTATAATACAGGATGTAACTCAGGATCAGTACAGGATAAGTAATGTATGTACACAGTGACTGCACCAGCAGAATAGTGAGTGCAGCTCTGGAGTATAATACAGGATGTAACTCAGGATCAGTACAGGATAAGTAATGTATGTACACAGTGACTCCACCAGCAGAATAGTGAGTGCAACTCTGGAGTATAATACAGGATGTAACTCAGGATCAGTACAGGATAAGTAATGTATGCACACAGTGACTCCACCAGCAGAATAGTGAGTGCAGCTCTGGAGTATAATACAGGATGTAATTTAGGATCAGTACGTACAGGATAAGTAATGTATGTACACAGTGACGGCACCAGCAGAATAGTGAGTGCAGCTCTGGAGTATAATACAGGATGTAACTCAGGATCAGTACAGGATAAGTAATGTATGTACACAGTGACGGCACCAGCAGAATAGCGAGTGCAGCTCTGGGGTATAATACAAGATGTAACTCAGGATCAGTACAGGATAAGTAATGTATGTACACAGTGACGGCACCAGCAGAATAGTGAGTGCAGCTCTGGAGTATAATACAGGATGTAACTCAGGATCAGTACAGGGTAAGTAATGTAATGTATGTACACAGTGACTGCACCAGCAGAATAGTGAGTGCAGCTCTGGAGTATAATACAGGATGTAACTCAGGATCAGTACAGGATAAGTAATGTATGTACACAGTGACTCCACCAGCAGAATAGTGAGTGCAGCTCTGGAGTATAATACAGGATGTAACTCAGGATCAGTACAGGATAAGTAATGTATGTACACAGTGACTACACCAGCAGAATAGTGAGTGCAGCTCTGGAGTATAATACAGGATGTAACTCAGGATCAGTACAGGATAAGTAATGTATGTACACAGTGACTGCACCAGCAGAATAGTGAGTGCAGCTCTGGAGTATAATACAGGATGTAACTCAGGATCAGCACAGGATAAGTAATGTATGTACACAGTGACTGCACCAGCAGAATAGTGAGTGCAGCTCTGGAGTATAATACAGGATGTAACTCAGGATCAGTACAGGATAAGTAATGTATGTACAAAGTGACTGCACCAGCAGAATAGTGAGTGCAGCTCTGGAGTATAATACAGGATGTAACTCATGATCAGTACAGAATAAGTAATGTATGTACACAGTGACTGACGAGCAGAATAGTGAGTGCAGCTCTAGAGTATAATACAGGATGTAACTCAGGATCAGTACAGGATAAGTAATGTATGTACACAGTGACTGCACCAGCAGAATAGTGAATGCAGCTCTGGAGTATAATACAGGATGTAACTCAGGATCAGTACAGGATAAGTAATGTACGTACACAGTGACTGCACCAGCAGAATAGTGAGTGCAGCTCTGGAGTATAATACAGGATGTAACTCAGGATCAGTACAGGATAAGTAATGTATGTACACAGTGACTCCACCAGCAGAATAGTGAGTGCAGCTCCGGAGTATAATACAGGATGTAACTCAGGATCAGTACAGGATAAGTAATGTATGTACTCAGTGACTGCACCAGAAGAATAGTGAGTGCAGCTCTGGAGTATAATACAGGATGTAACTCAGGATCAGTACAGGATAAGTAATGTATGTACTCAGTGACTGCACCAGAAGAATAGTGAGTGCAGCTCTGGAGTATAATACAGGATGTAACTCAGGATCAGTACAGGATAAGTAATGTATGTACACAGTGACTCCACCAGCAGAATAGTGAGTGCAGCTCCGGAGTATAATACAGGATGTAACTCAGGATCAGTACAGGATAAGTAATGTAATGTATTCATACAGTGACACTGCTTTATGTAGATTAATGCTTTGTGTAAACTGTTTAGAATTGAACATACGCTTTAAGTGAGATGTTTTGATTATTGAATTTTACATATAAATATACAGTTTAGAAACCACTGAAACTCGACTGTAGTAAAGCAGATGACTATCAGAGATAATGCTGTGCGGGAGTCATTACTGTGGTGATATTGGAGCATAGCCCTGCCACACCCGTGCACAGAAATCACCTGATGTGTTGTGCATTCTGCTATATATATATGTAAACACAAAGCTGAAATCTGATCACGTCCTATGTTGTGTATATATATATATATTGTGTAACATCACATACAACACACAGCACTTCCCTATAATATGGAGTCTGCAGGTGACACCCCGTGTGGTACTGACCCCCAGGACATGACATCAGCAAAGTCAGAAATTGTCCATAGTGCAGACCATACTGTACCTTGTCTGCAGGCGCTCCAGACTACACATCCAGACTGCTGTTATAGGGGGCACTCCAGACTACACATCCAGACTGCTGTTATAGGGGGCGCTCCAGACTACACATCCAGACTGCTGTTATAGGGGGTGCTCCAGACTACACATCCAGACTGCTGTTATAGGGGGCGCTGCAGACTACACATCCAGACTGCTGTTATAGGGGGTGCTCCAGACTACACATCCAGACTGCTGTTATAGGGGGCGCTCCAAACTACACATCCAGACTGCTGTTATAGGGGGTGCTCCAGACTACACATCCAGACTGCTGTTATAGGGGGCGCTGCAGACTACACATCCAGACTGCTGTTATAGGGGGTGCTCCAGACTACACATCCAGACTGCTGTTATAGGGGCCGCTCCAGGCTACACATCCAGACTGCTGTTATAGGGGGCGCTCCAGACTACACATCCAGACTGCTGTTATAGGGGGCGCTCTATACTACACATCCAGACTGCTGTTATAGGGGGCGCTCCAGACTACACATCCAGACTGCTGTTATAGGGGGCGCTCCAGGCTACACATCCAGACTGCTGTTATAGGGGGCGCTCCAGACTACACATCCAGACTGCTGTTATAGGGGGCTCTCCAGACCACACATCCAGACTGCTGTTATAGGGGGCGCTCCAGACTACACATCCAGACTGCTGTTATAGGGGACGCTTCAGACTACACATCCAGACTGCTGTTATAGGGGGCGCTCCAGGCTACACATCCAGACTGCTGTTATAGGGGGCGCTCCAGACTACACATCCAGACTGCTGTTATAGGGGGGCGCTCCAGACTACACATCCAGACTGCTGTTATAGGGGGCGCTCCAGACCACACATCCAGACTGCTGTTATAGGGGGCGCTCCAGACTACACATCCAGACTGCTGTTATAGGGGGCGCTCCAGACTACACATCCAGACTGCTGTTATAGGAGGCGCTCCAGACTACACATACAGACTGCTGTTATAGGGGGGCGCTCCAGACTACACATCCAGACTGCTGTTATAGGGGGCTCTCCAGACTACACATCCAGACTGCTTTTATAGGGGGCGCTCCAGACTACACATCCAGACTGCTGTTATAGGGGGGCGCTCCAGACTACACATCCAGACTGCTGTTATAGGGGGTGCTCCAGACTACACATCCAGACTGCTGTTATAGGGGGTGCTCCAGACTACACATCCAGACTGCTGTTATAGGGGGCACTCCAGACTACACATCCAGACTGCTGTTATAGGGGCCGCTCCAGACTACACATCCAGACTGCTGTTATAGGGGGCGCTCCAGACTACACATCCAGACTGCTGTTATAGGGGGGCGCTCCAGACTACACATCCAGACTGCTGTTATAGGGGGCTCTCCAGACTACACATCCAGACTGCTTTTATAGGGGGCGCTCCAGACTACACATCCAGACTGCTGTTATAGGGGGGCGCTCCAGACTACACATCCAGACTGCTGTTATAGGGGGTGCTCCAGACTACACATCCAGACTGCTGTTATAGGGGGTGCTCCAGACTACACATCCAGACTGCTGTTATAGGGGGCGCTCCAGACCACACATCCAGACTGCTCTTATAGGGGGCGCTCCAGACTACACATCCAGACTGCTGTTATAGGGGGGCGCTCCAGACTACACATCCAGACTGCTGTTATAGGGGGCGCTCCAGACTACACATCCAGACTGCTGTTATAGGGGGCTCTCCAGACTACACATCCAGACTGCTTTTATAGGGGGCGCTCCAGACTACACATCCAGACTGCTGTTATAGGGGGCGCTCCAGACTACACATCCAGACTGCTGTTATAGGGGCGCTCCAGACTACACATCCAGACTGCTGTTATAGGGGCCGCTCCAGACTACACATCCAGACTGCTGTTATAGGGGCACTCCAGACTACACATCCAGACTGCTGTTATAGGGGCCGCTCCAGGCTACACATCCAGACTGCTTTTATAGGGGGCGTTCCAGACTACACATCCAGACTGCTGTTATAGGGGGTGCTCCAGACTACACATCCAAACTGCTGTTATAGGATGCGCTCCAGACCACACATTCAGACTGCTTTTATAGGGGGCGCTCCAGACTACACATCCAGACTGCTGTTATAGGGGGGCGCTCCAGACTACACATCCAGACTGCTGTTATAGGGGGCACTCCAGACTACACATCCAGACTGCTGTTATAGGGGCCGCTCCAGACTACACATCCAGACTGCTGTTATAGGGGGCGCTCCAGACCACACATCCAGACTGCTGTTATAGAGGGCGCTCCAGACTACACCTCCAGACTGCTGTTATAGGGGCCGCTCTAGATTACACATCCAGACTGCTGTTATAGGGGGCGCTACAGACTATATATCCAAACTGCTGTTATAGGGGGCGCTACAGACTATACATCCAGACTGCTGTTATAGGATGCGCTCCAGACTACTGTTATAGGGGGCGCTCCAGACTACACATCCAGACTGCTGTTATAGGGGGGTGCTCCAGACTACACCTCCAGACTGCTGTTATAGGGGGTGCTCCAGACTACACCTCCAGACTGCTGTTATAGGGGGCGCTCCAGACTACACATCCAGACTGCTGTTATAGGGGGCGCTCCAGACTACACATCCAGACTGCTGTTATAGGGGGCGCTGCAGACTACACATCCAGACTGCTGTTATAGGGGGCGCTCCAGACTACACAGGCAGAGTACAGAGTAAGGACAGTATATAACCCATTCATTTTTATGTAGACAATCTGAATTCTCCCTTTTGTCTCATTGGAGGCTGCTGTTTTATCTGTCCCCTATGCTTTATACTGCAGTTCTGCTCATTCATTTTTGCAATTATATTGAAGCACAAGATCAGCAGATGAGTACAGAGAGCAATGATTTCCACTGCAACAAGGAGGGAACGATTAGAAACCAAGCAACTAAACCACCAGAGAAAAAAACAAAGAGGAAACTTCCGCACACAGACTGAGGGGAACGCTGGGGGGGGGGGGGGGGGCCCGGAGACCTGCTTTAAGGAGAAATATCACCTTGTCGGAAAATGACTTATTTCATGCTCGGAGCCCCTGATGAGTAAAGTGAGAAATAAGCTGCTGTTTCTAAACATTACTGCAATTTAGACTCGGTTTTATGACTTGGCGTATGACTTTTGTTGGGAAATCTTTTCCACCGACGACAATCACAGATCACACTAATACGTGATAATAATCATTACGTATAATACATAAGAGTAATACATCAGCCCGAGATCTCATACAGGCGAGCAGACATCTTACTGAAGACCCCCTCCACTCGAGGAGATGGAGTCACCTGGAGGCCAAAGGCGGATGCATAATTAAGAACAGATCTCAAGCATGTGTTGGGCAGAGTAGGCAGAAGTCTAGGGCACCATTAAAGGGGCTGTCTGAGTTCCAATTTGTAGGTGGGCAACCTGCAGGTAGACAACTTAAAAAAAAAAAAATTAAATCTTTTCTCCGACACTCCTACAATCCAATGCCGCTGCTCTGTCATCTCCACCTGGCTGCATCTATGATCTCCCGTCTAGGCACATGAGACCACTGAGGCCAGTGATTGGCAGCAGCGGTCATGTGCGGTACACAGACCTGTCAGTGCTGCAGCTCTAGGGAGAGTACAGAGTGGCAGCACTGGAGCGGAGGGGGCTCTGAATTACCTTCCCCCTGAAAAAATGTGTGTACCATCCATCTTAAAGGGATTGTATAAGTTCAATTTATGGACTATAAGGAAACACACCGCCATGAAATTTCTTCGTGATGCATCTGAGCAACTGATAATACTGAGGGTGCCCACTGCGTTAGGTTACTGCTGCATTTTCTATGCCTAAAACAGGTGCAGAAAATGATGAGCGAGTCGGGCCTGCCGAAACGTCTCCTTCCACGCCCACTTTTTTAGACCTGGTGTGAACGGGGAAAAGTTGCAGATTGTGGTGCAACTAACCATTGCGCCACAATTTGGACTTGAAATACGCCTATTATAGGCAAATACGACCTAGATAGTAAATGACCCCATTAATTGGCATATAATATTGGGCAATTAGCTAATATAACAATTGCCCGATACAATTTTAATCTAGAAATTGCTCCAGACCATTTCTTAGTAGTTTTCCTAGGAAGTGGACACCAGGAAAATTTGGGGTCCTTCACCCACAGGTCTCCCCGCTCTGTTCTCATAGGTGTGGGTCCCAGAGGCATATTCTAGCGGGGCATATCCTAGCGCTATGCCCACCATTGTATTGTGATGGGAATACCCCTTCAAGGCCACATTCACTACAAACGGATTTTTAGTCCGTGCCCAATACGCAATTTTTGCTGATTGCATGCGGACCCCAATTTCTATGGGACTGCAAAAAATGCAGCCAGAATACCAATGCATCTGTGTGTCTGTCCTGCCAAATTATAGAACATGTCCTAGTCCTGTCCGTTTTGCAAATCAGAGTCGCCATTTCTACTACTGGGGTGGAGAAAAATGCGGTATGCAACATGGCCGGTAGCCATATTTTGTGGATCTGCGGTTTCCCGACCGCAAAATAAATTCGGGACGGGTGTGTGATGCCTAAATCTGCTGAGAAATGGCATGGAGTTAGCACAGACATAAGGCGCTGCGTACCAGCAGATCCGCCCTTGACAGCTGCGGCGATCAGCACATTTAGCTCCGGCGAGCCTTGGAGGGGCGGAATCAATCGAGAGCACCGTTCTATAGAAGTTATGGCGGGGCGCGCTGGGTTTCTAGAACACACTTTTTTTCTTTTATATTGTATGAAATATAATAAGAAAGTCTGTTATATATTTCAGGCCGTTCATATCCTATAAAATATAAAAAACTGATCAGAGCGGATAACTCGCTCTCAACCTTCCCTCACCCGATAAAACGTCAGACTCCCAATTCAGTTTTCTGCTTAACAATCGATAGCTCAATTTGTCCGTCTATTATATCATTACTGGCTGCAGACTTCAGGGAGAAATGGGCAAAAAGACTTCAAAATTAGAAATGTTAAAGGA
Organism: Bufo bufo; assembly: GCF_905171765.1. Lineage (NCBI taxonomy): Eukaryota > Metazoa > Chordata > Amphibia > Anura > Bufonidae > Bufo > Bufo bufo. The sequence goes on from NC_053391.1 coordinate 9,575,055, forward strand.
AAGGGGTGCAATACAATAATATAGGCAGCCACTGGGATAAGGTGCAATCGAGTAACCGTCTCAGTGCTGCCTCCTACGTGCAGTGCAAGAAATTACAGTGCACAATGGTCCCACCAGACGTACCATGGAGCTCCTGAGTCCCAATCTGCAAATGGTGTCTTTACCGGACATGGGGCCCATGTCAAGTCAACATTGGGGCACCCACTCAAGTCAACATTGCCCAGGTGCAACTGCTCCATCTAGACCCCCTATAACTGCACCTCTGCCCCTTGTAAACACACAGAGGGTGCTGGGAAGCAGTATTCAGAATGGGTCAATATTAAAATGCTGCACGTGATCCCAACAACAGGGCACGAAAAAACATTTGGCTTCCAGGAAGGCTACATGGTGCAGGAAGACGGTGTAACAGAAGATCACTTACAGTGGATATTTCCTGGTGGATCTTTTCCGATGTGTAAGTGCAAAGAATAGAAAATCCAAAGAGTTTTGGCGATCCAGCAGGCCTCACAACCCAACTTTTATTGCTCATTTTTTGCCTGTAGAGGAAAGTTTGTAATCTACTTTATGTTCCAATGTTGCGTGGCTTGGCCTATTGAGAACCTGGTCATGTGACGCTCCTCTTCTGAAAATGTTTTACCACGTTCTTCACCAGGTTTCCGGTCTGGGATATGAACGACGTCACTTCTGCTGTGGATGGGGCCAGGACTATTCCTCTCAATGGTGCATGGACAATACAGAGAGAGAGAGAGAAACCCAGACGAACATTGACTGGCTCCTCAGTTAACAATTGGTGGTAGCCTCAAACTGTTCAATCAGTGCTTTTTCAAAGTACCATTTCCCTTCAAACTGTTCGATCAGTGCTGCTGTTTCAGAATAAGATTCTCCCCTGGTGGTAGCCTCAAACTGTTCAATCAGTGCTTTTTCAAAGTAGTAGTTTCCCTTGGTGGTAGCCTCAAACTGTTTAATCAGTGATTTTTTTTTTATAATAAGATTATTATTTATCGCTGTGCTTATGTCCCCACATAATGCTTCTCTTGAAAAGAGACATGCAGGTTAGTCTTCATTCTAAAAGGAAAATAAAACTGTCTAATACCAGGAATCCAGCTCTTTCTGGGTAACTACCCTTTAACAAAGAAGAGCAAAGAAACTTTGCTCGTCTGCCTGAGAGGCCTTGGTTGGGGTACTATTTCTTCTTACTGAGGACACTGAGCATGCAGGAGGAGTATCGTAAGCCAGTCAGCATTCCTTTGGGTTTATGGCCAAAAAATATGAAAATTAGCACATCATACATCTGCAGGCATCAGATAGGCTTTAGAAAGCTATTTTAAATATCTTTCCCAGACATACACGTACTACGAAAACTGGGCGCTCTCCATAATGAGAAAGAGTACCCCCTCCCCCAGACAACGCATATATATTGCTGAGAAACCCAGAGGCCCTCTCTGATTCGCTCCAAAACAACTCACAAAAACTTCTGATTAATTCGGGGGACAATTAAAAAAAAAAAATTTGCAATAAATCCGGTTCGCCCAGAATTGATTCGCTCATCCTTAATCTGTATGTCTAGCAAATTTGGAGAAGCTGATTGAAGTGCCATAGTGGACACCTGGCATATGGTGTTCCCATCGACAAATGCTTTACAAACCCAACAAGTTTACATTCTACCCTGCAAGGAGGGTAAGAAAAACCTGGGAATGGTCCCCAATATGTTTCCCTCCTCTCTTGACCATTAGGTTTTGCACTGAAAATCTGAACGGTGAGACTTTCCTTTGCTTCTTCTTCTGACTGTACCGAACAGAAGAGACTTTTTGACCATTTTGATTTCCTGTCTGCTGCACCCAAAAGGGCATAACTGCTCTGACAGGAAAAAAGACGGCTCTCACTGTTCTGCATTATAACGGTGAGATTGGCCCACTGATCCAACAGCGTTTTCACCAAGAGCCGCCTGCATCCGTCAGCCTCTTTACATGAAATATTCATCTTAATGAGCCGGCAATTGCAGCCCCCTAAATGTGGCTTTATTACAATGACTTTTCCAATAAACGTTACAATTTTGCAGCTATTCTATTAATTTTAGACAATTTGCTCTAAATGATACAGCGCGCAGCTTGGTGGAGGCTTGAAACCAATCAGTGCAGCTGCTCGTCAGAAGCCTTGTGAATGCAGGACGAGCCCGCATCCCAGTATATACCGTATACATCACGCCAGCACTTATCGTGTCCTTTCTTTCAGAGTCACAGTAACATTTCACCAGGAATTGGACTTCATTTAAAATGTATATATCCTGACAACCACTATTATTTCACTGGGAAAGTCTTACAGGTAGTCACAGCTCCTCCCACCTCACTGAATACCATTTGATATTGGCTGTCCTAGGTCAAGGAATTCACCAAAGTGGAAAAATCTGGGGAGAGATTAATTCCCCTTAGATGGCATTCGGCTCACAACTACTCCTTTTGACAACCCCCCCCCCCCCACCCCCAATTCCAACACACCTGCATGCTTGGCTGAATGTGCATGTGTTCTCAAAAGTAGGAGGTGAACATGCCCCTCTCCCCACAAACTCCTCCGGCAGTGGCTCATCTCTCTTGAAAACAAAAGAATGAGGCAAGTCTAAATCCAAGATGCCCCCAACATGGTTCGAGTCACCCTCCAGTCCCATACACATTAGATGGTCAGCCGGTCTTGCCGAGATCGTTGTGTTTGGCCAATTGTAATGACCGGCGACACGCACAGGGAGGAAAACAGGGAAAGCCCTGCCCAAGGGAGAGGGAAAGGTGGTGACCCCTAACTCACCTTGCGGCTGGCACCTGACTACCCTGACGTCCCTAGACGGGTTCCTCACCCGTGCGGCGATCGCGTGCCTAAACCCTGGCTTTCCCTAATATGAGCCCTGGATAGTGAACAGGCCGGTGGGATCGCTAGTCCACACCACTATCACTAAGAGGGAAACACCAGGGAGAGGACAGACAAAACAGACAAACACATACACCCAGGTGGGTGACCACAATAGACCAAAAAGGTCCAACAGGGATCCGGAGGGTAGCGTTCTGGACCAACAAGCAGCGAACGGAGCAACACAGCTCCAGAAGGTCAGAATAGATGTCCAGGCAGGAAGCTCTATCTCTGGCAACCAGAGAAGTGTGAGAGAGGAATATAAGGAGGTCTGGGAGGGCTGGACAAGGAACAGCTGAGGAGAAAGAGCTACGGATCCCTGAGTGAGCCAAAAGGGTTTGCTAAGCAAACCCAGAAAGCTACCATAAGGAAAACAGCCCTATCTTAAATAGAGCGTGCAGCCAACCGCTGCGACTTCCTGACCCCGGGTATAACGGAGTCAGGCGTGGTCCTCGACACCCTCGTGACACCAATGTTCATCTAAGGCAGTCATCCATGGTCGGTGAGACATCTGCCCATCTTCTGACCACCACTGGATACACAATGCATGCTTCTCGTTACCTGCTGACTGAAATCAGGGCCGCATATAGCCAGCTTACACCACCTGTATTTTCACCTCTTAAAGGGGATGTCTACTATAAACAACTAGTGACACCTTCCCTGACAACAAGCGTACTGATAGATCAGCGTCATCGTTAAGTAGACATTACTTTCATTTCCACTGAAACGATGCATTATATGACGTCAGGGCCCCTTTTTTTTTTTTGCGCCATTACTTTAAAGGGATATTCTTATCTGGACATTTATTGCATATTGATAGGCTATGTCATAAATGTCTGAAAGGTGCTGGTCAAGAACAGGGCCCTGATGCGCATGCACGGCTTTCTCCATTCACCTTTGGGACCTCGGCCATTTTCGGGAGTCTCACAGCAGTGAATGGAGAGGGCACCGCAGGTACACAGCTTGCTCTTCAATAGAAGTGAATTCCAGAGGTGGGACCCGCACCTATCGGACATTTATGACACATCCTATCAAAATATCATACATGTCCACATGGGACAACCACTTTAAGAAGGTTTTCCAGGATTACTATAGTTTTTAACAGCTATGCTGATGGAGTTTCTTACCTCGTGTACATCTGCCCCATGTTTTTTCAGTTTGGACTCTGCTAATCTGGTTTTACCATGTAAATTAATCCCTCTGGTTGGATTCCTTCCTGTTTCTGTATCCAACCAAACCCATGATGCACTGCTCCTCTCCCTGCGGCAGCTCCAGCCCGTCCTCCCACCCACCTAGTTCCATACACACTCCCTTATCACTGCCCCGCCCATGGACATGACATCACAGGAAATAAGACAAAACTGCATGGACATGATCATGTGACCACAGCCCAAAACGGGAGATAAGAGCGATGAAGGTAGGGGCTGTACTACACTGGCTCGGCCAGATAATCGTTATCAAGAATGTGTAGAAACACTCGTTAGCGATGATCTGGCAGTGTAATACTTCTGCCGATTACCCGATGAACAAGTGAACACTTGTTTATTGGGTAATCAGAATTTTTAAGCAGGTTTAAAAATCATTGTTTGCCGGTGGGGGATGAGCGATGGCATAGTGATCGCTCCGCCCCATACAGTCTCCTCTACTAAAGAGCAGCCGATTGCCGGGAAGGAACGCCTCCCTCCCCCCAGACAATCGCCTAGAAAATCTTTTAATGTAATACAGCCTTAGGGCTCGTTCACACTAATGTTTTTTGCGTTCCGTATACGGGCCGTTTTTTGAGTTCCGTATACAGAACCATTCATTTCAATGGTTCCGCAAAAAAAACCTGAATGTACTGCGTATGCAATCTGTTTCCGTACTTCCGTTTTTCCGTTCAAAGATAGAACATGTTCTATTATTGCCCGCAAATCACGTTCCATGGCTCCATTCAAGTCAATGGGTCCGCAAAAAAAACGAAACACATACGGAATGTACTCCGTATGTCTTCCGTATCCGTTCCGTTTTTGCTGAACCATCTATTGAAAATGTTATGCCCAGCCCAATTTTTTCTATCTAATTACTGTATACTGTATATGCCATACAGAAAAACGGGACGGAAAAACGGAACGGAACCGGAAACACTACTGAAACAAAAAACAGAAAAACGGATCCGTTAAAAACAGCCCACAAAACACAAAAAAAAGCCATACGGTCGTGTGAACGAGCCCTTAAAGAAACACATTACAAAATGACAATGACCTTCATAAAGGATTCGTTTAGAGGATGTTGATGCAAACGGGAAAACCCCTTTAAGTCTACAGCACATTATGAAATGGAAAACATGGATGGCTAGTTTTTAATGGGCATTCCTTTTCATTGCGGTTTTTAAAATTTTCCAGGTATGGATTTCTCCCGTTTTCTTACAGTCTTGAAAAACTGCATAAAAGTCCTGCATCTTTAAAAAGAACACGAACGCCAAAAAACACATGCAGTAATATAGTAAAAAGTAATAAAGTAAAAAAAATAAAAAACGCCCCACAAAAATCCTCATGTGTCAAAGGGACCCCGAACATATCCCCATTTTCTCCCAGGCATCCCCCCTGATATGAGCATCTGAACATTTCATTCTCCGATGCTCTCCTTTTCCCTGTACTGAATCGGGCAGGGAAAGGGCTTTTTCTGGAGATCCGGTTATGTACCATGGGGAAAGCTAGGCGGAGGCTTCTGCCTAGCAGTGAGCCCGGTGACATCACCAGCACTAATGGGCGGGCTTTAGCACTGCCCTAGCCTGTAAAACGGCTAGGGTGGAGCTAAAGCCCGCCCATCAGTGCTGGTGACGTCACCAGGAACACTGCTAGGCAGAAGCCTCCGCCTAGCAGTGTCAGAAATACAAAACAAACAGCCCTTATCCTGCACGATACAGCGATGGGTAAGGGAGAGCATCGGAGCATGAAATGCTCATATCAGGGGGCCGAAAGGGTTAAAATGGGGATATATCCGGGTTCAGCTCTGAACCCAAACAACCCCTTTAAGGAAGCATTACACTTTCATGACCACCCAAAATCCAGAATATCAGGCACCATGTTACACGCCATAGTCAGGAGCCAGCAGGACGCCGCAGATGTTTAGATACCTACACTCCATGCACTCGCCATCTTAATAAAGCAGAAGTTCTTAATATGACATTTACGTGGAACAAGAAGTAAATATCAATAGCAAATTAATAAAATATGTAAATTGCCCAAGGTGGAACTTTTCAGGGGAGATGCAGATGAATAATTATTTACAAGGCATCCAGGGACTCCATAATCCACTGGTGGGTACAAGAAGACACCGAGGAGAAGCCTGCAGAACTGTGGAGGTCCACGTGGATCTGGTATCGTGAATATAAATGATTACAGAGGAACGTTTTTTCCAGAGGGAAATTATTTACAGGATATATCTCCCTTAGGAGCAGCAGATGTTTACGAGGAAAACAAAACCTAACAAGTCCTGTCCGAGGCTGGAGCCGTTCCTGGGTGGAAATATTACAGGATCCATCAGCGGAGATGGCTGGTGGGCGGCAGTCCAGAGACGTAGAGCAGTCATATCTTATGAGCTAGGAGACCCTTATGGGGTTCACATTGGTGGGGAAAAGACGGGGAAGAGATTACACAAGCCACATGCTCTGAAGAAGACTTTAGGACTGCATTATTTCTATGGTCCTGAATCAACAGTACGGAGTACTCGAAATGTTCATGTCCACTGACTTTCTATAACAACGTTTCCACAAGAGCTCAGATACCAGAAGACCTTCAAGGGGTTCAGAGCTAAGAGCATTGCTGCCTCTTTGGGTTGAGCACAGACAAGTTCAACCTCTGTTGGTCCAGAAGAAGGCAAAAAGCACTGATGAAGGACAAAGACCAATCTGCTACATGGAAAAGAAGAAAGAAACGTGGAAAAGAAGAAGAAATTCCTTCAGACTATAGTACAAATCCCTGGATCAACATTTCCACCTCCGTGTATTGGGGTTCTCAGGATGACTAACCTTTTCTGCTCGACTGGTTGATGCTATATGGCTTTAAGGGGGCCATGACGTTATGTGGCAGGACTTTGCTCTACAGTGACTCCTATGGAATTGGACCGGATGGGCTTCACTCCCCCCCAATGAGTGTTGACCTGACAGCAGTTGACGGGTTGCCCTTCCTTGGGGCACTTTAGGACACTGCTAACCGCTACACACCAGGGGGGTATGCTTCAGAGATGCTCTGATCTGGTCGTCTTGCCTCTGATCTGGTCGTCTTGCCATTACATTGCTCCTCGTCCGATGAAATCAGAGTTTTCACGTCAGGCTTTGCCCCCCCCCCTCGCTGTTGTTTCGGTTCACTGTCGACGCCGCGCTCATTTTACATCTAATTACAAAAACCTCGGATTTCATCTAACGTATAATTTTGTGATCATTCTTATTAAAGTTCATTTTTCACACTTGTCATTATTCATTTGACGTTTCTGGTTGGCACAATTTATTCGAGTCTTCGTTTTCGGGAGGATTTGTTCCTCGGCGTATCTTTTACCGCAGTTATTGTAGGAAATCTCAGACACCCTTTAAGGGTCTCGGCTCCCGTCTTTACTGGCAGCTGATATTGTGCCCTGTTTCCGTCTGCCGAGAGATGGGCACGAATACACAGAGCAGAACGGAAACTGAGGATGCATACGACCTCCGATCCCAGTACACTGAGCAAGTAGGTTAGAAATTGCACCATTTTCCCTTATAATGGATTTAAGGGCGTTCCAGGTCAGGTCTCAAATATATTTAAAAGTCCAGTTTATTTTTTAATGCTGAAAAAAATTATTATCTGCTCCCAGCAGCTCTGTGGCTTCCATCCTTTCTTCACAGCGTCTCCGCCAGTAACTTGCACACAGATAAACTCACATGCACTGCTGCTGCCAATTACTGCCATCAGAGGTGACCTAGCAGCTAGCCAATGTGTGTCATGTGCTGCTTGGGACAGTCATTGGCTGCAGCAATGACGTGACCCTGTCTGCGCAGATGTTGCCAGGCGGGGACTGGAAGTCAAGTAAAGACAGCCGGGAAGCCGGAAAGGCAAGGAGCAGGGAAGTTGTTGTTTTCTTTCCCCAACAGCTACGGTTAGCTGGGGAGCAAATAAAAAAATAATCTGGACAACCCCTGTAAGTCACTATGCCTTATGCAATTGCTATTTATTGCCTTCATGGTGAGAAATATACTGCTGTTGGAAATGTACTGTACTGCATGCCTCACCCTGCCGTTTTCTCCCTCACCTATCCTTTACAGTGCAGCTCTGCTTGCTCACATTGCTACAGACCTCTCCCCTATCCATCAGTTCATATTTTAGACTGCAGCTCATATTTTTCAGATTGGCGTGTGTGCAGAAGCACAAGCTCAGCAGAGCATGTCCACACCGGCCCCCTGAGATGGTGCCCCCCGGCAGGTTCCCACAGCAGCTGCCTACATGCTAACACTGAGTGGTCTGTGGAGCACTGACCATGTCCACACCGGCCCCCTGAGATGGTGCCCCCCCGGCAAGTTCCCACAGCAGCTGCCTACATGCTAACATTGAGTGGTCTATGGAGCACTGAGCATGTCCACACCGGCCCCCTGAGATGGTGCCCACCCGGCAAGTTCCCACAGCAGCTGCCTACATGCTAACATTGAGTGGTCCTGTGGAGGACTGACCATGTCCACACCGGCCCCCTGAGATGGTGTCCCCCCAGCAGCTGCCTACATGCTAACACTGAGTGGTCTGTGGAGCACTGAGCATGTCCACACCGGCCCCCTGAGATGGTGCCCCCCCGGCAAGTTCCCACAGCAGCTGCCTACATGCTAACATTGAGTGGTCTATGGAGGACTGAGCATGTCCACACCGGCCCCCTGAGATGGTGCCCCCCTGGCAGGTTCCCACAGTAGCTGCCTACATGCTAACACTGAGTGGTCTGTGGAGCACTGAGCATGTCCACACCGGCCCCCTGAGATGGTGCCCACCCGGCAGGTTCCCACAGCAGCTGCCTACATGCTAACATTGAGTGGTCTGTGGAGGACTGAGCATGTCCACACCGGCCCCCTTAGCTGGTGCCCCCCCCCCGGCAGGTTCCCACAGCAGTTGCCTACATGCTAACATTGAGTGGTCTGTGGAGGACTGAGCATGTCCACACCGCCCCCCTGAGATTGTGCCCCCCCGGCAGGTTCCCACAGCAGTTGCCTACATGCTAACATTGAGTGGTCTGTGGAGGACTGAGCATGTCCACACCGGCCCCCTTAGCTGGTGCCCCCCTGGCAGGTTCCCACTGCAGCTGCCTACATGCTAACATTGAGTGGTCTGTGGAGGACTGAGCATGTCCACACCGGCCCCCTGAGATGGTGCCCCCCTGGCAGGTTCCCACAGCAGCTGCCTACATGCTAACTTTGAGTGGTCTGTGGAGGACTGAGCGTGTCCACACCGGCCCCCTGAGATGATGCCCCCCCCCGGCAGGTTCCCACAGCAGCTGCCTACATGCTAACTTTGAGTGGTCTGTGGAGGACTGAGCATGTCCACACCGGCCCCCTGAGATGGTGCCCCCCCGGCAGGTTCCCACAGCAGTTGCCTACATGCTAACATTGAGTGGTCTGTGGAGCACTGACCATGTCCACACCGGCCCCCTGAGATGGTGCCCCCCTGGCAGGTTCCCACAGCAGCTGCCTACATGCTAACATTGAGTGGTCTGTGGAGGACTGACCATGTCACCACCGGGCCCCTTAGCTGGTGCCCCCCCCCCCGGCAGGTTTCCCACAGCAGCTGCCTACCTGCTAACATTGAGTGGTCTGTGGAGGACTGAGCATGTCCACACCGGCCCCCTGAGATGGTGCCCCCCCCTGGCAGGTTCCCACAGCAGCTGCTACATGCTAACATTGAGTGGTCTGTGGAGCACTGAGCATGTCCACACCGGCCCCCCTTAGCTGGTGCCCCCCAAGCAGGTTCCCACAGCAGCAGCCTATCATGCCTAACATTGAGTGGTCTGTGGAGGACTGACCATGTCCACACCCGGCCCCCTTAGCTGGTGCCCCCCCCCCGGCAGGTTCCCACAGCAGCTGCCTACATGCTAACATTGAGTGGTCTGTGGAGGACTGAGCATGTCCACACCGGCCCCCTGAGATGGTGCCCCCCCTGGCAGGTTCCCACAGCAGCTGCCTACATGCTAACATTGTGGGTCTGTGGAGCACTGAGCATGTCCACACCGGCCCCCCCTGAGATGGTGCCCCCCTGGCAGGTTTCCCACAGCAGCTGCCTACATGCTAACATTGACTGGTCTGTGGAGCACTGAGCATGTCCACACCGGCCCCCTTAGCTGGTGCCCCCCCCGGCAGGTTCCCACAGCAGCTGCCTACATGCTAACATTGAGTGGTCTGTGGAGGACTGAGCATGTCCACACCGGCCCCCTGAGTTGTGCCCCCCCTGGCAGTTTCCCACAGCAGCTGCCTACCTGCTAACTTGAGTGGTCTGTGGTAGCACTGAGCATGTCCACACCGGCCCCCCTGAGATGGTGCCCCCCCTGGCAGGTTCCCACAGCAGCTGCCTACATGCTAACATTGACTGGTCTGTGGAGCACTGAGCATGTCCACACCGGCCCCCTTAGCTGGTGCCCCCCCGGCAGGTTCCCACAGCAGCTGCCTACATGCTAACATTGAGTGGTCTGTGGAGGACTGAGCATGTCCACACCGGCCCCCTGAGATGGTGCCCCCCTGGCAGGTTCCCACTGCAGCTGCCTACATGCTAACATTGAGTGGTCTGTGGAGGACTGACCATGTCCACACCGGCCCCCTTAGCTGGTGCCCCCCCGGCAGGTTCCCACAGCAGCTGCCTACATGCTAACATTGAGTGGTCTGTGGAGGACTGAGCATGTCCACACCGGCCCCCTGAGATGGTGCCCCCCCTGGCAGGTTCCCACAGCAGCTGCCTACATGCTAACATTGAGTGGTCTGTGGAGCACTGAGCATGTCCACACCGGGCCCCCTGAGATGGTGCCCCCTGGCAGGTTCCCACTGCAGCTGCCTACATGCTAACATTGTCTGTGGAGGACTGAGCATGTCCACACCGGCCCCTTGAGATGGTGCCCCCCTGGCAGGTTCCCACTGCAGCTGCCTACATGCTAACATTGTCTGTGGAGGACTGAGCATGTCCACACCGGCCCCCTGAGATGGTGCCCCCCCCCCGCAGGTTCCCAGAGCAGCTGCCTAAGTGCTAACAGCCCCTTGGCAGTACCCACAGAGGTCTGAACTCTTCTAATGAGTCTCGAAGTAATGGTAAAATGTGGAGTTGAGCGAGCCTTGCCCGTACGCTGGATGTCATCCGTCCTGGTCTCCTAAGCAGCACATTACCGTTCCATTGTGGTTATCCCTGAACATTATGGATAATGCCATAAAAACACACATGCTTAATTTACTCGGAAATTCACATTCCGCAACATGATTTGGGGAATTATAAAGACATTTCTAACAGGCAGTGTTTTTGCACAAGAGCTTCTTAAGTGCCGTACATGCATTACTGTTGTCTTAATTACCTTAAAGAGGAAGAAGCAGAAGAAAAACATGTCTTACAACTTCAGTTCTTAAGAATCTAGAAGAAAAGCAATGTGCATCGCAACCCAGGGCGACTCTAGAATCAGACCGGACACAGCTCTAATCTCCTCAGGTATTACAGTGTCCATATCTTTTTGACTGGAGGGGTCCGAGCTCAGGGACCCCGAACAATCCAGAGAGTGGAGGGGACACAGGGCTGATTTACAGCTTGTTTTTACTTAGAAAGCAGAAACCTGGAAAACAAGGAAAACTAAGAAGGAGGCGCAGTGGTAAATCAGCCCTTCAGGATGGTTGGTGGTCACAGCAGTCGGACCCCCACCATTCATAAAGGGATGGGGTGAGCTGCTTTAAAGGTAAATGCCAATTCAGTACACCACGTACACCCATTCCAAGGTTACAATATACATAACGGGGGAGCTTATCAATCTCCACGTGCCTGAAGAGTGACAATTTTAGGTGGCAAAATTTTTGCAACACAAAATTTTACATAATTTATTATGTCAAATTTATTCCAATTTATTATTATTTTATAAGGCAAATCTACACCATCTTTTAGGCAACAGAGGGACAACCCAACGAGAATTCAATGAGAATGGCGTAATGCCTCATTTCTCCTGTGGTGGCGCTGCAGTGAAAATGAACATTTGCTGCCATATTTCCCCCAGACTAAGGAGAATTGAGGAGGAATGGGTACTATTAGCAGGATAGTCTGTGGTCACTTTATTATCAGAGGATCCTTCTAAATAAAAGGCGAGCGAATTTCTTTAAAGGGAGTCTGTCAGCAGTTTTTGACCATGCTAAACTGCTGACCACACGAGGCAGGGGCTCGGAAGAGCGGGAAAAAACAGTCTTTTGTAGGGCTTTTTATTATCAGGAGTAGTGTGAATAATACTCCACAAAAGGTATGCTTGCAGTTGTCGTGCTCCTGCCAGCCCCTACCTAGCTCTGCCAGCAGTTTAGCATGGTCAGAACTGCTGATGGACTCCCTTTGAGGCACCTTACTGTCTGTGTACAGTAAATGGACTGTATACAGTTTCCAGCATGGAATTAACAGAATTTGGGCAGTCAGCACCCAGATGAGTAAGGTTAGTAGTGACGCAGAAGATCTGTGAAGATTCCCTTTAACTATCCTCCGGTGTTATATGGAAGGTTAATGTATAGCGGCACATCTGCTGCCGGGAGCCGAGGGACGCGCCGTCTCTTATAAACAGGGATCATCACATATAAAAATAGATTAATTATAACTATGTGCCTGACAATGATTAAACACTAGCTGCACCTTATTATTCACACACGCAACACTTCTCAACACCTACAGTTTCCAGCTTCTCCAAAACCACATTTTTGGATCATTTTTGCCCTGAAGAATGGAAATATTGCTTGTGAATTGCACAGTGCGCAACAGGGTTTGCACATCAGAAAGTTACAATGACTTGGAGCAGGGATTGGTTTTGTCCGAAACATGCGCCAAGAACTGTCAAAGACTGCCACAAAACAAGGTGCAAAGTAGGCGCCAGCAAAAAGCTGGCATAAGTGGCGTCTAAAAAACCTAGCGAGAAAGTCACCATTCCGTCTAGGCCGGTTTTTGGCGAATTTGGTGATTTAAAGAATAGGTTTTTTGATTTCTTCTTGATCATCTTTGTAAGTATAAGAGGTGGGATTTGCCACAGGTGTGTTCTCAGTTCACTAATCGCTTGCGACCGTGTTCACGTGCGATGACTGTCGGAATTTTGCTGCGGATTTGCAGTTTGCCAAGCCGCAGATCCGCGTGTGGACTAGCCTCATTCAATGAGCGTGGCAGCAGGCAATCCGTGCGGATCCCTCATCAAGGGCTGATCTTTTTCCTCTGCGACGCTGATCTCATAAGACGCAGAAAACAATGAGAAGAAGGACACGAGCAGATTTCAGCACAGGAAATGCGTCTGCACCCAAGCGATAGTTCTGCCGTGTATGTTTGCCCTAATTATATGGTTCCTGCTGACATCCCGCTCGTAACTCGGGGGCCGTGCTAAAGGTCCTTGCACAGCCGGTGGCCAGGAGCGCTGCTGCCGCCCAGTTGGTGCAGGTCTGAATCAGCACCGTGCCATCGTCATTCCAGAATCCTTGAGGGTCCCATATGTCAGACCCCATCGATCATAAAGTGACAATACGCCATCACTTGAGGCACCTGCATTACGTCAATCGACATAACGATAACCACCAGTGACTGTCATCTCCTGTCATATGAAATGTGCATCCTAAAAGCGAAGCATATGCAGAAAAGCAGTGTCTCTGCTGCCTGTAATGGGCAATACGCTAAAGGGCGGCCGCCATTCCCGCAGCAGGCGCCAGGACGGTTACATGCATGCGTCACAGCGGTGATAACAATATATAAACTTTAAATGGCTCCTTTAATTATCTCTCCAAATGTTTCAAACATTTGGTGCTCATTTCCCTAAACATTTCAGACGCGGCGTGCCACCACGTGTAATGGATGCGTGTGCACTGTGAGCATCCATCAGGAAAATAACGAAGGCGCCATGTAAACCAATTTCCACAAAACAGTGATATGTGCCCGATATCCGAGGCAGAAGCTTCACACACAAAGGGGGACATCTATCAAATCAGATACGACCGTTTTTTGGCTTAAAAATATTGCAAGTGATGCTGATTGTGGCGACTTTGGCTCCACTTTCAAAGAGCTGGACTATGTACATTTACTATGTGCAACTGCTGCAAAAGTCACAGAAAAGTCCCAACCTTTGCCGGGCAGCCGCCTGGTGTACTTTAACACATATAGGTGTCAACCACATTGCACTCACGCCAAATATATTATTAGGGTGCACCATTTCATAAAGACAGACTTACAACTGACACAAAAACAACTGCAAATGATAAATGTCCCCCAAAGTCTCTATATGGACTTGATTATACATTCTGCATGTGAATTCCCAGCAAAAACTGAAAATGCAGGGGATGGTCAGATCTGTGGAGCTTTACTGGGCCCCAATGGAGATCCTCTACTAGGATACTGCTGAGCTGCCAGGACAATGGGCAGATACTGAAGGCGCCTTGGCGCACTGCTGAACACCGCCTACCCGTCACTTTCTACCAGGCACAGCGCCATACATTTACTAGTGGCTGTGTCTTGTACTGCGCCTCAGCTCTATTTGCTTGCTTAATAAACAAGGAAGGGGACCCCCAAGAACAGCTGACTGAATGCAGGTGCTGCAGGATGAACATGTCCCAGTTTTAAGTTCTGCCGAGGAAGCTAACATCCTACATGACCAAGTGTAAGCTCTTCTGATGCCCCAGTGTAAGCCCTGGCGATGCCCCAGCGTAAGCCCTGGCGATGCCCCAGCGTAAGTCCTGGTGATGCCCCAGCGTAAGCCCTGCTGATGCCCCAGCGCAAGTCCTGCGATATCCCAGTGTAAGCCCTGCCAATGCCCCAGTGTAAGCCCTGCCAATGCCCCAGAGTAAACACTGCCGATGCCCCAGTATAAGCCCTGCCGATGCCCCAGTATAAGCCCTGCCGATGCCCCAGTAAAGGCCCTGCCAATGTCCCAGTGTAAATCCTGCCAATACCCCAGAGTAAACCCTGCCGATGCCCCAGTATAGGCCCTGCCGATGCCCCAGTATAAGCCCTGCCGATGCCCCAGTATAAGCCCTGCCGATGCCCTAGTATAAGCCCTGCCGATGCCCCAGTATAAGTCCTGCCGATGCCCCAGTATAAGTCCTGCCGATGCCCCAGTATAAGCCCTGCCGATGCCCCAGTATAAGCCCTGCCGATGCCCCAGTATAAGCTCTGCCGATGCCCCAGTATAAGCCCTGCCGATGCCCCAGTATAAGTCCTGCCGATGCCCCAGTATAAGCCCTGCCGATGCCCCAGTATAAGCCCTGCCGAGGCCCCAGTATAAGCTCTGCCGATGCCCCAGTATAGGCCCTGCCGAGGCCCCAGTATAAGCTCTGCCGATGCCCCAGTATAGGCCCTGCCGATGCCCCAGTATAAGCTCTGCCGATGCCCCAGTATAAGCTCTGCCGATGCCCCAGTATAGGCCCTGCCGAGGCCCCAGTATAAGCCCTGCCGAGGCCCCAGTATAAGCTCTGCCGATGCCCCAGTATAGGCCCTGCCGATGCCCCAGTATGAGCCCTGCCGATGCCCCAGTATGAGCCCTGCCGCTCATTCTGACCATTTGCTAATAACACACACTGTATAAGAGATAACAAGAGAACATCAACAATACGTGAATAACGAAGAAATCCCTTTTCTGCATTTATCCAGAGTGATTGAAGACAGAGTATTTTCTAGCGACATGCTACCTGACAACTGCTTTGAAAAGACTGTGATTGCTTCATAGTATCCTTGGCAGCCGGATTGTCAGAGGAGGGGAGGACCAGCCTGGCAGCAGTCGCTCCAGGAACATCTCAATGTGCATTATTAATCAGATTTTTGTAAAGCTCAATGTTATTGTCTCCTTAGTGTCCCGCTGGTAGTTTCCATACGTTTTGCTGTATTTTATCAGCCTCTCTGGTATCATTGGCATCTAAAGCTGTAAACTCAACCCTATCATGCTGGGGATCAACTTCAAAAGTTTTTTTTTTTAAAGGAGAGCCTCTGAAAGTAGAAAAACAACATATCTTCTTACTGGCCGATTACAGTCAATGGCCGGCTCTGATTCAGCGTGAGGCCTGGCGGTACCATCCTGAGCCGAGCACCAACTACATGAATTTAAGTGCAATCACCAGTTATCATTGTAGAGTCAGTTTCTAAAAAAAAATTGAAATGTATTTGGCAGCTGCCTTCATCCACTGGACCTGAGCCCCCAGAATCAGCCGGCCTGACCTGGTGATGTAATGTTATTCTGTGCAGGTGGGACTGGTGCAAACGGTGAAGGACGAGATCACACTTTGCAGTTCATGTGCAACGAGAGCTATGGAAAATGTCTTTTTATTTTTATCCATACTCTGTTTGCAAAAATGGTATCACAATGTAACAAGGATACAATCCCTCAACAGGTGGAAGGAAGAGAAAGAGAAAGAGAAAGAGAAAAAAAGAGAGAAAAAAAGAACGAGAGCGAGAAAAAAAAACAGAGAAAGAAAGAAATCAAAAGATAGACAATATATACCACCGATGGCATGCTGGTTTTGAGATATATAACTATGAAATACAGGTCAGCTGTGTGTTAACTAGCTAGACTTAATCATTTTAACCCTTCACTAGCACTAAGCCCTTTATTATTATTTTATAGCTACTCACAGATCAATGTTTTGAGGATGTGTCCTTTTTAGATATTGTTGTTCAAAATTGGTCCCTTTAGTATTTATAGACAATCATGTATTTATTTTTCACTTTTTGGAATTTTAGATTGTGAAATAATCATGTGACCAATTGTTTTGATGTACCATGTGCTCAATTATCCACTTATGTATCATGTGACCAATTTTGGGTATATATACTCATGTGTGACACTATTGCTTTGCTTGACAAAGGCCTCATTGAGTGGGCTGAAACGTTGCCTGGGAATAAATTGGGTCATCACCTTTCGCCCCGATTCGGAGTGCTGCCTTATTTTTTTGGAAATAATACAATATATAGATTAGAGATTAACTAATTGATAGTACATTAATCCGTTTTGTTACAAATTTCACAAAAAAATTATCTGCCAAACGAATCCAAAGATTTAAAATTATTTTGGACAAATAACGTAAAAACTGCACCATTTTACAGTAGAAATTGGCGGGGGGGAAAAAACAAGGAAGGAAGAAGCATGGTCACATGACACTTGGAGGAAGTGGGAGAGAGAGCTTGCCCTGACTGACTCAGAGGTTGACAGACAGCCTGATCAGCCAATCAGGGGACAGTATGCAAAAGGAAGAAACCCCATTCTGCTCCCAGATAGGCTTATTGAACATTATTACTGGAAGATAACAGTTACAGCAAAAGCAGTACTGCAATAATGCAATTATTAAACCCGTGTTATTCAACGTGTTGTATATTACTGCAAGATAACAGGTAGTTAAAGCAAAAGGTAATAAGCCCTAGTGGCTAATTGTTTGGTGTATGTTACTACATGATACTATTCAGTTACAGAAAATGTATTTCAATCCAAAAACTATATTTTTACCATTGCAAATTGTCAATATCAGTGTGTGGTGTGTTTTTAGAAGGATAGGGACATTTAATTGCAGCTCTGTCTTTCATTCACAGAAAAAAACACTTGGAAATTTGTCAGTACTATTTAGTCATTTGTGTACGAAACCCATGACTTATCATTTACAGGCCTTATAACAAAATATCTGGTAAATAGAAGAGTGGCAAAGGAAAGACACATTCCTCATCATCAAAGTCAGAACGTGGGCTGTATTTCACACAGCAGGAGCAACACCAGCGTTCTGGCCAGTGGTAGTAGCAGTAGTACCACATTATTATTGAGGACAAAGAGGATTATATTGTGGATTGGATGACCCACTACTGGGAAAATAATTAAACCGTTTTTTCAAGTGCCAGAGCAGGCTGAGGCAAACCAGGAAATGGAGACATACCACCTCAAAACCCAGGTCCAGTTTGCACTCTCTGTACTGTCTTGTCCAGCCTCCAATGACATCTAGAGAGGGTTTTCAGCGTGGCAGATAGTGTCATCACAAAGTTGTCCTCCACAAGTTTAGAAAATATCACTATTGTCATAATGAACCAGGCATGAATCAGTGGGGATTGTCACACACCTCCAGCTTAGGGTGATGTATAGAAGTACCCTTGCTGGTGGTGTCCATTGATCGCCGGTCACATCACGCCACTGTCTGCCAGTCTACCATCATGTTCTGTGTGGATCCTACACTGCCAGCACTACTACTACTACCCCAACACAGCTGCACATACA
Source organism: Bufo bufo (assembly GCF_905171765.1). NCBI lineage: Eukaryota > Metazoa > Chordata > Amphibia > Anura > Bufonidae > Bufo > Bufo bufo. The sequence goes on from NC_053391.1 coordinate 9,593,361, forward strand.
TCTACTGTCTTGTCTGTTGCATGCTGTTTATATTGCTATTATTACCTACACACTTTACCCTTTCCATGTGCATAGTGTACTGTTGCTGCTCACAAATAAAAGTGAGCATTTTTGCAGGCTTGTCCAGTACAAGCCATTCTTTCTTCTGTCAATTATCACTTCTGCGTATATAAATCCAGGCAGCCAATCTGCCTCTGTTAAGGCATAATTTTTGGATGCTTGTGCAGAATGAGCCACTCTATCTTCTGACATTAACATTAGCATGTGTATAAATTGGGGAAGGGATCTTCCCCCATTGAGGCATAATTTTTGGACGCTTGGTTCCAACAAGCCGCTGTTTTTCCCCATAACACCTTGTGTGTTTAAACAGTATATGCCCTCAATAAGGGACAATTTTTGGAAGCTTTGTGATATGAAAAATCAAAACACATGCGACAGCGCAGTGTTTTTAAACATGCTGTTTGTGGCCACCGTCAACCATGTATTTACCCATAGCTATGTATGTCAGTGTTACTGTGACATTATTTGCTATTGCTGTTATTGCATTAAAGAGCTTTAAAAAAAATAACAAAATGAAAAAAAAAAATCTGTGTCCTAGGAGATTTGAGAGTGTCATATAGCAGTTTTTAGTTAAACCTGAGCATGGGTGGAATAGATTTGGACATGCACTGAAATTTAAAAAAATAAAAAAAATAAAAATTGACAAACTGAACACAGTGATTTTCAAAAAGTTCACTCATCTCTAATACAGATAAGCTAGACAGCCAGACAGTCAGTTAGAGTAGAAAGATGGAGAGATTTGATAAAGATGGAGATTTGAGATAGATAGATAGATAGATAGATAGATAGATAGATAGATAGATAGATAGATAGAGTAGAAAGATGGAGAGATAGATATGATATACAGTAAATAGACAGCCGATAGATAAGAAACAATAGTTATCAGATAAATAATTATAAGATAAATAGATTGATGATAGGTAGATGATAAAATAGATATGATATAGATGAGAGATAGGTACATAAAAACACAAAACATAATAGATAGATATGAGATAGATTGAAATGAGATAGATAATAGATTGATACGAGATAGATAGGATAAAGTACAATAAACCATGCATAAATATATAGATATTAGATACAGATAGACAGAGAGATACATTTGAGACTTAGGCTAGGTCTACACGACGACATTTGTCGCGCGACAATAAGTTGCGCGACAGATTGGGCACAACTACACTGCAACATTTGTTGCGCAACATTTTGTTGCACTAATGTCGCGCGACAATTTTTATAATGGCAGTCTATGGTGTCGCACTGCAACATGCGACATGCTGCGACTGCGACGCAACAGTCGCAGAAAAATCCATCTCGAATGGATTTTCTGCGACTGTCGCGTCGCAGTCGCAGCATGTCGCATGTTGCAGTGCGACACCATAGACTGCCATTATAAAAATTGTCGCGCGACATTGGTGCAACAAAATGTCGCGCGACGAATGTCGTCGTGTAGACCTAGCCTAACAGAGAGAAAGAAGACAAAACAGATATGATAAAGATGATAGACTGACAGGTAGGTAGATAATAGTATTGATCAAGCACCAAAGTGCTCGGGTGTTCAGATGCTCGGGTCGAACACCTCGGGATGCTCGGGTGCTCTACCGAGCATTAAACCAGGCACCCCCTGCTCTGAAGAGGGGAGGGTGCCTGGTTCATAGGAAAAGGTCAGAAATTGATGGAAACACCACTGAAATGGTTCGGGAACAGCATGATGGGGAGGATGTCTGGATGCATCTTGGACTCCCAGGTCGCTGCTGGGAACGATGTTGTCCGAGTAGTACGCCACTTTTACATACTGACAATAATAGGCACAAAACCGAAGGTAAAATCGATTTTAGAGAAAAAATTGTTAGGAAACATTCTTTCCTGTATATTTACTTGTATATAAAGTGCAAGTGCTGCCAAAAATTACAAGGAAGAGGCGCTCCGATACAACCTGTATATCACATGAAGGAGGGCCTCATTCACATCGTGGTACAATTGTTCAGGTAGTGGGACTCCTAGACTCATAAAGCCTATGCACTAAGTCAGTGTTTCCCAACTAGTGTGCCTCCAGCTGTTGCAAAACTACAACTCCCAGCATGCCCGCACAGCCAAAGGCTGTCCGGGCATGCTGGGAGTTGTAGTTTTGCAACAGCTGGAGGCACACTGGTTGGGAAACACTGCACTAAGTGGAAGGGCTGCCAAAAATTACAAGGAACCGTCACTCCAATACACCCTTTATTACACATAAAGGAGGGCATCATACACACCCTTGAAAAATTATGATTGATGGCCTGCTGGTGACCCTCAGAAACATTAGGGGCGAGGGCCTGCTGATCTGACCATCTAAAACATTATGGGTGAGGGTCCTATGCTCAGCTCTCCCTGACTACGAATGAGCCGAACAGGTGTCTTCGGGTGCTATATAGCACCCGATCACGCGTTCCGGCCAGCCAATCACTGTAATGCAAATAACCAACATGGCTACTGGCATAACAGTGAGGGCAGTACTTACCTGCACGTTTATTGGCACGAGTACCACCATGTGCCGAGCAGGTGTTCGGCCAAGCATGCTCGATCAACACTAGTAGATAAATATATCATTTTCTGTTCTGGAGCGATACTTCTGTACCAGATCTGGATGAGTTTTAATCCCCTGGATGTTAACAGGAATGTTCCCATTCGCAGACAGGAAGCAGAGATCTTAAAACTTGTGAGAAAGTAAAACATGAAGAAAGTTGCAGGAATTAAGCTCCATTCACAGGGCCCTGCTGACCACCTATGAAAGGAAGTAACACACAGCATAATGGAAGCTGCAGGCGGGGTAGACGTGATGTATGTAGAGCACCGAACACAGGCCAGAAGTGAATCCACAGAGCAGAAACTGAGCGCTTCTGCATATGTACAGAGACGTCATTACAATGTAGGAGAAGTGTATATGGAGGAGCCTGCAGTACAGAATGTTCTTCTCTACCACGGCTGATAGGAAGAGCCAAAATATGGAAAACATTTGCTACCAATTTACTGCAGTCACCCATAAACTATTAAAAGAACATGATGTATTAGGGTTCCAGCCAGATTGCTATTAAAGGCGCTCCCCTGGTGTCCGCGCCTCATACTGTAATGCAGTGAAAGCATCAGGCCGTCCTGGGGGAGCAGTGACAATCTACAGTAGGGGAGCCTCGTAAACCTGCCTTCACCACGACCTCCAGAGTGCAGCACTGGCCCCAACATCAAAGAGCGAGGAAAACAAAAAAGACAGCGGAGGCGGAAATCTCACTGCGTTATCAGAAAGCATTCAAAAAGTTACACATCCAGGATTTTTCTCACAAATTTTATAAAAAAAATCTCTGCTTTTCGCTGCACAGTGAACAGCTGGCTAAGGCTACTTTCACACTCGCGGCAGAGAATTCCTGCAATCCGGACGCGGATCCGTCTGACAAATGCATTGCAATACCGGATCCGTCTTTCCGGTTGTCACACAGAAAAACGTATCCGGTATTTATCTTTTTCACATTCTTAAAGGTCTGCGCATGCACAGACCACAAAACCGGATCAGTTTTTCCGTAACACGGCATTAATGCATTTCAATGGAAAATAATGCCGGGTAAGTGTTCAGGATTTTTGGCCGGAGAAAAAACTGCAGCAATGCTGTGGTATTTTTTACGGCCAAAAAACGTAAGAGGGACTGAACTGATGCGTCCTGAGCGGAATACTCTCCATTCAGAATGCATTAGGATAAAACTGATCAGTTCATTTCCGGTATTGAGCCCCTAGGACGGAACTTTATGCCGGAAAAGGAAAACGCCAGTGTGAAAGTACCCCAAGTAATATTTAGAGCGACATGGCAAGTTCCCCGATCAAAATGACATGCAGGAAAGGAACAGAAAATATCCAGTAGTCAGGCGGGTTAATAGGGGGAGATTTTTCGTTAAAAAAAATAAAAAAAGATTTTTTTAAAACTTTGCTCCATCCTCTGATCGGGTTTCTGCATCGACAATGCCACGACAGAGAAATAATAAATACGCTGTAGTATCCATTAATACTTCATGGACACCTTTCAGGCAATTTTTTATGATTGCATTTGACTCCTTTTGGGCTAAAAAATTAATTTTCCAATTGATCTTCAGCCATTTCTGATACATAAGGGTTAAAAATCAGTCTGTTTGCAAGCAGTCACAGTCTGTTTTCTTTGAATCCTGTCATCGGACGGCTCATGTGTACCTCTCAACTCTGAGGCTGCTGCTGCAACCTGTTGTCTTATGGCCAGAAATTGGATTGCAAGGAGGGGGACACGGCTAAACTCCTGGACATACAGAGGAGAATTCATCATATGTTTAAAAAGGGATTGATTGGCTTGTTATTATTATTATTATTATTTTAATAAGCATCAAAGGGGCGCTCAGGAATCAGTGGTGGCGCAGGTTACCGCCGCACCCAGTGACTAGCGGAGTTCCTCTGTTGATAGGGACCAGGTAGCGGAGACTAGGACCTGGAAAGGACTGGAACGGGAGCAGTGGGATATCAGTAAGGTAGGACTTCTCTTTTTTTTTTTTTTTTTAAAGCCATTCTAATCTTTTTAAAAATCACTTTTACCAGCCGGACAAATAAGGCACAAAAAGGCGTAAATGAGATGAGGAGATTTATGGAGGACGTGCTGGGATATTATGCAGAGTAAAGTGGTCGTCGGGTCACGGCCTTCTTTCCAAGAATGTACCGCACTTGTCATCTGAAGTCTTCTCCTGCTCCTCACCACCAGACTTCACCATCTCCTGACGTGTTGACTAGGCCATAGTGACGTTTCTTACCCTGTGACAGCCACTGCTGATGTGATATCTCTGTCCGTTCAACGTCGCTTCAACCTTGTAAACACAGGGGAGCAACCATGGGGACTGGCAGAAAGCCATAGAAGGTTTTTAAAACTTTTTATGTTTTTTTCTGAAAAAACTGCCAATAGTGATGCAGGATAAAAAGTCACCACTACAGCAAAAAAAAAAAAAAAAACACAAAAAAAAAAGGTAGATTTATCTATGTGTACTCGGGGTACTGTTGTCTGGTGTGTGCGTCTCCTGTCCATTGCTGTCACACCGCACAGTCCCCCATCCCCCCCCCGGGCCCCAGTATAGGATTTATAGCAGTATAGTATATACAGGACATAAAGTAATGTACAAAAAAAAAGTAATTGTACTAGGACTAGATCAGGGCCTGAGCAGGAGGTGCGTGACTTTTTACTTTAACCCATTAATGACCAGCACTGCAAAAGTACTGTAAAGGAAGGAGTCAGCAGAGGACTAACCGCCACTTGCCACTTTGATCGTGTGGGCACTGTCACCATGTCCGCGCCATCAGGAGCATGGCTGCAATACATAACCATACATAACTCTGATCCCCGTCATTTAACCCATTAGATGTCGCAGGACCTCTTTCTGTCGCCGCATCAGCCACCCCCCCCCCCCCCATCTAATAGTGGCCCCAAGGTCGGCCATGAATATGCGACTGGGATGCCTGCCAACACCGATGTACACAGTGCACTGCAATACAGAAGTGTTGCAGCATATGACATGAATAATCAAGCTCGTGGAAGTTCAAGTCCCCAAGTGGGGACAAAATCAAAAGTGATAAAAATAAAAAAATAATAATTCAAATAGCGAAAAAAGAAAACATACAAAAAAAATGTATTATGTGAAAGAAATACACATAACTGGTATCAGTTAGTAATTGTCAGAACTATAAAATGATCACACATTATTAAACTCGCATGGAGAACGTAGTTTAAAAAAAAAAAAAACACAACACCAGCTGTTTTATTTTCTTCTAGCTTCTAAATGATTTTTTTTAAAGAATTAAAAAAGCAAAGAAAAATTTGTAAGTGATCCAAAATGATACCATGAAAACTGTCAACTCATACGCTCTAACGCAGATCTGTCGATAAAAAAAATATTTTAATTAAGAATTAAAAAATTTGTCTCACTGAACATAGAAATCCAAAAACATTTTTTGAGAAACAAATTCAATTATTGAGCAAAAATAGTAAAGAATAAAGATTTGGATCACACTGACCCGTAGAATAAAAGTAACATGACCACCACCAAAAGCTAAAACAGAAAAAAAGGAACGGTGGAATTGTTTGTATTTTTTTTCCACCCCCAGCGCCCCTCCTCTACCAGAAAGAGTTAAAGGGTCATTGACTTTTCAGGAAACGTTTGATATGTCATGGAGCATATCAAAATTCCTTATAAATCAGTAAGAAGAGCGCCCCCTTAGACAAGCGAGGGGAGTTCCTCCTGCATCGGGCAGGACCGGAGTCAGGACCAATCACAGCGCCGGATCCCTGCAGGAGCCGTAACAATGAGGTAAATTCCGAGGAACGCGCACATTGCTCCAAACAATTCTGACAAGATGCCATCTGGTCTCTGTGACAGCCCTGCGCTCCAGAAGTCGCAAAATAGGGATCTGCAACTTTTTGGGCAAATTTGTGGGGGGAAAAATTGTAACATTTTGCACTTTAACACCACACGCTCCAACTTTTGACAAGTGGGTGGGGAAATGGGCGTGGCTAGCCTGGCGACCTAACGGATTTATCAAGTGCCACATTAAAAAAAAATTGCAACCTTCCTGGCGGATTAGGATGTGGAGAGACGTCTCAAGACAGAAAAGTTACATTTACAGATGCACCAAATGTATCCAACATCGAGTCACGTCTGATACATTTGGTGCAAATTATGGCAAAGAAGACTCCTTAAGGGCTACTTTCACACTAGTGCTTTTACTGGATCCGGCAGGGTTCAGCAAAAACGCTTCTGTTACTGATGATACAACCATCTGCGTCCGTTATGAACGGATCCGGTTGTATTATCTTTAACATAGCCAAGACGGATCCGTCATGAACTCCATTGAAAGTCAATGGGGGTCGGTAACCGATCGGAGCCCCAAGATTACACTACTGGGGCTCCGATCAGAAGCTGCCACCGCCAAAATTAACCCCTCAGGACCTGAGGGGTTAATTGCAGCGGATCACGGCGCACAGTAATAGAGGCCAGGTATGGAATACGGCCGGCACATGCAGGCTACGTTTGTATTCAGGCATATTAACTACAGTATATTCATTGGTGGCGCAGTGGCCACAGTCCCTCCCCCTCCTCCTCTCTGTTCTCATTGGTGGCGCAGTGGCCACAGTCCCTCCTCCTCCTACTCTGTTCTCATTGGTGGCAGAGTGGCCACAGTCCCTCCCCTCCTCCTCCTAGTCTCTTCTCATTGGTGGTTAATGGCAGCCGCACACAGTGGGAAGGGAGGGACTCCCTCCTTCTCCACTGTGCCGGCTCAGGATCACATGGTGCGCGCCAAGAGCGGCGCATGCCATGTTCTACTGCGATATGGCGATATAAACGAAATCTCTATCGTTGGCCAAATTTAAATCGTTTATATTGCATATCGTCTATATCACCCACCCCTAACTGTAATACAGAACATGATTAAAGTCTCAAATGTCATACTTGTTAGACCACGATGGTGTACCAAAAGGGATGAAACATCAAGCCTCTCCTAATGAGTCCTATAGTACAAACCCATGGGCAGATTTATGTACGTCGTTATTTTGGAACCATGCAGTATGTTCAGTGTCCTCCAGTGGCATCAACTTTAGTTTGAATTCCCAAAGTTTACGATGTGGACATATAGCAGCACTCCCTCAGTGCTGGAGGTTACGGCGTACGGGATAACTCTATAAGAGGTAGACATCACCAAAATAGAGGGATCAAATGTAGTAGCCATACATCAGCTACTCATTTAGACCCTCGCGGTAGAATGTTTTTAATAAAAAAATCCACTACGTCTCCCGTTGTAACACCTTATTGTTGCAGTCGCCCCTTCTCAAAGAAGTGGGGACCATTCGATCCATCTGAATTTCATCGAGGACACGACCCCACTCCACCCCCCCCAATGTTTCAGTTCCTTGTGAGTTGCCAATAGGGTTTTATTTTTGTGCGTATATCTCCCAGATGTTCACCAATACGTCTGTGGAGTTCTCTGGTGGTCTTCCCCACACTCCCCAGTCTGCACACACATGTCGCCTTATATATAACACCTTTTGATCGACAGTTGAACCCCTTGATTGTATATGTCTTCTTTCTGACATTACTTGTGCAGCCTTGGACAATACAGGTGAAACTGGATGTGACTGAAAGAATTTGTGAGACACATCCGGATGCGGATCCGTCTCACAAATGCATTGGGAGAACGGATCCGTCTCTCCGCTTGTCATGCGGACAGACGGATCCGTCTTGCATCTTTTTTCACATGCGCAGACCGGAAGGACGGATCCGGCACTAATACATTCCTATGGGGAAAAATGACGGATCTGGCATTCAGGCAAGTCTTCAGTTTTTTTGCCAGAGATAAAACCGTAGCATGCTTGGTTTTCTCTTTTGCCTGATCAGTCAAAATGACTGAACTGAAGACATCCTGATCGGATTGCTCTCCATTCAGAATACATGGGGATATGCCTGATCAGTTCTTTTCCGGTATTGAGCCGCTGTGACGGAACTCTATGCCGGAAAAGAAAAACGCTAGTGTGGAAGTAGCCTAAGTTGCATTACTGAAATAAATGAACTTTTCACGTTATTCGAATTCTCGAGTTTCACCTGTATGTGCACATGTTACACAGCCACGTCATCGGTAGCAGCCCTGTATCTGTTGAGGCCACCAACCAGGTGTTTTAGGTGCCTCGCTGTAGTGGCTGTGCACCAAGCAATCCCGCAGGCTTCGCCCCCTACAATAAGTGATTTGTGGGATATTGGAGCTGTCATCCCTAATATCTGGGTCTAGCTGTAATATGCCCCAGTGCTTCAAAATCACCTTCCTCACCTCCTGAGCCGCCTCATCAAACGTATGTTCTTTTCTGTAGATTGTTGTTTCTTGGGATGCAGGAGCTGAGTACGATTACTTGTTCTTGCCCTTTGGTAGGACATCTTGAGAAACGCGTCGGGGCAGTTTTCTTTTGGTTACTAGGACTTCCCTGCAATTTACCCTGACGAAGCTGGGCAGTCACAAGCTCAGTAGGGACAAGCAGGAACTCCTCGATAGATGTGAGGGATGGCTCAGTGGGGTCGCGCTTATCGGGGTGAGCACCTTGCTCCCTGAGCATATAGACTAGCTTAGCACCCTTAGGCCCCTTTCACACGGGCGAGTATTCCGCGCGGATGCGATGCGTGAGGTGCAACGCATTGCACCCGCACTGAATACCGACCCATTCATTTCTATGGGGCTGTTCAGATGAGCGGTGATTTTCATGCATCACTTATGCGTTGCGTGAAAATCGCAGCATGCTCTATATTGTGCGTTTTTCACGTAACGCAGGCCCTATAGAAGTGAATGGGGCTGCGTGAAAATCGCAAGCATCCGCAAGCAAGTGCGGATGCGGTGCGATTTTCACGCACGGTTGCTAGGAGACGATAGGGATGGAGACCCGATCATTATTATTTTCCCTTATAACATGGTTATAAGGGAAAATAATAGCATTCTGAATACAGAATGCATAGTACAATAGGGCTGGAGGGGTTAAAAAAAAATAAAAAATAATTTAACTCACCTTAGTCCACTTGATCGCGTAGCCGGCATCTCCTTCTGTCTCCTTTGCTGAACAGGACCTGTGGTGAGCGTTCATTACAGGTAAAGGACCTTTGGTGACGTCACTCCGGTCATCACATGATCTTTTACCATGGTGATGGATCATGTGATGACCGGAGTGACGTCACCAAAGGTCCTTTACCTGTAATGAATGCTTACCACAGGTCCTGTTCAGCAAAGGAGACAGAAGGAGATGCCGGGCTACGCGATCAAGTGGACTAAGGTGAGTTAAATTATTTTTTATTTATTTTTAACCGCTCCAGCGCTAGTTTACTATGCATTCAGTATTCAGAATGCTATTATTTTCCCTTATAACCATGCTATAAGGGGAAATAATACAATCTACAGAACACCGATCCCAAGCCCGAACTTCTGTGAAGAAGTTCGGGTACCAAACATGCGCGATTTTTCTCACGCGAGTGCAAAACGCATTACAATGTTTTGCACTCGTGCGGAAAAATTGCGGGTGTTCCCGCAACGCACCCGCACATTTTCCCGCAACGCCCATGTGAACCCAGCCTTAGACTAGGGACCACGATTCCACAAAGTGGTAAGAATGTTCCCTTTCATTATCTGCACAGTTAATTGTTGCACAAGTGTGCGCCACTTATTATTTTTTAATGGGCTAATATTTTATGTGATACTATTAAAAGTTATGTATTAAATTGAGGAAGAAGACTCCTGCAAAACTTACCTTAAAAATTCCCCTCATCGTTCACGTCTGGGTACACAGGAGCGGTTCACATCTTTCCGAAACGTGTTGTAAAAGCAGGAGTCTCAGAGATGTACCCCCTCATAAAAAAACTATATTTTTTAGAACTTTACTTTGTGATGTCCCTCTGTTATTCCTCCTAGAAATGTATGACTAAATTGACAAGTGGGCGTTACCAGTTGGGGTGTGTCCCTACACAGTCTGACACCATCCAATCAGTGCTGACAATATCCGTGTAAGACCATAAGGGGCAACCGTGCAGAGGATGGGATGCGGCCACTTGCAGAGAATACCGCCTGGGTGAACGAGCCGCGGCTGCATCCTGTTATTTGATTGCACCCGCACTGGTCGTCACTGGCGATTGACGAAACAATGCGGTTGTAATTAGTCAGACGCAGCTGTGGCTCAGAGGGCCACACAGTACTCAGCCACAGGCAGTGGATACATCCCAAGTACAGCACCGTGTGAATGTTAAAGGGGTGCTTCCCTACAGAGTCTAACACCCAGTTGTCAATTAATTCTAATATTTCTCAGAGGAATAACAGAGGAAAGACACAACGCGGAGTTAAAAAAAAAAAACATCTAGGATTGGCATTTAAAGGGAAACAAAGATTTAGAAAGTCGCCGGGAATTTGTCACCAGGTTTATGCCATTACAGAATTACAATGCAGATGCGGGTCCTGGGACATCGCCAAGACAACCAGAATGGAAGCCCCCATTCTTTACCCTGCCAGCTGCATTCACAGAACTGGAAAATGGAAATAAGGTTTCTAGTACAATGTGACTTCTTTGGGTATTTAAAGATTAAACTTTTCATTTACTAAAAGTTTTGGAGTCCATTTATTACCCGCCCCGCAGGCAGAGGACAGAGTTGAGGTAATACAGTATGCCTTCTGACTCAAATCCATATAGTCCGCATAGTCTCAGGAAAAGGATAACATTCTGTCCACCTGCGGTCTCCACTAGGGGGAGCTTATCAGCTCTTTGCATACTATTTGTATGCAGGAAGCACCAAGGCTCCCTCTAGTGGCAGCTGCAGGCAATCAGACAGTATTACATACATAATATAAGGCATTTGCTGCCCCAACCACTATAAACGTATATACTGTATATATAAAAAAAAAAAAAAAAAGAGCTCTAAAAATGAAATGGTGCTAAAAGGTGGAAATTCATACACGCCCTTGTAATTTCCAGCCCCAGCACCCAGTAAGAGGAAAACTGTGGCCGGGGGAGCAAATTTGGGAAGGTGGGTGTACTTTGCACTCCACTGGGAGGCCATGATTTGCGGCACTATTTAAAAACACAAGGATAAGGTAACAGAGAGACATGCCCGCTCCCTGCAATCGTGGCGGTAATATGTGCGGTGTTTCGCGGGCGTAAGCAGGTTGTTATGTGACACTACAGTCTGCTCCATCCCACTTCACATAAACAGCCGTATTTACCACGCATCGGAAATCTACTCGTATTTAATGGTGTGAAATTGGTGTGAGACCACACGTGAAAGAGGAAACAATATACTACAGCTGCGCCGCCAGCAGTTCACGCGCATCAACTTAATTCTCTCACTTCACTGGAAAAAAATTTACATAAATATGAGGTTCCAGATTTCTGAAGATTTTGGGAGTTAACCCTTGAGGTGCACAGTGTGCTGCTGAGGTCGGAGTATTGATGTACTGCATTCAGTATCAAACGGACTCTCTGTGATCGGGAAACCCTGATCGCCGGGCAGGGTGCACAAATTTAAAAACAAAAGCATCTCCGGGTCCGGTGCCAAGCTCCATCCTGCTCCGCTTCTGCCGCCTACATGCACCTCACCTCTGTCGGCCACTCGGCGGCCTCAGCAGTGGCAGTGCTCGCGGTCACATGTCATACATGAACACGTCACCGCTGAGGCCACTGACGAGCATGTAGGCGGTACGTCACATTACTGGTACAGGAGTAGAGGAGAATGAAGGTCGGTGCTGTACCCAAAGTTCCTGTGAAAGGAGACACTATTTTTCCAAATTTTTTAAACCTGCCCGTCCATCTCAACAAAGGTTCCCGGCCTCGGAGAACCCCTATAAATCGGTTGTCTCAAGATACATATAGGTGGCACCTTGGTGGGACCTCCAGCCTGTAAGAACAGTTCAATGCACCACCAAGAAGCCAAAACAATTTTGGCACACAGGCCTTTCTCAAAGATGGGTGGGTTTAGATAGAACCCAAGATGGTGCACCACAAATGAACCTGGAACTTATTTGGATATGCTATCCTTCTGGAATATGCCACCAAGGTGAACCTGCCAATCAGACACTGTAGGCAAATTCTTGCAAGATGCCACCAATGTCTATTCAGAGACACCGTTGCGATGGCTAGACATCCACTGATTTCTATGGGTTCCATGCAACGCTACACTTTTGGCAGTAGCGTGGCTCGGTGATTAGCACTGGGGTCTTGCTGGGGAACTGGGTTTCAAATCTGGCTAAAGGTAACATCTGCATGGAGTTTCGATGGGTTTCCTCCGGGAGCTCCAATTTTTTCCCACACTTCGAAAAACATATTGATAGGCTCATTTCTAACCAATCAGTTCCCAATAAAGAGACCCCTCGCTATCAGCTAGTGAAGACGGAATGTCCAAAATCCAAATACCTCAACCTACAGGGGAGTCGGCACAAGGTTCTGCTCACTTGGAAGGGATCACCATCAAGGTTGACCAATGTGGTTTCTTACAATCTTGGGAGGTGATTATAATGTACACGGCTGCATCTGAAGGAACGTGAAGACTCTTCGAGAACATTGTGAAGATAGGAAGGGTATAAGTGATGTTCCTGTGATGATAATGACTTCTAGAACCTCAACAATGTCCACATCAACACGAGTCTGATCAGATTTCAGGGAACACGGAGACTTTTTAAAGTGTGAGAACTAATTAAGCAATAACCAGAGAGGCTGAGGACATTTCCGAGGGATTACTGTCCTGCCGGGAAGGTTCACCTACGGCCACCAGCCTGATCTCCGCATCAATCTATCATTGTTTCTACCGCCTCTAGGTTTTATGGGATTTATCCGGATAGGAAAACGACATTGAAAACTACAGGATGGAATTAAAGGCAAAAAACACTTCCGCATGGACTCGCCATGTAGTTTACTGGTCGCTATAGGTTACAGCCCTCTTCTCATTCATTGTCAACTGGCCTAAAGAAACGTGTGCGGGAAAGTCACTTCTTACAGAGAAGAAAACTGTGTCACGGAGGAAACCGAAGAAGAAGCTCAGGAGCAGATCTGTCTCCAGCAACATAGATGGATCTATCGGACTAAGGGGGCAGCAACATAGGGGCCCGAGCTCAGCGTGTATTATAAGGTGTACTCCAGGTAAAACAGACCCAGAGGCATTATCCTGTACCCCAAGTGTCAGTGTGTCATTATACTGTACCCCAAGTGTCAGTGTCATTATCCTGTACCCCAAGTGTCGGTGTCATTATCCTGTACCCCAAGTGTCAGTGTGTCATTATACTGTACCCCAAGTGTCAGTGTCATTATCCTGTACCCCAAGTGTCAGTGTGTCATTATCCTGTACCCCGAGTGTCAGTGTTATTATCCTGTACCCCAAGTGTCAGTGTCATTATCCTGTATCCCAAGTGTCAGTGTCATTCTCTTGTACCCCAAGTGTCAGTGTCATTATCCTGTACCCCAAGTGTCAGTGTCATTATCCTGTACCCCAAGTGTCATTCTCCTGTACCCCAAGTGTCAGCGTCATTATCCTGTACCCCGAGTGTCAGCGTCATTATCCTGTACCCCAAGTGTCAGTGTCATTCTCTTGTACCCCAAGTGTCAGTGTCATTATCCTGTACCCCAAGTGTCAGTGTCATTCTCCTGTACCCCAAATGTCAGTGTCATTCTCCTGTACCCCAAGTGTCAGTGTCATTCTCCTGTACCCCAGTGTCATTATCCTGTACCCCAAGTGTCAGCGTCATTATCCTGTACCCCGAGTGTCAGCGTCATTATCCTGTACCCCAAGTGTCAGTGTCATTATCCTGTACCCCAAATGTCAGTGTCATTCTCCTGTACCCCAAGTGTCAGTGTAATTATCCTGTACCCCAAGTGTCAGTGTCATTATCCTGTACCCCAAGTGTCAGTGTCATTCTCCTGTACCCCAGTGTCATTATCCTGTACCCCAGTGTCAGTGTCATTATCCTGTACCCCAGTGTCAGTGTCATTATCCTGTACCCCAAGTGTCAGTGTCATTCTCCTGTACCCCAGTGTCAGTGTCATTCTCCTGTACCCCAGTGTCAGTGTCATTCTCCTGTACCCCAGTGTCATTCTCCTGTACCCCAGTGTCAGTGTCATTATCCTGTTCCCCAGTGTCAGTGTCATCATCCTGTACCCCAGTGTCAGTGTCATTCTCCTGTACCCCAGTGTCAGTGTAATTATCCTGTACCCCAGTGTCATTATCCTGTACCCCAAGTGTCAGTGTCATTCTCCTGTACCCCAGTGTCAGTGTCATTCTCCTGTACCCCAGTGTCAGTGTCATTCTCCTGTACCCCAGTGTCAGTGTCATTCTCCTGTACCCCAGTGTCATTCTCCTGTACCCCAGTGTCAGTGTCATTATCCTGTACCCCAAGTGTCAGTGTCATTCTCCTGTACCCCAGTGTCAGTGTCATTCTCCTGTACCCCAGTGTCAGTGTCATTCTCCTGTACCCCAGTGTCATTCTCCTGTACCCCAGTGTCAGTGTCATTATCCTGTTCCCCAGTGTCAGTGTCATCATCCTGTACCCCAGTGTCAGTGTCATTCTCCTGTACCCCAGTGTCAGTGTAATTATCCTGTACCCCAGTGTCATTATCCTGTACCCCAAGTGTCAGTGTCATTCTCCTGTACCCCAGTGTCAGTGTCATTATCCTGTACCCCAAGTGTAAGTATCATTATCCTGTACCCCAAGTGTCAGTGTCATTCTCCTGTACCCCAGTGTCAGTGTCATTATCCTGTACCCCAAGTGTCAGTGTCATTCTCCTGTACCCCAGTGTCATCATCCTGTACCCCAGTGTCATTCTCCTGTACCCCAGTGTCAGTGTCATTCTCCTGTACCCCAGTGTCAGTGTCATTATCCTGTACCCCAGTGTCAGTGTCATTCTCCTGTACCCCAGTGTCATTCTCCTGTACCCCAGTGTCATTCTCCTGTACCCCAGTGTCATTCTCCTGTACCCCAGTGTCATTCTCCTGTACCCCAGTGTCATTCTCCTGTACCCCAGTGTCAGTGTCATTCTCCTGTACCCCAGTGTCAGTGTCATTCTCCTGTACCCCAGTGTCAGTGTGCTTTTGTTCTGAGGCCCCTAGAGTCCATGTAGACCGGCTCTGTACCCCGTGCTGTAGCATCACGAAGTGTACAGAGAATCCTATCATATAATATGTAATTATTAATGCCATATATACAGTGCTGTGCAATCTTTAAATAATAAACAGCTATACAAATAATCTTAAAATTTGCAGAGGCGTCTGTAGCGCCCCCTCAGCAGCAGTGTCTGATTTGCGGTCTGACGTCAGCACGGTTCACATTCTTCATATTCATAAACGATATCTGTTAAATCTGGTGTAAACTGAGGAGAAACCTCGATCCAATGACTTAAGATCTCTGAACCAGGTACTGGTACGGAGGAACAATAGAAAGAACACAGCTCCCCACATACTTCGAGGGATTATTCCATTATGTTTCACAGTAAGGGGGTGTGACGGAGCGTGGGCACGGTCGCCGATCACATGCAGTCTTCTCCCATTTTAGATCACACTTCCTATCGGCGGCAGAAAACTTCATGTATGGGACAGAGTGTGGTGACAGATTTCGAGAACGCATCAGTGCAGGATCACCGCCACACATACATGGAGGTGTATTTGGAGGGTCCAGACCCCTGAACCCTCGGGCGAGGAAAAGCCAGACTCTTTCCGAAGCACCTTTCCGGAGATAAGGTTCCGCGTGAACCTTGACCGCTCCGCTATTTCAGACCTTCTCAAGAATAACAAAACAACTGTAACTTTATAGAACGTTAACTCCGACGCCAAAATACATAAAAAATAAAAAAAAACTGAACGCCAACGGTCAGATTACAAGGAACAGAAGGTTCTCAAACGTGTTCCTTTGAATCTTCAAAAAATCCTGGAATCCAACTCAAATCATAAATTCTAATGTCAACATGTTTCGTTCAGCTGCCAATTTCTGCACAGAAAGGACTATATATGTCGAAGCAACAACAGCTACGAATGTACTTCAGGAGGGGGCCTGCGACAGCTGAACGTACACAGCAAACGGGGTCCATGGGCCGAGAGTGAAGCTGCACCCCCCCAGACTGACTACAGACCTGGAGGGCCAAGCACACGGCAAAAGCCGTGAGCGGCCCACCCAACAACTCCTACACCCGACACCTGCATCCCCCAGACAGTAGCAAGTCGAGAGACTCCTTCTGAAAACTCTGTGTGTTGTACGGTTCCTCAGTTATTCCTGTTGGGAATGTATGACTGAAATGAGAACTGGGCGTTACCGTCTTCCTGCTCCAAAGGGCAGGGGGCGTTCCCAAACACGGACTGGATGGTGTGAGATGTGCAGGGACTGAAGAGAATGTCCAGTCAATTTATTCATAAGTTTAAAGGAGGAGGAAGAAGAGAGGAGCGGCTCAACGCAGAGAATGATGAACGGGGGATTGAGTAAAGTAAAGAAAAACAATAGTGTGAATGGAGCCTTAGTTTAACCAGTTCAATACTGGACCATTTTAACCCGTTGACGACCAGACACGGCCCACTTTGCTTAGGGGCCCACCGGGGGATTCACCTGTACCTCTGTGGGCCAGTCCAAGCCTGCACGCTACTGAAAATTTGCTTTTTCTGATGTGAATTACAAATGTTGTTTACGTCCTGAGTGCGGCTCTGCGGAAATTCTCTGCCATTTATGTTGAAATTACATCAAATTACATTAGTGATTGTCCCAGTAATTCTGATATAATACAAGGCCAGCGCTGCGCAGGAAGGAGAGCGAGCAGACTGCAGGACTATGATATGTACTGCTTATACAGAACCCCGCCACAACAGTGTCATCCACAGATCCCCCATAACAGTGTCATCCACAGGTCCCCCATAACAGTGTCATCCACAGGTCCCCCATAACAGTGTCATCCACAGGTCCCCCATAACAGTGTCATCCACAGGTCCCCCATAACAGTGTCATCCACAGGTCCCCCATAACAGTGTCATCCACAGGTCCCCCATAACAGTGTCATCCACAGATCCCCCATAACAGTGTCATCCACAGGTCCCCCATAACAGTGTCATCCACAGATCCCCCATAACAGTGTCATCCACAGATCCCCCATAACAGTGTCATCCACAGATCCCCCATAACAGTGTCATCCACAGGTCCCCCAAAACAGTGTCATCCATGGATCCCCCATAACAGTGTCATCCACAGATCCATTGTAACAGTGTGTCATCCACAGATCCCTTGTAACAGTGTGTCATCCACAGAGTCCCCCATAACAGTGTGTCATCCACAGATCCCCATAACAGGGTCATCCAAAGATGCCCCATAACAGTGTCATCCATGGATCCCCCATAAGCGTGTCATCCAAAGACCCCCCATAACAGTGTCCTTCACAGATCCCCCATAACAGTGTCATCCACAGAGCCCCCATAACAGTGCCATCAATAGATCCCCCATAACAGTGTCATCCATGGATCCCCCATAAGTGTGTCATCCACAGATCCCCCATAACAGTGTGTCATCCACAGATCCCCCATAACAGTGTCATCCATAGATCCCCCATAACATTGTCATCCGCAGACCCCCCCCAAAACTGTGTCATGTAGAGACGTCCCTTGCTCCGCTGGCAGGATAGCCTCTGTTCTGCAGCCTGCACTCTGCTTGACTTGCAATGCAGACATTGAATTACCTATAGATTCACATAAAAACATTTTCAGGAACTGCAATTTATGAACTTCCTTAATTTATTACTGTACTGAAGAGGAAACTTCACCTAAACATTGATTTGATCTGATCTTCTACCTCTTTTTACAAGGTGCATCACATAACACTTCCCTCATCTCCACGGTCTCTTCTCCGATGTCATATCATCTCCTGATGACATCATCACAGATGTGCTGCCTATGTCACACGGTCTGCTACATCTGCCCTCGTTCTGATCTCCGTCTAGTACATCGGGGCTGTAGCTTACAGACAGGTTCTGTAGGAGATGATTCACGGCCGGCGTGAGGCAATCTATGGAGAATTGCTAGAAATCCCTTCAGACTCGGCCACGGATCAGGCGGTTGTCGGCAGGCTCTGCAGCAGGTGCATAATCTGATGAGCAACAGTTTATGAGATGCTAAACCTTTCACCTCGTCTACTTTACCTAAAGCATTTGGCATTACAATTGACGAACTTCCCTGTAAATAAATGTGCCTGGAGCCGCGCACACACCTGCCAATCCAGTCCTCTCGTCTCATGCCTATTACTGCTGCTTTCAGATCTTGGCCTGACAGATGCTGGGCTTTAAATAGGTGTCAATAGCTGCAATAGAGCACCCATAAGGGGTTGTCACCCAGCCGTCTGTTCAACTCTGAAATGCACAGAAATTTGTAAAGTTATGGAAAGATGGATTCATGCAGCTCTCTCTCTCTTATCCATTCCTATGCCTATGGAAATTTTAACATTTCACTTGAAAAAAAGGCACCAGGAAGCTCAGGATTGACAGAGCTACAGCTCCCTTCCAGACATGAGAGCTGTAGTATATGATATGATCAAGGGCGGCACAGGCTAAACTGGGCTTTCACTACAAGGGGATCAGGTTACTCTCGACATAGAAGACAGTAGAAGTCAAAAAGGGCAAGCATCGCTGCAGGTCGTGACCAAGGGTAACCGCTACAGGAACCAAAGGAGTTCCAGAAGTAGCCAAGGGTGTAGCCAGAGGATGGATCGGGAAGAAAGGAACAGAGAAGATGTCAGGACCAGTAAAGTAGGAGAGGCCTAGAGAACACAACAAGGTCTGAAGAAAGGACAGAGGTGGCTCCAGAGCGAAGAGAAACAACCGATGACATCACTGGGTGACGCTTGTTACCATGGATGTGGCTGCTGGGATCAAAGAGTAGTAAAGGGATATATAGAGAAATCCTCCATACTGTCAAATCATAGAATCCCCAGGGGTTACTCCACTAATAGTCATCTCATTACCAGCTTCTGTATCAGAACATTCCTCGATTCACTGCGTAGAGTGAACTGAATAGATGACAGGGATGAAGAATATCTCCCCACATAGAAAGGGAGGCAGCACTATCTGTACCTGTATCATTTACAGGGAGAGAAGGGGAGGCAGCACTATCTGTACCTGTATCGTTTACAGGGAGAGAAGGGGAGGAAACACTATCTGCACCTATATCGTTTATAGAGAGAGAAGGGGAGGCAGCACTATCTGTACCTATATCATTTACAGGGAGAGAAGGGGAGGCAGCACTATCTGTACCTATATCGTTTACAGGGAGAGAAGGGGAGGAAGCACTATCTGTACCTATATCATTTACAGGGAGAGAAGGGGAGGCAGCACTATCTGTACCTATATCATTTACAGGGAGAGAAGGGGAAGCAGCACTATCTGTACCTATATCATTTACAGGGAGAGAAGGGGAGGCAGCACTATCTGTACCTATATCGTTTACAGGGAGAGAAGGGGAGGAAGCACTATCTGTACCTATATCATTTACAGGGAGAGAAGGGGAGGCAGCACTATCTGTACCTATATCATTTACAGGGAGAGAAGGGGAAGCAGCACTATCTGTACCTATATCATTTACAGGGAGAGAAGGGGAAGCAGCACTATCTGTACCTATACCATTTATAGAAAGAGAAAGGGAGGAAGCACTATCTGTACCTATATCATTTACAGGGAGAGAAGGGGAAGCAGCACTATCTGTACCTATACCATTTATAGAAAGCACTATCTGTACCTATATCATTTACAGGGAGAGAAGGGGAGGCAGCACTATTTGTACCTATATCGTTTACAGGGAGAGAAGGGAAGGAAGCACTATCTGTACCTATATCATTTATAGAGAGAGAAGGGGAGGCAGCACTATCTGTACCTATATCATTTACAGGGAGAGAAGGGGAGGCAGCACTATCTGTACCTATATAATTTATAGAAAGAGAAAGGGAGGCATCTGTACCTATATCATTTACAGGGAGAGAAGGGGAGGCAGCACTATCTGTACCTATATCGTTTACAGGGAGAGAAGGAGAGGAAGCACTATCTGTACCTATATCATTTACAGGGAGAGAAGGGGAGGTAGCACTATCTGTACCTATATAATTTATAGAGGGAGAGAGAAAGGGAGGCAGCACCATCTGTACCTATATCATTTATAGAAAGAGAAAGGGAGGCAGCACTATCTGTACCTATATCATTTATAAAGAGAGCAAGGGATGCAGCAATATCTGTACCTATATCACTCACAGGGAGGAAGTACTATCTGTACCTATATCACTTACAGGGAGGCAGTACTATGTGTACCTACATCATTTACAGGGAGGCAGTACTATGTGTACCTACATCATTTACAGGGAGGCAGTACTATCTGTACCTACATCATTTACAGGGAGGCAGTACTATTTGTATCTATATCACTTACAGAGAGAGACAGGGAGGTGGCAGCATCTGTACCTACATCATTTATAGAGAGAGACAGGAAGGCAGTACTATCTGTACCTACATAATTTACATGTAGAGACAGGGAGGCAGTACTATCTGTACCTACATAATTTACAGGGAGGCAGTACTATCTGTACCTATATCATTTACATGGAGAGAAAGGGAGGCAGCACTATATGTACCTACATCATTTACAGGGAGGCAGTACTATCTGTACCTACATTATTTACATCTAGGCAGTACTATCTGTACCTACATCATTTACCCGGACAGACAGAGAGGCAGTACTATCTGTACCTATGTCATTTACAGGGAGGCAGTATTATCTGTACCTAAATCATTTATACGGACAGACAGGAGCCAGTACTATCTGTACCTATATCATTTATATGGACAGACAGGGAGGCAGTACTATCTGTAACTACATAATTTACAGGGACAGACAGGGAGACAGTACTATATGTACCTACATTATTTATAGGGAGACACAGGGAGGCAGTACTATCTGCACCTATATCATGTATATGGACAGACACGGAGGCAGTACTATCTGTACCTATATCATTTATATGGACAGACAGGGAGGCAGTACTATCTGTACCTATATCATGTATATGGACAGACAGGGAGGCAGTACTATCTGTACCTATATCATTTATATGGACAGACAGGGAGGCAGTACTATCTGTACCTATATCATGTATATGAACAGACAGAGAGGCAGTACTACCTGTAAGTATATCATTTATATGAACGGACACGGAGGCAGTACTATCTGTACCTATATCATTTATATGGACAGACAGCGAGGCAGTACTATCTGTACCTATATAATTTATAGAAAGAGAAAGGGAGGCAGCACTATCTCTACCTATATCATTTACAGGGAGAGAAGGGGAGGCAGCACTATCTGTACCTATATCGTTTACAGGGAGAGAAGGGAAGGAAGCACTATCTGTACCTATATCATTTACAGGGAGAGAAGGGGAGGCAGCACTATCTGTACCTATATAATTTATAGAAAGAGAAAGGGAGGCAGCACTATCTGTACCTATATCATTTACAGGGAGAGAAGGGGAGGCAGCACTATCTGTACCTATATCGTTTACAGGGAGAGAAGGGGAGGAAGCACAATCTGTACCTATATCATTTACAGGGAGAGAAGGGGAGGCAGCACTATCTGTACCTTTATCATTTATAGAGCGAGAAGGGGAGGCAGTACTATATGTACCTATATCATTTATAGAAAGAGAAAGGGAGGCAGCACTATCTGTACCTATATCATTTATAGAGAGAGCAAGGGATGCAGCACTATCTGTACCTATATCACTCACCGGAAGGAAGTACTATCTGTACCTATATCATTTACAGGGAGAGAAGGGGAGGCAGCACTATCTGTACCTATATCATTTATAGAAAGAGAGAGAGAGAGAAAGGGAGGCAGCACTATCTGTACCTATATCATTTACAGGGAGAGAAGGGGAGGCAGCACTATCTGTACCTATATCATTTATAGAGCGAGAAGGGGAGGCAGTACTATATGTACCTATATCATTTATAGAAAGAGAAAGGGAGGCAGCACTATCTGTACCTATATCATTTATAGAGAGAGCAAGGGATGCAGCACTATCTGTACCTATATCACTCACCGGAAGGAAGTACTATCTGTACCTATATCATTTATATGGACAGACACGGAGGCAGTACTATCTGTACCTATATCATGTATATGGACAGACAGGGAGGCAGTACTACCTGTAAGTATATCATTTATATGGACGGACACGGAGGCAGTACTATCTGTACCTATATCATTTATATAGACAGACAGGGAGGCAGTACTATCTGTAACTACATAATTTACAGGGACAGACAGGGAGACAGTACTATCTGCACCTACATTATTTAGAGGGAGACACAGTAAGGCAGTACTATCTGTACCCATATCCTTTATATGGACAGACAGGGAGGCAGTACTATCTGTACCTATATCATTTATATGGACAGACAGGGAGGCAGTACTATCTGTACCTATATCATTTATATGGACAGACAGGGAGGCAGTACTATCTGTACATATATCATTTATATGGACGGACATAGAGGCAGTACTATCTGTACCTACATCATTTATATGGACAGGGAGGGAGGCAGTACTATCTGTACCTATATCATTTATATGGACAGGGAGGGAGGCAGTACTATCTGTACCTATATCATTTATATGGACAGACAGGGAGGCACTACTATCTGTACCTATATCATTTATATGGACGGACATGGAGGCAGTACTATCTGTACCTATATCATTTTTATGGACAGACAGGGAGGCAGTACTATCTGTACCTATATCATGTATATGGACAGACAGGGAGGCAGTACTATCTGTATCTATATCATTTATATGGACAGACAGGGAGGCAGTACTATCTGTACCTATATCATGTATATGGACAGACAGGGAGGTAGTACTATTCTTGCTCATTCCAGAAAGATAAAGATTTCTAATCCATCTATCTAAAAGATCATGTTACAGTGAGGAGTCCTTTGCCTGCAGTAGGTATGTAATGCCTCCAGCCATTGTAATTGGATACTAATATATAGAAGGCAACACTTTTCAGGTGCCGGGGGAAGTGGTGGAATATAACAAAGTGAGAAGCATTTTATAGGCATTTTGTGTGAAGCAATGCTTTATCTGTAGCTCCTGGAGCAGCACTTTAAGAGTCATGTACGACAATCTGGAGTTATGTGGTGATTTTACTTGTCTACATTACTACACTCGGTGGGCTCAGGCTATATCAGGTGTGATATACAGCAGATAAAACTATAACTATAAAAGAGCCGTCTAGTAATAAAGCAGCTACTTCTCATCTGTAGCAATACAAAAACAGGAATTTACGAGACTGAAGGCGGATGGCACGTTTCGAGGCGTTCACTACAACAGCAGCTCAGCACAGTGTATCCACAATATAGACACATAAGACTCGTCACTCCCACTATATACAACACCCTCTACATTATGATGGTCATGTCCCTTTAAATTTACATTCATGATGGGTTCTGGAGCAGAAGTGCATTCTTATTTCAGTAGTGAAACAAGAAGGTGACATGTGATTTCATCCATTCTCTTCTGGTTAGAAGAATGTTCTTTCATTGTCTTGGGAGTTGGTAAAGTAACAAACTTCCTTCCTCTGTATTTTCTGGGCTCGGACGGTGAACTCGCCTCTGCAGAAGATACTTTTTGGAAAACTAATATGAGCAATAAAAAAGACATCCACTTTACTCCGCTCTCTGTAACTGCTGTGCTCGCTCCACTTTGACAGTACTAGGTGTGATCACGTTTTTACTACCCGGCCCTGTCAAAGTGCAGAGGATGCGGCAGTTGCAGAGAGAGCCGAGCCTCTAGGTGTAACGCCAACGCCCTCATTGCTCCTAGAGGCTCATTTGCATATAATAAAAAAAATCATCTTTCTCAGCCATGCGGGCACATGGGACCAACACAGATGTCTTCAGCTGCCGAGTGCACATGTAACAGGTCAGCCAGCGTCATAGGTACAAAACTGCTGACAGATGCCCTTTAATGGGGCACATGTTTAAAGTATTGGGGTTGTCGCCTCCTAGACCAGACAACCTCTTTAATAAAATTATAAAATGAATCAAAACTGAATGCTGGATATTAACTTTGATGAAGGAGCTGTACGTTTGGTAGGGCTCTTAGTGCAGAACGGAACCTTTCATTTCTTTGCTTACAGACTTGTAATGACATGAAGAACAGCAAAGTTGTGCAAATAACAAAATAATAAAACAAAGAGATAATAAATAAGCAAATAATAAATAAATTAACAGGGCAGCAACACGGGCACAGCAGGACCACGGACAGATGTTTTTTTTTATGGGGACCACATTAGGAGCCCTAGGGTTGTGGTTCCTAGCCATGTAAAATGATATCATTCTGGCTGCCTGCAGCAGCCACTAGGGGGAGCTGTTTATATTCTATAAACTCAATAGGAGCGCTATAACTGCTGTATGCAGTAGGCTGTTATGTAGGTGCCTATTGGTAGCTGCAAGTAGTCTCTATGACAGTATGTCCACATGGGCAATAAATTTCAATCGAAAAAGAAAAAACACTGGGCATCTACTGTCGAATTAGTTGTAAAATCTGCATTCTGTACTGTGAATTTTCTTGCACATAAACTGATTTGCCACAGATTTTACCCTTTGTACTGCAAAGGGTGAAATCTGTGGCAAAAACCTGCAACGTAAATTGATATGCTGAAAATTTATGATCAATTTTCACGTGGAATCAGTGTTTTTTTTTTTTTGTGTGTGTGTGTTTTTTAAGTAGAGTGTGGATGAGATTTGCTGTGGAAGGCAGTCCGCCCCAGTCCAGCACAGACATCCCTCCCACCACAGGTCCCTCATCAGTCCTAAGGCTGGTCTGGCATGGGCTCTCAGGGTATGATGCTGTAAAGTCTGCCGTTAGCTGCCACATTTGGAAATCCAGCAAACAGATCACGTGAAAAATATTAATTCATTTGAGGGTGGACTGATATTCGAGACCTCGCCGAACTTCTACAAGAACTGCGTCCTCCGTATGGTGGTGGCTTCTACCTCGCCCTTGGTGAGCGCCTTTGGTGCTTCTACGTTTACACAAAAGGCACATTTTCCAGAAGTGTAAATCCTGCCCTTTAGCAGCGCTCGGTCAATAAAAAGGGTCTGTGCCATCTGCCAGGCCTCCTGGGATTATTGTCTTGGCTCCTATACCTCTCTCATTGAGCGGGATACTATGATTTAATCAGATGCATGGCCTGCAGGCTGCCGACATGCAGCCACTACAGTAATACCCCTGTATCCTGAGGAGGCTTCTAGATACATTACCGCACTTGGATTTTTAGACATATCTTTGCAGACATCTCACAGCTGAATGAAGGTATTGAACTTACTGTGGCTGCAGAGGAAAAATGGAGGATCCAAAAGAGAAAAAGGACTGTAAAAAACAATATGCAAATCTGAAGAAGAAGCAAAGTCCACCAGAACCACCAAGGGACCCGGCGCTGTGTCCAGGCCTCCAGATTGTTCTCCTCGGTCACACCCAGCCCTTTAACTATGGCAGATATCCACAAGACTGTCTCCAGATTTTGTGCTAAAATATACGCTCCCTACTGAATGGAAAGTCCATATAAAAACACCAGACCACCAGGAATGAACCTCATGTTTTAATATAAACCACGACAGAATAAAATATGAGTCCCCTAATAGACCGCAGACCACTATGTATGCCCCCCCACAAGCACAGTTTTACCCTAGACCACTGGTAATACAATATTAACACCTCTTTTACCCTAGACCACTAGAAATTAAAATATTAACCCAGTTTCTACCCTAGACCACCAGGGACGGGAACACTACCAAAATAAACCACCAAGGAATAGAATATTAACCCTCTCGTATACCTCTATTCAATGATGTATTATGGCCTCCTTTTACCCTAGATCGCTGTGAGTAAAATGGTAACCCCTTTTCTACCCTAAAGCACCAGGGAAGGGGACA
This sequence comes from Bufo bufo, assembly GCF_905171765.1. Lineage (NCBI taxonomy): Eukaryota > Metazoa > Chordata > Amphibia > Anura > Bufonidae > Bufo > Bufo bufo. The sequence goes on from NC_053391.1 coordinate 9,619,945, forward strand.
TTACCCTAAAACCTTACAGAATAAGGAAAAACAATATTAACCCCTGCTCTCACACAGTCCGTCAGATATATTAACTCCCTTTTCTTCCCTAGACCACTATGCAAGGGAATACTACCCTAGACCACCAGGTATTATCCTTCTCTTTTACCCTATACATTATAAAATATTAAACCATCTTCTACCCTAAACTCCCAGGTAATAATGCCCTTTTATACCCTTGATCATCAGGAAAGTGAACCCTAACATAGAGCACATTGTACTATCCCTCTCTTTAGACCACCTGAGCTGACAACATGAACTTTTCTACTACTTTATACCATGATGGAAACTTTTATTAGTATGAAATAGTTTTCAAATTTTTTGCTGTTGTCTAAATCTGGGTGCGTCCTATCGTTGGGTTAGTCTAAAGGTAAGTGCACAAGGAATGAATCTGCGGTGAAAAATATTTCCACAGCAATACTGCAAACAATCTGCAGGACAGACCAAACTGTGCCGATGTTGGTACAGGTTCGTTGATGTGGATTTCCACAGAACTTCTACGGACAATTCCTCTGCCCATATTGCTTGGAACAAAGAACAAACCGAACAGCATAAGAAACGTACAGAAGAAAAGTGCTGCACAGAACTGGTGATGTGGTTTGTGTATCTATACCACATGGCAGTGCACTCTCCATACAGTCATATGCACTCACTAAATATGTTTGGGTAGCTTTAGTTTTGGCTATTTACACAGCCGAGAGTGTTAGGACAGAGTGTCACAGGACAGAGCGTTAGAAGAGAGAGTCACACATGATACAGCTAGCTCCAGGACTTCTCTCCGGCTACACCAGTTCTCCGGAATGTGCTACCCCCGACAATCAGATTAAATCCCCAAAAATATGACTTTTTAGGGCGACCTATCACCTTTATCTAATGTAATTATTTTCTGGTCACCCCCATCTCCACTTACGAGCTCTCACACCTATTGTCTGAATTGTTGATTAGTTTGTCACACTGCGATGTCCGATTTTCATACGCGCGCCCTCTGATTGAAAAGTGCTACGAAATATGCTGGCGCTCTATAAATAAAAAGACGATCGCCCGCTAATGATTGAATACGACCACTGAATCTCCTCCAGCAGGTGTGAAGTTTCAGACATCAGCGTAGGGACCTATTTACTACAGCACGTGTCCCCCTTGCTCGGAGTTACTGTGATCTGCAGCTTCGCGGATACATACAATGCTCCCGCTTGTCAATGGCTTTATATCCTGAAAAGAGCTATATGGTGCCCAAGGTCACACGGCACACTAGCATGACATGTGAATATGCTATAGAAAAAGAACAATTCGCCGTATGCTCTCACTTGACACAATGCAGGGGAACAGATATTATTGCGAACTAGCAAGATCTCCGAAAATATACATGGACGGGAGGAAACCTTGACATGAGGGCGGAGCGATGGACGGCCCAATATGCTGCAAACAGTTTGATGATATCAGTAAGGATAAAACAATAACATTAATTTTTGCATTCATTAATTCATCTGAAACCGGAGGCAAAAATCTGCAGCTGATTGGAAAGAAGCAGCTTTATAAGCAAAGTGACAAAGCGAGTGGGGGAGCTTGTGAGTGTGTTTTGATCCCAAGATTTTAATACTGATTACCTATCCTCTGGATACGTAGTCACCCGGGACCCCCATCAATCAGCTGTTTGAGAAGGCACTGGGGCTCCTGTGAGCACCGAGGCCTTCTCCGTGCTTACCAAGCACATAGCCGTACATTGTAGAGCCGCTGTGCTTGGTATCGCAGCTCAGCCCTATTCACTTCTATGGGGCTGAGCTGCACCTAGGCTACGTGACCAATGAACATGACATCACCAGGCCTAAGGAAACAGCGTGAAGGCCATGGAGCCTTCTCAAACAGCTGATCGGAAGGGGTCCAGGGTGTCAGCCCCCCACCAATCAGATACTGATGACCTATCCTGTGGATATCTCGGAAAACCTTTTTAAGTGAGTGAATTGAGATTAAGGCCTCTTTCACACGACCGTATGGCTTTTTCAGTGCTTTGCGGTCCGTTTTAAACGGATACGTTGTTCCGTTTCCGTTCCGTTTTTCCGCTCTGTTTTTCCGTATGGCATATACAGTATACAGTAATTTCATATAAAAAATTGGGCTGGGCATAACATTTTCAATAGATGGTTCCGCAAAAAACGGAACGGATACGGAAGACATACGGATGCATTTCCGTATGCATTCCGTTTTTTTGGCGGACCCATAGACTTTAATGGAGCCACGGAACGTGATTTGCGGCCAAATATAGGACATGTTCTATCTTTCAATGGAACGGAAAAACGGAAATACGGAAACGGAATGCATACGGAGTACATTCCGTTTTTTTTGCGGAACCATTGAAATGAATGGTTCCGTATACGGACCGTATACGGAACGCAAAAAACGGCCCGCAAAACGGAAAAAAAAAACGGTCGTGTGAAAGAGGCCTAAAGGGAGTCTGTCACCACAATGTGACCTGATACACTGCTTACTCAGCACTGTAGCATAAATATACATGATTCAAATGGTACCTTTGTTTTGTTGTTCTGACATTTACCAGCAGCAAAAACGCAGTTTTATTCATATGCAAATGAGGGCTCGCAAGTGCCCATGGCGCTCTGCCGTTTTCTCAGATAACTCCTCCCCAGCCTCTTGCTTGGCCCGCCCTGTAAGACTCTTGCATCATCTAGTGTACTGGCAGAGATCCTGCTGGCGCATGCGCACTGCATGGAGCAATGCCGCCGCCTACTCACAGCGCCAGGCCAAGTTTTTGCTACTGTTGAATGTCAGAACAAAAGGTACAATTTGAATCATGTATATTTATGCTACAGAGCTATGTAAGCAGTGTATAAATTGTGGCGAGAGACTCCCTTTAAGTGAGGGAGTACCTGTCAAATTGTTTTTGAAACAGGATAATTGCCTAGTAGTTAGGGGTATATTGTGGGGTAAATTTTTCTAGTGTGCCGCAGAGGTGACTAGTTATGGGTGTGGTTACCTACGGTAATCAACGGGACTTAAATTGCCAGTGTTGAGGCCTGTTCTGGCCTTTGAAACCAGTGGGGGGAAAAATCTGCAGACGGTTTTGCAGCGGATTGGAAAAAATCAGCTTTATAAGCAAACTGGCAAAGCGAGTGCGAGAGCTTGTGAGTGTGTTTTGATCAGAAGTGCATTTTGTCTTAAGTGTATGACTTGAGATTAAAGAGGTAGTGCCATCTGGGACTGAAGACATAATATTTACAGATTCTTTAATGACAGGCATTGTACCAAGGGACTTGTGCAAGGCAAATGTGGTGCCCATATTCAAAATGGGTGCTAGGTCTTCACCAGGAAATTATAAACCAGTAAGCTTAACATCCATAGTGAGAAAAATGTTTGAGGGACTTCTACGGGACAACATACAGGATTATGTAACTGTCAATAATATAATAAGTGATAGCTAACATAATTTTACTAAGAACAGAAGCTCTCACACTAACCAAGATGAGTAGAAGCCTGGACAGAGGGAAGGCTGCCGATATTGTATTTTTGGACTTTGCAAAGGCGTTTGATACTGTCCCACATGGACGAATAATGGGTAAATTGAGGTCTTTTGGTTTAGAAAATATAATTTGTAATTAGATTGAAAATTAGCTTCATGATGGTATCCTAAGAGTTGTGGTCAATGATTCCTACACTGAATGGTCCCCGGTTATAAGTGGTGTACCCCAAGGTTCTGTGCTGGGTCTGCTAATATTTAACTTATTCATTAATGAAATAAAGGATGGGAGTAGTAGTGCTGTTAAAATTTTTGCAGGTGACACCAAACTTTGTAATAAAGTCCATTCTATGGAAGATGTTAATAAGTTACAAAAACTCAGTTTGGGCCTCCACTTGGCAAATGAGGTTCAATATAGATAAAATGTAAAGTTCTGCACCTGGGGGCTAATATTCTGCATGCAGCATATGTCCTGGGGGAGTAAAACTGGGAGAGTCACTGGTTGAGAAGGATCTTGGTGTATTAGTAAATCATAGACTAAATAACAGCATGCAATGCCAGTCAGCTGCCTCTAAGGCCAACAGAATTTTGCCTTGTAGTATATGAGGTATGGACTCGTGGAAAAGAAATGTAATATTGTCACTATACAAAGCATTGGTACGGCCTCACTTGGAATACGTGGATCAGTTCTGGGCACCAGTTCATCAAAAGGATGCCCTGGAGATGGAAAAAGTACAGAGGAGAGCGGCTAAACTGATAAGGAGCATGGAGGGTCTTAGTTATGAGCAAAGAATAAATTAACTGAATTTGTTTAGCCTTGAAAAAAGATGTCTAAGGGGGGGACATTATTAACCTGTACAAATATATAAACACTAAAAAAATATATATCAAGGGAAGCTATTCTGTGTTAAACCCCCCAAAAAATAAGGGGCTGTTCCCTACACCTGGAGAAGAAGATTCAGTCATAAGAAGCGACAAGCATTCTTTACTGTAAGGGCGGTGAATCTCTGGAATAGCCGCAGGAGTCGGTCACAGCAAATACAGGAGATGCTTCAAAAAAGTTTTAGATGACTTTTTAATTCAAAATAACATTGAGCCTTATGGCAATGTACAGAAATCTTGTTCTACGCACCCTTTCCCTTTGGCCCAACCCCTTTTCAAAAGGAAGATGGACATTGATCCAGGGATTTGTTCTGTGGATCGATATAGGAGGATTACAGGTTGGACTTGATGGACTTTTGTCTTTTTCCAACCTTAACAACTATGTAACTATATTGCTAGTCGCAGTGTACCAAGCATGTGCAGCATGCTCTCTATTAATTTCTATGGGAGTTCAGAAAAAAGCCAAGCAAGTGTGCAAGCGCAGCCACTGCTCCCCTCACTTCTATGGGACTGGTGGAAATAGCCAAGCCAGCGCTCGGCTATTTTTTCGGAACTCCCATAGAAATGAATGGAGGGTGGCCGCACATGCGCGGCTGCTCTCCACATACTTTAGGGGTCCTGTTAAGGAGATAGGTGTTGGTCCCACCTTATTTTTTTGTTTCTGGAGCAATCCCCATTAGCAGATATGTGCTCCATGATTGACAGCTGTTTTTGGGGAGAAGATGGCTAGAAGGCTGGAGGGGTGTTTAAACTAAGGAGTGGGGGGGGGGAGTAATTACATTTTATGAGGGGAAGTTTGCCTTTATGTAAAGTCCTGTCTAAAGCCCATACTCTAGTAAGATACAAGTGAGGGACATGAACATGTGGAGTCATTGTGAGTGACTCTAATAAGTAATAACAATGGCAATAACTAAAGACAATCACCTTTCTCAACTGGTACAGAATCCGACTAGAGGGACGGCCATACTGGACTTAGTACTAACCAATAGACCTGACAGAACAACAGACGTGCAGGTCGGGGACACCTGGGAAATAGTGACCATAATAATATTAACTCCTGATTGTCAATCAGTAAGGTGTTTTGTTGGGGAGGAGCAAGAAATGGTGAGAATCAGGAAAGCAAATTTTGATCAGCTTGGGGAGTCCATCAGCCTCACAAACTGGGACAATGTTCCCAATACACAATGGTTGACCAGAAATGGTGACTCTTACAGTACAGTGAAGAAGTATCACCTCAGTGTGTTCACCAAGACTGGATTAAACGTTTAACCATGATCATCCGGCACAGCGGTCGACACACAGAACACGACATGTAAAGCACTTTAGAAAACTTTGACCACACTTATCTCTTAAACAGGCAAAGAGAGGTCAAAACCAACACTTCCAGTGTGTTTCTGAGTAAGACTGATATATTACATGACCCCCTTCCCACTGGAAAAACCTGATCTGAATCCATAATTAAAGATTTCAAAATGGCAGTCGCCAACAAATAAGACTTTCACACATTGGAGGTCAATTTTCTACACATTACACCAGTTAAAAGAGTGCGTCCATAATCTTGCCTCATCTTCTACATGTCACCAGTACATACTAAATGGTAAAAAACACTGCGTAAAAACGACATGAAAAAAGAACGTAGGAACTTTAGTTTACAGTAAACATAATTGTAGTAACCAGTGTCAGGCAGCTGGATGCCAAGGCCAATAAGATAATGGGTTGCATCAAAAGGGACATAGATGATGAGAACAGAGTCCTGCCACTTTACACATCTCTAGTCAGACCACACATGGAGGACTGTGTACAGTTCTGGGCTCCTGTGAAGACATAGCAGAGCTTGAGCAAGTTCAAACGCAAGTAATAATAATAATATTTATATAGCGCTAATGCAGTCAATAGGGACCACGGCATCTAAGAGGTTAAACAGAGGGAGGGGACGCTCTCTGTTCACTGATAGGAGCCCCAGTGGTGAAATCGAGGGGTTCCAATTGGTTGCTATAGCAGTCTGGACCATGTAAAAGATCCCAGGCCTGTCATAGCAAACTGCCTGTTAAGCCTGTTAACATCCCATAGACTGCAACAGTAAATTATTGCAGTCTATGGGATGAGCGATCAAAGGATCGTATGTTCAAGTCCTCTAAGGGAAATAACACTTACAGTAAAATATATATTTTTAAATACTAAAAAAGAAACACACAGATATAAAAAATTTAAGTCATTCCCTTTTCCAATTTCATATATAAAATAATATATGAAGAAGACAGGTCGGCATCGCTTTGCACTTGCTTTTATGGAACCCAATACCTTACCGGAAACACAAAGATAGTTTGGTATGCCTCTAAGAAGAGGGGACACACGCGAAACGGCCGTCGACACTTTTTCACATCTCTCCCATCCATGCTGTGATTTTATATACTTTCGAATAGGACACTGATTTTATGGTGAGCGGCACGATTTTATTTCTTTGAATACTGACATAAAAATAAACATAATTGGTATTGTCCAAAAATATCCTATAACTATTAAAACATAAAATAATTTCTCATGTCGTAAAATTAAAAATGCTGATTTGCCTTTTGTTCACCTTGCCACCCCAAAAAATTAAATAAAAAGAAATTAAAAAGTTGAATGTATCCCAATGTGGTACCAATAACCACTACAGCTTGATCCGCAAAAAACCACACCACTCTAGACGGAAATATAAAAACTCATCTCAGATTATGGAGGTGCAAAGAATTTTTTTGGGCTAAAAGTGTATTTTTTTTTTAAGTAGAAAAACCTAAAACCTATATAAATGTTGTATCGCTGTAATCACACTGGCGCTCAGAATAAGGTCATCAATGCTTTAAAGGGGTCATGTGTCAAGATCACGTCACTAGGGGGGGTGAGATGACATGAAAATATTTCTGGATCGCCCTTTTAAAAACAAAAGCCACAAACGATAGCGAAATATTGTTTTTGTTCCAATTTCACCCCATGACTTTTCTGGGGGTTAGTAACTTCGAATCCAACTGGCAAAGTACATATCTCCATGCAGGGGATGTCAGGAATTTTAGAGTGAAGTTCATGGGATTCCTTAAACTCCACATCTCCAGGTGCCTCATCTCCAGGTGAGAGACGTAAAAAAAAACAGGTTTCTAGAAAGACTAATGTTTTTGGCATTATACCACAATTCCATGAATCTCTGGATGAACATTTTGATGAGGAAATTTAGAACTTGGTGTCGCGCTCTGTCCTCCTCATAGCTGCTGTTAGATAGTTACAGAATAAGTATTGTTTATAATAAAAAAATATGTAAGTCCATGATGTTCAACCAGGAGAAAAAAAGATGAAGAGAAGCAAGTAAGCTGTAAATCTGAGAATTTGGTTGGCAAAAAATAACCATGGGCCAAAATGCCTCAAAAAGGAAAGGATTCCTTTGAAACCCTTTGTAGTCAAGTGACTGGATCATCATCCTAATAACAGCTCGGAAAGGTGACTGGCACAGCTCAAACAGGGCAGAAATTTTAGGGACCAACTTATGCCAAGTTTAGACCCATTCTACTGCCAGATTGTGCCTATGAAGATTTTAAGGATTGTATATACCTTAAGCAACTGTTGTTTCAGAAGGGGTACCATGCCACAATTATAAAGTGTACAGCCAAGGACAGACGGCAGAAGCATTGAGACACATAATTTGGTGCCACCTCTTTACTAATCAATGCCAAAAGTCTATAGTCATAGGATTTACTAGGCAGAGAGAAGATTTTTTTTTCTAATTTCAGGCCCAACAGAATGTCTCGCTGGCTAGACTCTGTGTATTACAGACATTCAAAACACTCGCCTCTGCTCACCTTCTATCCTCTTCCCCCGCAGGTCAGGCAGGACTTTTGATTGTCTACCAAGTGGACAGGTACATATCTGCCAAGCTTGGACTATTGCCCTCGATAAATCTAATGAAATTCACATGACCATGTACATCTCCAAAACAGACGCAGGAACGAGGACAGAGGGCCACAATGCTGCCATTGATCCGTCTATGTGACGTTGGCTTTAGCAGCTGCAAAAACAGGGCACAGATTCAAAATTTCCCAAACCGAAGGCTACTATCCATTTTTTTGCAGCTTTTAATAAAAAGCCAGAATCAACAATCGAAAATAGTCTACGCTACTTTACTTATTTCTAACCCACTGCTGCAGAAAAGTCTAGATTTCATTTGAAGACATTGTACCAAGGTGGATGCCAGGGACCATACATGGCCGGTTCCTGTTTGGAGTCTACAGACCATGGCTTTAACTCTTCCAAAGGATAATCTACATTCTGCGTGAGTCATGCAGCCGCCATACTTTGGCTAACCACAACAAAAGAGAGTCCTATGCGAGCTATTGATGAGCGAGCGGTGAATCAAAAAATAAACTAAGCCTCTTAAGGAGGCAACGTGCTTCCTGGTAAATACTGGAGAAGTCCTTTGAAGTCATTTCCATAGAGTTCATTAAGAAAACAAAAGTTTTGCTTCTCCAGAATTTAAGATCTCAGGGAGAATTTAAGACTTCGGTGTGGGAGGGAAACACCACACCGAGCATAGGAGGGAAGGGGGAAACAGGGAATCAGGCCTGAGAACTAGGGAAGGAAGATGGACACCTCCTAGTGAAAACCTTAACCAAAATCCTGACTGACTACTAGTATGAACAGACCCCAAAAGGTAGGTGAGTTCATACGCAGGAATACCTAAAGTCCATTAGGACCCTGGTACTAATGGCTGGGACGAGACTACCTGTTCCTCCAAAAGGAAGGACGAACGGGAGTCTCCTTCAGGCCTAATACAAACAATAGGGAAATGCAACGCACAGAACCCAAACAAAATACAAAAGGGAAAGGAAAGACTTAACTTTAAAGGGGCTATGGAAGCAGCAGGAACTCAGCCGAGATTCAACCACAAACAATCCACAGGCACAGAAGCTATAAACCGCACAGCATAGAGGGAGAAGCAACTATAAATAAGGAAGGTTACATGACCACATAAGCAACACCTGGAGGCCATTACCAGAAACAACACAGACACCTATTGATCCACAAGGAAAACCTGTCAGATTAAACCATCTCGGTATGTCAGATCTCGGTATGTCCGTGACACTCTGCCAGTCTATGTAGAGACATTGCAGACGCGTACATTAAACGATGTAAATTTGCCTATAACCGACTGACTAGCCAAAAACAATTCTCCACGCACCATGGATGGACAGATATTGCTGTATTGCCTTAGGCCCCAGGTCTACACAACCTTTAACAACGACCTCCCTCAACAGGTATGTTTGAGGTGTGAGGTCCCAGAACATGCTGGATAATCAAATCTTCCAAACAGTGCCAGCTAACCTGGTCCTGGTGCTCAAGTCTCAGCAATCCGCAGATCGACACCAAACTCTCATCTAGGGCCAACACTACAAAAAATGCATACAGTATTTTTCGCCTTATAAGACACATTTTTTTACCCTCATTAGTACCGAAGGACCGGGAAGCGGTGATTAACATTGGGGGTCCGACTGGTGCTCTAAGCTAAGGTCTGATAAAAAATTTTTTTTTTTCTTATTTTCCTCCTTTGAACCGTCTTATGGGGAGAAAAATACCGTAACAACTCATCTTCATTATTAATACCTTAAAAAAAATACAAAGAGAGAAAAAGCTTATGTGTTTCTGCCCTAACTGGTCCCTGTTCTATGCTCTGCCATCTTCATTCTTCAGAATGGTGGGGGTCATAACGCTTTGTCATCACTTTACAATATAGGAATAACCCTTTAATTATCTGTTCTGCAGGATGGCAATCCATGAAAACCGATTCGCTAAAGGGGTTTTCCAGGTTCCTTACATTAATGATCTATCCTCAAGATAGGTCATCAATATCCAAATTGTGGAAGTCTGACACCCTGCATCCCCCCATTCAGCTGTTCCCTGCAGCCTCCAGCACTTTGAATGGAGTAAAAAACACAGCTCCGCTCAAAGTGTCGTGGCCGTGCAGTGTTACTACATCTCAGCTCTCATTCACATGAATGTAATCCAGAACGGCAATGTTCAAAGCTCTAGTTCTGGTACCAAAGTCTGATTGTGGGGGTAGAGGGTGTTGGACGCCCAACAATGGGATACTGATATTCTATCATGAAAATAGATAGTCAATATCAGAATCCTGGAAAAACCCAGTAACGAGTCGTTAATCAAGAAATGCCATCCTGGAGAATGTAAAGGTTATCTCTATATAATAAAGTAATGGTAAACTGCTAGGACCCCCGCCATTCTTTACTGCTGCAACCCCTTCTAAGTTTTCTCCGACGGCGATGATTCTGACTCTGTAGGGATCGGCAACTGTCCCCATCCACTGGAATAGAGCCAACAGTGGCTGGGGCACCGATGTGCAGAGGGAAGGGGACAGAGTGCCAAACCTGCAACTCCTTCATTCTCAGGATCGTTGCAGATGAAGCGAAAGCAGGAACTTTGAGAAAGCTGCAGGAAGTCGGACAACAGAACCACCCGGATAAGTTAGTCGGAGCGCGCCGGTCTTTGGTTCACACTAGAGTCATGACTTACAGTATGTTTTAATAGGAGCTTCATGTCATTTTGTAGCAGAACGCCAAGCTGTTCTGGCTGCCACTGAAGTGTGAACAGAGCCTTAACGTCATACCTCCAGCCTCTATCAAACTGAGCAGCGTGCTTTTTCTACAGAGAGGAGAACGTCACGTTAATGGAATACGCCGTGCATCTGTCTATTTCTTACAATGTGAGACATAAACAGGGAAAGGCGGACATAGAAGGTTTTCTATGCCGCGTATTACTAATGTGAGCATTAGGTTCTTGGAATCGTGGCATGTCAAATGTTATCTGACTGTGTTCACAACTAAGAGGGGGGGGAAGGACAATCCGGTATACGTAATGCACGACGGCACGTTTGGACCCGAGACCTTATGTACAGTCCCTCCTGTTTGCTTTCCGGTGCTTATAGCCTTTTTTTGCCATAACAGTCGTGTGGCAATGGAGTATTTGGATTTTGCAGCTAGCGCTGCCAGAGATGTGACAGTGGCCCATGTGACGTTTTGGCAGGCGTTTTGCGACAAGCATTACATGTCAGGATGGTCTTGGAAGCTGCTTGTTCATCTGCTTAGCAACTTATTGAATTTGTCTTTTGCAGCACAGGATAAAAGCAACCTCGGCTGCTCAGTCTACAACATCGCTGTTCCCCCAGCAGCTCTCCGGTTTTGTTAGGTACAGTACTCACCAGCAGAAATCTGCCTGTGTATGAACGTTCCAGCTACCTAATCCTTGCTGTCATGCATGTGTGAAGCTATACCTAAATGTTGCACATGCAGCCGCTCTCTAGTATACTAGCACTGCATGTAGAATCAGGAGCTAGGCCAAATCGTGCTGCCCACGGAGTCTGTCACCAGACCGACAGCTGCCGATGCCGCAGACACTGGCTGACATAAAACATCTTGCGCCTAGGAATCTGCATATGTAATTCCTCAGCTTCACAACCTGAAAAAAGTTAGGTTTTGCACTCAAAGGGCTTTTACCGGCATACACGTGGATAGCCTTTCCTAAGGATAGGCTGTCAGTGCGTAATCGGCGGGGGTCCGACCCTCAGGGCTCCCCCCAACCAGCAGAAAGAATGGGTTCCCTTCACCTGAATGGGGTTGAGCTGCAGCAGCAGCCACAGGTGAACTGTCATTCTGGGGTAAGCAATCAAGGGGTCACAGTTCTACTGATCATCGGGGGTCACTGAGACTATGCATAGGTCATTAATCTCCAGTCATTCTCTTGCTGATTTTTATTTTCTTGCTTCCATCAGCTCTCCATGCACAGCGGCCAATATAAAGAAGCAGAACTGCAGTGTAAAACATTGGGGAGGGACAAAGTAGCTGCTGTAGTGCATGGGTGGGCTGGGTCAACCTGCACAGTAGGAGGAGAGGGTCCATTCCAAAGATGGAAGTTGCCGCAGGCAGATCATTTCCGTTGCAGAGGTTCTTGCAAGGACCTAACGCACTAGCCTCATTAGTAACCGCTGCGTACAGCACACTGTGCATAGGGACAGTGAGGACCTGCATATCTCGCGGGTCCTCAGACCTCCCAAACAGTGCTAGCTCATAAATGACATCTACAGTATGATACATACAGAGAATTCGGAAAGTCTTCAGACCCTTTCACTTTTTCACATTTTGTAATGTTGCTCCTTGGAATAAAATACAAATCAAGATTTCCCTCCATCATAATGAGAAAGTGTGAACAGAATTTAATATTGGAGTCACCTGTGGTGAATTCAGTGGATTGGACAAGATTTGGAAAAACACAGCCCTGTCTATATAAGGTCTCATAACATACAATAACCAAGCCATAAGGAGGAAAGAACTGCCTGTAGAGCTCAGAGACAGGATTGTGTGGAGCCACAGATCTGGAGAAGGGGACAAAAACATTTCTGCTGCACTGAAAGTTCCCAAAAGCACAGTGGCTCCATAATTCAATTCGGAATGAACGCAATTTAGAACAACCAGGACTCCTCCTAGAGCTGGCCGTCCCACCAAACTTATGCAATTAGGGGAGAAGAGCCTTGGTAAGAGAGGTGACCAATAACCCAATGGTCACTCTGGCTGAACTCCAAAAATCCTATGTGCAGAAGGTCAGCCATCCAACCAAAGATCCTTCCAGAAGGAGAACCATCACTGGAGCCTCCACTATTCTGGGCTCTATGGCAGAGCGGTCGGAAAGAAGCCTCTCCTCAGTAACAGACACATGAAAGCCATCTAAAGTTTGTCAAAAATTACCTAATGACCTCCCAGACTGTGAGCAACAAGACCCTCTGGTCTGATGTAAGCAAGATTGGACTTCGAATGCTAATATTACGCAAATAAATCTCCTCCACTGTACGGGGAGGAGCGATCCCTAATGCCATCGCTTGTCTCCATACTGAATAATTGTTTGCAGGCAGCAGAGCCAGATTACACGGCAAGCTCTGCCGCCGGCAAACGATAAATTTTAAACCTGTTAAAAGATTCCAATTGCCCGATGAACAAGACCTTTCATCTGGTACATCTCTGGAGAGATGGCCCCCCATCCAACCTGACAGTGCTTGAGAGGATCTGCAGAGAAGAATGGCCGGAAATCCCCAAATCCAGATGTGCAAACCTTGCGGCATCATCTCCAAAAAGACTGGAGGCTGGAATCACTGCCAAAGGGGCTTCAACTAAATCCTGAGTAAAGAGGCTGAATACTTATATTTGGACACTGACACAAATTTTGTTTTTATTACCTGTTTACTAAAACATATTCAAGTTATAGTTATATAATGGACATGGACATAAAGTCCAGACTTTTAGCTTTCATTTGAGGGTATCCACATACAAATTCGATGAAGGGTCTAGGAGTTTCAGCTCCTTTACATGTTGCACCCTGTTTTTAAAAAGGGACCAAAAGTAATCGGACAATTGACTCTCAGGCTGTTTCCTGGGCAGCTGTGGGCAATTCCTTCATTAGTTCATTCTCAATTAAGCACATAAAAGGCCTGGAGTTGATTCGAGGTGCGGTGCTTGCATTTTAAAGATTTTGCTGAGAAGTAAACATGCGGTCACAGGAGCTCTCCATGCAGGTGAAAAAAGCATCCTTCATCTGCAAAAACAAAACAAAAAACATCCAGGAAATTGCTGCACGATTAGAAGCGGCAAAATCTACAGTTTGGTACATCCTGAGAAAGAAAGAAAGCTCTGGTGACCTCAACAATGCAAAAAGACCTGGACGCCCACGGAAGACAACAGCGGTGGATGATGGCAGAATAATTACCATGGAGAAGAGAAACCCCTTCACAGCAGCCGACCAAGTGACCACACTATCCAGGATATAGGCGCATCAATATCCAAATCTACCATAGAGAGAAGACTGCATGAAAGTAAGGGTTCGCGTGCAGCCACTCATCAGCATCAAGAATAAGAAGGAAGGATTGGACTTTGCCGAAAAAACATCTTAATAAACCAGCACTTCTGGAAGAACATTCTTTGGACAGATGAAACCAAGATCAACCTCTACCAGAATGATGGAAAGAAAAAAGTATGGCAAAGGCACGGTACAGCTCATGATCCAAAGCATACAGCATCATCTGTAGAACATGGCGGAGGCGGTGTGATGCTTGAGCATGCGTGGCTGCCAGTGGCCCCGGGGCCCTAGTGTTTATTGATGATGTGACACAGGACAGAAGCAGCCGGATGAATTTTGGGGTTTTCAGAAACATACTGTGCGCTCAAATCCAGCCAAACTGATTGGTCAGCGTGTCATAATACAGATGGACAATGACCAAAAACATAAAGTCAAAGCAACCCAGGGGTTTATTACAGCAAAGAAGTGGAATATTCTTGAATGGCCGAGTCACCGGATCTGAACCCAATAGAGCATTTCACTTGTTAAAGACTAAACTTCAGACAGAAAGGGCACAAACAAACAGCAACTGAAAACCGCGGCAGTGAAGGCCGAGCCGAGCATTAAAGAGGAGGAAACACAGCGTCTGGGGATGTCCATGAGGTCAAGACTTCAGGCAGTCACTGCCAACAAAGGGGTTTCAACCAAGTATTAGTATCATTTTATTCACAATTATTTAATTTGCCAAATTACTTTTGAGCCCCTGAAATGAAGGGATTGAGTTTTAAAAAAAAAATGCTTTCAGTTCCTCGCAATTTTTATGTTCAACCCACTGAATTAAAGCTGAAAGTCTGAACTTCACCTGCATCTAAATTGTTTTGTTCAAAATCCATTGTGGTAATGTATGTACAGAACAGAGATTAGAAAAATGTTGTCTCTGTCCAAATATATACCCTAACTGTATGTCCAGGTTAATGGGGCTGAAGACCTATGTCCCGAGTAAAGGGTCTGAAGACTTATGTCCCGAGTGAAGGGTCTGAAGACTTATGTCCCGAGTGGAGGGTCTGGAGACCTATGTCCCGAGTGGAGGGTCTGAAGACTTATGTCCCGAGTGTAGGGTCTGAAGACTTATGTCCCGAGTGGAGGGTCTGGAGACCTATGTCCCGAGTGGAGGGTCTGAAGACTTATGTCCCGAGTGTAGGGTCTGAAGACTTATGTCCCGAGTGGAGGGTCTGGAGACCTATGTCCCGAGTGGAGGGTCTGAAGACTTATGTCCCGAGTGGAGGGTCTGAAGACTTATGTCCCGAGTGAATGGTCTGGAGACTTATGTCCCGAGTGGAGGGTCTGAAGACTTATGTCCCGAGTGGAGGGTCTGAAGACTTATGTCCCGAGTGAAGGGTCTAAAGACTTATGTCCCGAGTGGAGGGTCTGAAGACTTATGTCCCGAGTGGAGGGTCTGAAGACCTATGTCCTGAGGGGAGGGTCTGAAGACATGTCCATATGAGATTTTAGTTTTTCCTTTTTAATAAATTAGCAAAGATTTCTAACATCCTATTTCCTCTTTCTCAATATAGGGGATTGAGTGGAGAATGGTGGTGAAAAAAATATTTTTTTATTTTATTTTAATACAAGGCTGCAACATAACAAAATGTGAAAGAAGTGAAAGGGTCTGAAGACTTTCTGAGTGCATTGTGTATAATAGACTCCTTGAGAATGCTTTCCCAGTGTCTTTGATATTACTAACATCAACAAGAAATGTGATTATGTTCCAGGTGTCTGACGGAAACAAAGGGATGTATATCTGTATACAAGGACGCCTCGCATTACTGCGCTATCATATAAGAGGCTGAATAGAAAACTATAAGCACACTTACTAATATGAAAAGATCTAATGGCAGCTATATGATTCAGACGGTGCTTGGGAGGTTGATCATTATTATAGTAAACAAGTATAACAGTGAACACAAGAGCGGGAGGACAGTCAGGAGCATTGTGGTGGAACAAAAACGACAAGAAAAATAGATCCTCAAACATATGTGTCAATGACTACAAGTCTATAACATACTCAAACCATAAAATCATCAAATACCATCAGGCAATCTATGTACTGAGAGTAGAAAACCTCCTTCTACCAATACCTTCATTGGTTCCTTACTTCCCAGCAAATTCAGTTCAAGGCCATCCACAACCTGCCCTCTCCATACTTCTCTGACCCCACATATAATCTCCAGTCCACAACCTGTCCTCTCCATACATCTCTGACCCCACATATAATCTCCAGTCCACAACCTGTCCCCTCCATACATCTCTGACCTAATCTCCTGATACCTCCTCACATATAATCTCCAGTCCACAGCCTGTCCTCTCCATATATCTCTGACCTAATCTCCTGATACCTCCTCACATGTAATCTCCAGTCCACAACCTGTCCTCTCCATACATCTCTGACCTAATCTCCGGATACCTCCTCACATGTAATCTCCAGTCCACAGCCTGTCCTCTCCATACATCTCTGACCTAATCTCCGGATACCTCCTCACATGTAATCTCCAGTCCACAACCTGTCCTCTCCATATATCTCTGACCTTATCTCCCGATACCTCCCCACATGTAATCTCCAGTCCACAACCTGTCCTCTCCATACATCTCTGACCTAATCTCCCGATACCTCCTCACATGTCATCTCCAGTCCACAACCTGTCCTCTCCACACATCTCTGACCTAATCTCCCGATACCTCCTCACATGTCATCTCCAGTCCACAACCTGTCCCCTCCACACATCTCTGACCTAATGTCCCGATACCTCCCCACATGTAATCTCCAGTCCACAACCTGTCCTCTCCACACATCTCTGACCTAATCTCCCGATACCTCCTCACATGTCATCTCCAGTCCACAACCTGTCCCCTCCACACATCTCTGACCTAATGTCCCGATACCTCCCCACATGTAATCTCCAGTCCACAACCTGTCCTCTCCACACATCTCTGACCTAATCTCCCGATACCTCCTCACATATAATCTCCAGTCCACAACCTGTCCTCTCCACACATCTCTGACCTAATCTCCCGATACCTCCTCACATGTCATCTCCAGTCCACAACCTGTCCTCTCCACACATCTCTGACCTAATCTCCCGATACCTCCCCACACGTAATCTCCAGTCCACAACCTGTCCTCTCCACACATCTCTGACCTAATCTCCGGATACCTCCTCACATATAATCTCCAGTCCACAACCTGTCCTCTCCACACATCTCTGACCTAATCTCCCGATACCTCCTCACATGTCATCTCCAGTCCACAACCTGTCCCCTCCACACATCTCTGACCTAATGTCCCGATACCTCCCCACATGTAATCTCCAGTCCACAACCTGTCCTCTCCACACATCTCTGACCTAATCTCCGGATACCTCCTCACATATAATCTCCAGTCCACAACCTGTCCTCTCCACACATCTCTGACCTAATCTCCCGATACCTCCCCACATGTCATCTCCAGTCCACAACCTGTCCTCTCCATACATCTCTGACCTAATCTCCTGATACCTCCCCACATGTAATCTCCAGTCCACAACCTGTCCTCTCCATACATCTCTGACCTAATCTCCTGATACCTCCTCACATGTAATCTCCAGTCCACAACCTGTCCTCTCCACACATCTCTGACCCAATCTCCTGATACCTCCTCACATGTAATCTCCAGTCCACAACCTGTCCCCTCCATACATCTCTGACCTAATCTCCTGATACCTCCTCACATGTAATCTCCAGTCCACAACCTGTCCTCTCCATACATCTCTGACCTAATCTCCTGATACCTCCTCACATATAATCTCGAGTCCACAACCTGTCCTCTCCACACATCTCTGACCTAATCTCCCGATACCTCCCCACATGTCATCTCCAGTCCACAACCTGTCCTCTCCATACATCTCTGACCTAATCTCCTGATACCTCCCCACATGTAATCTCCAGTCCACAACCTGTCCTCTCCATACATCTCTGACCTAATCTCCTGATACCTCCTCACATGTAATCTCCAGTCCACAACCTGTCCTCTCCACACATCTCTGACCCAATCTCCTGATACCTCCTCACATGTAATCTCCAGTCCACAACCTGTCCCCTCCATACATCTCTGACCTAATCTCCTGATACCTCCTCACATGTAATCTCCAGTCCACAACCTGTCCTCTCCATACATCTCTGACCTAATCTCCTGATACCTCCTCACATGTAATCTCCAGTCCACAACCTGTCCTCTCCACACATCTCTGACCCAATCTCCTGATACCTCCTCACATGTAATCTCCAGTCCACAACCTGTCCCCTCCATACATCTCTGACCTAATCTCCTGATACCTCCTCACATGTAATCTCCAGTCCACAACCTGTCCTCTCCATACATCTCTGACCTAATCTCCTGATACCTCCCCACATATAATCTCCAGTCCACAATCTGTCCTCTCCATACATCTCTGACCTAATCTCCTGATACCTCCTCACTTATAATCTCTATACATCTCTGTCTTGCTTGTGAAGGTGGTGCATAAAACATCTCTGTGCTAAAAAATGGCTAGGAGAGCACAAAAGCGTATCGGGGACTTCTGGTAGCGGTTTGTAAGATTCAATAAAAACCATTGTTACCTTAAGGGTGAAATCACACATGCCGTTTTTGCAGCTGCTCTTGATGCATTATTGAGCAACACACACAGGAGTAGATATAAAAGAGAGAAATATCAGTCATTTCTTAAAGAACACTTTGTACGCAGCTCTCCTGCTGCTGAATGGCGGAGGGGTTATACTTTGTCTCCTCCTGGAGACTATGATATTTTTCAAGTAACTCCCATCAATTGCAGCTGCCGTAAGGCACGCACGTCCTGCTGTACTGTCAATACAGGACAGAAGTGGGCCTGCAGAATGGCTACCACGGGGAAGTTTAAGGAAATAAAAAAATAGATGTAATGTAAGAATTTATTTTTTTTACAAATAAAATACTTTAAAATTTAAAAAAACCTTCTCTCCTGAAGACTCACATCTACCGGAATTAATCAAACAAACACGAAAAGCAGGAGACTTTCCCTTTAAGTAATTGGTCTTAATTAGGTGATGAGAAATCGAAATCTTTCTGCAGATCAGGACCCTGGGATAGGACTGAACACTCTTGTCATTTAGAAAGAAAAGATTAAAAATAAATATTCCCCTGAAACAAACAACGCCTTGCCATGGAGCCCGCGAAGTGAAGCACTTTGTCAATTTTCACTTTTGAGCAATTAAGAATTCAGGCCATAAAACGAGCTTGCATTTTTAATGATTATTAAAAAATGGAAAGATTCATTAGTAATTGTCATTACACTAAAGAGTCGCCATTACTAACAAACAGAACAATATCTCAGCGCAATAACCTCGCTGCTTGATAGACGTGCAAACACATAATCAGTTTTATAGCTGAAGAAGAGGAGAGAAAAAAAATACAATGATGATTGTGAAGCTTCTCGTCCAAGTCCCATCAGTAAATACACAAAATAAAAAAGAGGATCGGGGGGAGCGGCTGCGCGAATAAAGACCGGAGAAGCTCAGATCTCAGCGCCGACGGCTTCTACAACATCCTTTTGCGTAACTGTCCTTATAATCAGCGAGATTATCTCCGAGTAGGAGCGATTGTCAAAATCACTTGGGGGAGTCTCGGGTGAAAATCGGAGCTAAACGGTGCACGCTTACATTTCACCTGCGTGGGCCAATGGTCTGTGCGGACAATCGGACAACGTCAATCGGCCCATTGTCTCTGTTTGGTCAGGACATGGGTGTGAATATCACTCATCTGAAGGGGCCCTTATTGTATCGTGATGTATATACCATCTCACCCCTGATTAAACTGGCCAAATGACTAGCAAAATGGCTGACACCCCCCCCCCCCAATTGATCGTCTCTAACTACTTTCTTTGAAAGTTGTGACTAAACGATAGCTATCAATGTCAAGCTGCTGCATCAAAGGCCAACAAGATACTGTATTGTATTATATTATAAAGGCGATGGCTTCTGGAAAAGAGGGTCAGGGCGATCGGTGCTTCAAAAACATTTTGGCCGGTTCATAAAACAGGTAAGACAGCTTGAGAAAGCTCAAAGAAGGTCAACCAGATGAACAGGAGCCTTTGAAGACCTTAGTTAAGAAAGAAAGGCGTCAAAACTAAATGCATTTACACAAGAGAAGAGGAGTTTGAAAGGGTATATGGTATTGTCACGTAAATATGAAACTGGGCCACGTACCCATTTCACAGGAGATCGCCCAGTGGTCTGAATGGGAAGTAAAAAGAGGAGCAATTTTGGATCATCGCTGGGTGTCAGACGCCATGGATTATCACAATTTTCAAGAAATGTGCAGAAATGTTTCCAGTTCTCTTACAAAAATTTATATATAAAAAATAAATAAATTTGAAAACTTATGTAAAACCAGTGAACATGTGTGTCCTGGCACAATGTTAAAGGGGTTGTCAGAATTTTTGATATTTATGGCCTAGGGTCAGTGATGGCTAACCTCCGTCACTCCAGCTGTGGTGAAACTACGACTCCCAGCATGCTCCATTCATTTCTAGTTCTGAGAACAGCCAAGCAAGTGTATATCTTGGGAGTCGTAGTGCCGGAGGTTCGCCATCACAGGCCTAGGTCATCAATATCAGATTGACAAGGGTCCGACAGTAATGTCACATTTTTCTTCGGTCTCATGGCCTAGGACAGCCGCTATACAATGGACGGTACGCTGCAAGGAGGCTGCGGCACTCACCACGGTCTTTTCAAACGGCTGATGGGCGGGGGTGCCGAGAAGCATCAGCCTCTGAGGATAGCACATCAATATGAAAAGAACCTTTGATGACGTAATCGCGCTCACCATGTGGTGACATCAGCGCAGGTCCTGCTGAATGAAGGATCTTCTATCTTCATTCAACAGGACCTGCGCTGACGTCACCGCGCTCACAACGTGGTGAGTGCAATTACGTCATCAAAAGGTCCTTTTGCAGGTCCTGAAAGAAGAAGATGATGCCGGCTGCGCGATCAAGTGGATGAGGTGAGTTAATTTTTTTATATTTTGTAACCCCTCAATCGACATTTTAGTAAGCATTCTGTATTCAGAATGCTATTATTTTCCCTTATAACCATATTATAAGGGAAAATAATAAAATCTACAGAACACCGATCCCAAACCAGATGTTCAGTGAAGAAGTCCGGGTTTGGGGCTGGGTACCACATTCAGTTTTTTTATCACGCGCGTGCAAAACTATCAAAATGCAGCTGGTCAGTAAGGTGAATAGACTGCGTGAATAAACTGGCACGTGAAGGGTGGGGAATGGTCATGTATAATGCAGGAGCCAGTCAACCAAATCTAAGCGCCAACGTGAATATTTTTAGGAGATGGAGAGATGTGCATGAATTATCATGTGTAAAAAAAACTCCTAAAATCTGGGTACCTGCAATAATAATAGTAAAGAAATGGGCGCCTAGAGACTTCCAAAGAGACTTTCCAATAGAACCTGGCACCAAAAGGCATCTTACCACACGCGGCAATACACAGCGATTTATGGACAGAGAAGGAGAACTTGTTCTCAGGCTGAATCGTGCAAAGTGAACAGACTCCTGCTAGTCGGGTGAATGTAAAATCACTTTTCACTGGATCTTACAGTTTACATATAATAAACCTATGCAGACAACTGATTCCTATTGTACATATAATACATTACTGATCCTGAGTTACATCCTGTATAATACTCCAGAGCTGCACTCACTATTCTGCTGGTGCAGTCACTGTGTACATACATTACTTATCCTGTACTGATCCTGAGTTACATCCTGTATTATACTCCAGAGCTGTACTCACTATTCTGCTGGTGCAGTCACTGTGTACATACATTACTTATCCTGAGTTATATCCTGTATTATACTTCAGAGCTGCACTCACTATTCTGCTGGTGCAGTCACTGTGTACATACATTACTTATCCTGTACTGTTCCTGAGTTACATCCTGTACTATACTCCAGAGCTGCACTCACTATTCTGCTGGTGCAGTCACAGTGTACATACATTACTTATCCTGTACTGATCCTGAGTTACACCCTGTATTATACTCCAGAGCTGCACTCACTATTCTGCTGGTGCAGTCACTGTGTACATACATTACTTATCCTGTACTGATCCTGAGTTACATCCTGTACTATACTCCAGAGCTGCACTCACTATTCTGCTGGTGCAGTCACTGTGCACATACATTACTGATCCTGTACTGATCCTGAGTTACATCCTGTATTATACTCCAGAGCTGCACTCACTATTCTGCTGGTGCAGTCACAGTGTACATACATTACTTATCCTGTACTGATCCTGAGTTACATCCTGTATTATACTCCAGAGCTGCACTCACTATTCTGCTGGTGCAGTCACTGTGTACATACATTACTTATCCTGTACTGATCCTGAGTTACATCCTGTATTATACTCCAGAGCTGCACTCACTATTCTGCTGGTGCAGTCACTGTGTACATACATTACTTATTCTGTACTGATCCTGAGTTACATCCTGTACTATACTCCAGAGCTGCACTCACTATTCTGCTGGTGCAGTCACAGTGTACATACATTACTTATCCTGTACTGATCCTGAGTTACATCCTGTATTATACTCCAGAGCTGCACTCACTATTCTGCTGGTGCAGTCACTGTGTACATACATTACTTATCCTGTACTGATCCTGAGTTACATCCTGTATTATACTCCAGAGCTGCACTCACTATTTTGCTGGTGCAGTCACTGTGTACATACATTACATTACTTATCCTGTACTAATCCTGAGTTACATCCTGAATTATACTCCAGAGCTGCACTCACTATTTTGCTGGTGCAGTCACTGTGTACATACATTACATTACTTATCCTGTACTGATCCTCAGTTACATCCTGTATTATACTCCAGAGCTGCACTCACTATTCTGCTGGTGCAGTCACTGTGTACATACATTACTTATCCTGTGTTACATCCTGTATTATACTCCAGAGCTGCACTCACTATGTACATAGATTACTTATCCTAAGCTACATCCCGTATTATACTCAACAGCTGCATTACTATTCTGCATCTTCAGAGCTGAAATCAATCAGTAACATCTGCACACACACAGCATGTCCTGGTGGTCTGCTTTCTGTACAGTAGTCTGGTGTCCGTAGTTTGGTTGTGACTCTAGACTGTAACGGCTCCTAACATATAAGCACTAGATCATCACGATATGTGAACCCATCCAACTTCCAATCAGTCAGGGATTTACTTACAGAGGGACTGGAGAATGTGTCGCCCCTTCCCTTGGTGGTGGCTTATCTGACAACTCTAATGTCCTTTCTCCAGGTATGAATACCATGGAAGCATGAATGCCCAGTCTAATAATCCAGCACTGCTTAGGGTGGGTTCACATCTGCGTTCTGGATTCCGTTATGGCTTTCCGTTATAACATGGTTATAAAGGAAAATAACGGAATCCATAAGACGGAAGGACGGATCCGTTATACTGCCCATAGACTTGTATTATGACGGAATGCAAAACGGAAGCCTTTAAAAGGCATTCCATCTTAATAGAAGTCTATGGAAATCATAACGGATCCATCCCGTTTCCGTTATGCAGAACGGAGAAAAAAAGTCCTTTCGACGGGACTTTGATTTCCGTCTTGCATAACGGGAACCAGACGGATCCATTAAGATTCCCATAGACTTCTACACTGAGCAAAAATATAAACACAACACTTTTGGTTTTGCCCCCATTCTGCATGAGCTGAATTCAAAAATCTGAAACATTTTCTACATACACAAAAGACCCATTACTCTCAAATATTTTTCACAAATCTGTCTAAATCTGTGTCAGTGAGCACTTCTCCTTTGCCGAGATAATCCATCCCACCTCACAGGTGTGGCATATCAAGGTGCTGATTAGACAGCGGGAATATTGCTAGACGTCCCACAATGAAAGGCCACTCTGAAATGTGCACAGTTTTTCACATTTGGGGGGGGGAGGGGAGGGCTCAGAAAATCAGTCAGTATCTGGTGTGGCTACCATTTGCCTCGCGCAGTGCAACACATCTCCGTGGCATAGAGTTGATCAGGTTGCTGACTGTGGCCTGTGGAATGTTGGTCCACTCCTCTTCAATAGCTGTGCGAAGTTGCAGAATATTTGCAAAACCGAAAGTGTTGCATTTATATTTTTGCTCAGTGTATGAAGACGGATCAAAACGGAATGGCTCTTAAAGGCTTCAGTTTTAACTTCCATCTTATGGATTCCGTTATTTTCCGTTATAACCATAACGGAATCCAGAACGCAGATGTGAACCCGCCCTAATACCCATTAACTATCCTCAGGACTACATGTAGCATCCAAGCACCTCGCTGCATGCATCAATACAGCCTCCACTGTTTTCATGCAGCATTGTTCCTAAATTATGTATGAAGTCAAAAATATTTTCACCCATGAACAAAAAATATATGGAATGGCAGAAACAGAACAGTAAAAGAAAAGAAAAAGGGGGGGTAAAAAAAAACACTAAAACATCCTCCATGAAAAAGAACCGTCTGATGTAATCACCGGCGAGATCGAAAATTGTTGTCTGTAAAAACTGAAAAATTGTTGGAAGCCAAAACATACACTGAGCTTCCTATCTGTAATCAGAGCCTTCATTTCTGCTCATTACGATCTCATGAGCACATTAAGATGTTATTAGCATTAATTACTTTGGAGCATCTATGCATGAGCGGTGACAGGCATGCGTGCTGAAGCGTCTGTGCTGCTGGTCTACGTTATTACATCCGTGCGTTTTGCTTAGAAAACATGTGAAAACATTGCAGGCAACACAAATTAACGAAGGAAAATAATAAACTGATTGCAGGAGCTAATAAGAAACAAATACAAACAGTCACCAGACTCGTCTTCTGCATCCTGCAAGACAATGGCGCGGTCTACTCATAGCGAAGGCGGCGATTACCAGCCTCTGGCTTCATGATATGTTTACGGTAAGGGTCCGGAGCTGCATTAGGCCCTGTACATACTGTATGCTTTGCACATTTTAGGCCGTGTTCACACATGCTGCTGTTTTTGCTGTGTTTTTTGTCTTGTGAATAGTGAAAATATGTTTATATCATGTATTAAAATTTTTTACCAAAAAAGCAGCAACACAGCACAAGAACACAGCCTATGGGCCAATATATTATGGATCCATGTTTGTTATATGGATCGATAATATGACGCCCATAGGTAACTGTGGACCCATGCTAAAAATATGGCGCCAATAGGTAGCAGTGCGCCCATAGGTAGCTGGGCGCCCATGCTAAACATTTGGCGCTCATAGGTAGCTGGGCCAATGCTAAAAATATGGCGCCCATAGTTGTCTGTAGGCCCATGCTAAACATATGGCGCCCATAGGTAGCTGTAGGCCCATGCTAAACATATGGCGCCCATAGGTAGCTGTGGACCTATGCTAAACATATGGCGTCCATAGATAGCTGTGCGCCCATAGGTAGCTAAGCGCCCATGCTAAACATATGGCGCTCATAGATAGCTGGGCCAATGCTAAAAATATGGCGCCCATAGGTAGCTGTAGGCCCACGCTATACTTATGGCGCCCATAGGTAGCTGAGGACCTGTGCTAAACATATGGTGTCCATAGGTAGCTGTGCGCCCATGCTAAACCTCTGATTTCATACAGAAGCACAGAAAAGGGCTTTTCCATATGAAAACATCATCCTGTTACATGCCGTATTATGGAAATATGTCCTAGAAGCATTGCTTCTGCAAGTAAACCTGGCTCCTTACAGAGGAACCATACAGCGTACACTGCACCTACACATGCCCCAAAAATAAAATGGATCCATAAAGCACAAACATTGACATCACTGAATATTTAAAAATAAAATTAAGGATTAATAGGAGGATAAAAGTAATTTAAATATAAATTAGGGTTGGCGGATACTGAGGGATCCAATAATGGAGAAAGGGCAATTTCTCTATAGACCACACCCATTCCTCTAACAATTACTATAAACCACACCCATTTCTCTATTAGTTTTCCTATAAATTACTCCCATTTCTTTAACAATTTCATTATAAACCACACCCACTTCTCTAACAATATTCCAATAAACCATGCCTATTTCTAACAACCACACCCACTTCTCAAACAATTTCCCTATAAACCACACCCACTTCTCAAACAATTTCCCTATAAATCACACCCACTTCTCTAACAATTTTCCTATAAACCACACCCACTTCTCAAACAATTTCCCTATAAATCACACCCACTTCTCTAACAATTTCCCTATAAACCACACCCACTTCTCTAACAATTTCCCTATAAACCACATCCACTTCTCTAACAATTTTCCTATAAACCATGCCCATTTCTAACAATTTCCCTATAAACCACACCCACTTCTCTATCAATTTCCCTATAAACCACACCCACTTCTCTATCAATTTCCCTATAAACCACACACACTTCTCTAACAATTTCCCTATAAAACACACACACTTCTCTAACAATTTCCCTATAAACCATGCCCATTTCTAACAATTTCCCTATAAACCACACCCACTTCTCTAATAATTTCCCTATAAACCATGCCCATTTCTAACAATTTCCCTATGAACCACACCCACTTCTCTAACACTTTCCCTATAAACCACACCCACTTCTCAAACAATTTCCCTATAAACCACACACACTTCTCTAACAATTTCCCTATAAACCACACCCACTTCTCTAATAATTTCCCTATAAACCATGCCCATTTCTAACAATTTCCCTATGAACCACACCCACTTCTCTAACACTTTCCCTATAAACCACACCCACTTCTCTAACACTTTCCCTATAAACCACTACCACTTCTCTAACAATTTCCCTATAAACCACACACACTTCTCTAATAATTTCCCTATAAACCATGCCCATTTCTATCAATTTCCCTATGAACCACACCCACTTCTCTAACACTTTCCCTATAAACCATTACCACTTCTCTAACAATTTCCCTATAAACCACACCCACTTCTCTAACAATTTCCCTATGAACCACACCCACTTCTCTAACACTTTCCCTATAAACCACACCCACTTCTCTAACAATTTCCCTATAAACCATGCCCATTTCTAACAATTTCCCTATAAACCACACACACTTCCCCTAACAATTTCCCCATCAACCACACCCCCTTCTCTAACACTTTCCCTATAAACCACACCCACTTCTCTAACACTTTCCCTATAAACCACACCCACTTCTCTAACAATTTCCCTATAAACCCCACCCACTTCTCTAACACTTTCCCTATAAACCACGCCCACTGTCAGTATGACAAATCCACCCTGTACCACCAGATACTGGCACTGACCAGAACCAGTAAAATCACTACATATCATGTAGATATTACAATGTTTGCATAACAGCTCTTCACAATGGTTTTTGCCAGTTTACCAAGGGAAGAAACCATGATCTCGCTATACTACTAGGGCTCTGCTACATCTGTCTCAAGCCTCACTCCTGTACAGTGAAGAACGCGATAAATCCCATGAAACACGTGAAGCGTCGCTGGGAAAAACAGCAAAAAAGACCAAAAGCTTGAAGATGAGTCTGGAAAATAAATTTCTAAAAAAACAAAATTTTTCGCGGACAAAACCAAAGTTAGGGCTCATTCAGACGGCCGTATGTTTTTTTGCGTATGCATTTCGTTTTTGGCGGATCCACAGACTTGAATGGGGCCATGGAGACGGGTTTTACTGACAAATATAGGATATGCTCTATCTTTTTTGCGGCGCCGCAGAACGGTCGCATTGAAATGAATCGGAGAAAAACAAAGACATACAGCCGTCTGAATGAGACCTTACAGACCAGAGATCAGCAACCTTCGGCACTCCAGCTGCCGTGAAACTACAACTCCCAACATGCACACTTAGACCCCTTGCAGACGAGCGTGTCCGGATTAGGTCCGGATGCGTTGCAAATGCGTTGAGTGAAAAATGCGCGATTTCGCAGGTAAAGTCATTCAGTTTTGTCTGCGATCACGTTCAGTTTTTATCGCGCGGGTGCAATGTGATTTAATGTGTTTTGCACTCGCTGAATGTATAAAAACAACATCTCCGAGCAACCATACGTAAAAAACGCATCGCTACCGCACTTGCTTGCGGATGCGATTTTTCAGGCAGCTCCATTCACTTCTATGGGGCCAGCGTTGCGTGAAAATCACAGAATATAGAACATGCTGCGATTTTCACGCAACGCACAAGTGATGCGTGAAAACCAACGCACATGTACACAGCCCCAATTAAATGAATGGGTCCGTATTCCGTGCGGGCGCAATGCGTTCGCAATGCGTTCGCATCACGCATTGCACCTGCGCGGGAATACTCGCTCGTGTGAAAGGGGCCTTACTTGGCTGTTCTTGTAACTCCCATAGAAGTGAAAGGAGGATTCTGGGAGTTGTAGTTTCAGAAAAGCGTTCTGATCCGTGTTATAAAAAGGTAGAGGAGTACTTATAGGAAGTGGGTTTTGTCATTGTCTATTAATAATGAAATAAAATAGTCAAATTATAACATAAAATTAAATACTACTCATAAAATAATAAATAATAGTAACAACTAATTTTAAAATTATAATAAAATAATACATAAAAAACAATAAAATAATTAAACTATTAGACTAAAATTAAACATTAAAATAATAATACTAATAAGACCATAATTAATTATTACTACTATGATTTTATAATTATTAACATAAAATAGTACATAATAAAGCAATAATAAAATAATAGTAGCATAAACAATAGGAGACTTGGAGACTCAAAACACCAAAGTCAACTATTTTCAAATCCGGCTCCCCAGATGCTGCAAAACTACGACTTTGCAGCATGCTGGGGGTTGTAGTTTTGCAACAGCTAGAAAGCCTACCATCAGAAGTCACTGCCCTAGTCAAATATATTTCACCCATGGTACCCCACGGTAATAGAGTAACAGAATGATTTGGTAACTTGTGGCTCACGTGGCCGGGTAAACTTCGCTGCGGTTGCTGGTGGTCCTGGCATTTAGCATTAATGCAGAATTAAAGGCAGTTCTATATTCAATGATTAAAACTGCTTTGCATGCAATTAATCATAATGAAATTACCATAACTTGCATGCAGATTTGAGCGAGGAGGAAATTTACTTGCTGGTAAACAGTGAGGACCTGTCCTCAGAGACTAAAACTATTTTGGAGGTTAGAGCAAACGCTCACTGGAAATAGTGTGCGAGCTTATATTTATGTGGAAAATAACGGCTGCAAGGGATTAATTACTGGACGGGCGGCCATACTGGGACAATCGACCTTCTACTGTCTTATAGGTTATGTGATAGAAAAGATTTATGAATGTTCAAACATCAGAGATCGATTTACTACAGAAAAGCCTCATGGCACACGGACAGCAAGAAAAATATGTTTATGAAAGTGCATAAAGTGATATCCTGTATTATAGATGTAGCAAGCACCAAAACCGTTGGATTAGAGCACCATCCCCACAGTGCGACTCAACACCAACTTTAAGCTTTAGAAGCTTTCTACACAGTTAAACTAAGTCAGTGCGTTAAGCTAGTGCGATACCACACCAAGTAAGGCTACTGTCACACTTGCGGCAGAGTGATCCGGCAAGTATGCCAACTGATGGCATTTGTAAGACTGACCAGGATCCTGATCAGTCAGAAAAATGCATTGAAATGCCGGATCTGTCTTTCTGGTGTCATCCGGCAAAACGATCCGGCATTTATTTATTTCCGGATCCAGCACTAATACATTCCCATGGGAAAAAATGCCGGCATTCAGGCAAGTCTTCAGTTTTTTTCGCCGGAGATAAAACCGTAGCATGCTGCAGTATTATCTCCGTCCTGATCAGTCAAAAAGACTGAACTGAAGACATCCTGATGCATCCTGAACGGATTACTCTCCATTCAGAATGCATGGGGATAAAACTGATCAGTTCTTTTCCGGCATTGAGCCCTTTTGACGGAACTCAGTGCCGGAAAAGAAAAACGCTAGTGTGAAAGTACCCTAAGACTTAAAGGCTGGCTACATCTGGTATACTCCAGAGCTGCACTCACTATTCTGCTGGTGCAGTCACTGTGTACATACATTACTTATCCTGTACTGATCCTGAGTTACATCCTGTATTATACTCCAGAGCTGCACTCCTATTCTGCTGGTGCAGTCACTGTGTACATACATTACATTACTTATCCTGTACTGATTCTGAGTTACATCCTGTGTTATACTCCAGAGCTGCACTCACTATTCTGCTGGTGCAGTCACTGTGTACATACATTACTTATCCTGTACTGATCCTGAGTTACATCCTGTATTATACTTCAGAGCTGCACTCACTATTCTGCTGGTGGAGTCACTGTATGAATATATTACATCAGCGGTCCCCAACCGCCGGGCCGCGGAAGATGGTTTGCCGGGCCGCGGCGATCAGGGCAGTCTTTAACTCTGTACTAATGAAGCGCTTCATTAGTACAGAAGGACCAGGAAGCGGTGAAGGATCTGTACTCACCACTTCCTGGTCCACGGCTCGGCTATCGGCTGTGCAGGGCTGCGCACAGCGTGAGGTCTCTCTGTGACCTCACACTGTGCGCCGCTATACAGAGCCAGCCGACAGCAGAATGAAGAGGATCGCGATGGTGACCAGGAGCAGGAGAGGTAAGTGGTTTTTTAATTTTATTTTATTTGCACTAGGGGCTGATGGCTGACCTGGGGGATATATGGCTGACATGAGGGGCAACCATGAGGGGCAGACATGAGGGGCAGGCATATGGCTGACATGAGGGGGGGCTTATGGCTGACATTGGGGGGGGCTTATGGCTGACATTGGGGGCTGATAGATGGCTAAAGGTTTGGGGGTTGATCTGAGCCATTGGGGGTCTGATCTGAGGTCTGATTAACATTGGGGGTCTGATTGCTGGTCTGACCTAAGGTGTAATGAAAAATATTTTTTTCTTATTGTTCTCCTCTAAAACATAGGTGCATCTTATAGGGCGAAAAATACGGTACAGTGCAGCAGAGACCAGTGCAGCAAAGACCAGTGCAGCAGAGACCAGTGCAGCAGAGACCATAGTCAGTTTATATAGTCGTTATATAGTGTTATATATTTTAATATGCACCTCGTGTTTTGTTATGCGCGTGAATCAGTCAGCCCCGCCCACCCCCTAAGCCCCGCCCCAGAAACCCCGCCCCCACCCGGTCCCTGGGAAAATTGTCTTGCATGAAACTGGTCCTTGGTGCAAAAAAGGTTGGGGACCACTGTATTACATTATAGCAAAATGACAGCCAGATGCTGTATAACCTGTGACACATGTGAGCAGTTTTCTCCTCCACAAATGTGTTTGTGGCGATATTTATAACTGTGCCTCTCTGACACTCAACTGTTTCAAGTTTTCTTGTCACAAAACTTAAAAACAAACAGATGACACAAAAAACATTTTCAGGGTGCTGCTTATATTTGGCGTCAGGTGCAGTTTAACAACTCACATATTAGGAGGGTACAGCCTGGGCGGCTCTGCAGAAGGCATCGGTGGTCTTCACTAATAGGCTCGGCGAGTAGCAAAACAACAATATTATTTCCCTGACCTAAATTTCTGTGTTGTCTATTTCTAAATAATCAGACACGTGTCGCCCAGGACCCAGATGTAAGATGTCGCGTGCGCACACCTACCTGCCGCACGTCTGCGAGAATCACAATAATCATCACGTGGAGGGAAAACGTTGCGATGAGAAATGTTTGAGCTAAATTACAGCACTGGTACATTTATAACAACTTTGCCGCAGTTTTCTGTTGACAGGAAAGCCTATGGCTGGCCTGTTTTCCGGCGTGATGTTAAATGAGTCAGCCCATAAAGGCCCCGCCTCCTCCTGGCCACGCCCCCTTTTGTGGAAAAGTGACTAGGGTGTCGGGAAAAGCTAAAAAGTTGCAAAGTTGTCACAATAGTTGTGAATTTTTTAAGCTGGAAAACTACCATAGCAGCTTGAAAAGTAACGGCTTTCGAGAACCAGAAGAAGTTCCCTTGGTCCCTGCCCGCTGCGGGTGACTACAGCGGACCATCATCACCCTGTGTGGTCTACAGTAGTCACAGAGATCCTCCAGGCTGTAGATATTGTACAGATACTGCCGTACAGTCATCTACATCTATCCCCCTATAGAGTAACATCGAGGGAGTAAAACGGAATTGAACATTTCTCTTTTTCCTCATATTAGGGAATTTCATTATAAGCAATTCCTTTTAATTCATTACAGCGGTGGGGACTGAAGTTCCTGTCCTGTGCTCAGTGGGTGGGCTATGGCACTTGTCTACAGTAGCCCCTAATCTCTGGTTTGTGCTACCAACTGGGATGTGAACACCAACATCATGAATGGAGCCTGGGCTTTGATGCTGCGAAGAGAGAAGATGCAGAGAATTTCACTCCCCAAGACTGCTCCTCTCTATAACCCAACTCCCTGCGCTAAACCCTAAATGGAGCCTTTCAGGTAATGGAAGACTCTTAGTTGATTGCTGGGAATGGGTGAGCTTCTGCGCTGATCAGCTTTTTGAAGGTGCGACGCTGGAGCGGGAGGAGCTGTGGCAATTCCATGGTGTACTGCTCAACTCTCTACTCTTCATAGTGGCTGTGCTCGGTATTGCAGTTTTGTCACATTCACTTTAAACTCTGCAAAATCGAGCAGAGCCACTTTGAAAAGTACAAGGCGATGAACACAATGAAGAGGCCGCAGCGCTGCCCCCAACAGGGTTGTCAAGAGTCGGACCTCCACTGGTCTAATATCGATGGCCTATTCTAAGAAACAATCCTTTACTACAGGGTCCACTGAATCCAGTACAGTAGGATGCACTGTCTGAAAGCAGCACGTTATAGAGCGGGAGGAGCGGAGCAGACTGATATATAGTGTTGTGGGAAAAGATTCAGCAAAACCTGTAATGTATACATTTATATCTCTGCTTTTTCCACCTCCTGTGAGCAGCTATGGGTACAGGGAGGAGGTGTTATCAGTGTCTGACACTGCAAATACACACAATGTTATCAGTCACTGATAGCACCTCCTCTCTGTACCCATAGCTGCTCACAGGAGGTGGAAAAAGCAGAGATATAAATGTATAAATTACAGGTTTTACTGAATCTTTTCCCATAAAACTATATATCAATCTGCTCCGCTCCTCCTGCTCTATAACAAGCTGCTACAATTACTACACACATAGGAGACACAACATATTATGCCGAAGCTGGGGTCAGACCTGGTGCTCTGGCATCGTTATATTGAAGATGTTGTATTCATTTGGAAAAAAGATTGACCAACTCTGGATAGTTTTTTGGAAGAGATAAATCTCAACGATTTGAACTTAAGGTTCACATCAACTCTATCCAAAACAAGTATAGAGTATCTAGACCTACACATTACAATAGAGAATGAGAGTCTAGTGTGCAATACTTTTTATAAACTTGTTTCCAAAAACTGCTATATCAGATACACCAGTTGTCATCTACCAAGATGGCTGATAAATTGGGACAATTTAGAAGGTTAAAGAGAAATTGCACTAAAAACAATCAATTTGAGGAAGAGGCCAGTAAATTAAAGGAAAGACTAATTGAAAAAGAATATCCAGAAATAGTGGTCGAAACCGCATTGACTAAAGTCCAAAAGATGGATAGAAGTATATTTTTCAAACAAAAAGATAAATCCATGGAGATTCAAGGAGAGATGGATTGTAGATTGATTATCCCATTTAATCCACAATACAAGAAAATCCAACAGATTCTAAGGAAACATTGGCACTTTATACAAAGAGATAGGACATCTGGTGCCAGCCAACCCCATGGTCACATTCACTAGGGCCCCAAATATGGGCATAAAGGTAGCACCATCTATGCCGAGCAAACGAAAAGTGAGGCCCTTGGTCCAAGAGTGGATAGGATTGAAGGGTTTGTATCGGCGTGGAGTTTGCAGCAATTGCTCAATCACTAGATTCCCGAAAAAAAAACTGTAGAGATCACTTCAACCAATAATGCCTACATTCATAAAATTAGAGAGTGTCCGACATGTAGTTCGACAAATGTGATTTATATCATCACATGCCCCTGCAACAAGCAGTATGTTGGAAGAACAAAAAAATCTATGAAAAAAAGAATTTCGGAACACATTGCCAACATAAAAAAGGGGTATGAAAATCACACATTGTCAAAACGCTTTAAGGAACATCATGACCAAAACCCTACGGGTCTTACGTATGCAGCCATTGGAGAGGAGGAAATCATGCGTGTCGTATGTCACGTTTAGAATCTAGACGAATTTTTGAACTCAATACACTTACACCACAGGGCTTAAATGCTGAAATAGAGCTGTTTAGTTTTCTATAAAGGGGGTGGTGCGCTCCCGGCGATAAGGTACCTCGGAGGTTGTTTCTAACTCCGGGGTCCTCCTTACCGAGAATGCACCACCTCATCCACTACACTGACTTTGCTTTCAGACTTAGAGATATTTGTAAGCTAAAATTTACATTTTGTTGAATATTAGGCAGCAGCAACGAAAATGTATGTATTGGAAACATGAGAGTGATGTTTTTTGTGTCTACAGATACAAATACACAAAAAACGCATGTGGTCCCAAAAAACGCATGGAAAACGCAATAAAACCGCATTATACATCATATGCGTTTGTTTTTTTTGTTTGTTTTTTTGTGTCAAGATGCTCCTCAACATGTTTCCAACCTTTCCAGTTAATGAATCTCTCATAGGATTTCAAAATTAAACATGTATTTTTGAAAAATGGTATTATATATTAAACCAATGATGTTCTCAGTTGTTGGATACTATAATTCAGTTCCATATATTCAAGAGGACTTCAATCCCAATTAGGGCACATTTATTCATAGTCAAGTTACCACTGAATAAGGAGTGAGAAATTATATACACTCCGAAACGCGTTTGGTTTTAATGAATTTTTTTTTTATGAAGTGCCCCAGTATTACAGTATATTTTGAAGAAACAAATACAGAGTTGCGAAACTGAAACAACATACAGAACTTTATCCAGGAAATCGTGCTCATCAGCCTGATTAAGTACCAAGAGCAGCTGTCCACCAATTCACAGACCCCAGGATTGAAAGCCGGCAAGTACAACAGGGTGAATATCCAAAAATGTCGCGATAACTTACGAGGAGCCGCAGTCACGCTGAACACAGGTGGGACGCCACACAGCGCGCAACATTACCCGCGGTCTGGTGACATCAACTGTGAGTGCCCTTCGATGCCGATACTACGAATGAACAATTTGTAGAAATCAGGGGTTATTTTAACGTGGACGAGCAAGAGTATATCCAATATCCCCACTTTAACAGACCTTGGGGAGAACATTGAGCGATGCTAGTGGGAGCACGCACAGCACACAATCAACTTGCTGCATTATTTCTGGAGAAACAATTGCAATAGATCCAATTCTGCTTTGTCATATAGAGTTTGGAGTCCATTTCTTTCCTTCCACACATATATGCGACTATTGCTCGTGTCAATTGCACATTATTACCTTGTTTTATTGCTTTTGGCTATCGCCTACAGATTTTATATATGTTTTAGTATTATTTTTATATTCCGATGTTGAATAAATATATTGTATTTTCCAAGTGAACCGAATATTTGGTTGTGCCTATCTCCAATTTGAATCCAATTACTACACACGTTTGATCAAAATTGTGCGCAAAGAGCTTCTATTTTTCCATTTATAGTAGGTACAATACCGCTTTAATTTAGAATGATCCCCATTTCTCAGCTCTATTGTTTGTATGCAAAATATTGTGGAGCCATTTTTTTTTTTATCAACCATGTTTGCTTGATGGATATGCACCTGTGACTATGAATATGAATGCGCTACTCTAAATTTTCTTGTAGTACTATAACAAGCTGCTGTCAGACTGCACTGCATTTTGTGGTGACAGGTCCTCTTTAAGGTACCAGTTGGCTTCCTTGACTAAAGGTCTGAAGCACACATGGCTCAGGGAGGTATCTCCAATTTAAATAGAATGAATGAGCCCCATTAGAGGGTCAAGTGTGAAAAAAATAACCTACCAAATTTTTTTAATGTCCTGTGCCGCTCGTATTCGAAAGAATTATGCATAACACGTTCACTAGTATAGCAACCTCTACCGCCATAGCATGACGATCGATGTATACATAATGCAGAGAAAGGAAAGAGTAGGCTCATTCATACCCCCAAATATTGGCATACACATGAGATACCCGTCTGTAGATGGCTGTCTCTCCCGATCCCTCCATATACATGCACGCTCGCTGTGAATGGACAAAGTGCTATCAAATCCAATCGCCTGATCCTTCTCTCCCGAGATCTGGCATTGGAGGGCGAGTCGGGGAGCCCAACCAGTCAATCAGTCTGGCCAATGTATAACTTTTAGGTCTATGGGAGGGACGGGGGTGCAATTGCCTGTGATGACCCCCAGTTTGCAGGGTGGATCCGTCGCATGCCTTCTACAAGATCTGATCTGATGCGCTTTGATGCGACATGGCTTCTCTACATCGGATGTGTTGCCATAACCCTGGGGTGGACAGGACTGCTTACTGTGACTGGCATTAGTGATATGCCATCCTCTATACCCACTGCAATGGTGCCTGCTGCTGTACATCTGCCTGTATGCGAGAGGAAGGCATGGCGCGGCAGACAGTGGGATTTTCACAAAGTGTCTTTTATCTCTGTGGTTTCACTTTAAAACAGACTAGAAAATCAGCTTAGAGGTTACAGGAGACGTGTTTTTCTGCGCGCCGACTGAGAGGAACAGCGTTTATTAAATGTAGAACCCATTTGCTCTGCTTCTTGTGAAAGATGCAAATTTGGGGGATAGGCAAAGCTGAAAGAGAGGACGGCAATCCCTATAATTCTGGATCGTGTCTATTGTGACGCTCACAGTGGGGGAAATTACATTGCCTACAGGCAGTTTTGGGCTTTGAACGATGAATTTTTTTTCACTCAATGAACTGTTTTTTAAGTCCGCTGTAAACTGCAGAGATTCAGAGACTCTAAAGGTGAACAGAGTATTGGGATAAAAGCCTGCATGGGTTTTTATTTTTTCCTAATCCGAGCGGATTGACTTAAATCACTATCAAAGACGTGCCCTTAATACTGCCAAAGGGGTTCGATATTAAATTAGAAAGGTTCTCAGTTGCAGAGTTTATTTACAGAGACGAGGTCCAGCGGCACAAGTGTCAGTTCAGGAAAACAGCCACCTGGGCCTGAAAACTGCAGAAATAACTGCACGGAAGCAGAAAGAGTCATTGTGGAAAAGGATGAGGGGAGCAGTGCTAACATAACAGTGGAGTGAGGCCGCAATCTGTCCAGTAAGGACAGCCGGAGGGGGAAGTTACATCAGCCGGAGGGGGAAGTTACATCAGCCGGAGGGGGAAGTTACATCAGCCGGAGGGGGAAGTTACATCAGCCGGAGGGGGCAGTTACATCAGCCGGAGGGGGAAGTTACATCAGCCGGAGGGGGCAGTTACATCAGCCGGAGGGGGCAGTTACATCAGCCGGAGGGGGCAGTTACATCAGCCGGAGGGGGAAGTTACATCAGCCGGAGGGGGAAGTTACATCAGCCGGAGGGGGAAGTTACATCAGCCGGAGGGGGCAGTTACATCAGCCGGAGGGGGAAGTTACATCAGCCGGAGGGGGAAGTTACATCAGCCGGAGGGGGAAGTTACATCAGCCGGAGGGGGAAGTTACATCAGCCGGAGGGGGAAGTTACATCAGGCGGAGGGGGAAGTTACATCAGGCGGAGGGGGAAGTTACATCAGCCGGAGGGGGAAGTTACATCAGCCGGAGGGGGCAGTTACATCAGCCGGAGGGGGCAGTTACATCAGCCGGAGGGGGCAGTTACATCAGCCGGAGGGGGCAGTTACATCAGCCGGAGGGGGCAGTTACATCAGCCGGAGGGGGCAGTTACATCAGCCGGAGGGGGCAGTTACATCAGCCGGAGGGGGCAGTTACATCAGCCGGAGGGGGAAGTTACATCAGCCGGAGGGGGAAGTTACATCAGCCAGAGGGGGAAGTTACATCAGCCGGAGGGGGAAGTTACATCAGCCGGAGGGGGAAGTTACATCAGCCGGAGGGGGAAGTTACAGGGGAAGTTACATCAGCCAGAGGGGGAAGTTACATCAGCCGGAGGGGGAAGTTACATCAGCCAGAGGGGGAAGTTACATCAGCCGGAGGGGGAAGTTACATCAGCCGGAGGGGGAAGTTACAGGGGAAGTTACATCAGCCGGAGGGGGAAGTTACATCAGCCGGAGGGGGAAGTTACAGGGGAAGTTACATCAGCCAGAGGGGGAAGTTACATCAGCCGGAGGGGGAAGTTACATCAGCCGGAGGGGGAAGTTACATCAGCCGGAGGGGGAAGTTACATCAGCCGGAGGGGGAAGTTACATCAGCCGGAGGGGGAAGTTACAGGGGAAGTTACATCAGCCAGAGGGGGAAGTTACATCAGCCGGAGGGGGAAGTTACATCAGCCGGAGGGGGAAGTTACATCAGCCGGAGGGGGAAGTTACATCAGCCGGAGGGGGAAGTTACATCAGCCAGAGGGGGAAGTTACATCAGCCAGAGGGGGAAGTTACATCAGCCGGAGGGGGAAGTTACATCAGCCGGAGGGGGAAGTTACATCAGCCGGAGGGGGAAGTTACATCAGCCGGAGGGGGAAGTTACATCAGCCGGAGGGGGAAGTTACATCAGCCGGAGGGGGAAGTTACATCAGCCGGAGGGGGAAGTTACATCAGCCGGAGGGGGAAGTTACATCAGCCGGAGGGGGAAGTTACATCAGCCGGAGGGGGCAGTTACATCAGCCGGAGGGGGAAGTTACATCAGCCGGAGGGGGAAGTTACATCAGCCGGAGGGGGAAGTTACATCAGCCGGAGGGGGAAGTTACATCAGCCGGAGGGGGAAGTTACATCAGGCGGAGGGGGAAGTTACATCAGGCGGAGGGGGAAGTTACATCAGCCGGAGGGGGAAGTTACATCAGCCGGAGGGGGCAGTTACATCAGCCGGAGGGGGCAGTTACATCAGCCGGAGGGGGCAGTTACATCAGCCGGAGGGGGCAGTTACATCAGCCGGAGGGGGCAGTTACATCAGCCGGAGGGGGCAGTTACATCAGCCGGAGGGGGCAGTTACATCAGCCGGAGGGGGCAGTTACATCAGCCGGAGGGGGAAGTTACATCAGCCGGAGGGGGAAGTTACATCAGCCAGAGGGGGAAGTTACATCAGCCGGAGGGGGAAGTTACATCAGCCGGAGGGGGAAGTTACATCAGCCGGAGGGGGAAGTTACAGGGGAAGTTACATCAGCCAGAGGGGGAAGTTACATCAGCCGGAGGGGGAAGTTACATCAGCCAGAGGGGGAAGTTACATCAGCCGGAGGGGGAAGTTACATCAGCCGGAGGGGGAAGTTACAGGGGAAGTTACATCAGCCGGAGGGGGAAGTTACATCAGCCGGAGGGGGAAGTTACAGGGGAAGTTACATCAGCCAGAGGGGGAAGTTACATCAGCCGGAGGGGGAAGTTACATCAGCCGGAGGGGGAAGTTACATCAGCCGGAGGGGGAAGTTACATCAGCCGGAGGGGGAAGTTACATCAGCCGGAGGGGGAAGTTACAGGGGAAGTTACATCAGCCAGAGGGGGAAGTTACATCAGCCGGAGGGGGAAGTTACATCAGCCGGAGGGGGAAGTTACATCAGCCGGAGGGGGAAGTTACATCAGCCGGAGGGGGAAGTTACATCAGCCGGAGGGGGAAGTTACATCAGCCAGAGGGGGAAGTTACATCAGCCAGAGGGGGAAGTTACATCAGCCGGAGGGGGAAGTTACATCAGCCGGAGGGGGAAGTTACATCAGCCGGAGGGGGAAGTTACATCAGCCGGAGGGGGAAGTTACATCAGCCGGAGGGGGAAGTTACATCAGCCGGAGGGGGAAGTTACATCAGCCGGAGGGGGAAGTTACATCAGCCGGAGGGGGCAGTTACATCAGCCGGAGGGGGCAGTTACATCAGCCGGAGGGGGAAGTTACATCAGCCGGAGGGGGAAGTTACATCAGCCGGAGGGGGAAGTTACATCAGCCGGAGGGGGAAGTTACATCAGCCGGAGGGGGAAGTTACATCAGCCGGAGGGGGAACTTACAGGGGAAGTTACATCAGCCGGAGGGGGCAGTTACATCAGCCGGAGGGGGAAGTTACATCAGCCGGAGGGGGAAGTTACATCAGCCGGAGGGG
Source organism: Bufo bufo (assembly GCF_905171765.1). NCBI lineage: Eukaryota > Metazoa > Chordata > Amphibia > Anura > Bufonidae > Bufo > Bufo bufo. The sequence goes on from NC_053391.1 coordinate 9,660,531, forward strand.
GAAGTTACATCAGCCGGAGGGGGAAGTTACATCAGCCGGAGGAGGAAGTTACATCAGCCGGAGGGGGCAGTTACATCAGCCGGAGGGGGCAGTTACATCAGCCGGAGGGGGAAGTTACATCAGCCGGAGGGGGAAGTTACATCAGCCGGAGGGGGAAGTTACATCAGCCGGAGGGGGAAGTTACATCAGCCAGAGGGGGAAGTTACATCAGCCGGAGGGGGAACTTACAGGGGAAGTTACATCAGCCGGAGGGGGAACTTACAGGGGAAGTTACATCAGCCAGAGGGGGAAGTTACATCAGCCGGAGGGGGAACTTACAGGGGAAGTTACATCAGCCGGAGGGGGCAGTTACATCAGCCGGAGGGGGAAGTTACATCAGCCGGAGGGGGAAGTTACAGGGGAAGTTACATCAGCCAGAGGGGGAAGTTACATCAGCCGGAGGGGGAACTTACATCAGCCGGAGGGGGAACTTACAGGGGAAGTTACATCAGCCGGAGGGGGAACTTACATCAGCCGGAGGGGGAACTTACATCAGCCGGAGGGGGAAGTTACAGGGGAAGTTACATCAGCCGGAGGGGGAAGTTACATCAGCCGGAGGGGGAAGTTACATCAGCCGGAGGGGGAAGTTACATCAGCCGGAGGGGGAAGTTACAGGGGAAGTTACATCAGCCAGAGGGGGAAGTTACATCAGCCGGAGGGGGAAGTTACATCAGCCGGAGGGGGAAGTTACATCAGCCGGAGGGGGAAGTTACAGGGGAAGTTACATCAGCCGGAGGGGGAAGTTACATCAGCCGGAGGGGGAAGTTACAGGGGAAGTTACATCAGCCAGAGGGGGAAGTTACATCAGCCGGAGGGGGAAGTTACATCAGCCGGAGGGGGCAGTTACATCAGCCGGAGGGGGCAGTTGCACTAGATGGACGGAACAGTTGCATTAGCTTACTATACAGCTTCATAATTTCCAAGTCAAGAAAAAGCCTGGAGATGCCTGCCTGCTAATCATTGGCTGAGATGGTTCACAGCTACATCCAGTGATTGGCTGAGCAGGCATCTCTTGGCATTTCCTTTTTGTCAAGGCCAGACCAAAAAAGACCCAGTCAGCTCTGGAACAGCAGTCTCGGAGGATAAGGGAGGGTGAGTATCACTTTTTTTTTTTTTCCCTTTAGGGCCTTTCTAAAGAATCTTACCCAACTGGACAAACCCAATGAGTCAGTAGTGTAAAGTATAGTGATAACACAGATTTCACAATATGTACTTAATATTACATTACCAGCGGCCAAAGGACGCAATACCATACAGTATAGACAATATACACTGCCACAGATTAAAGATGATTAGAGATTTGGGTTACAAAAACAACACCACACCTGACCACAGGTTGTGCCTGGTATTGCAGCTCAGTTGCACTGACCTCAACGGGGCTCAGCTGTTTTACTTACTCCCATGCTGGGTCCCCTTGAGCTCTAGATTCAGATGTCTATGAGCACTGGGGGGTATGCAAAATTTCACCTGATGAAAGCTACCTAGGCCTCGGGTACTACACCAACTCTATTGACAGATATTGTGAAAGGAGGTTGTAGACTCCCTAGCTTCGGGACTCAGCTGTGACCCCTATGGCTACTCCACTACACATTCCCCTCTATTTTTAGAAGGAACTAGGACTTTTGGTGTCCCCATAAAACTAGAAATTCTTATCTCAACATGGGCAACGCATTTCGGCGAGGACACATCCTGCCTGTCTGATCCTTTTCCCACCAGGCACCTACTAGCTTTTCCAGTAAAATAATACAGTGGTTAGTTGCTGTACTGGGATGAGATGGGCATTTCTACACCTCCAGGTAATGGATTCTAGGCAGGTAGCAGCTGTAGGAAATTACTAGGAAAACGCATTGGAAAGCATTTTGCCCCGGGTGGAAGAGGTCATGTTGATGGGTCTGTGACATTGATTTCATTGCTCTGCTGTTACTTTCACCATGGCTCTTACAAAAGACGTGAGGCGCGAGACGAGAGTCTGAGGAGAAGCCAACGGGTGTTCAAAATACTGTTTACACTAATGTTACTGATATGAAGGCAAAAATGTGCACCGTTCAGCGCTACACGTCTGGGATTTTACAATATGAAAAAAGCGGAACCGACAGGAAGCATTAGAAAAGCCTAAAGTGGAGGCATTTCCCTAGAAATTAAGCAGTATGGTACCGGTTACATATAATCTTACAATATAAGAAAGCAATTAGACTGGAAAAATAAGTGGTAAAAGCAACAATTTTAACTAATCACTGCTTTCCTGAACGTGAAAAAATAATAAAGCGAAAGGTCTGAGGAGCGGATTCGTACCTGCGCGCAGGAAGCAAGCGCTACTTACAGATCATAAGGCTCATTAACGTGTCTTCCAGATCAGACTCAGCTCCGATTATTATGACGATTCCTAGTTATGCCGCCTAAACCCACCGCACTTTTACAGCAAAGTGTGTTAAAAACTGAAGAAAAAAGCCAAGGTAATAAATATTCTCATAAAAGCTGAAGCCCAAATGGGGTGTCTGAGCCGGACCCCACTTCCCAGCTTCTTCTCCTCCATATATCAGGCAGAGGGGTTGTGTTGTATGCGCGTGGCCATGGGGGCAAAATGCTGAAGAATCGTTTTGTGGATCCATAGGGGGGAACTCGGTCCATGAATACGCTTACGAGGGGTCAGATTCAGATTCCTGTTCGGAAACCAGTTGATCCTGCTGATTAAAATAATACATGTCTTGTGAAAACCGGCTGTCGCATTCCAGAAGAAAATAAAAACTTCTATTTATTTTTGGAAATAAGAGCTTAAAGACACCTTTAGGGGCATTTTTTTTTTTATTATTGCATTGTACTCATTTTGAGCTAAAAATAATTTTTTTAATTGGTCTTTATAAAAAATACGGTGTCCTTTTTTCTGTAAAGAGCTGAGATGCTTTGGATTTTCTGACTTTTCCGTCAAACCAGGAGCTGACAGACTCCTTATCTCTGCTCTCTGGCCTTCTAAATACTCATTATAGCTCAGTCCTTATCCTACTGATAAGAATGTGGCTTAATTAAGTGTTTATGAGCTCTCAGTAGTTTAGGGGTAAGGCTTATTGACCAGCACAAAGTGAAAGCGAAGTCTTGGAAGAAAGACGAGACAGAGGGGATATGATAGAAACTTTTAAATACATAAAGGGAATCAACTCGGTAAAAGAGGAGAGAATATTTAAAAGAAGAAAAACTGCTACAAGAGGACATCGTTTTAAATTAGAGGGGCAAAGATTTAAAAGTAATATCAGGAAGTATTACTTTACTGAGAGAGTAGTGGATGCATGGAATAGCCTTCCTGCAGAAGTGGTAGCTGCAAATACAGTAAAGGGGTTTAAGCATGCATGGGATAGGCATAAGGCCATCCTTCATATAAGATAAGGGCCAGGGGTTATCCATAGTATTTAGTATATTGGGCAGACTAGATGGGCCAAATGGTTCTTATCTGCCGACACATTCTATGTTTCTATGTTTCTAAGTACTAGTCACACAGCTAGAAAAACCCTTTGTGACAGAACAGCTCAATATTTTTGATAAAGACCAATTGAAAAAAAAAGATTGCATTTTACTAATTTTTGCCCAAAAAAATAATCATAAAAAAACAACAACAATGTGTAGATGTTGCCTTTAAGGAGGTGGGGCCAGCACTAGAAAGAGGAGGAGCACATAGGGGATAGGCCCCGCCCTCAATGTGTTGCAGTACTTATTTACATTAAGAATAAAAGTCTTTTTCTAAGGCCCCTTTCACACGGGCGAGTATTCCGCGCAGATGCGATGCGTGAGGTGAACGCATTGCACCCGCTCTGAATCCTGACCCATACATTTCTTTGGGGCTCTTCACATGAGCGGTGATTTTCACGCATCACTTGTGCGTTGCGTGAAAATCGCAGCATGCTCTATATTCTGCGTTTTTCATGCAACGCAGGCCCCATAGAAGTGAATGGGGTTGCGTGAAAATCGCAAGCATCCTCAAGCAAGTGCGGATGCAGTGCGATTTTCACGCACGGTTGCTAGGAGACGATCGGGATGGAGACCCGATCATTATTATTTTCCCTTATAACATGGCTATAAGGGAAAATAATAGCATTCTGAATACAGAATGCATAGTAAAATAGCACTGGAGGGGTTAAAAAAAAAAAAAAAAAAAATTTAACTCACCTTAATCCACTTGATCGCACAGCCCAGCATCTCCTTCTGTCTTCATCTTAGCTGTGTGGAGGAACAGGACCTGTGGTGACATCACTCCGGTCATCACATGATCCATCACCATGGTAAAAGATCATGTGATGACCGGAGTGATGTCACCACAGGTCCTGTTCCTCCACACAGCTAAGATGTAGACAGAAGGAGATGCCGGCTCCGCGATCAAGTGGATTAAGGCGAGTTACATTTTTATTTTTATTTTATTTTTTAACCCCTCCAGCGCTATTGTACTATGCATTCTGTATTCAGAATGCTATTATTTTCCCTTATAACCATGTTATAAGGGAAAATAATACAATTTACAGAACACCGATCCCAAACCTGAACTTCTGTGAAGAAGTTCGGGTTTGGGTACCAAACATGCGCGATTTTTCTCACGCGAGTGCAAAACGCATTACAATGTTTTGCACTCGCGCGGAAAAATCGCGCGTGTTCCAGCAACGCACCCGCACATTTTCCCGCAACGCCCGTGTGAAAGAGGTCTAAGAAAAGCCAGAACTGATTTTCAGAAGACATGTATCATTTTATTCAGCAGAATCAACCCTACCACACTGGGATAAAATCACAGTTCAGAATGAAACAGGAACAGAAATGGACGATTACAGCAGAACGGGATGGAGAATAACTGGATGTTTAGTTGCCAGGAGCTGCATTTGGGCAGCAAACAATTTGGAGGAGTATGCGTCTCATTCCTGTGAAATGGAAATTGATTTTCTCTGATACCGTACCTATAAGCTGTGTGATGTGTCAGTGCTGCCACGCTGGGCAGGGAGTGATGTGTGGGGTCTAGGATTATACTGTCACCGGATTCCCCATCACAGGACGATTTTTAATCACTGGACATCTGTGGACCTTAAATACAGAAACATCGAAACGCACGGACAGGTCACAAAAATCATTACCAGAAAATCCAAACACCAAAACTTGATGCGTTATTCCACAGTACAAAGATAGGTAGAGAGTTCACACCTCGCTGTTTTTCATGGAATTTCTGTGACATTCTGCAACAAAGTGCCGTACAATGCTAAACCAGTTTCACATTCGCGGCTGGGTGTTCTGGAAGGCTGTTTCGGGCGAGACAAAAACCGCCAGCATATTTGCCGGGCCAATGGGGTCCAACGAGCAGGCGGCAGTATCCGGTAATACTGGATCTGGAGAATTCCGGCAGGCAGTTCTCTACTGGAAAGGTCTGCCAGAGGTTCTGCTGCATATGTCAAACTAGCCTTAGTGAATAAACATTTTTTCTTTATTTACATTTAAAAAAAAAAAATTAATTACACGTTTAAACAAAATTTCACTGATCAGCACCAAGGACTAATAGTTGCAGAAATGCCGTGAGTTTTTTTTTTTTTCTTTAAAGGGGTTGTCCCATGAAAAATTATTATACATTTTTTTCAAACCAGCCCCTGGATCTGAATACTTTTGTAATTTCATGTAATTAAAAAAATTTAGTACAGACACTGAGTTATTCAATAAAATATATTTGTATAGAGCCGCCTGCTGTTTGTTCTTTTCCTTATTTCTTTGTCCACCTCACTGAGGTGGATGCACATTCCTGATTTTATACTTCAACTACCGCCAGATGTACAGTCCTGATCAAAAGTTTAAGACCACTTGAAAAATGGAAACAAATCCTATTTAGCATGGCTGGATCTTAACAAGGTTCCAAGTAGAGCTTCAACATCCAACAAGAAGAAATGGGAGTGAGACAAAACATTTTTTGAGCATTCAATTTAATGAAAACAACAAATAAACTGAAACAGACTGTTTTTCAGCTGATCAAAAGTTTAGGGCCACACCTCCAAAAAAAAACTAAACCCCCCCAAAACAGAAATCCAACTTCCAAACATGAGCTCAGTAATGAGTAGCTCCGCCGTTATTGTTTCGGCATGCTTGATGCAAGCGTTTCCATGAGGTGAGTGGGAACATTTCTCCAAGTGGTGAAGACGGCCGCACGAAGGCCATCTACTGTCTGGAACTGTTGTCCATTTTTGTAAACTTCCCTTGCCATCCATCCCCAAAGGTTCTCAATTGGATTTAGATCAGGGGAACACGCAGGATGGGCCAAAAGAGTGATGTTATTCTCCTGGAAGAAGTCCCTTGTCCTGCGGGCATTGTGTACTGTAGCATTGTCCTGTTACCACACAGACGAGGGCCCTCAGTCATGAGGAAGGCTCTCTGCCACATCTGGACATAGCCAGCGGCCGTTTGACGCCCCTGCACTTCCTGAAGCTCCATTGTTCCACTGAAGGAAAAAGCCCCCCAGACCATTATGGCGCCCCCTCCACTGTGGCGCGTAGAAAACATCTCAGGTGGGATCTGATTGTCATGCCAGTAACGTTGGAAACCATCAGGACCATCAAGGTTAAATTTTTTCTCATCAGAGAATAAAACTTTCTTCCACCTTTGAATGTCCCATGTTTGGTGCTCTCTTGCAAAGTCCAAACGAGCTGTTCTGTGGCGTTCAAGGAGACGAGGTCTTTGAAGAAGTTTTTTGTTTTTGAAGCCCTTCAGTCTCAGATGCCGTCTGATGGTTATGGAGCTGCAGTCAGCACCAGTAAGGGCCTTAATTTGGGTCGAGGATCGTCCAGTGTCTTGACGGACAGCCAAATGGATCCTTCGGCTCAGTGCTGATAAAAAATTTTGAGTCTTCCACTTGACTTTTTTGTTCCATAACCCTCAGGATCATTTAAGAAATTCCAAATGACTGTCTTACTGGGTCCCACCTCAGCAGCGATGGCGCACTGTGAGAGACCCTGCTTATGCAGTTCAACAGCCCGACCACGTTCAAAAAGGGAGAGTTTTTTTGCCTTTGCCATCACAACGTGTGACTACCTGACAGAAAATGACAATTTTCTAGACATCCTATTATACCCTGTCCAGAGTGCTCTCCATACACACTCTAACGACCAATGATGTGCATATACATCACTAGTCGTTAAGGGGTTAATACTGATGCTCTATGGTTAGGGTAGTGGCACATCATCATGCATACAGTTATAGTACAGCTACAGTGCTGCCCATAATTATTCATACCCCTGCCAAATTTTTACTTAAAGTTACTTTTATTCAACCAGCAAGTAATTTTTTGACAGGAAATGACATCGGTGTCTCCCAACAGATAATAAGACGATGTGCAAGAGGCGTTATTGTGGAAAAAAAAAAACATTTCTCAGCTTCTATTTACATTTGAGCAAAAAGTGTCCAGTCCAAAATTATTCATACCCTTCTCAATAATCAATAGAAAAGCCTTTATTGACTATTACAGCAATCAAACGCTTCCTATAATTGCAGACCAGCTTTTTGCAGGTCTCCACAGGTATTTTTGCCCATTCATCTTTAGCAATGAGCTCCAAATCTTTCAGGTTGGAGGGTCTTCTTGCCATCACCCTGATCTTTAGCTCCCTCCACAGATTCTCAATTGGATTCAAGTCTGGACTCTGGCTGGGCCCCTCCAAAACGTTAATGTTGTTGTCTGCTAACAATTTCTTCACCACTTTTCCTGTGTGTTTTGGGTCATTTTGATGCTCTTTTTTCATGGTGCCGTTTACTGTGATTAGGTTCCCTGGTCCATTGGCTACAAAACACCCCCAAAGCATTAGGTTCCCACCACCATGTTTGACAGTGGGGATAGTGTTCTTTGGGTTGAAGGCTTCTCCTTTTTTACGCCAAATGAAGGAAACATCATTGTGACCAAACAATTCAATTTTTGTTTCATCTGACCATAACACAGAAGACCAGAAGTCTTCTTCTTTGTCCAGATGAGCTTTTGCAAAGGCCAAACGAGCTTTTGTGTGCCATATCTGGAGAAGTGGCGTCCTCCTTGGTCTGCAGTGTGCAGTGTCCGTTGGATTGTCTGCCTTGAGACATTTCCACCAGCAGAGCCCAGATTCACCAGGATGGCCTTGGTGGTGATCCTTGGATTCTTTTTCACCTCTCTAACTATCCTCCTGGCCAGCACTTTTGGCTTCCGACCACGTCCTTTGAGATTTTCCACAGTGCAGAACATCTTGTATATTTTAATAATACTTTGCACTGTAGCCACTGGAACTTGAAAACAGTTAGAAATGGCCTTGTAGCCCTTTCCTGACTTGTGAGCAGCCACAATGCGCAGCCGCAGGTCCTCACTGAGCTCCTTTGTCTTAGCCATGACTGTCCACAAAGCAACTGCAGAGAGCTGCTGTTTTTCACCTGGTGAGTTGATTAAAACAGCTGTTCCCAATTAATCAGGTTAATTAGGATGCTTCAGAACAGCTTGGACTATTTGGAATGGTATAGAAGTTTTGATTTTCCCACAGACTGTGACAGTTTGTGAAGGGTATGAGTAATTTTGGACTGTGGCTGGGTATACAGTGAAAGGGGTGCAGACCTTAATGAAGCAACACACCACATTAATCTGCCGATCGTGGAGACGCCAGGAGTTGGACCCCAAACAATAAAATGTTGACGACCTACCCTAAGTGACCAATTCAGCTCTTACCTCACTGCTAAGTCTGCTACAATACTAATCAATGCTCAGCCATCTTGATTCAGTAACAGTAAGTATCATACCGAGATCTGATGAATAAAGTATACTGGACAATTAAATTATAGAAAGAAAACCATTTGTTTCGTAAAACCGGAATACCCCTATAATAAAGAAGAAATGTAGTGGAGCGATAATGGCCGACTGCTGCCGCTATACAAATGGCTCAGACGGGGCCTAATCCCAAGCACTGCAATAATGTGTTATGCACCAATTGTGTTCCCGGCAGCTCCAAAACATCTATTAATACACATGACTATCGTCATAAAATATCTAGCACAAGTCATCAATGGACAAGAAGCATTACAATTGTCCCCGTCCATGCAAGAATAAAAAGCATGGACGGGGAGGAGGTTGTACATGACAGATCAGAAAGTGGAGGGGGGAGATGGTCCAAGTAGGTCAGCTCATACAGGCAGTCTGCAGGGGAAGATTTACATAGGTGGTATGTAAGTGTAGAGAGAGGGGAGCAACACCCACGGCAAACTCGGCAGAGGGAGCAAGCTCCTCTGTGTCAGTTACTGTCAGTACAAGCAAGAGGAGAAATGAGTCCATGAATGAAGCTGTGTTGAGAGCTGGTGAGGGCAGCAGTATCCTGGATGCACAGACCTCCCAGGGAGGGACACGTCCACAGGTCCACAGGAGAAAAGTCTAAACCGAGGAGCAGATTGTAAAGTAAATATCAGGGGGATGGGGTGGTCTGAGTATGAATGAAAGAATGTAGACCGAAACAAAGAGGAAGGCCACCACTAATATACCATATATAAAAATGATTTTCCGTCTCAAAGGTGTCCATAGCCTTTAAGGACCTGGATGTCTGCACCACCAGGACAGTAAGGTCCTTGGATATCGTATAAATTAGCTCTGATACTGATGATGGACCAGCGCAGTCTGAAAGATGCGGCCGCACGAAACACACATTACATCAATCACAAAGCTTCTGCACAGTAAAAACAACAGGCAGAAAAATGATCTGCTCCGTATAACATGCAAAACAGGTATCGTATGACTCAACGAGGTTACAATTCTGGTCATTATGCTCGTGGATAATAAATGTAGATCCCAATCAAGAATGAAGAGTTCTCTTTCACACGGTGTCCATGCACGCCCTTTCCTGCACGTAAACGCTTTGTGATCGCCATATTTTCTGTACAGTCTCTAGACTGTTTCCGTTCATGACTGTTACCAATATATCTGTCCCAATTCTCAAGACAATGACACAGACCCGTCCCCTGACAATGACACAGACCCTGATATTTCATTGGTGTCACTGGTAAAATTCTCACTATGCACAGAAATAACAGGAGTGTCAGATCCATCACACTGAACCGTTACTTTTCTAAAGGCCAAGTCCAGTGTTGAATTTAATGTTACACTAAATACACTGCGTGCAGAATTATTAGGCAAATGAGTATTTTGACCACATCATCCTCTTTATGCATGTTGTCTTACTCCAAGCTGTATAGGCTCGAAAGCCTACTACCAATTAAGCATATTAGGTGATGTGCATCTCTGTAATGAGAAGGGGTGTGGTCTAATGACATCAACACCCTATATCAGGTGTGCATAATTATTAGGCAACTTCCTTTCCTTTGGCAAAATGGGTCAAAAGAAGGACTTGACAGGCTCAGAAAAGTCAAAAATAGTGAGATATCTTGCAGAGGGATGCAGCACTCTTAAAATTGCAAAGCTTCTGAAGCGTGATCATAGAACAATCAAGCGTTTCATTCAAAATAGTCAACAGGGTCCCAAGAAGCGTGTGGAAAAACCAAGGCGCAAAATAACTGCCCATGAACTGAGAAAAGTCAAGCGTGCAGCTGCCAAGATGCCACTTGCCACCAGTTTGGCCATATTTCAGAGCTGCAACATCACTGGAGTGCCCAAAAGCACAAGGTGTGCAATACTCAGAGACATGGCCAAGGTAAGAAAGGCTGAAAGACGACCACCCCTGAACAAGACACACAAGCTGAAACGTCAAGACTGGGCCAAGAAATATCTCAAGACGGATTTTTCTAAGCTTTTATGGACTGATGAAATGAGAGTGAGTCTTGATGGGCCAGATGGATGGGCCCGTGGCTGGATTGGTAAAGGGCAGAGAGCTCCAGTCCGACTCAGACACCAGCAAGGTGGAGGTGGAGTACTGGTTTGGGCTGGTATCATCAAAGATGAGCTTGTGGGGCCTTTTCGGGTTGAGGATGGAGTCAAGCTCAACTCCCAGTCCTACTGCCAGTTTCTGGAAGACACCTTCTTCAAGCAGTGGTACAGGAAGAAGTCTGCATCCTTCAAGAAAAACATGATTTTCATGCAGGACAATGCTCCATCACACGCGTCCAAGTACTCCACAGCGTGGCTGGCAAGAAAGGGTATAAAAGAAGAAAATCTAATGACATGGCCTCCTTGTTCACCTGATCTGAACCCCATTGAGAACCTGTGGTCCATCATCAAATGTGAGATTTACAAGGAGGGAAAACAGTACGCCTCTCTGAACAGTGTCTGGGGGGCTGTGGTTGCTGCTGCACGCAATGTTGATGGTGAACAGATCAAAACACTGACAGAATCCATGGATGGCAGGCTTTTGAGTGTCCTTGCAAAGAAAGGTGGCTATATTGGTCACTGATTTGTTTTTGTTTTGTTTTTGAATGTCAGAAATGTATATTTGTGAATGTTCAGATGTTATATTGGTTTCACTGGTAAAAATAAATAATTGAAATGGGTATATATTTGTTTTTTGTTAAGTTGCCTAATAATTATGCACAGTAATGGTCACCTGCACACACAGATATCCCCCTAAAATAGCTAAAACTAAAAACAAACTAAAAACTACTTCCAAAAATATTCAGCTTTGATATTAATGAGTTTTTTGGGTTCATTGAGAACATGGTTGTTGTTCAATAATAAAATTAATCCTCAAAAATACAACTTGCCTAATAATTCTGCACTCCCTGTATACAGTGTTATAACATCTCAACATTCACAAATATACATTTCTGACATTCAAAAACAAAACAAAAACAAATCAGTGACCAATATAGCCACCTTTCTTTGCAAGGACACTCAAAAGCCTGCCACTGTTCAGAGAGGTGTACTGTTTTCCCTCCTTGTAAATCTCACATTTGATGATGGACCACAGGTTCTCAATGGGGTTCAGATCAGGTGAACAAGGAGGCCATGTCATTAGATTTTCTTCTTTTATACCCTTTCTTGCCAGCCACGCTGTGGAGTACTTGGACGCGTGTGATGGAGCATTGTCCTGCATGAAAATCATGTTTTTCTTGAAGGATGCAGACTTCTTCCTGTACCACTGCTTGAAGAAGGTGTCTTCCAGAAACTGGCAGTAGGACTGGGAGTTGAGCTTGACTCCATCCTCAACCCGAAAAGGCCCCACAAGCTCATCTTTGAGGATACCAGCCCAAACCAGTACTCCACCTCCACCTTGCTGGCGTCTGAGTCAGACTGGAGCTCTCTGCCCTTTACCAATCCAGCCACGGGCCCATCCATCTGGCCCATCAAGACTCACTCTCATTTCATCAGTCCATAAAACCTTAGAAAAATCAGTCTTGAGATATTTCTTGGCCCAGTCTTGACGTTTCAGCTTGTGTGTCTTGTTCAGTGGTGGTCGTCTTTCAGCCTTTCTTACCTTGGCCATGTCTTTGAGTATTGCACACCTTGTGCTTTTGGGCACTCCAGTGATGTTGCAGCTCTGAAATATGGCCAAACTGGTGGCAAGTGGCATCTTGGCAGCTGCACGCTTGACTTTTCTCAGTTCATGGGCAGTTATTTTGCGCCTTGGTTTTTCCACACGCTTCTTGCGACCCTGTTGACTATTTTGAATGAAACGCTTGATTGTTCGATGATCCCGCTTCAGAAGCTTTGCAATTTTAAGAGTGCTGCATCCCTCTGCAAGATATCTCACTATTTTGGACTTTTCTGAGCCTGTCAAGTCCTTCTTTTGACCCATTTTGCCAAAGGAAAGGAAGTTGCCTAATAATTATGCACACCTAATATAGGGTGTTGATGTCATTAGACCACACCCCTTCTCATTACAGAGATGCACATCACCTAATATGCTTAATTGGTAGTAGGCTTTCGAGCCTATACAGCTTGGAGTAAGACAACATGCATAAAGAGGATGATGTGGTCAAAATACTCATTTGCCTAATAATTCTGCACGCAGTGTATATCTACCATGTACCACCGTTATGCCACAAAGCTGCACTCACTATTCTGCTGGTGCAGTCACTGTGTATTCACATTACTGATCCTGAGTTACATCCTGTATTATACTCCAGAGCTGCACTCACTATTCTGCTGGTGCAGTCACTGTGTACATACATTACTTATCCTGTACTGATCCTGAGTTACATCCTGTATTATACTCCAGAGCTGCACTCACTATTCTGCTGGTGCAGTCACTGTGTACATACATTACTTATCCTGTACTGATCCTGAGTTACATCCTGTATTATACTCCAGAGCTGCACTCACTATTCTGCTGGTGGAGTCACTGTGTACATTATATTCCTGTAACTCAGGACCCCCGTTGATGAACTGTTTGAGAAGGCAGTAGTGCTCGCAAAGGCTCTGCAACCTTCTCGCTGATTTTCCTAGGCCAGTGACATCACTCAGCACCATTGAAGTGAAAGGGACTGTGCTGCGATACCAAGCCCATCCACTATACAATGCATGGCGCTGTGCTTGGTGAGCCGAGAGAAGGCTGCGGTGCTAGTGATTCTCAAACAGCTGATCGGATGGGGGTCCCGGGTGTCAGACCACCACCGATCAGATACCGATGACCTACCCCTTTAATGTTTTATGCTGGAAACAGTTCAGACTTGGGGTGATGTATATCTCATGACACATTAGGCATGACACCTATTTACTCCACTTGCATCCTTGTTTTCTCAAAGTGTTTACCGTATGTAACTGTATTAAGCCAACCAACCCAAGCACCCAATACACTTGCCTAAACCAACATACAGGCAGGTGTCAGCAATATGCCTGTGGGTGCAGACTGGAATACATGCAAAAGCTAGCAGGATCATTAAAGGGAACCTGTCACCTGGATTTTGGGTACAGAGCTGAGGACATGGGTTGCCAGGTGGCCACTAGCACATCCGCAATACCCAGTCCCCATAGCTCTGTGTGCTTTTATTGTGTAAAAAAAAAACAATTTGATACATATGCAAATTAGAGCATACCCATGTCCTCAGCTCTATACCCAAAATCCCGGTGACAGGTTCCCTTTAAGTGTGCATGTGACTTCACAAAGTCAACAATACCATGAGGCACACCAACAGGCACATGGCTGCTGATAGTCTCGTTGTTCACATCAGGTAACAGGTCACATCATATGATGGAAGTCTCTCAGCTCTTTCCAGAATCTACAACTCCCAGCATGCCTTAACAGTCTAGGAGGGGGTATGCTGGGAATTGTAGTTTCACAACAATTGGAAAGCTGCAGGTTGGAGACCTCTGCATTACGATGTATTGAAGAAATGCAGGTTCTTTCTGCCGCAGGTGCATGGATTCCAGCGAACCTCAAAAGGACCTTCGCAGAAGTTTCTGCAGAAAATCTGCAGCGTTTCAACATACCCTCGGACTGAGGGCTGCTACCAGAAAGCAAGGTCCCCCTGGATTAAGCATAGCTTTAATAGCGGCTCCACTGCTGTGGTAATGCGCCTCTAAATGTGTTTTGTATTGGATGTACAGACATAAAGTTAACTATTATGGTCTCTTGCAGCCACTACTGGAGGGAGCTCAGGAGTTTACTGCATATTGTGTATACATTGCACTCAATTGTAACAATGTATGCAGTAAGCTCACCAGCTCCCTCTGGTGGTGGCTGCAGGTAGCCAGCATATTTTTTAATCTATTCCTGCACATATGTAGCTCTGTATCAGAAAATTTAAGTTCCCCTTGCTGTAAAAATATAATAAATAATAAAATCACCCCAAAAATTCTGGACCTAAAAATGACACAATGATACCAGTTGTACACTCACTAATGCACATGCCTGTCATTAATAGACCCATGTGGAATCATAGTATGGTGCCCATAGCCTTCAGTAAGCTGGAGTTGCATCTAAATGTAGAGTTGACTTGCACCATGTCTGCCATAATATTGAGGGGTCCTTGCCTAGAAGCACTGCTTATAGAGGCACCATACGGCAGCCGTCCCACGGTCCTGTTTGTCTCTGCCCAGCACTGATTTGTACAGAAGAAGGAGAATGGATGAGACCGCTAGGTATTAACTCCCTCCTTCTATCCTAGACAACTAGGAAGGAGACGCTGTTTCTTCCATTACCCTAGACCACCAGGATGTTATAGTGGCTGTTCATGCCCATCGCTGGTCTCTGGTGACTCACACCTGCTGGTGTCCTTCTCCTCCTAACTGGCAGGCCCGGCTGCTGGAGTGGCACTGCTCTGTCCATTCCATGCAGGCTGAGGCCTACTTTCTGGCCTGCCTGTAAGGCGAGCATGCTCCCTCTTCAAGGGTTAGCACTCACATAATAATCTTCCGCAGCCAATGGCTGGCTACCCTAAGGTACTTAACCCCTTAGGGACACAGCCTTATTTCACCTTAAGGACCAGGCCATTTTTTGCAAATCTGACCAGTGTCACTTTAAGTGGTGATAACTTTAAAACGCTTTGACTTATCCAGGCCATTCTGAGATTGTTTTTTCGTCACATATTGTACTTCATGACACTGGTAAAATTAAGTAAAAAAAAATTTTTTTTTGCATAAAAAAAATACCTAATTTCAAAGTTTCAGTTTCTCTAGTTCTGTAATACATAGTAATATCCCTAAAAATTGTGATGACTTTACATTTCCCATATGTCTACTTCATGTTTGAATTATTTTGGGAATGATATTTTATTTTTTGGGGCTGTTACAAGGCTTAGAAGTTTAGAAGCAAATCTTGAAATTTTTCAGAAATTTACCAAAACCCAATTTTTAGGGACCACTACAGCTCTGAAGTCACTTTGCGAGGCTTACATAATAGAAACCACTCAAAAATGACCCTATTATATAAACTACACCCCTCAAGGTATTCAAAACTGATTTTACAAACTTTGTTAACCCTTTAGGTGTTGCACAAGAGTTATTGGCAAATGGGGATGAAATTGGAGAATTTCATTTTTTTGCCTAATTTTCCATTTTAACCCATTTTTTCCACTAACAAAGCAAGGGTTAACAGCCAAACAAGACTGTATCTTTATTGCCCTGACTCTGCCGTTTACAGAAACACCCCATATGTGGCCGTAAACTACTGTACGGCCACACAGCGGGGCGTAGAGTGAAAGGTGCGCCGTTTGGTTTTTGGAAGCCAGATTTTGCTGGACTGTTTTTTTTGACACCATGTCCCATTTGAAGATCCCCTGATGCACCCCTAGAGTAGAAACTCCATAAAAGTGACCCCATCTAAGAAACTACACCCCTCAAAGTATTCAAAACTGATTTTACAAGCTTTGTTAACCCTTTAGGTGTTGCACAAGATTTAATGGAAAATAGAGATACAATTTCAAAATTTCACTTTTTTGGCAGATTTTCAATTTTAATATTTTTTTTCCCAGTTACAAAGCAAGGGTTAACAGCCAAACAAAACTCATTATTTATGGCCCTGATTCTGTAGTTTACAGAAACACCCCATATGTGGTCGTAAACTGCTGTACGGGCACACGGCAGGGCGCAGAAGGAAAGGAATGCCATACGGTTTTTGGAAGGCAGATTTTGCTGGACTGGTTTATTTACACCATGTCCCATTTGAAGCCCCCTGATGCACCCCTAGAGTAGAAACTCCAAAAAAGTGACCCCATTTTAGAAACTACGGGATAGGGTGGCAGTTTTGTTGGTACTAGTTTAGGGTACATATGATTTTTGGTTGCTCTATATTACACTTTTTGTGCGGCAAGGTAACAAGAAATAGCTTTTTTGGCACCATTTTTTTTTTTTTGTTATTTACAACATTCACCTGACAGGTTAGATCATGTAGTAATTTTATAGAGCAGGTTGTCACGGACGCGGCGATACCTAATATGTATACAATTTTTTTTATTTATGTAAGTTTTACACAATGATTTCATCTTTAAAACAAAAAAAAGTTTTAGTGTCTCCATAGTCTTTTCAGAGCCACAGTTTTTTCAGTTTTTGGGCAATTATCTTAAGTAGGGTCTCATTTTTTGCGGGATGAGATGACGGTTTAATTGGCACTATTTTGGGGTGCATATGACTTTTTGATTGCTTGCTATTACACTTTTTGTGACGTAAGATGACAAAAAATGGCTTTTTTTACACTGTTTTTATTTTTATTTTTTTACGGTGGTCATCTGAGGGGTTAGGTCATGTGATATTTTTATAGAGCCGGTCGATACGGACGCGGCGATACCTAATATGTATACTTTTTTTTTTATTTATGTAAGTTTTACACAATGATTTCATTTTTGAAACAAAAAAAAAATCATGTTTTAGTGTTTCCATAGTCTAAGAGCCATAGTTTTTTCAGTTTTTGGGCGATTATTTTGGGTAGGGTATGATTTTTGCGGGATGAGATGACGGTTTGATTGTTACAATTTTGGCGTACATGCGACTTTTCTGATCACTTTTATTACCTTTTTTGGGAAGTAAGGTGGGCAAAATTTCAATTTCATCATAGTTTTTTTTTTTTTTTTATGGCGTTCACCGTTCGGGTAAAGTAACATGACCGTTTTATAGATCAGGTCGTTACAGACGCGGCGATACCAAACATGTGTAGGGAATTTTTTTTTTTTTCATTTTTAATCAGTGATGAGTGTGTTTTTTGATTTTTACTTTTTTTTTCACTTTTTTTTTTACCCAGACCCACTTGGTTCTTGAAGATCCAGTGGGTCTGATGTCTGTATATTACAGTACAGTACACTATATAGTGTGTTGTACTGTATTTTACTTACACTTTGTCTGAACAGATGTATGCCTTTAGCACAGATCTGTTCAGCACCATGGACAGCAGGATGCCTGAGAAGGCGTCCTGTTGCCATGGGAACCTTCCCCGTCTGCTCAGTAGTGGCCAGAACTGCGCAGACGGGGAAGGGTAAGGAGGGGGCTGTCTGGGGGCTCTCTCCCTCTCCATCGGGGGGCTGCAAAGGCACAGCAGCCCCCCGATGGGAGAGAGAGGGAGGGAGCTCCTTGAGCTGTTAACCTTTTTCATAGAGCGGTCCGTACTGACCGCGGTATGGAAAGGGTTAAACGGCTGACATCGCATCACAGATGTCAGCCGTTTATACCAGAGTGTCAGCAATGTGCTGACACCCTGGTATACCCACTGGCCACCAATGATTATTCAAGAGGAGGCGGGCGGGGGATCGCGATCCCGCCTGCCGCACCGCCCGCCTCCCACACCGCCCGCAACACCCCCCCTGCACCACCCGCCGCCATATCATCATTCAGGGGTGCAGGGGGGGTGAAACATATATATTTTAGGAATACTAAAGTTTCTGATCCCCACGGTCAGGGACCGCGGGGATCAGAAACTGCAGAAAGCGCAGCATACCGCAGGTCTGAATTGACCTGCGGTTTGTTGCGATCGCCAACATGGGGGGGTCACGAGACCCCCCCGCGCATTTAGCCGAGGTGCCTGCTCAATGATTTGAGCAGGCACCGGCTTCCAATCACAGCCCGCTGCGCGGCGGTGATCAGAAATACACAGGGCGTAAGGGCGTACCTGTACGCCCTATGTCCTGAAGAGGTTAATACACCTTTCCCTATAGCAGAGTGTCCGAGTTATGGTTTCTAATACTCTCGTGTCGGCAAAGGTGCCCTAACACTTGTTTGTCTTCTCGTGAACCGACCCCCGCTAGTTTCCACATTTTGAACCTTTACTACCTGACCTTACCTCTGACTGTTTTTGTTCTAACCCTGAGCTGCCCGCCCTGATCTTGGACTGGATACTGGATTACACAAGCTCTTCGTGGTCTGACCTTGGCCTGTCCCTGACTAAGGTTTTGCCTGATCCCTTGGTGTCTCTTGACCCCTGTAGGTCAGCAATCACTTGAGATTACTCCAAGAAGAAGCAGCCTGGTGGTTCCCTTGCAGCATAGTCCGGATCCCTGTATGAGGGATAAAGGGTGAAGACAAAAGGTGGCCACTTAGATACGGCCCTTATGAGTAACCCCAAGCCAAATCTTCTCAAGTGGCGGATCCGCACCTGCTTTGTAACACAGGGAATAAGATATTAAAGAAGTTTTCTCATTAGAGACATCCCATTTCACAATGATGATCGGCTCAAGTCCTTCTCGCAGTACACCTGATAAAAAGCTGGTTTTACCAGGGTTAGCCACAACCTACTAGTGACTGGCAACCAAACACATTAGTGGAAGAGTAGTATTTCAGGCCTGCCATTTAGATTAATGGACATCCATGCAATAGAAGGACGGCTAGAGCCCACCAGAGTCACTCTTCATTGAGGCTCATAGAGGGCGTTCCTAAATGGGGGATTGTCCTGTATGATATCATATGCTCTAATAGGACTTAAAGAAAGGAGTTGCATTCATAAAAAGCCCCCTTTACCCAAGTGTTACCTTAGACCACTAGGAAACAATACATTAAAGGGGTTATCTAGAAATTGCTGTTGATGACCGATCCTCTGTCGATATCAGATCGGCGGGGGTTCCTAGCTGTTAGAAGAGGACAGGTGCTCTGCAAGTGTCACAGTCTCTTCTTAGGCTATGTGACGTCACCATACATCAGTCACATGGCTTAGGTGCAGCTCAGCCCCATTCGAGTCAATGGGGATGAGCTGCAATACCAAGCACTGCCACTACATAATATACGGCGCTGTGCTTGGAAAGCTGCCGGGAGTCGGTTGCACTCACCAGAGTTCCGCTGAGCGGCCCCCTGAAATAGCTGATCAGTGTGGGTGCCGGGACTTAGACCCCCCCCCACCCCCAATGTGATAATGAGGACCTATCCTGAGGATAGGTCATCATTATCTTTACCGCCCCATCACCCAAGACTACCAGGGAAGCAAACATTAACCGCTCTATTGCTCTAGACAACAAAGGATGATGAAATTTAACTGCTCCAATACTAAAGATCACCAGCTAAGGTTTAATTGTCTTTTTTTCTTTACTTATCTTTTATACATATATTTACAATTGCTTCATTATGATGAATAGATCAACAAGAAGAAAACTGAATAAACAGCAACCAAAAGCCAAAAACGGCATATTTCATATGATCTAACATCAGCCGTAACACATCACCTCAACTCTTGTGTCAGCTACTAAAGGCTATGTGCGGCAATGATGAGGATTTTGCTGGTTTATTACTAATTATTATTAGTGCACAATTAGTGGAGCATCTTCGCGCGTTCCCCGCAGAGCTGCATTAAGAGGAAGCCTGGTGCTGCGCATTGTCTTAGCATTTTCATCTTGACCACTCAGTCACCCTTTAGTAAATTTAGCTCTCATTTTGAGGCTTTGTAAATCTCAGGACATTACTTGGACGCTCATTGCGCTGGCATGCAACTTGAGACTTACGAAAGTTAATATACAAACTTCCAAAAATAAAACTTATCCTCCCACTCAGAGGAAATAGGCTGCATTTTCAGCTCAAAGTAAACATACAGCAAAGATTCTTATATATTATTATGTTACCATATTTCAGAATTTATTGGTAGCCGGGCACGATATCTGGTCTCTGCTCGGTTTTAGCCTATCAAAAGCACGGCTGAAAAAGAAACGCACCTCGATCACAAAATGCAAACACAGCCTAAACCCACTGACACGAAGGGATGTGAACACACCATAAAATCACTGACACGAAGGGATGTGAACACACCCTAAAACCACTGACGTGAAGGGATGTGAACACAGCCTAAAATCACTGACACAAAGGGATGTGATCACACCCTAAAACCACTGACATAAAGTGATGTGAACACAGCTCAAAACCACTGACAAAGTGATGTGAACACAGCCTAAGGCCTCTTGCACACTAACGTGTGCGCCCCGTGGCTGTATTGCGGACTGCATTTGCGGATCTGCAATACACGGGCACCATTTCGTGTGCATTCCGCATCACGGATGCGGACCCATTCACTTTAATGGGTCCGCAAATCCGGAGATGCGGAACGGAAACACTACGGAGTGCATCCGTGGGGTTTCGTCCCGTACTTCCGTTCAGCAAAAAGATAGAACATGTCCTTTCTTTTTGCGGAATGGCTGGATCGTGGACCCATTAAAGCGAATGGGTCCGCGATCCGCTGTGGCTGCCCCACGGTGGGTGTTCAAGCATTACCGGCCGCAGCATGGCCACGGGGCCCACACATTCGTGCGCAAGAGGCCTAAAACCACTGACATGAAGATATGTGAACACAGCCTAAAACCACTGACATAAAATGATAGGAACACAGCCTAAAACCACTGACATGAAGAGATGTCAACACAGCATAAAAGTACCAATAAAGTGATGTGAACACATCCTTAAAGATGATTTAAAAAAAAAACAAAAAAAAAACAACAAAGTAAACAAAATTTTGATTATTTTTTTAAATCCAGAAAGCAAGTTAAATCTGCAATGGAATTCCATTATAAACAAAGTATCTGGATGAATAGTTTTCTTCTGTTGTTCTATTCAGTTCTTTTAAAGTTATCAGCTTAACATTGCACCTTGTGACAAATCTGTTCTGATATTCAGTTGCTTACGTCCAGTATTGGAGCCTTACAATGTAGGACGCACAAGCGTCATTGGTAAAAACAAGGGACGTGGTTAGTGTCACAAGTGCCGCTGATGTCTAGACACATCTCACTTTCCTGAGGCATGATGGGAAAGATGACAATCCAGGAAGTAAGATTCAAGCATGGGGGATAGGAGAAAACTGCAAATGAGGTAAATTAAAAATAAAAATAAAAATCCTAGAATCCTAGAAGGAATTGGAGCTAGAATAATTGATAAAATTATACTTTAGAGTAAAAAGTAGTTTTAATATATAAAATGCTGAATTTACACAGCAGTCCTACAGCGAGTCAGCACTTGTATTAATGAGATAATGTATATATTACAAGGTGTCATTTGTATCACAAACTATTTTTATAATTGAACTCCATTGTAGAATGATCACTTCCTAATATAGAATATGTAAAAATTCCTGCTTGGGGTATATATATATATATATATTTTATTTCTTTTTTTATTCTGTAGCTTTTGCTAATAGGTGGTATCCACCTAGTAAACTATGTATCTATTAACCATCTCCATTTAAAATCCATATGCCATGCCTAGCAATATCTGCGGATTCCTTCCAGAGCACTAAGAAGGGCACCTGCACACGAGCGCTGATTTCAAAACAGAAATTCTTCGTGTTTTATTTTGTGCATATTTCTGTGTTTTTGCGCCGATAACAGCATGTGTTATTGCAGATTTGATTGCTTTTTTTTTCCTGCAGATCTCAGCGCTGCATTGAAAAGGGTGAAATCCGCTCCAAAAAATGCACAAACAATTTCTGTACCCAAGAAAAGTGTGCAAGGGATTTGTTTACTTTCATACATTGCTTTTCCACACGAGAATCTGCTCAAAAAACCACATGCATTCCGCACCATGCGTAGGTTCCCTAACTGCGCATGCACTGGCTGCCAAAGCTGCTGCAAAGAGAGAACTGCCCCTCAAACTCCCAGCTACGATGAGTTTTAAAGAGCGTGGACCAGCAATAAACATTCAATAAACCAAAAGAATGTAACATCTTTTATATAAAGGGGCACAAAAGGTAAAGAAGCATTAGGACGCTGCACCACTAAGGTTTATTTGTAGGATTTTTATGGCTTGTAAGAAATTTTAAGAATTTTTTTTTTTTTTTAGCATTTACTAGAATTTTTTTTTTCCATTGGAAAATTCTTAAAAATAGGCAATAGTCTTATGACTCCAATATGTAGTATTTGAAGGGCATTTTATAATTCCCTATTGGCCAGTAGGTAATATCTAGACACAGGTGACTGATTTTTTAATTTATTTTTTATATAAAAAAAAAAAGAGTGAGAAAGATGCTGCACCCATATTTACCTTAGCAATCTCCAGACACACTTAGGCTGGTTTCACACAGGCGTTGCGGGAAAAGGTGCGGGTGCGTTGCGGGAACACCCGCGATTTTTCCGCGCGAGTGCAAAACATTGTAATGCGTTTTGCACTCGCGTGAGAAAAATCGGGCATGTTTGGTACCCAAACCCGAACTTCTTCACAGAAGTTCGGGCTTGGGATCGGTGTTCTGTAGATTGTATTATTTTCCCTTATAACATGGTTATACAGAATGCTTAGTACAATAGCGCTGGAGGGGTTAAAAATAAATAAAAAGTATTTAACTCCCCTTAATCCCCTTGCTCGCGCAGCCCGGCATCTCTTCTGTCTTCATCTTAGCTGTGTGCAGGAAAAGGACCTCTGGTGATGTCACTCCGGTCATCACATGGTCCGTCACATGATCTTTTACCATGGTGATGGATCATGTGATGACCGGAGTGACATCACCACAGGTCCTTTTCCTGCACACAGCTAAGATGAAGACAGAAGAGAAGCCGGGCTGCGTGAGCAAGTGGATTAAGGTGAGTTAAATAATTTTTTATTTTTTTTTAACCCCTCCAGCCCTATTGTACTATGCATTCTGTATTCAGAATGCTATTATTTTCCCTTATAACCATGTTATAAAGGGAAAATAATAATGATCGGGTCCCCATCCAGTTCGTCTCCTAGCAACCGTGCGTGAAAATCGAACCGCATCCGCACTTGCTTGCGATTTTTACGCAGCCCTATTCACTTCTATGGGGCCTGCGTTGCGTGAAAAACGCAGAATATAGAACATGCTGCGATTTTCACACAACGCACAAGTGATGCGTGAAAATCACCGCTCGTGTGCACAGCCCATAGAAATGAATGGGTCAGGATTCAGTGCAGGTGCAATGCGTTCAACTCACGCATCGCATCCGCGCGGAATACTCGCCCGTGTGAAAGAGGCCTTAGGGCGCATGCACACGGACGTATTTTGTTTCCGTGCCCATTCACTTTAACGGGTCTGCAAAAATATGGAAATGGCTCCATGTGCATTCCATGTCCGTATCTCCGTTCCGCAAAATATTAGAACATGTCCTATTATTGTCCGCATTACAGACAAGGATGGGACTGTTCTATTAGGGGCGTTCCACTAAATCCAGAATGCACATGGGCTTCATCCATATTTTTTGCGGATCACTAAACACATACGGTCGTGTGCATGAACCCTTACCGTGTCTTTACTCATCTACTTCAAGCTCCAGGCTCGACACACAAGAAAATCTGGAGAGGCTCAGTCAATTGTTGAGTGGGGCGGATCACCGCTGAAAATACATTAAATATATTTCTAAAAACAACCGTGAACAAAAAGGGTCCTAAAGTCAACGCTCAAACATTCTGTATAGTCAGTGGCATAATAAACCAGAAAAATAAGCGAAGGGTTGCTATGGGCAACGTCAATGTCTCAAATCAATGTATCAAATTTTAGAAGGGTCTAATTAGCCACTAAGAATTCTGAAGCGAATAGTGACAGAAAAGTGGAGGACACGGCGTGTGCGATCATGTGTTGTAGACATTTTCTGCACCTTTCTCGATAATCATGAAAGAGGTCCCTAGAAAAAGGGTGTGACTAAAAGGATTAGTAAAAGGCGCTAAATATGGTAAAGTACATCACCCATGAAGATGAAGCGTTGGGAGAAATGTATCTTTTTTCCTGCACAATTTTGATAATCTGGTGCCGTTTTCTGCCATTTTCTCCGTCTCATATAATTATGCATTTTTATGATTATTCTTTGCAATCTATTAGTCAAAACAACCAGAAACCTGTGTTCAGTCTATACAGGAGCAGTCGCCTGCAACCCTCTGGAAATGGAAAACGTCAAGAAAATTGGAAATCACTTCTTAGATCTGTGGAAATTGGAGGCTAAACCTTGAATCTACGCATTTTCAGAATACTGTGGCAATTCCAAGCCTTTTAAGGCTACGTCTACACGACGACATTTGTCGCACTAATGTCGCGCGACAATTTTTATAATGGCAGTCTATGGTGTCGCACTGCAACATGCAACATGCTGCGACTGCGACGCAACAGTCGCAGAAAATCCATTCGAGATGGATTTTTCTGCGACTGTTGCGTCGCAGCATGTTGTATGTTGCAGTGCGACATCGTAGACTGCCATTATAAAAATTGTCGCGCGACATTAGTGCAAGAAAAGGTTGCGCTACAAATGTTGCAGTGCAGTTGTGCCCAATCTGTCGCGCGACAAATGTCGTCGTGTAGACGTAGCCTAAGGATCGGGTCAATTTTTATTTTTGCACTTCCGTTTTTTCCTCCCCATCTTCCAAAGGCCATAACTTTTTTTTACTTTTCTGATCACATAGCTGTATAAGGGTTTATTGTTTGCAGGGCAGATTGCCTTTTCTAATGTCATCATTAAATTTACTATACCTTGTACTGGAAAGCAGGGGGGGGGGGAATCTTTGTGGCGTGAAAAAATAAATAAAAAATAAATAATTCTTCTGTGGTTTCTTGTGTTTTGTTTTTATGATGGTCACCTTGTCATTTGTAGAGCACAATTAACTTATTCTACGATTACGGTTATACCACATTTATGTAGATTCTATTGCTTTACTACTTAAAAAAAAAAATATATATATATATATATTCTCTTCATATTGCCATATTCTGATACCCATAACTTTTTTTTTTTTTTAACAGCTAGACAGGCTCAGTCATTTTTATTCGTACCACTTTGGGGTACATTAGACTTTTTGATCACTTTTCATTCAGCTTTTTAGCTGGAATAAAAAATAAATAAAAATAGAGCAAGTCAGCCATTTTGAATTTTTCCATTATGGTGTTCACCACGTAGGGTAAATATTTTTTTATTTTAACAGTTCGGACATTTTCTGACAGCGATTCCAATGATGTTTATTTTTATATGTAAAATTGTGGAAAGTTTTTTTTAATATATTTTTAAAAACATTTTTTCTGGTTTATTTTAATTTTAATTGAACAAGCGATCCTTTGATAGCTTATACCATGGACTGCAAAACAATACTACTGCAGTCTATGAGACTTTGACAGGCTTCCTGTTAAGCTCTGCTGCAAGCAGGGCTTAACAGGCAGTTTACTATGTCAGGATTAGCATGTCACATGCAGGAGATAAAGGGGTGGTCTGAAAATAAAAGGAGAATTCTAGTTAGCGCAAGTTAACCTCTATCTACTGGTCATAACTGTGTGTCCCGTTGCGCTGTATGAATGGAGCAGCAGGCCAAGCCCATCTCTATGAGACTGCTGGAGATAAATAAGTACAGTGCTCGGCTATCTCTGGCAATCCCATGTACTTTATATGGCTTGACCTGTCGCTCCATTGACTCCTGTTCTTGTCCCCACAGATTTCCACCAATCTAATATTTTGATCTATTGGGAATACCAGTTGGAAGCTTATTTGCAATACTACACACAACCACTGAACAGGACTGGCGCTGTTTCCGGGAACAAAAATATAAACCAAACCAATTTTTTTAAATCAAGGAAAACCCCTTTAAAGAAGTCCTGTCGACTTCTTTTCTGACAACTCTGTGTTGCACTATTTCTCTGTTATTCCTCCTAAAAATTCATGAATAAACTGAACTTATTTTTTCCAGATCCAGCAAGTATTACTGGCAGGGACACACAGATCCAGCATGTATTAGGCCCCTTTCACACGGGCGTCCCGGATTTGCTCCGGATGCGTCGCGTGTGCATTGCGGGAAAACCACGTGAGTAGGCACGCAATTGCAGTCAGTTTTGACTTCGATTGCGTTCCAATGCTCAGTTTTTTCCACGCGAGTGCAATGCATTTTGCACGCGTGTGAGAAAAAAAAACAGACCCGAACCCGGACTTCTTCACTGAAGTTCAGGTTTGGGTTAGGTGTTAGGAAAATAATAGCATTCTGAATACAGAATTATTACTAAAATGTGGATCGAGGGGTTACGTCATCAAAGGTCCTTTTGCAGGTCCTGAAACAAGAAGAAAGACGATGCCGGCTGTGCAATCAATTGGTTGAGGTTGAGTTAATTAAAAAAAAAAATGTAACCCCTCAATCCACATTGTACTTTGCATTCTGTATTCAGAATGCTATTATTTTCCTTTATAACCATGTTATAAGGGAAAATAATACAGTAAATTGACTTATCATTGACATCATCTCCTAGCAACAATGCGTGAAAATTGCATTGCATCCGCACCTGCTTGCGGACGCTATGCGATTTTCACACAACCCCTTATTCATTTCTATGGGGCCTGCGTTGCGTGAAAAAAACACAGAATATGGCCTCATGCACACGGCCGTTGTTTGGGTCCGCATCCGAGCCGCTGGTTTTGCGGCTCGGATGCTGACCCATTCACTTCAATGGGGCCACAAAAGATGCGGACAACACTCCGTGTGCTGTCCGCATCCGTTGCTCCATTCCGTGGCCCCGCAAAAAAAAATAGAACATGTCCTATTCTTGTCCGTTTTGCGGACAAGAATAAGCATTTATACAAAAGGCTTCCGTTTTTTTGCGGACCGCAAAAAATGGAACGGTCGTGTGCATGAGGCATATAGAACATGCTGCGATTTTCACACAACGCACAAGTGATGCATGAAAATCACTGCTCATCTGAACAGCGCCATTGAAGTGAATGGGTCCAGATTCAGTGCAGGTGCAATGCGTTCACCTCACGCATTACACCCGCATGGAATTCTCGCCCGTAAAGGGCCTTACTGGGAGGACACACGGATCCAGCATGTATTACTGGAAGGGGGACACAGATCCAGCATGTATTACTGGGGAGACACAGAGATCCAGCATGTATTACTGGGAGGACACACGGATCCAGCATGTATTACTGGGAGAACACACAGAACCAGCATGTATCACTGGGGAGACACACAGGTCTAGCTTGTATCACTGGGAGGACACACAGATCCAGCATGTATTACTGGGGAGACACACAGATCCAGCATGTCTTACTGGGAGGACACACGGATCCAGCATGTATTACTGGGAGAACACACAGATCCAGCATGTATTACTGGGAGAACACACAGATCCAGCAGGTATTACTGGGGAGACACACAGGTCTAGCATGTATTACTGGGAGGACACACAGATCCAGAATGTATTACTGGGAGAACACACAGATCCAGCATGTATTACTGGGAGGACACACAGATCCAGCATGTATTACTGGGAGGACACACAGATCCAGCATGTATTACTGGGGAGACACACAGATCCAGCATGTATTACTGGGAGGACACACAGATCCAGCATGTATTACTGGGAGGACACACAGATCCAGTATGTATTACTGGGGAGACACACAGATCCAGCATGTCTTACTGGGAGGACACACAGATCCAGCAGGTATTACTGGGAGGACACACGGATCCAGCATGTATTACTGGGAGAACACACAGATCCAGCAGGTATTACTGGGGAGACACACAGGTCTAGCATGTATTACTGGGGAGACACACAGGTCCAGCATGAATTACTGGGGAGACACACAGATCCAGCATGTATTACTGGGAGAACACACAGATCCAGCAGGTATTACTGGGGAGACACACAGGTCTAGCATGTATTACTGGGAGAACACACAGGTCTAGCATGTATCACTGGGGAGACACAC
This sequence comes from Bufo bufo, assembly GCF_905171765.1. Classification (NCBI taxonomy): domain Eukaryota; kingdom Metazoa; phylum Chordata; class Amphibia; order Anura; family Bufonidae; genus Bufo; species Bufo bufo. Next base: position 9,688,968 of record NC_053391.1, read on the forward strand.
AGGTCTAGCATGTATTACTGGGGAGACACACAGGTCTAGCATGTATCACTGGGAGGACACACAGATCCAGCATGTATCACTGGGGAGACACACAGGTCTAGCATGTATTACTGGGAGGACACACAGATCCAGCATGTATTACTGGGAGGACACACAGATCCAGCATGTACTACTGGGGAGACACACAGATCCAGCATGTATTACTGGGAGGACACACAGATCCAGTATGTATTACTGGGAGGACCCACAGATCCAGTATGTATTACTGGGAGGACCCACAGATCCAGCATGTATTACTGGGAGGACACACAGATCCAGCATGCATTACTGGGAGGACACACAGATCCAGCATGTATTACTGGGAAGACACACAGATCCAGCATGTATTACTGGGAGGACACACAGATGAGGCCTCATAAACACAACCGTATGTATTTTGCGGTCTGCAAAACATGGAGCCACAAAATACAATTGACATCTGTTGCGACGGCCATGTTGCATTCGTTCTTTTGCGGACCCATTGACATCCATCTTCTTTCTGCATCTGTATGTCCATTCCACAAAAGACAGAACATGTCCTGTCATCTGTATTTTGTGGATCCACGTTTAGCGGACCACAAAATACTGTACATAAGGCCGTGTGCATGAGGCCCTACTGTGAGGAACAGGATCACAAGAGAAAAGTCTGAAACTAGGAGCAGGTTCCAAACTTAATAATAGGGGGTCTGACAACGAACATAGAAATGGAGATTGCACTGACATGTAGTGCAACTTTTTCATTAAAAAAAAAAAACACTTTCACATAACAAACATATGTCAAATAACCTCTCCCATTTCATAGGTGTCCAAAGCATTTAGCACTGCAAAGGCATCTATGCTTTTGCATCCAATGCATGCAACACAAAAAAATTAGAAAAAAGTTTCCTTCTGTATTTGATACAGCTCCTATGCAGACCTATGTGTCTCCATGGTGACAGACTACAAATAGACCCTGTCATACATGTAATGGTGGGTTTACATGGCTCAACTTATCGGGGAGGAGGGTTACTATGAACGCTCCCGATAATAGGCCTGTGTAAATGTGCTCCTAATCGGCCCAAAAAAAACAAGCAAAACGCTCGTTCATCGGGTGAAATGATCTTTCGCGCGGCAAAATAAATCATCATTAAATAATGAATCTGTATGAGGATGAGCAATAGCCGTAGCCATCGCTCTTCCCCATACTGTGGAGGGGATCGCTGCATGTAAATGCAGCTCTTCACCTCCACTGACGAGCGGGCAGTTATCAGGAAGGAACGGTCCATTCCCGACAATCGCCTCCTCCGTTGACACGTGTAAATGCGCCTTTACTCTCTTTCTTCTGCCTCCTCTTCTTGAAAACCATCGACCTTATAAGAGGAAGTAGATAAAAGTAGAAGGACACATGACTACGAGATCAGATTGAACAGGGTTTGTCCGTAGTCTGTTACCATGGAGACACTAAGGTCTGCACGGGAGCTGCATACACAAGACAGGAGATTCTTATTCAAAATTATTCAATATGCATTGGGGAAAAAAAAAAATTCTGCAAAAGTGATTCTTGAAGTCTTGAAACTGCCATTGGGCAAAATATCTTAAGTCTTAGGCCTCATGCACACGACCGTTGTGTGTTTTGCGGTCCGCAAATTGCGGATCCGTGAAACACGGATGGCGTCCGTGTGCGTTCCGCAATTTGCCGAACGGACAGCCATTGATATAACTGCTTATTCTTGTCTGCAAAACGAACAAGAATAGGACAGGTTATATTTTTTTTGCGGACCACGGAACGGAGCAACGGAGATGCGGACAGCACACGGAGTGCTGTCCGCATCTTTTGCGGCCCTATTGAAATGAATGGGTCCGCATCCAAGCCGCAAAAACTGCGGCTCGGATGCGGACCACTACAACGGACGTGTGCATGAGGCCTTAGGTCTAAATGGGGTGAAGCTCTGGTGCTGAGGCCTTAGGTCTAAAAGGGTCACCTATATCCAACAAGAACCATCTTCCTAAATATCCATCCATCCTTGCTCGGCTCAATAGCAATAATAAAAGTTGACCGTCTACAATTTCCCACTTTGAGCACAACAGATCCATTGGGGCTGCAGCACGAAGCGGAGCATTGATGGCATTTAAAAAAACCAAAGACTTTCCATAAGATGTAGTTATCGAGCATACTGATGAAATGTTCCATCTTACGGTATGGGCTTCTAATAGCAAGGGGTTTGCGGACACTTGAAGTGAGTATACGATCCGCCACTATTCCTGTAAGAAGCTACGCTCTTCAGAGGTAGAACAGTCATTACCGAAAACTGTTAATATCCTGTCCTGGTCCTCAAATGTATAAACCTTTGAACCAAGAAAGTGGAACATCAGGATATATGGTAAACACAACGGCTATGGTCCATTGAAGACGGAAGAAGGGTTGGCACAGAGCCTGTATGGCGGCACACCCAAACTCCTCAGGCACTCCGAGTGTCACCGTATGTATGCCTATGTGCCATATTCTGGAGCCAATCTCCCTGCATCGCATCCAGAACGCCCAATAAACCTCTGCTTTCCTCCAAATGAAATCCGAGGCATACGGAGTTATAGTACTGCAGGGTATGCTCCCACCAGATGCAAAATGAGGAGGAAAAAATCCTAAACAAATTTTCAGCAAAATCCAAATAAGTTACAGGCCGAGTTGTCGTGTTTTGCGAGGACTTCACCCTATGTACTGCAAAAAGGGAATATCCGCAGCAAACACGGACATTCTGCGGATTAAAAATGTACCTTTTATTTGCAGCATGTGGGTAAGATTTAATAAAAATCTCATCCATTTTGCTGCTACTATAAATGCTACAGATTTACTTGCTATAATTCAGCGGCTGAAAAATCTATAGTGTATCTGTCCAGTGGGAATGTATCCTTATGGGTTCATCAGTATACATATAGATTCAGAGAATGTGACTGGGCACAAAATATACATTTACTCATTTTTAGGCAGTACTTAATGATAAAGTAGGCATGAGATATAGATAGATAGATAGATAGATAGATAGATAGATAGATAGATAGATAGATAGATAGATGATAGATAGATAGATAGATGATAGATAGATATGAGATAGATAATAGATAGATAGATAGATAGATAGATAGATAGATAGATAGATGATAGATGATAGATGATAGATGATAGATAGATAGATATGAGATAGATAGATAATAGATAGATAGATAGATAGATAGATAGATAATAGATAGATAATAGATAGATATGAGATAGATAGATAGATAGATAGATAGATAATAGATAATAGATATGAGATAGATAGATAGATATGGACAGAGATAGAAAGATAGATGGATATTAGGAGCAGAGGCTAAAACAAAAAATAAATAGATACATAAATACTAACACACACAATAAATAAATCCCTCTCAGCAGTTTTGTCCGTGTACCGTGTGCTGTGCCCAGTCGCCCCCACGCTATTTTGATCATTTTTAGAATGACGACCATCATTGTGGTTCCTATCATCAGGGATATTAGTAGGAGCTTTCGCACCTCTGCCGCCCCTCTATCAGATTCAGAAGGGACCTGATGTAATATCATAAACCAAAAGAAAAGTAAACCGTTTACTACATAACGCCGCTGTGTGGATAGTGCACCGCCACCGACCCAATCATCCTTCCCAAAAAATGCCAAACCCAGTGCCAGGCAGCTGAAAAAAATATGTTTTTTTCTTTACTTTAATTTCCCCTGCTGTATATATCACATGACTACAACACACATACGCTGTACTTCCTAAATACATGAGGGGGACTCTAATGAAACGTTATGGCATTGCACGTAGCTGTAAAGACAAAAGGGTTAAAAATCCGTCCCTTTCGGAATATCTGATCACACATGTCAACTGTTCAAAATGAAAAAAAAAATATGAAAGTGAAAATTTTATATATCACATGTGTATGTGTGTGTATGTGTATATATAGGGTGTTTGTATGTGTGTGTATGTGTATATATAGGGTGTTTGTAAGTGTGTGTATTTATATATAGCGTGTTTGTATGTGTGTGTATGTGTGTATATAGGGTGTTTGTATGTGTGTGTATGTGTATATATAGGGTGTTTGTAAGTGTGTGTATTTATATATAGCGTGTTTGTATGTGTGTGTATTTATATACCGTATATAGCGTGTGTGTATTTATATATAGCGTGTTTGTATGTGTGTGTATTTATATACCGTATATAGCGTGTGTGTATTTATATACCGTATATAGCGTGTGTGTTTTTCAGACGGGTCTGATGAAGAAGGTGCAGGGGGCTGGTAAACTGCAGAGAGATCTTGGCACGTACCGATAATTCTTTCATTTTGGCCCTGGAACTTTGAGATAAACAATAAAAAGGAGATAAAATATTGGGTGTATGCCGTGCTGGTAATGGATAACTTTACATACAGAACAGTCATGTGAACACACCATGCCAGTCACATTGTTTTATATAGTCCTGCCACTCTGGGGACACATTTAACCCCTATGCAGCATCAGAAGTCAGGAAATAAACGGTTAAAGCAAAATGTTTTTTTTTTAGTTTTTTTTTTTTTGCGTCCACCAGAACGGTCTACACATGGGCCTTCACTAAACCCTACTATAATGGCTCTCTAAATGGATTTACTGTATGGCGGCGAATGCCAACTTCCTTTATGCACCCCCCCCCATTCCAAGCACTTTCCAAAGTCCCAAAAACTTTGCATCTATATTCAATGGGTTCTTAGAAAATATAGTGATGCTTGCCTATTATCCGACATTATGAATCTGGTCAAACCGTGTAGGCCCAATATTGGCAAACTTTGATTAAAGGTAATAAAAATTTAAAATAAAATAAAAATTATACTGAATGCAGTAAACAAAAATGCTAGTTATATATATATGCAAAAGGTATAAAAAGACGAATACCTGTTGATTCCCTAATTTAATGTAATTATAATTGGGGGGTGTAAACTAACTACTCTACTAACTGAAAAACGTGGGGCAGGGGTCCAAAACCGTGGCTCTTTAAATATGTAAATTAGTGGTCAGGCTTAGTTGACATTATGGTCACGCTCAACACCCATCCTCACACAGCAAAAAGTTCTGGAGTATATGGACGCTCGCAAACGTGATGAAATCTCGCCTTTTAATGCCGGTGAATGGTACTGTTGGCCCAGACACCGCGTCTCGGGCCTGGACAGGAGACTGGCTAAAACTGATCATGTGATTTGGTTAATTAATTTTTTTTTGCATAGCAACCAAACGGTTTTCTCTATCATTTGTATAAAATGTTGGATGAAGATTTTTTTATATTTTATAATCAAAAGTTTTCTTCCTGGCATCTTGTCACCAGATTACTGGGAAAAGCTGGTGCCCAAGCAATAGATATCTAGATATTTTTGAAGACATAAAAAATGCAAATCATAGCCAAAAGCGATGCAAAGTGCGGAGTAAGTTTCTGTAACCCTTCGTGCAGAGCGCACTTCTCTGTGCCCATCTATTTCCGGGCACACTTCACAGGGAATACGTGCTGCATCAGTCAAGTCACATTTCCCTCTGAACTGAAAATCCAGTTCTTGTTGTTGTTCTGCTGGTGATCGAAATGGCCAAAGGCTGTAGTTTTCCACTCCTCTCATTTGGCCACTCTCTCTGTGCACATCATGCATCCTACGCCTGAGCAGTTTACAGTTGGGGGGGATCAAGGGAAAGAAGAAAACATTATATTACAGAAAAAAAAAAGTTAAAAAAAGCCCATACTATATTGGTGGTGAATAGTTAAAAAAAAAAGTAAAAAATAAAGTACATATTTATACATTATGCATATAGGCAGTTCAGCCAGGTGCTAACGCCTAAAGATCAAAGTGGCCAAAAACTGGATGGTCTGATACCTGTTGAATATACAAAAAATAAATAAAGAAAAAGTCACTGGCATTCACTAAAAAGTGGGCAGCAATTAGAAAACGGCGATTATAATAAGCTACTGGGGTGCAAGTGATATTGCACCACTCTGTCTTGAAAGAAAAAGGTCCAGAGGGTTAGCAAAAAAAAACAAAAAAAAAACACAAAAACAGCACAGTAACAGTAAGGCAGAAACAACTGCTTCCATCTTCCTAATTTCTGACCAGGATCATTCTCCAAAAACAAACCATTTTAGTAATTTTCCTGAACTCTCAGTGACTCTCACTGTCCGTGCTCATTTCTATAACAAGCAAAGCAACAGTTTTACTCGTGGAAAGAAAAAAAAAAAAAGATCTGAGAGGAGAAGAGCAGATCATACACACTCACACAGAAGGCTCGTTCCCAGCAGATCTCTCTCCCCATGCTGCAAAACTGACACAACTCTGCCGAAAAGCCTTCCAAATAATGGCCCAAGGCCCAGGGGAAGCACGCCGGATATTTCAGGATATTTAGATTTTTTTTTGTCTTTTTTTTTTGCAATCTACGTTATCCTATTTCTGTCCCCAAATACAAAATGGCTCTAACACAGTAAAAAAATGTCTCTGGCAGGGACAATGGCACACCCCCCTCCTCCCCGGCAGACACACCTAACAGCAGGCACTTCTCTTTCCAAGACTACCTGTTCCAAAGTTTCATATTTGCAATAAGGAACGTTACCTCCCAGACTCGAAAAGTAGTTGAGACGCACAAGACTGTAACCTTTCCGTTCTCCCATCCGTTCCCAAAAATAAACAAGCTCCTAACAGGAAAAAAAATAAAAAATAAAAAAATCGAAGGGAGGGAGAGATGCAACCAGCTCCAGCCCAAAATCAATAAGAAAAAAAAATACTGAACAGAAAATTCAGTCCAAAGTTTAACGTACAACAATCTGCTCCGGATTAGTTTTTTTCACCCCTCTTTATATATTTTTTTTTTTGCCAACTTTTAATGCGGGAAGGACAGACGTCAGTTTTGGGGGGGCGGGGGGTCACAGTCACATTACAGAAGCTGCAAAACAGTTGGTAAATATCAGCAGGACATCTGGGCACAAATGAAAAAAGAGACAAATACAGGATTCGGCATCCTGAGGCTGGAAAGATACACAGGAGACTTTTAACGGGTGCCTGATATTGATTTCATTAGAGAAGCTCCGAAATAAAAATAAAAAAATACATATAGGATTTTAAAATTTTTACAGGAGGTAAATTTGACAAATAAAAAAAGTATATGCCGACGGCCTTTGCGGTCACACCCATAAACACACAAATAACTGTGGAAGGAGGATGAAATGAAAATAAAATTTAAAGAAAAAAAAGAGCTTTTTGGGGCTAGGCCCATGAAACATGTTGAGCAATTCAGAACTGGAACTTGCTTGATACATTTTGGAAATGTAACAAATTGCAAAATAAACCTATAACAATCACAACAACAACAAGAATAATAATAATAATAATAAACAAAATGAAAAAAAAGGATACAATTTTTTTTCTGGTAAAGTTATAACTGGCCTACCTTGTCCCCCAGAGCTGAGTTTGTCTTCTTATAATCGGAGTCTCCCTGGAACTACAGTGTGAGTGGTAATGACTGCCTGCCTGTCTAATGAGTCCATTTTCCTGCGCTTGATCTTGTGTATATACACACACTGCAACCTACCTTACAAACCACAGAGACGAGAGAGAGTGGAAAAGGGAGAGAGAGAGAGAGAGGGAGAGAGAGAGAGAGAGAGAAAGAGCGAGCAAGAGTATGTGTGTGTGTGATCGAGGGAGAAAGACACAGACAATGCCCTCCTACCAGACAGCAGACAGCCCTCCTTCCTCTATCTAGCAAGCAAAATACTCACTCGCCTACTGCAGCAACAGGTTCAACACTGCTTGACTAACACACTGGGGGAGATACCAGCCAAAAAGGACCAGGGACACAGACAGTTCGGAAAGGAGCAGCCCCACCTCTCCTCCCCTGCTCCAGCATTGTTTTTCAGCACTGATTATATATTAATGTCACTCGTTTTGTCAGAGGTTGTACAGCCTATTCGGTCACGAAAAATGGTGACATGCATAATTGCTTCCCTAATAATTTTTTTTTTTTTTTTTTTTTTAAAGCTGCACGGTCCTGTGAGCTGCAAGGAAAACACAAGCTGGGAGCTGACTGGACGTCAGGGAGGGAGAAAAAAAAAATACTCATGATAAAAATATAATGATAATTAAAAAAGAAGCAGAAATATTCTTGCAATCTCCAGGCCAGGACCAGGGGAGAAAGAGGGGGGGGGAGCGCCTGTTCCTGCAGTTAGAATAATATGCAGTACTTATGTCTGAACAGGTGCAATGCATATAGTACATAGTGTTACCAGGACAGAAATAAATGGTACACAGAACCTTTGCCCAATTAAAACTCCGGCCAAGGTTTATTTTAAATGGAAGCACCTCAAGAGCAAATTAATAGCCTTGCAAAAAAAAAAATATATATATATATATTTTTTTTTTTTACAAAAGTAGAGAAATAAAATCCAGCCTCAGCTGAGGGTGATAAAACTTTAAGGGAAAGTTGCTTTGCTGCTGCTTAAAATTTAGACCATACAATAAGGACCTGAGAGCGTAAACCCTGGACGTAAAGGGGTTAATCATGTCAGTAAAACACGTCCATTCCCTCGTCGCCCTCACGTGACAAAGACGCACGTGTATGTAAGTTGTATGTAAAAGTAACCGCGCTACCCCTATGAAAAACACGGCCGCGTCATAGCCAATGGCATGCTAGCAACGGGTGCTGCCCCAGCCCAGCGCGGCGCACAGCGCGCCGACCCACTTGTCCAACAGCTGGTACAGTACAAGTAAGAAAACTCAGTGCAAAAAGAAAAAGCAAAAAGGCAGCAAGAAACTTCTGTAGAGAGGAAGGCGTCGTATGTGGAGGCTCCCTGGGAGATCAGCAAGGTGCCAACGCTTCCCTCGTGGTGCAGCCGGGCAAATTATACCTTAGACGTATTTATTAAAGAGGCATCGCACTAAATCACTGCAATCAAAATTGAGTTATGCTTAATTACTGCATGCTGCTATTTATTTTCATCAATGCATTAGCGGAACCTACTTTTTCTTTACTGACACTGGATTTTATTTATTTATTTATTTTCTAGGAGATAAATTTGCCATAAATGACCGAAATCTCATTATTCATACAGTAATTCTACAAAAATAGTTTAATATCCGGTCACTACGATTATATCACCTACAATAACGTAGAGGAAAATTCACAACGTGAAATAAATAAAAATAATAATAAATTACTGCTGAACCACACGGCGCTGCCGGAACACATGGACTAATTTTTAAATACCTTTATATTAATTTAAAAAATTAATCACGGTAATGGATTATGATTTTGGGCACGGCTAAACAACGACATTTTTTTTTATAATGACAGACTATGGTGTCGCACCGCCACATGCTGCATCTGTGACAAGACTGTTGCACAAAAATCCAACTTGGCAGTGCGACAGCATAGTCATTATAAAAAAAATGTAGTGCGACATAAATGTCGTCGTGTAGCCGTACCCAAAATCTGAATCCATTACCGTAATAAATGTTTTAAACGGCAAAGGTCGCCGTGTAGTCCTGGCCTTATTGTGGGATGGTGGATGGCGGTCGTCATCTACCCCTAGAATCATAAGCTGGGGTGTAACTGTAAGGCCACATGCACACGGTACATATAAGGTGAAGATTCTCTGCACTGATTTTTTTTGCGCTGAAAATCCCCCACGAAACACAGTGCCAACTACTATAAGTAGATGAAATCTCAACTGCACAGTGTGGAAATTTTCGGCGGGTAAGTTGACTTGCGGTGCGGATATTAAAATCCAAAACGTGTCCATTGTTTGTGTGGATTTTCAGTGCAATGCAAAGGGTGAAACCTGGGCAAATCCATGACGACATCCGCAGATATTGGTGCAGATTTGGTGTCGAAACACAGAGAAGTTTGCACGCAAAATCCGTGTGAAAAATGTGCATAAACTACAGAGCCGGGTGCTGAACACTAAGGCCCCTTTCAGACGGGCGTTGTGGGAAAAGGTGCGGGTGCGTTGCGGGAACACCCGCGATTTTTCCGCGCGAGTGCAAAACATTGTAATGCGTTTTGCACTCGCGTGAGAAAAATCACGCATGTTTGGTACCCAAACCAGAACTTCTTCACAGAAGTTCGGGCTTGGGATCGGTGTTCTGTAGACTGTATTATTTCCCCTTATAACATGGTTATAAGGGAAAATAATAGCATTCTGAATACAGAATGCATAGTAAAATAGCGCTGGAGGGGTTAAAAAAATAAAATAAAAAAATGTAACTCACCTTAGTCCACTTGATCGCGATGCCGGCATCTCCTTCTGTCTCCTTTGCTGAACAGGACCTGTGGTGAGCATTCATTACAGGTAAAGGACCTGTGGTGACGTCACTCCGGTCATCACATGATCCATCACATGTTTCATCACCATGGTAAAAGATCATGTGATGGATCATGTGATGACCGGAGTGACATCACCACAGGTCCTTTACCTGTAATTAATGCTCACCACAGGTCCTGTTCAGCAAAGGAGACAGAAGGAGATGCCTGCATCGCGATCAAGTGGACTAAGGTGAGTTAAAAAATATTTATTTATTTTTTTAACCCCTCCTGCGCTATTTTACTATGCATTCTGTATTCAGAACCATGTTATAAGGGAAAATAATAATGATCGGGTCTCCATCCAGATGGTCTCCTAGCAACAGTGCGTGAAAATCGCACCGCATCCGCACTTGCTTGCGGATGCTTGCAATTTTCACGCAACCCTATTCACTTCTATGGGGCCTGCGTTGCGTGAAAAACGCAGAATATAGAACATGCTGCAATTTTCACGCAACGCACAAGTGATGCGTGAAAATCACCGCTCATGTGAACAGCCCCATAGAAATTAATGGGTCGGTATTCAGTGCGGGTGCAATGCGTTCAACTCATGCATCGCATCCGCACGGAATACTCGCCCGTGTGAAAGGGGCCTGCCCAGATTTGGGTTAGTTGTAGTGTAGATTGTATTATTTCCCCTTATAACATGGTTATAAGGGAAAATAATAGCATTCTGAATACAGAAGGCATAGTAAAATAGGGCTGGAGGGGTTACGTCATCAAAGGTCCTATTCTTCACAAAAGAAGACAGAAGAGATGCCGGCTGCGCGAACAAGTGGATTAGGGTCCATTCACACGTCCGTAATTTGGGTCCGCATTCGTTCCGCAATTTGCGGACCCATTCACTTTCAATGGGGCTGGAACGGATGCAAATCCACATTTCCTGGATACGCATCCGTTTTTTCGGGATCCGCATCCAGTTTTTCGGGATCCGCAATTTCGTTCCTGGAAAAAATAGAACATGTCCTATTCTTGTCCGCAATTGCGGACCAGAAAAGGCATTTTCTATTATAGTGTCTGTGATGTGCGGATCCGCAAATTGCGGATCGCACATTGCAGGTGTCCGTGTTTTGTGGATCCGCAATTTGCGGATCCGCAAAACACTTACGGACGTGTGAATGGACCCTTAAGGTGAGTTAAATTTTTTTATATTTTTTTCTAACCCTCCAGCCCTATTGTACTATGCATTCTGTATTCAGAATGCTATTATTTTCCCTTATAACCATGTTATAAGGGAAAAAAATAATGATCGGGTCTCCATCCCGATCGTCTCCTAGCAACGGTGAGTGAAAATCGCACCGCATCCGCACTTGCCTTCGGATGCTTGCGATTTTCATGCAACCCCATTCATTTCTATGGGGCCTGCGTTACGTGAAAAACGCACAAAGAGGAGCATGCTGCGATTTTCACGCAACGCACAAGTGATGCGTGAAAATCAACGCTCGTGTGCACAGCCCCATAGAAACGAATGGGTCGGGATTCAGTGCGGGTGCAATGCGTTAACCTCACGCATTGCACCCGTGCGGAAATCTCGCCCGTGTGAAAGGCGCCTAAGGGTGCTATAAGGAGACTTTAAGGCCTCTTTCACCATTTTGCAAGCAAGTTCAGTCAGTTTTTTCTGCGATTGCATTCAGTTTTTTCCGCGCGGGTGCAATCCGTTTTGATGCGTTTTTCACGTGCGTGATAACAAACTGAAGGTTTACAAACAACATCTCTTAGCAACCATCAGTGAAAAACGCATCGCATTCGCACTTGCTTGCGTTTTTCACTGAAGCCCCATTCACTTCTCTGCGCCCAATATAAACATGCACCTATGGGCTGGATTCACACATTGTGTTTTGATGCGTTTTTTTTCACAGGGATTTTTTTTCTTTTCAAAAGCATTACTGTTCAAGTCTCTAAGGCTAGATTCACATGACGTTAAAAAATGAACGCGTGATGGATGGTTTTTAATGGCCGTCACACGTCCGTTTTTTTAAGAACAATAGTCGTCTATGGGGTTATTCACACAGCAGTTTTTGTGACAACCAGTGAATGACAGACATAAAAAAATAGAATATGTTCTATTTTGTCCGTTTTCACTGACCGCCAGCCCCCATACAATTAAAGGGGACCGTTTTGAATTTTCGTAAGGCATTAGTTTAAAAAAAATGTCCTTTCAACAATGGACCATTTTGCAGTTTTAACGAGCGGGGTTTTTTTCATCGCCATGTGAGAAAAGTCTGCAGCAAAATACTGAAAAGACTTTATACACCGCCTTTTGGGTTTGTAATGTTTTAACAAGTCACTGGTGTTTTTTCCCCACAATGCAGCATGTCATTTATTAATCTGAAATACGCCAATATTAGACGTATTTCAGGTGCATGGTTTTTTTATTTATTTTTATTATTTTTTATCCTTCCAAAATCCTAGAAAAAGAAACCATCATGTACGAAACATCAAAAAACTAAAAGACACCACAAAATAAATAAAATATATCGCACACATTTATTTATTTTTTACATACATTTTAAAGAGCGGAAAGAAAAAAATACATGTGAAGAAGAACTGAGGGCATGTTCACATGGGGGGATGCAAACGCTTTCCTTCTGGAGTTTGGCAAATCCGCTGCCTATTACAGTAGCAGGAAAGTGGATGAGATTTTACCAAGTCTCAGGGCCCATTCACACGACCGTATTGTCGCCGCACCCGTGTAACAGACCGCAAATAGCGGGTCTACAAAACACGGGCACCGGCCGTGTGAACGCCATATTGTGGTGGGGACCCACTGACTTTGATGGGTCCGCCATCTGCAAGATATGGCTAAAGATAGGACATGTCTTATCTTTTGCGGATTGGAGGCACGGATCGGAAGCCTCCATGGAAACAATCAGAAGCACTTCCGTGGGCTTTCACTTCCGAGTCACCGCAAAAGATAAGACGTCCATTCTTATGCTGTATCTTGCGGATCGCGGACCCATTCAAATCAATCAGTCCGCACTGGAATACGGAGTTCACACGGCTGGTGCCCGTGTTGTGCAGACCCGCTATTTGCTGCAACACAGGCACGGCGACCATACGGTCGTGTGAATGGGCCTTCATTCAGATACTGTAAAAAAAAATCCTTCCAAAATCCACACAAACACTGATCTGTGATGTATATCTTAAATCCACGTTATGTAAATTCGCAGAATGTCGGCAACTTTCACTTTGAAATACATATAGTGAAATCTGCTGAAAAATCCATAAAAAATCCTCCACATGTGACACAGATTTGGGACACAATGACGGCAGATTTTTCTTCTGCTCGGTTTATGTCCCATATGGACGCACCCTTAGGCCCCGTTCACGCGAGCGAGTTTTCCGCGCGGGTGCAATGCGTGACGTGAACACCTTGCACCCGCACTGAATCCAGACCCATTCATTTCTATGGGGCTGTGCACACGAGCGGTGATTTTCACGCATCACTTGTGCGTTGCGTGAAAATCGCAGCATGCTCTATATTCTGCGTTTTTCACGCAACGCAGGACCCATAGAAGTGAATGGGGCTGCGTGAAAATCGCAAGCATCCGCAAGCAAGTGCGGATGCGGTGCGATTTTCACGCACGGTTGCTAGGAGACGATAGGGATGGGGACCCGATCATTATTATTTTCCCTTATAACATGGTTATAAGGGAAAATAATAGCATTCTAAATACAGAATACATAGTACAATAGAGCTGGAGGGGTTAAAAAAAAATTATAATTTAACTCACCTTAATCCACTTGATCGCGCAGCCGGCATCTCCTTCTGTCTTCATCTTTGCTGTGCACAGGAAAAGGACCTTTGATGACGTCACTACGCTCATCACATGGTCCGTCACATGATCCATCACCATAGTAAAAGATCATGTGATGAGCGCAGTGACGTCATCAAAGGTCCTATTCCTCAAAGAACAAGACAGAAGAGATGCCGGCTGCGCAAACAAGTGGATCAAGGTGAGTTAAATTATTATCCTTATTTTTTAACCCCTCCAGCCCTATTGTACCAAGCATTCTGTATTAAGAATGCTATTATTTTCCCTTATAACCATGTTACAGTCTACACAACACCGATCCCAAGCCCGAACTTCTGTGAAGAAGTTCGGGTCTGGGTACCACATTCAGTATTTTATCACGCACGTGCAAAACACATTGCAATCACGCGATAAAAACTGAACAACGGAACGCAATCGCAGTCAAAACTGACTTCAATTGGGTACCTACTCACACGGGTTTTCCGCAACGCATCCGGGCCTTATCTGGACATGCTTGTCTGCAAGGGGCCTTAGGCCCCTTTCACACGGGTGAGATTTCCGCGCGGGTGCAATGCGTGAGGTGAACGCATTGCACCCGCACTGAATCCGGACCCATTCAATTCTATAGGGGCTGTGCACATGAGCGTTGGTTTTCACGCATCACTCTTGCGTTGTGTGAAAATCGCAGCAAGCTCCTCTTTGTGCGTTTTTCACGCAACGCAGGCCCTACAGAAGTGAATGGGGCTGCGTGAAAAACGCAAGCATCCGCAAGCAAGTGCGGAAGCGGTGCTATTTTCACGCACGGTTGCTAGGAGACGATCGGGATGGAGACCTGATCATTATTATTTTCCCTTATAACATGGTTATAAGGGAAAATAATAGCATTCTGAATACAGAATGCATAGTACAATAGCGCTGGAGGGGTTAAAAAAATAATAATAATAATTTAACTCACCTTAATCCACTTGCTCGCGCAGCCCGGCTTCTCTTCTGTCTTCATCTTTGCTGTGCACAGGAAAAGGACCTTTGATGACGTCACTGCACTCATCACATGGTCCGTCACATGATCCATCACCATGGTAAAAAGAGCATGTGATGGACCATGTGATGAGCGCAGTGACGTCATCAAAAGGTCCTGTTCCTCAAAGAAGAAGACAGAAGAGAAGCTGGGCTGTGCGAACAAGTGGATTAAGGCGAGTTAAATTATTTTTTATTTTTTATTAACCCCTCCAGCCCTATTGTACTATGCAGTCTGTATTAAGAATGCTATTATTTTCCCTTATAACCATGTTATAAGGGAAAATAATACAGTCTACACAACACCTAACCCAAACCTGAACTTCTGTGAAGAAGTCCGAGTTCGGGTTTGGGTAGCAAACATGCCGATTTTTCTCACGCGCGTGCAAAACGCATTAAAATGTTTTGCACTCGCGCGGAAAAATCCTGCATTTTCCCGCAACGCATCCGGACACGCTCTTCTGTAAGGGGCCTTAGGGTTCCCCCCTCACAGATTGCAGAATTTTTCACAACATAAAGACATCCCCTGTGTTAGCCTATGGGGATGAAAAGTGTCAATACCTGCGTTAGAATATTAATTCCGCAGCGGAATAGCACGTAAACGCTGTTTGTTGTGGAATTCTTGTAGCTGATTGAAATAAATGGAGTCAATGGAGATATAGGGGGTCATTTATTAAGCTGAAATACGGCAATATTAGACGTATTTCAGGTGCAGAATGTGCCGCAACAGCTAGTTGCGCTGCAATCTGCGACTTCTTCCCTCTCACGCCAAGTCTAAAAAAAGTGGGTGTGGCGTGGAAGGGGAGGGGCTGGAAAAATTCCACAACGTGTGAGGTCACCCCAGGCAACGAGCAAGCAGATTACAGAGTGGTGCTGGATAAAACAGATACTAGGATGACATGAAGTGAAGGACTACAACCACCAGGGAACACCTGCCGGCCAGGGGCAGTGGTTAACAGATCCAACTACATGAGGATAAAACGGAAACGCTGGAGTAAGAGGAGAAGCGCGGATAAACTTCCGAACAAACTTCTATACTATTACTAAAAACATCCAAAAAGTTGAATGATCACCAACTTATTTTTTTTTCCCGTTTCCGTTCCGTTTTTTTCACAGATCCATATGAGGAAGCATTCACTTCAAGGGGGCTTGAAAAAAAAAAAAAAAAACGATCCTATTCTTGTTCGTTTTGCGGACAAGGACAGGCATTATTACAATGGATCTGCGACGTCACATGGGACTTTTATTTTTATTTTTTGCGGATCCGTGTTTTGCGGACCACAAAATTTCTACGGTTGTGTGCATGAGCCCTAAGGGAGAGTTCACATCTCCATTTCCTATTCCGTTCTTCTGATCCGTCAGAAGAACAGAAAAAAACCCGGATCCTGTGCATCCTTTATGCACATTTGGCATCCGTTTGAGCCAATTCTGTCTGAGATACGTTTTTTTCAGATATAAAAGTGGATCTTAGATGGAAATGGCTCAAACGGAGCCTAAATGTGCATAAAGGATGCACAGGATCAGTTTTTTTTTTTTTACAGGATCCGTGTTTTTCATTTCTACTGACGGACCAGAAGAATAGAAAATGAACCAGAGATGTGAACTCTCCCCTAAGGACTCCGTGCCCGTGCTGCAGGCCGCATACGGTGGTTCCCCAAAACACAGGTCACCAGCCGAGTGCATTCCGCACCACGGATGCAGACCCATTCACTTGAATGTACTATTTTGCTGCGGTGCGGATGGATCATGGACCAATTGAAGTTGAATGGATCTGCATCCGTCTGCTGCAGCCACGCGGATGGTGCCCGTGCATTGGGGACCGCACATAACGAGCGACACTGTGTATGAGCCCTGAGGAGCGCGACAAAGTTACCATAATTTATGGCAGAACTTGATATAAATCACAGGCAGCTTGGATCATAGTTGGCACAGACTGAATTTCTGGGACATGAAGGGCCGGAGATGCGACCAAATTATTAGGAGACCCGCACATGCATCTCATGCCAGTGCAATCTACACAGAGTACCAGCCTTCAGAAATCCCCCCATATGTAAGAGGTTCCCAACCTTTGGAAAGGGTCTCTCCACATTAGAAATGAGAAAAAAAAAGCCTATGTCCATCCTTATGACCATGTTAATTGACCACACGCATTTTAAATCAAACATAAAGCAATTCTACAAGAGAATTAAATATTCCCTATAGTTTTGCTATTTCAGCTCTTAGGCAGACCCGTGCATCTCCATGGTAACAGACAACAAACAAACCCTGTGTAGTCTGACCCTGCAGTCATACTCCCTTCTACAGTATATGTTTCCAATTTAATTCTAACATACACTTGATGAGTCGGGCAGTAGTCAGAAGATGACGGAGGACAGTGTGGCTGCAGGATCAGACTACACAGGGTTTGTTGTCTGTTACCATGGAGACACATTGGTTTGCACAGAGACGTAGATACAAAACGATAGTAAATGTTTAATGAGAACCTACTGCCAAGTTACTTCATGTTTTATTTTAGATGCACTGGGACACATTTGGCTGCAGAGGTGGACACATGTAGCCTTCAAGGTATGTTGGCTCTAGTGTTAACTGCCAGTCATACGGTGACGACTCTGGCACCAAGTTCTAGCAATACTTTAACCTCCACAGCCGGGAGGACACATGAAGGGGCCGAGAGCCACTGACTGGAGTACACTGCTATATCCTATACTGTCTCATAATTCAGGACTAAATTTCCCTTTTATAGCACAGATATATATATATCATTATTTTACTTAGGCCTCGTTCACATCTCTGTCAAGGAGATCCGGCACAAATGCTGCCTGCTGGCAAAAGGAACCCAGCATTTATACCAGAAAGCAGCCAGATCACATCACGCTGGACCTCATTACTGTCAATAATGATCTGGCGGTGAAATAGAGAATCTGGCGAGATCCATCAGGTTGCTCTCCACCGTAACAGCCTGCCCTGTCTCCTTGACGGAGACGTGAACTCAGCCTATGGCTTCATGCACATGACCGTATGTATTTTGTGGTTCGCAAGCTGCGGATCTGCAAAATACAGATATTGTCCATGTTATATCCCCATTTTGAGGACAAGTATAGGACGTTTTCTATCCTTTTGAGAAATGGACATACGGACGCAGAAATAACACAGGTAATCTATGTGCTTTCTGCATCCATATATCTGTTCCGCAAAAAGATAGAACATGTCCATAAAATGCCGACCACGGTCCCAATGAAGTCAATGGGTCTGCAAAAAATGCGGACGGCACACAGACCGCATCTGTGTTTTGAGGATCTGCAGTTTGTGCACCCCAAACAAATACGGTCATGTGCATGGGGCCTTTAGGTAATACCTTAATATAGTGTGGTAAAGTGTACGGTAAAGTCCTGGAAGAGGTGTATATCCCACCCAGGTTCCTCAACTAGGTGAGGCAAGTAAAATCCAAGAAGATTTTTTGTTAACGTTCAAGGGCTGGATTTTATTTGGACTGGGAAGGTAGGTTTGGTAGTGGGACCTCCCCAGTCCACCCCTATTCCACGGCATGTTCTCCCCTAGCCTCCCCAGATGTAGTCAAGCTGGGATTGTTGGGGGGAAATAAAAGCACATCCCGGGCTGTCAGTCTGGGAAGGCGTTATGCCTGGAGAAGCCTAGGAAGCTGTCTGGCTATTGAAGTCTGATTCCCTGAGTGTCACCTGCGCTCAATAGGTGAGTTAGCTCAGAACTTTGTGTTAGGCCTCATGCAGACGACTGTATGTATTTTGCAGTCCGCAAAAAATACAGATGACGTCCGTGTGCATTTCGTATTTTGCGGAACGGAACAGCTGGCCCCTAATAGAACAGTACTATCCTTGTCCGTAATGCGGACATAGGATATTTTTTTGCGGAACGGAAATACGGACATACGGAAACGGAATGCACACGGAGTACCTTCCATTTTTTTTGTGGACCCATTGAAATGAATGGTTCCGTATACGGTCCGCAAAAAAAAAAAAAAAACAGGACGGACACGGAAAGAAAATACATTCGTGTGCATGAGCCCTTAGTTAGAGCCCAGTAGTTTATTTTGTTTTGTTTATGTGGTGCTGGAACCTCACCTCACCTAGTGAGTTATAACTGGGAAGGAATAACCTATACTTGCTGTGGTGCCAAGCACAGTTTGTACGTTAAATACGTTGTCTGAGAAGATATCGGTCATCGCCGCCCTGCTTGAGAGAGAGAGAGCGATCCCTTACAATGTATAATGTGTAATAAGGACGTTATCAGAGATAAAGGGTTCACTGGTTTACAAAACCAATTTTCGTACTCCCTAATAGGGATTTCTGAGGGGTGGGGGAGGGGCATTCAAGATCTTCATCTACTAACCACATCAGAGAACAGCTGCAAAAAGTTTTTATCTCTGAAGAACCCAACATGTCTGTGCATCAGGGTCCATTCACACATCCACAATGTGGATCTGCAAAACACGGATACCGGCCGTGTGCGTTCCGCATTTTGTGGATCACACATGGCCGGCCCGGTGATAAAAATGCCTATTCGTGTCCGCAGGGCAAGAAAAGGACATGCACTTTTTTGCAGGGCCGGGAAACGTAACTACGGATGCGGACAGCATGTGGTGTGCTGTCCACATCTTTTGCGGCCCCCATCGAAATGAATGGGTCCGCACCTGTTCCGCAAAATTGTTGAACAGATGCGGACTCTGAACAACGGGCGTCTGAATTAGGGTTGGGCAATATCAAAGATATTTCCACGATAAGGATATTAAGACATTTATTGGGATAACGATATATATTGCAATAAACGCCCAATTAGAACAAAAAAACATGTACTTGTGTTTCCTTGTTGTCCACATACATTATAAGGTCTCCTTGATGCCTCATACAGTAATATCTCTTAGTTGCCCCACCAAGAACAGGGTCCCCGTTCCCCACAATCTGATGGAGCGGCCGGTCGGGCGTGCCCCCTGCTGCTCTATTCATTCTCTATGGGAGTGCTGGAGATAACAGCGATCCACTATCTCTGGCACTTCCATAAGTGACAATGGGACATGCTAGCGGAAAACCCTGATAAATGGGTTGTTCAGTGTGCGCCCATCACAGGGTGCACATTGTCAGGAAGGGCACACTGGCATCATAAACGTGCCTTTCAGCCAAATAAAACACTGGGGGTCATTTAATAAAGACCAGTGCTTCCCATATGGGTCTTAGGCCTCATGCACACGACCGTTGTTCGGGTCCGCATCCGAGCCGCAGTTTTTGCGGCTCGGGTGCGGACCCATTCACTTCAATGGGGCTGCAAAAGATGCGGACAGCACTCTGTGTGCTGTCCGCATCCGTTGCTCCGTTCCGAGGCCCCACAAAAAAAATATAGCATGTCCTATTCTTGTCCGTTTTGCGGAAGAGAATAGGCATGTCTACAATGGGCCTGTCGTGTGTGCGCTTTCCTCCCCATCTACAGCATGTGAGTAGTCCTCCTTAAACACTTCCCTCTCTAATCGGCCATGTACAATGCTATCTCTAACACCGAGAGAAGGGAGTGGCAGAGAAGAGATAGCAGTCGGAAACACCAGCAGTGCTCTGACGGATTTATGTAAAGTTTTACTGGACAGTCAGCTAGGTGAAGGACTTGCACACACTTTGCCGCATCAAGATGATAGTAATTCTTTTTAACAAAGACTATTTAGAAAGTTTTTTTATTTTACCATTTAGAAAGCAAATGAAGAATTAAAAAAAAATAATAAATTCAGTGCGAGTGTCCATAGCCTTTAAAATTTCTACTGATAATGGCATAAACTGTATATAATGCAGTCACAAAAAAAAAAAAATATATATATATATATATATCATAAAAATAATGCAAACCAATAAAAAAAAAAGCATTACATTTCATGTAGTATTACAAAAATTGGTGATTTCTGCTTTTGGAAAGAAAAATCATGTATTTCTGCCCTTTCTTCTCATGTCTATGCAGAAATAGTATACGGGACACTGGAAGGCTCCATGCCGATTACCAAGGATTTGAATACAGTAATATTACATAACCGCCATAGCTGCACAGTGCAGGATACAATTGGACATTATTTCCATGTTCTGAGGTCGCTATTTCTGTCTTTTATAATGGAGCGTCAGAATCAGACTTCATGAGTTCTCATGGGAAACACGCGCTCGCTCTTTGAAGTGGGGACCAAGTTCTGGAGCAAATGGTTTTCTCGTCACAGTGAGCTATGAAGCGTCTGGAAAAGCTCCAGACACAGTGTGGTATCGATCATCTGAAGGGCATGGTGGCGCTATCACCAATAGAATTTTAAAAAAATATAAAAAAATACCCAAATAAGAGTGCGTAAAACTACAAGACTACATAAAAAATAAGAAAATGTGAGTTTTCGAAATGTCATGCCTCCACCCCCCAGCCTGACTTCCTTTAATTAAAGGGGCTGCCTGATCTGAATACTACAGGTTCTCCTTTAAGAACCGCCTCCTGTGGGGTTTTGGGCTCTCCAACCTCTACTGACTATTGGTTTATCTCTATAAATCTTCCTGACTTTTACTAAACAAAAATCAAAGCATAAACTCCACTTGCAACCTGAAGGTTGTCATCAAGCTGCTGTTGACGGATCTGTTATTCTTGTTAAGTGTTTACTATATCCAAAACATAAACGTGTCTTGCTGTGATTAGGTGGTGGGTCTAACGATGCCATCACTTTATGACTGTTGGTGGTCCAACCTCCGGGATCGTCCCCTCCAATCAAGAGAATGCAGGAACTAATGTAGCACTGCTCCCCCTTTAATTTTCATCATTTAATTGCATGAAGCAGGCTGCAGGTCCCTTGCACAGGGGGTGGCCAGTACCTCTTGAAGCTCATCAAGAGAATGCCAAGAGTGTGCAAAGCAGTAATCAAAGCAAAAGGTGGCTACTTTGAAGAACCTAGAACCTAGAACATATTTTCAGTTGTTTCACACTTGTTTGTTATGTATATAATTCCACATGTGTTAATTCATAGTTTTGATGCCTTCATAGTCATGAAAATAAAGAAAACTCTTTGAATGAGAAGGTGTGTCCAAACTTTTGGTCTGTACTGTATATACTACTGCAGTAATGTATACGAGTTTCCTTATGTAATGCAGGTGGCTAGATGTTCGACTGATCATCAGGCGATGTACACTGACTGCAGTGAAGACTAACCTTCCCCCTGACCACCTGGGATAATAGTCAGAGCAATGACTATCACCAGCCCACAGAGCAGGTGCTGCGAGTTCTCGGAAAAGCACTCCTAGGATCCGCCACAGGCAAATGCAAGGCTTGTGAACACGGATTAATACCTCCTATCCTCCAGGACAGTCTTGGTGCCGGCACTGTATGTGAAATCTGAATATATACAATTCTACAGATCATACACAACATATAGGATGGACTCTACTGCTGCCACCATTTCCATTGTTTGGGTCTCGGAGATGGCCACGATGGATGTGGCACGCTGGTGGGTTAACAATCTGCATAAGATTATAAGAGAGTCCTGGGGATATATGCACAATACTTGCCAGGTTGCTGATGAAGAATAAATAACCTATTAAGATTAACATAATGGCTTAAAATACTTGGTATTGGACGGGCCCCAAATATAACAAAAACTGAAAAAAGTAAAAGATGTAAATGAGTCCATGGAGCAGTAACAGATCATACTGTACATGTTTATAGCAAATGCCCCACATAAAACCGCACATATCATGAATCACAATGTTATCTATACTCCCAGCCGATGCGATCCGAGCGCAGGCTATATGCTGAGGTACGGGGGCTGAGGACATGTTGTCAGGAAAGGCTTTGTGAAGGTTACCAGGGTTTCTGTCCTGTTATAAAATAAGCTGTGACACTGCCAAGAAAAACACCACCTGCCCTATACGGCACAGCTGGTGCACGCAACCTAGACTCCAATCTGTCTGCCCAACTGCAGGAAGATGTTTATACCTTCATCACGGCCCAGTCTACAGACGCATCTTATCCTGTCTACTGCCGAACGCAATAAACCTGCAATACAAACTGGAGCATTAAATGAAGTGTCTATGATCTATCTATCTACACTGAACAAAAATATAAATGCAACACTTTCGGTTTTGCTCCCATTTTGCATGAGCTGAACTCAAAGATCTGAAACATTTTCTACATACACAAAAGACCCATTACTCTCGAATATTGTTCACAAATCTGTCTACGTCTGTGTTAGTGAGCGCTTCTCCTTTGCCGAGATAATCCATCCCACCTCACAGGTGTGGCATATCAAGGTGCTGATTAGACAGCATGAATATTGCACAGGTGTGCCTTAGACTGCCCACAATAAAAGGCCACTCTGAAATGTGCACAGTTTTGCCTTGGGGGGGTTGTGTACAGATCCTTGTAATATGGGGCCGTGCATTATCATGCTGCAACATGAGGTGATGGTCGCGGATGAATGGCACAACAATGGGCCTCAGGATCTCTTCACGGTATCTCTGTG
This sequence comes from Bufo bufo, assembly GCF_905171765.1. Lineage (NCBI taxonomy): Eukaryota > Metazoa > Chordata > Amphibia > Anura > Bufonidae > Bufo > Bufo bufo. Next base: position 9,712,615 of record NC_053391.1, read on the forward strand.
CATTCAAAATGCCATCAATAAAATGCACCTGTGTTTGTTGTCCATAACATACGCCTGCCCATACCATAACCCTCACATTCACAATCCTGTTACATAGGAGTCAGCATACACCGGCCATCATGTAAAGGGCCTCTGATTAACCCCAAATAAAGCTCAGCTGCTCTAGTTGGTCTTTCCTGAAGTTTTCTTAGTCGCATCCCACAGAGAGCTTCCAAAGCATCAGAGGGATCTCATTGTTAGAAGGTATCAGTCAGGAGAAAGGGACAAAAGAATTTCCAAGGCATTAGATATACCAAGGAACACAGTGGAGACTGTCATCATCAAGTGGAGGAAATATGGCACAACAGTGACATTACCAAGAACTGGACGTCCCTCCAAAACTGATGAAAAGACGAGAAGAAAACTGGTCTGGGAGACGACCAAGAGGCCTACAGCAACATTAAAGGAGCTGCAAGAATATCGGGCAAGTCCTGGCTGTGTGGTCCATGTGACAACAATCTCCCGTATTCTTCATATGTCTGGGCTATGGGGTAGAGCGGCAAGACGAAAGCCTTTTCTTACCAAGAAAAACATCCAAGCCAGGCTACATTTTGGAAAAACACATCTGAAGCCTCCCAAAAGCATGTGGGAAAAGGTGTTCTGGTCTGATGAAACCAAGGCTGAACTTTTTGGCCATAATTCCAAAAATATGTTTGGCGCAAAAAACACCCTGCACATCACCAAAAGAACCCCATCCCCACAGTGAAGCATGGTGGTGGCAGCATCATGCCAAGGGGCTGTTCTTCTTCAGTTGGAACTGGGGCCTTAGTTAAGCTAGAGGGAATTATGAACAGGTCCAAATACCAGTCAATATTGGCACAAAACCTTCAGGCTTCTGCTAGAAAGCTGAACATGAAGAGGAACTTCATCTTTCAGCATGACAACGACATCCAAATCAACAAAGAAATGGCTTCACCAGAAGAAGATGACAGTTTTGGAATGGCCCAGCCAGAGCCCAGACCTGAATCTGATTGACAGTCTGTGGGGTGATCTGAAGAGGACTGTGCCCAGGAGATGCCCTCGCATACTGACAGATTTGGAGTGTTTTTGCAAAGAAGAGTCAAAATGTGCCATGCTGATAGACTCATACCCAAAAAGACTGAGTGCTGTAATAACATCAAAAGGTGCTTCAACAAAGTAGTAGTTTAAGGGTGTGCACACTTATGCAACCATATTATTTTATTTTTATATTATTTCTTCCCTCTACCTAAAAGATTTTAGTTTGTTTTTCAATTTGTCTTGTACAGTTTATAGGTAACATTAACCCTTTCATGACCAAGGGTCATTGATGCCCCAATGTCCAGGTCAAAATTTTCAAATCTGACATGCGTCACTTTATGTGGTAATAGCTTTGGAACACTTTTACTTATCCATGCCATTCTGAGATTGTTTTCTCGTAACACATTGTACTTCATGACAGTCATATATTTGAGTCAATATATTTCACCTTTATTTATGAAAAAATCCCAAATTTACCAAAAATTTGGAAAAATTCACAATTTTCCAAATTTCAATTTCTCTGCTTCTAAAACAGAAAGTCATACCTAATAAAATATTTATTACTTAACATTCCCCATATGTCTACTTTATGTTGGCATCATTTTGGAAATGTCATTTTATTATTTTAGGACGTTAGAAGGCTTAGAAGTTTAGAAGCAATTCTTACAATTTTTAAGAAAATTTCCAAAACCCACCTTTTAAGGACCAGTTCAGGTCTGAAGTCACTTTATGGGGCTTACATAGTGGAAACCCCCATAAATGACCCCATTGTAGAAACTACACCCCTCAAATTACTCAAAACTGATTTTAAAAACTTTGTTAACCCTTTAGGCGTTCCACAAGAATTAAAGGAAAATGGAGATGAAATTTCAAAATTTCACATTTTTGGCAAATTTTCCATTTTTATAATTTTTTTTCTTTAACACATTGAGAGTTAACAGCCAAACAAAACTCATAATTTATTACCCTGATTCCGCGGTTTACAGAAACACCCCACATGTGGTCGTAAACTGCTGTACGGGCACACGGCAGGGCGCAGAAGGAAAGGAATGCCATACGGTTTTTGGAAGGCAGATTTTGCTGGATTGGTTTTCTGAACGCCATATGTTTTTTATTTTTGTGCCGATCGTCTTGTGCAGGGGCTCGTTTTTTGCAGAAAGTGTTGAGGTTTTTATTGGTACCATTTTTGGGTACGTAGGATTTTTTGATCATTCATTATTACACTTTATGGGGCAAGGTGACCCAAAAATTGGCTGTTTTGGAACAGTTTTCATTTATTTATTTTTACAGTGTTCATCTGAAAAGTTAGGTCATGTGATAGTTTTATAGAGAAGATCGTTACGGACGTGGCAATACCTAATATGTATATTTTTTCTTATTTATTTAAGTTTTACACAATAATAGCATTTTTGAAACCCAAAGAATGATGTTTTAGTGTCTCTATAGTCTGAGAGCCATAGCTTTTTTTATTTTTTGGGCGATTGTCTTAAATAGGTTATCATTTTTTGCGGGACGAGGTGACGGTTTGATTGGTACTATTTTGGGGGTCATAAGCCTTTTTGATCGCTTGCTGTTGCACTTTTTGTGATGTAAGGTGACAAAAATATCTTTTTTGGCACTGTTTTTTTTATTTTATTTTTATGGTGTTTATCTGACGGGGTCTATCATGTGATATATTTATAGAGATGGTCGTTACGGACGCGGCGACACCTAATATGTGTATTTTATTTTATTTTTTTCATTTTTTTTATAGGAAAAGGCAATTTCTTTTTTCTAATTTACATTTTTATTTATTTATTTATTTTTACTTTTATTATTTTCACTATTTTTTTTATCAGTTCCCTCTTGGATCTTGAAGATCCAGTGGGGCTGATAGTTGTACTATACTTTGCAATGCTCTTGCATTCCAAAGTATAGTACTTCCAGATTGCCTGTAGGTGGCAGCACTGGACGCCTTTGCCATGGCAACCATCGGGTGCTGCAATCACAGCGCTGCAGCCCCGATGGTGGAGAGAGGGAGCTCCCTCCCTCTGTTAACCCCATGGATGCCGCAACCGCGGCATCTATAGGGGTTACAGGAGAGTGTCAGCATAGAGCTGACACTCTCTGCTGATGGCGGCGGCTCAGTAATTGAGCCGCCGCCATCGCACACAGCAGGGGGATGGGGGGGGGGGGGGCAGCGCTGGAAAGGGGGGGGGTCGGGAGGCTGCCCACAATATCGAGGATATCGAGGGAGGCTGGGGCAGGAGGGGCGGCTTGAAAATTAATGCAGGGGGCGGGGAGGGAGCGGACCGCATGCCATCCGAGCAGGAGAGGGGCACAGATCAGCAGAGCACAGATGGGGGGGCACAGATCGGCATTAAGGGCTTGGAGGGGCACAGATCGGGGGGCATGAGTTACACTATCTGCTTTCAGGCTTTGATCTGCAGAGCGCAGATCAGAGCCTGAAACCGGCACTTTAACACTGCCGCGATCCGATTGGTTAGTCTGCACAGACTAACCAATCGGATCGATTGCCGGCAAGGGGCCACTCTGATTGGCCCCTTGCCGGCATTACTAGACTGTATGCTGTCCGTGACAGCAGCAGGGCAGGGGCAGAAGCTTAAATCCAAGCGCTTTGCAGCGCTTGGATTAAAGAGCTGCCAGAACGTTTATATACGTGGTAGCTGCACGGGGCATGTGCAGCTATCACGTATATATACAGATTGCAGACGTGAAGGGGTTAAAGGTGGAAACATTCTGAAATGATTTATCTTTGTCTAATTTTTTTTACAGCACAGAAACCTGACATTTTAACAGGGGTGTGTAGACTTTTTATATCCACTGTATCTATCTATCTATCTATCTATCTATCAAACACTGTGCTTGTAATGGGCAGTGGGTGTAGAACCACTGTGCCAAATATTTGGTTTAAAGATGAGCTTGCTTTAAGGGTGTTATCCTGGTCCTCCCCTGGTCTTCCCCTTTTAATCCCTATACATGTATCTGGTCTTTGCTGCAGGGAAGCCACCAGACCACTACCTCCTGAGGTAGCTCCAGAGTAGTTGGGTCAGAGACACAATGCAAAGCTCTAGGGGGAGGGGGATCAGGCAATATTTATAGTCTGGTAACAGGCCGAGGTCAGGACAGGAAGCATACAAAAAGAATCGGAGAAACAAGTCCAAGGTCAGGGAAGGTGGCAATGGGGTAATATGAGAAACTGCCTAAGGTCAGGGCAGGCAGCTTGGAATCAGAGTCAGTTGTCATGCAGGAGTTCGGTACAAGGGTAGTCAGACAGAATATCAAGACTTCATTCGGGATCGAGAAGACTTTGGGTGTGCAAGTGTGTTGACCCTTTAAATGGCACATAGCATGCCCTAAGAGACAGGATTGGAGGCTTTTCTAAAGGAATCCAGGCCACAGCCTGCAACACAGATCGGAGATGATGGCAGGACCGGTGCCGGCAGCGAAAAGAGAGCAAGTGTACCAAAAACGAGGCAGCAACAGGCGTGGGACACCAGTGCAGCAATGCCCAAGACAATGTTTCCACATTATACGATGACAAGCCCCCTTGGTCACAATGTTTTCCCAGGCTCATCACAGGATCCTCTGGGTGGCGCGGGTTCGGACAGGATAACAGGTTCCGGCAGAGAAGATTTTACTATTTCTGTCTTGTTTCACAAATGAAGCTCCAATAAACAATGGGATTGGCAGAGGTGAGACCGCACATAGACAGAGACATCTCTAGTAGTTGAGTCTACACTGTCTAAAAATATATGTTAAAGAGGTTTTTTGATGCCATTAATGTCTGATGGCAAAGGCCCGATTGCTGGGATCTTCACCTAAAACCTAGGATGCTGTCAACCTTTTTTTTAAAGACTGCGCCGTTTCTGGAATCCCAGCTCAAATCAAGAGATTCTGACACAGCATTAGTTCGGAGGTGAGAAGTTCTGAGGCTACTATGCTTCACGGGGGCTGCGTTACCTTCCTTCTAGGGTACCGTACAGATCTTGGAGATCGATCACATCTAATCTGTAATCCTGAGGCCAGCACTCAGACTCCTCGGTAAACCCTCACCTCCTGCTTAGAGCTGTCCAATGTCAGCCTCTCCTGCGCGTGCGTTGTGTGGGAAGTCCCAGATCACGGGATAACGTGAGAGGTGTTCTCCAGAACCAAGGGGGAGGAGCAAGAAAGTTTACAGCGGCACTTGCCAGACTCAAAATCACCCACTTGGCACTTGCAATCTCATTTGCATATTGAAAAAAAGCTAAATAGCTTGCTCAGCAATTAGCGCTTTCTCCATTCCAACGATTGTATGTTTGAAAAACTGTTTCGACCGGCTACGCAGTGCTGGGATTAGTTTCATGGGCAGAGAGGACCTGAGGACTTTAAAAGAGTTCACAAGATTTTGATACTGATGTCCTATCCTCAGGATAAGTCATCAATATCAGATAGGCGGGGGTCTGACACCCTGCACCCCCACCTATCAGCTGTTACCTTGTAGATCCGGCGCCAGAACAACGCAGCTGCCTCCATTGTGTAGTGAACGGAGGAGGTAAGTGCGGCGCTGAAGTGAATGGTTACCAAGTTCATCCACTACACAATGGGCGGAGCTACTCAGGAACAGCTGACCAGTGAGGGAGCGGTGTGTCAGACTCCCGCCAATCTGATACTTACACAGTTACATAGTTGATACGGTTGAAAAAAGACATAAAAGTCCATCAAGGTCAACCAAGGGATCGGTGGAGACGAGAATCCCAGAAGAAACTCAGATTTCTACACATTTTCATAAGCACTAATGTCATTTACTTTTAAGAATTCATCTAAAATCTTTTTAAAACCGTCCCCTGTTCCTGCTGTGACCACGTCCTGAGGTGTCTTTTCCACAGATTCACTGTTCTTACAGTAAAGAAGCTTTGACGCCTCATGAGACCGAACTTTTTCCTCTCCAGTCGGAGGCAGCGCCCCCTTGTCTTTTGAGGGCATTTTACATGGAACTGTTTTTTACCATATTTTTTGTATGGCCCATTAATATATTTGTATAGGTTAATCATGTCCCCCCTTAGACGTCTCTTCTCAAGACAAAATAAATGTAATTGTTTTAATCTTTCTTCATAACTAAGACCCTCCGTGCCCCTTATCAGTTTAGTCGCTCTCCTCTGTACTCTCTCCAGCTCCAGGGCGTCCTTTCTATGGACTGGTGCCCAGAACTCAACTGCATATTCCAGATGAGGCCGCTCCAACCCTTTGTAAAGTGGTAGTATTACATCCCTGCCCCGCGAGTCCTTGCCTCGTTTAATGCATGACAATATCCTGGTGGCCTTGGAAGCAGCTGATTGACATTGTATAAGGTTATTTAATCTACCATCTACAAGGACACCCAAATCCTTCTCTATAAGTGACTCTCCCAGTGTCACATCCCCTAGGACATATGAAGCACGGAGATTATTACTACCAAGATGCAGAACTTTACATTTATCCACATTGAACCTCATTTGCCAAGTTGATGCCCAATCACTCAGAGTGTCCCAGTCAGCTTGTAGTTTGTGGACATCTTCCATAGACTGCACAGTACTACAAAGCTTAGTGTCCTCTGCAGAAATAGAAATGGTGCTATTAATCCCGTCCTCAATATCATTAATAAATAAATTAAATAATAGAGGACCCAGCACTGAACAATGGGGTCACCACTTATAACCCGGGACTATTCTGAATAGGAATCATTGACCACAACTCTGTGGACACGGTCCTTCAGACAGTTTTCAATCTAATTACAAACTGTACTTTCCAAGCCTATAGACCTTACTTTACTTATTAAATGTCTATGAGGGACAGGATGAATAAAGCCTTTGCCAAATCCAGAAACACTACATCCACAGCCGCCCCTCTGTCCAGGCTTCTCTTTACCTCACTACATCCACAGCCGCCCCTCTGTCCAGGCTTCTACTGAACTCACTACATCCACAGCCGCCCCTCTGTCCAGGCTTCTACTGAACTCACTACATCCACAGCCGCCCCTCTGTCCAGGCTTCTACTGAACTCACTACATCCACAGCCGCCCCTCTGTCCAGGTTTCTACTGAACTCACTACATCCACAGCCGCCCCTCTGTCCAGGCTTCTACTGAACTCACTACATCCACAGCCGCCCCTCTGTCCAGGCTTCTCTTTACCTCACTACATCCACAGCCGCCCCTCTGTCCAGGCTTCTACTTACTTCCCTACATCCACAGCCGCCCCTCTCTCCAGGCTTCTACTGAACTCACTACATCCACAGCCGCCCCTCTGTCCAGGCTTCTACTGAACTCACTACATCCACAGCCGCCCCTCTGTCCAGGCTTCTCTTTACCTCACTACATCCACAGCCGCCCCTCTGTCCAGGCTTCTACTTACTTCCCTACATCCACAGCCGCCCCTCTCTCCAGGCTTCTACTGAACTCACTACATCCACAGCCGCCCCTCTGTCCAGGCTTCTACTGAACTCACTACATCCACAGCCGCCCCTCTGTGCAGGCTTCTACTCACCTCACTACATCCACAGCCGCCCCTCTGTCCAGGCTTCTACTTACTTCCCTACATCCACAGCCGCCCCTCTCTCCAGGCTTCTACTGAACTCACTACATCCACAGCCGCCCCTCTGTCCAGGCTTCTACTGAACTCACTACATCCACAGCCGCCCCTCTGTGCAGGCTTCTACTCACCTCACTACATCCACAGCCGCCCCTCTCTCCAGGCTTCTACTGAACTCACTACATCCACAGCCGCCCCTCTGTCCAGGCTTCTACTTACTTCCCTACATCCACAGCCGCCCCTCTCTCCAGGCTTCTACTGAACTCACTACATCCACAGCCGCCCCTCTGTCCAGGCTTCTACTTACTTCCCTACATCCACAGCCGCCCCTCTGTGCAGGCTTCTACTTACTTCCCTACATCCACAGCCGCCCCTCTGTCCAGACTTCTACTTACTTCCCTACATCCACAGCCGCCCCTATGTCCAGGCTTCTCTTTACCTCACTACATCCACAGCCGCCCCTCTCTCCAGGCTTCTACTGAACTCACTACATCCACAGCCGCCCCTCTGTCCAGGCTTCTACTTACTTCCCTACATCCACAGCCGCCCCTCTCTCCAGACTTCTACTTACTTCCCTACATCCACAGCCGCCCCTATGTCCAGGCTTCTCTTTACCTCACCACAGCCACCCCTCTGTCCAGGCTTCTACTCACCTCACTACATCCACAGCCGCCCCTCTGTCCAGGCTTCTCTTTACCACACTACATCCACAGTCGCCCCTCTGTCCAGGCTTCTCTTTACCTCACTACATCCACAGCCGCCCCTCTGTCCAGGCTTCTCTTTACCTCACTACATCACTACATCCACAGCCGCCCCTCTGTCCAGGCTTCTCTTTACCTCACTACATCCACAGCCGCCCCTCTGTCCAGGCTTCTTTTTACCTCACTACATCCACAGCCGCCCCTCTGTCCAGGCTTCTCTTTACCTCACTACATCCACAGCCGCCCCTCTGTCCAGGCTTCTACTCACCTCACTACATCCACAACAGCCCCTCTGTCCAGGCTTCTACTCACCTTCTCATAAAAACAAATCAGGTTAGTCTGACAAATTCTGTCCTTGGTAAACACATGCTGGTTATCACTTATAATATTATTTACAGTCACATACTCCTGTATATAGTCCCTTAAGAGTCCTTCAAACATTTTTCCCACAACAGAAGTTAAACTAACTGGTCTATAATTACCTGTGGAGGACCTAGATCCTTTTTTGAATATGGGCACCAAATTTGCCTTGTGCCAATCACTTGGCACTGTACTAGTACCTAGAAAATCTTAAAAAATTATAAACAGGGGCAAATCAATGATTGATCTGTGCTCTTTAAAAACTCTTGGGTGTAATCCATCTGGACTCGGAGCCTTGTTCATATTTACCTTATTTAACTTAGCTTGGACATATCTAGAGTTAGCCAATTGAGAATATCACTGGATGCACTAACAGCCCCAGCACCACAGATATCAGCTCCTTTCTCTTTTGTATATACAGAGCTAAAAAAACATTTAGTAACTCTGCCTTTTCCTTATCTTCAGTGCCTAACCCCCTTTTCCATTATTTAGGGGACCTACCTGCTCAGACCTTATTTTTTGATAGCATTTATATATTTAAAGAATGCTTTGGGATTTGTTTTGCTTTCTTTTGCGACCTGCTGTTCATTTTATATTTTTGAAAATTTCATCTCATGATGGGCTATCTTGAGGGTAGGTCATCACTATTAAATTCATGGACATCCCCTTTAAGTCGCAGAAATTTCTGCAAATGTGTAAATACACCCTTAGGCCTCATGCACGCGAACATATTTTCTTTCCGTGTCCGTTCCATTTTTTTTGCAGACCGGAAGCGGAACCATTAACTTCAATGGGTCCGCGAAACAAACGGAAGGTACTCCGTGTGCATTCCGTTTCCGTATGTCCGTTCCACAAAGGAATAGAACATATCCTAATATTGTCCGCATTACGGACAAGCATAGTACTGTCCTATTAGGGGCCAGCTGTTCCGTTCCTCAAAATATGGAAAGCACACGGACGTCATCCGTATTTTTGCGGACCGCAAAATACATACGGTCGTGTGCATGGGGCCTTACATTGTGAAGATGCCCTGCTTTATTAATAGGCCTCATGCATGTGACTGGGGATGAGCTAAGCAAGCTTCAGATCCTAGATTCGAAGTCGCTTCGCTCCAAACTTTATTTGAATGCTGTACAGAGATCTGTCTCCGTACAGCATTAAATGTATGGGCTCTGACGAGGCAAATTCGTTATCACCGAAGTCTCACCTGTTTTAAGATGGTGTTCATGTTTAATAATCAAATGCCGAAGTGTTGCGAGACTTCGGTGATAACTCATTTCGTCTTGTCGGAGCCCATACATTTTGATGCTGTATGGAGACGGATCTCTGTACAGCATTTAAACGAAGTTTGGAGCGAAGGGACTTTGATCTAGGATCCGAAGCTCGCTTCGCTCATCACTTCACATGACCATAAGCAAACTGCGGATCCCCAAAATACAAACTGTGTGCGTCCCGCCCTATTCTTAAAATGTCTATTCTTGGACAAGAATAGTAAATGTTCTATATTATTTTTTTTTTGCAGGACAGACACACGGCGGCACAGATGTGGACAGCCCATGGTTGATATCCGCATGCTGTCCGCATTTTTGCGGCCCCATAGAAATGAATGGGTCTGCATGCGATTTGCAAACAATTCGGATCGGACGCGGACCGAAAATACGTGTGAATGAGGCCTTATAATCATTTTTTCATGTCTGGATAACATGGACCACATTCAACCATTACTCGGGATGATTCGCTTCTCTACCATACCGGGAAGCACCAACCATTTTTGTAACCAGAAGATGATCGCGCCCCTGCCTGTCCAAGAATCAGATTGCTGTAGTCACCGCTCATATTACATCACAGAAAATCTTGCATTTCATGTCCCCTGGTTCCAGCATCCCGACAGGCCCTCTTCAACACCTCTGCAAAATTATAAAAGGCGTCCATGTGTCTTTTGCTCCAAACATGGCCCGGTCGTGCGATGTATAGAGTGCAAGCTCCCGCACTATTGTGCTAGAAGCCTGTGGAGGGCAACTTCCCCCCTTCTAGGCAGAACTTTTTTTCCTAAATGCATACGGAATAAGAGAAGTAGGCACAATTGGTGCACGGCAGATGGCGGAGACGGCTTCCAAATAAAGCAGAACTTATTATCCTTTAAAATAATGTATATTTGCTTCAAGAGCTGCGTTAGGATTCACTGGCAGGATAGAAGACTGCCAGTGTATATAAAATAGCCAAACTTCCAATTGAATATGTATTAAGGCGTATATCCATTCAGTGTTACATACAATATCAATTACAGATGTCCACACAAAGCCAAATAAATATCTGTTAGCTTTCCAACTTGGTATTCCATCTGCAATGCCATCTGTTGCCTGGGAAGGTACGGGTGAGGCACTTTAAGACTGCTCGGCTTTGTAAACTTTTTTTTTTTTCCCTCATCCCCCCACCTCCCAAATCTTCTCTCCCGATACGCGATAGAAGGAAACGATCAATGTATTCTGCTATGTTTTCTGTAAGACAGATGGAAATACATTTGCTTTTTGCTAAGATGTCAAATATGCCGAAATGTGTTATTCCAAAGTTGACCGGTTAGCTGCCACGGAACGAGGTTTCTGTTTTTGTAGCTGTCGTTGCGTTTTCTTAGAAAGGTGGCACCTTTCCAAATTTTCTAACTTATTAATATCATGGCATAAAAACAAAGGAAAAAAAAAAAGAAAAGAAATAAAAGAGGATTTTAGTTTTTGTCTTGACAAAGCAATCTGTCCGTGAGCGCTGGCAGCCAATGGAAGAAGAGCATTTCTCCGGATTTTTAGGAAATGCTCTGTTAGGGTCCATTCACATGACCGCAACCGTTTTGCGGTCTGCAAATTGCGGATCCGCAAAACACGGACACCGGTCATGTGCGTTCCACATTTTGCGGACCACACATGGTTGGCACTGTGATAGAAAGGCCTATTCTTGTCCGTGGCTGCAGACAAGAATAGGACATGTTCTATTGTTTTTCGGGGCCGCACCTATTCCGTAAAATTGCGGAATGGATGCGGACCCATTATGCAGACGTGTGAATGGACCCTAAAAAGGAGGCGCAGTTCACACTTTTCTATTATATCTGGTGACAGTAAACTCGGCTTTTCATGGCGCTGATTTACCTTTCTGGTTGTAATAACATTCAGCTTTTATGCTTCAATATTCAAAAAGTTTAAAAAAAAGTTTTTATGGATCTTAAGGCTAGGGACACCTTGGAATACATTTTTATATTATTGGATTGTACTTATTTTGGGCTAAAAACATTTTTCCGTTAAAGGGGTTGTCTCACTTCAGCAAATTATTTATAATGTAGAGAAAGTTAATACAAGGCATTTACTAATGTACTGTTATTATACATATTGCTTCCTTTGCTAATGGATTCATTTTTCCATCACATTATAGCGGCACAGATACGAGGTGGCCGGGACAGGAATGGCTGCACATGCGGTCGTAGCCGGCGTTTTTTCCTATAGTTTGCAAGCATGGCCACCATTGATGAATTGCTGGGTGGCCGTAACCATAGAAACGAGCAGTGTATAACGCGATGGAAAAAGGAATCCATCCAACAAAGGAAGCAATACGGGCAATAACAATACATTAGTAAGTGTCTTGTATTAACTGCATCTACATGATAAATGCCACTTACTGAAGTGAGACGACCCCTTTAGGTCTTCCAGCGGCTTGTCCTCTGTTCTCCTGAGGGCTCACGTCACAAACAATCATTAGGGCCCGCAAATCCTCAAAATACGGATACCGGCCGAGTGTATGCCACCATTTTTTTTAACTCCAGTAGAAATGTTCTGACCTTGTCCGTAAAACAGACAAGAATAGGACACGTTCTATGTTTTTTGCTGGGCTGCGGAACAGACATACGGATGCGGATCTGTGGCACACCAAAAGATGCTATTTCAAGTGATGCTTTGATACATATTCGTGTCATTACATAATTTTGTGTTTCATTTTCATCCAGAACATATAACAGTTTATGGGGCCGTCAAAAGAAGTCACAACGTTTCAGTCAATAATGACCTTTGTCAAGAGATCGGGCCCATGTAGGAAGCGGGCTCTTCTGGATGATAATTAGACACAAAATGATGTAACTACACGAATATGTATTAAGGCATCACTTGAAAAAGCATCTTTTGGCGTGCCATAGATCTTCAATTGTATAACGGACTGACTTTTGTCCTCTATGAGTACCCACCATTAGAGGGTGTGCAGATCTAATTTCCTTGAAAAATACGGATGCGGATGGCACACGGTTTGAAATGAACGGGTCCGCATCCGATTGCCAAAAGATGCAGACTGGATGCGGACTGAAAATACAGTTGTGTGCATGAGGCCTTAAGCTAATTTCATATCAATTTTAAGTGTATTAATTAATTTATCATCTTGATGTATACCCTAGGGCAGGGGTGGGCAACCCGCGCCACTCCAGCTGGTGTGAAACTACAATTCCTAGCATGCTCCATTTATTTCTATGAGAGATCTGACAAGAGCAGAGTATGCATGCTGAGAGTTGTAGTTTCACAACAGCTGGAGTGCCACAGGTCCTGTCCCTGTGATGAGGGTACTATCGGAGGCTACCTGCAGGGGGCACTGTTATGGGGGCACTGCTGCATACTGCCTCTTATGTGGATATTGTTGCAGATGTCCTCCGTTAGGTCGCCTTCACACAGTCAGTATTTGGTCAGTGTTTTCCATCAGTGACTGTGAGTCAAAACCAGGTGTTGGTTAAAAACACAAAACAGGTGCAGATCTTTCCATTATACCTCATCTCTGCGGGCCCGCAACTCCTGGTTTTGGCTTACAATGGCCTCATGCACACGCCCGTTGTTTTGGTCCGCATCCGAGCCGCAGTTTTGGCGGCTCAGATGCGGACCCATTCACTTCAATGGGGCCGTAAAAGATGCGGATAGCACTCTGTGTGCTGTCCGCATCCGTTGCTCCGTTCCGTGGTCTGAAAAAAAAAATATAACATGTCCTATTCTGGTCCGCGCTTTGCAGACATGAATAGGCAGTTATATTAAAGGCTGTCCGTGTCGTTCCACAAAATTGCGGAATGCACACGGACGCCATCTGTGTTTTGCGGATCCGCGGTTTGCAGACCACAAAACACACAACAGTCGTGTGCATGAGGCCAATCACTCATGGAAATCACTGATCAAACACGAAATGTGTGAATCAGCCTCATGGGGGCACTGCTGCCTCTTCTATGTGGATATAGTAGCAGACTTCCTCTGTTATGGGGGCACTGCTGCCTCTTCTATGTGGATATTGTAGCAGACCTCCTCTGCTATGGGGGCACTGCTGCCTCTTCTATGTGGACATTGTAGCAGACCTCCTCTGCTATAGGGGCACTGCTGCCTCTTCTATGTGGATATTGTAGCAGACCTCCTCTGCTATGGGGGCACTGCTGCCTCTTCTATGTGGATATTGTAGCAGACCTCCTCTGCTATGGGGGCACTGCTGCCTCTTCTATGTGGATATTGTAGCAGACTTCCTCTGTTATGGGGGCACTGCTGCCTCTTCTATGTGGATATTGTAGCAGACCTCCTCTGCTATGGGGGCACTGCTGCCTCTTCTATGTGGATATTGTAGCAGACTTCCTCTGTTATGGGGGCACTGCTGCCTCTTCTATGTGGATATTGTAGTAGACCTCCTCTGCTATGGGGGCACTGCTGCCTCTTCTATGTGGATATTGTAGCAGACCTCCTCTGCTATGGGGGCACTGCTGCCTCTTCTATGTGGACATTGTAGCAGACCTCCTCTGCTATAGGGGCACTGCTGCCTCTTCTATGTGGATATTGTAGCAGACCTCCTCTGCTATGGGGGCACTGCTGCCTCTTCTATGTGGATATTGTAGCAGACCTCCTCTGCTATAGGGGGCACTGCTGCCTCTTCTATGTGGATATTGTAGCAGACTTCCTCTGTTATGGGGGCACTGCTGCCTCTTCTATGTGGATATTGTAGCAGACCTCCTCTGCTATGGGGGCACTGCTGCCTCTTCTATGTGGATATTGTAGCAGACTTCCTCTGTTATGGGGGCACTGCTGCCTCTTCTATGTGGATATTGTAGTAGACCTCCTCTGCTATGGGGGCACTGCTGCCTCTTCTATGTGGATATTGTAGCAGACCTCCTCTACTATAGGGGCACTGCTGCCTCTTCTATGTGGATATTGTAGTAGACCTCCTCTGCTATGGGGGCACTGCTGCCTCTTATATGTGGATATTGTAGCAGACCTCCTCTGCTATAGGGGGCACTTCTGCCTCTTCTATGTGGATATTGTAGCAGACCTCCTCTGCTATGGGGGCACTGCTGCCTCTTCTATGTGGATATTGTAGTAGACCTCCTCTGCTATGGGGACACTGCTTCCTCTTCTATGTGGATATTGTAGCAGACCTCCTCTGCTATGGGGGCACTGCTCCCTCTGCTATGTGGATATTGTAGTAGACCTCCTCTGCTATGGGGGCACTGCTGCCTCTTCTATGTGGATATTGTAGCAGACCTCGTCTGCTATGGGGGCACTGCTGCCTCTGCTATGTGGACATTGTAGCAGACCTCCTCTGCTATGGGGGCACTGCTCCCTCTGCTATGTGGATATTGTAGCAGATCTCCTCTGCTATGGGGGCACTGCTGCCTCTTCTATGTGGATATTGTAGCAGACCTCCTCTGCTATAGGGGGCACTGCTGCCTCTTCTATGTGGATATTGTAGCAGACCTCCTCTGCTATGGGGGCACTGCTGCCTCTTCTATGTGGATATTGTAGCAGACCTCCTCTGCTATGGGGGCACTGCTGCCTCTTCTATGTGGATATTGTAGCAGACCTCCTCTGCTATGGGGGCACTGCTGCCTCTTCTATGTAGATATTGTAGCAGACCTCCTGTGCTATGGGGGCACTGCTGCCTCTTCTATGTGGATATTGTAGCAGACCTCCTCTGCTATGGGAGCAATGCTGCCTCTTCTATGTGGATATTGTAGCAGACCTCCTCTGCTATAGGGGGCACTGCTGCCTCTTCTATGTGGATATTGTAGTAGACCTCCTCTGCTATAGGGGGCACTGCTGCCTCTTCTATGTGGATATTGTAGCAGACCTCCTCTGCTATGGGGGCACTGCTGCCTCTTCTATGTGGATATTGTAGCAGACCTCCTCTGCTATGGGGGCACTGCTGCCTCTTCTATGTAGATATTGTAGCAGACCTCCTCTGCTATGGGAGCAATGCTGCCTCTTCTATGTGGATATTGTAGCAGACCTCCTCTGCTATGGGGGCACTGCTGCCTCTTCTATGTAGATATTGTAGCAGACCTCCTCTGCTATAGGGGGCACTGCTGCCTCTGCTATGTGGATATTGTAGCAGACCTCCTCTGCTATAGGGGGCACTGCTGCCTCTTCTATGTGGATATTGTAGCAGACCTCCTCTGCTATAGGGGGCACTGCTCCCTCTGCTATGTGGATATTGTAGCAGACCTCCTCTGCTATAGGGGGCACTGCTGCCTCTTCTATGTGGACATTGTAGCAGACCTCCTCTGCTATAGGGGGCACTGCTGCCTCTTCTATGTGGATATTGTAGCAGACCTCCTCTGCTATGGGAGCAATGCTGCCTCTTCTATGTGGATATTGTAGCAGACCTCCTCTGCTATGGGGGCACTGCTGCATCTTCTATGTGGATATTGTAGCAGATCTCCTCTACTATGTGGATATTGTAGCAGACCTCCTCTGCTATGGGGGCACTGCTGCCTCTTCTATGTGGATATTGTAGCAGACCTCCTCTGCTATGGGGGCACTGCTGCCTCTTCTATGTGGATATTGCAGCAGACCTCCTACTATGGGGGCACTGCTGCATCTTCTAAGGGGGCACCGCTGCCTCTTCTATGTGGATATTGTAGCAGACCTCCTCTGCTATGGGGGCACTGCTGCCTCTTCTATGTAGATATTGTAGCAGACCTCCTCTGCTATGGGAGCAATGCTGCCTCTTCTATGTGGATATTGTAGCAGACCTCCTCTGCTATGGGGGCACTGCTGCCTCTTCTATGTGGATATTGTAGCAGACCTCCTCTGCTATGGGGGCACTGCTGCCTCTTCTATGTGGATATTGTAGCAGACCTCCTCTGCTATGGGGGCACTGCTGCCTCTTCTATGTGGATATTGTAGCAGACCTCCTCTGCTATGGGGGCACTGCTGCATCTTCTATGTGGATATTGTAGCAGACCTCCTCTGCTATGGGGGCACTGCTGCATCTTCTATGTGGATATTGTAGCAGACCTCCTCTGCTATGGGGGCACTGCTGCCTCTTCTATGTGGATATTGTAGCAGACCTCATCTGCTATGGGGGCACTGCTGCCTCTTCTATGTGGATATTGTAGCAGACCTCCTCTGCTATGGGGGCACTGCTGCCTCTTCTATGTGGATATTGTAGCAGACCTCCTCTGCTATGGGAGCAATGCTGCCTCTTCTATGTGGATATTGTAGCAGACCTCCTCTGCTATGGGGGCACTGCTGCCTCTTCTATGTGGATATTGCAGCAGACCTCCTACTATGGGGGCACTGCTGCATCTTCTAAGGGGGCACCGCTGCCTCTTCTATGTGGATATTGTAGCAGACCTCTTCTGTTATGGGGGCACTTCTGCCTCTTCTATGTGGATATTGTAGCAGACCTCCACTGTTATGGGGGCACTGCTGCATGCTGCCTCTGCAATGTGGATATTGTCGCAGAAATCCTCTAATATGGAGGCACTGCTGCATGCTGCCTCTGCTATGTGGATATTATAGCAGACCTCCTCTACTATGGGGGCACTGCTGCCTCTTCTATGTGGATATTGTAGCAGACCTCCTCTGCTATAGGGGGCACTGCTGCCTCTTCAATGTGGACATTGTAGCAGACCTCCTCTGCTATGGGGGCACTGCTGCCTCTTCTATGTGATTATTGTAGCAGACCTCCTCTACTATGGGGGCACTGCTGCCTCTTCTAGGTGGATATTGTAGCAGACCTCCTCTGTGATTGGGGCACTGCTGCCTCTTCTATGTGGATATTGTAGCAGACTTCCTCTGCTATAGGGGGCACTGCTGCCTCTTCTATGTGGATATAGTAGCAGACTTCCTCTGCTATGGGGGCACTGCTGCCTCTTCTATGTGATTATTGTAGCAGACCTCCTCTACTATGGGGGCACTGCTGCCTCTTCTATGTGGATATTGTAGCAGACTTCCTCTGCTATAGGGGGCACTGCTGCCTCTTCTATGTGGATATTGTAGCAGACCTCCTCTACTATGGGGGCACTGCTGCCTCTTCTATGTGGATATAGTAGCAGACTTCCTCTGCTATTTCGGGCACTGCTGCCTCTTCAATGTGGACATTGTAGCAGACCTCCTCTGCTATGGGGGCACTGCTGCCTCTTCTATGTGATTATTGTAGCAGACCTCCTCTACTATGGGGGCACTGCTGCCTCTTCTATGTGGATATTGTAGCAGATCTCCTCTACTATGGGGGCACTGCTGCCTCTTCTATGTGGATATTGTAGCAGACCTACTCTGCTATGGGGGCACTGCTGCCTCTTCTATGTGGATATAGTAGCAGACCTCCTCTGCTATAGGGGGCACTGATGCCTATTCAATGTGGACATTGTAGCAGACCTCCTCTGCTATAGGGGGCACTGCTGCCTCTTCTATGTGGATATTGTAGCAGACCTCCTCTGCTATAGGGGGCACTGTTGCCTCTTCTATCTGGATATTGTAGTAGACCTCCTCTGCTATAGGGGGCACTGCTGCCTCTGCTATGTGGATATTGTAGCAGACCTCCTCTGCTATAGGGGGCACTGCTGCCTCTTCTATGTGAACATTGTAGCAGACCTCCTCTGCTATAGGGGGCACTGCTGCCTCTTCTATGTGGATATTGTAGCAGACCTTCTCTGCTATGGGGGCACTGCTGCCTCTTCTATGTGGATATTGTAGCAGATCTCCTCTGTGATGAGGGCACTGCTGCCTCTTCTATGTGGCTATTGTAGCAGACCTCCTCTGTTATAGGGGCACTGCTGCATGCTGCCTCTGCTATGTGGATATTGTAGCAGACCTCCTCTGCTATGGGGGCACTGCTGCCTCTTCTATGTGGATATTGTAGTAGACCTCCTCTGCTATAGGGGGCACTGATGCCTCTTCTATGTGGATATTGTAGCAGACTTCCTCTGTGATTGGGGCACTGCTGCCTCTTCTATGTGGATATTGTAGCAGACCTCCTCTGCTATGGGGGCACTGCTGCCTCTTCTATGTGGATATTGTAGTAGACCTCCTCTGCTATAGGGGGCACTGATGCCTCTTCTATGTGGATATTGTAGTAGACCTCCTCTGTGATTGGGGCACTGCTGCCTCTTCTATGTGGATATTGTAGCAGACCTCCTCTGCTATAGGGGGCACTGCTGCCTCTTCTATGTGGATATTGTAGCAGACCTCCTTTGCTATGGGGGCACTGCTGCCTATTCTATGTGGATATTGTAGCAGACCTCCTCTGCTATGGGGGCACTGCTGCCTCTTCTATGTGGATATTGTAGCAGACCTCCTCTGCTATGGGGGCACTGCTGCCTCTTCTATGTGGATATTGTAGCAGACCTCCTCTGCTATGGGGGCACTGCTGCCTCTTCTATGTGGATATTGTAGCAGACCTTCTCTGCTATGGGGGCACTGCTGCCTCTTCTATGTGGATATTGTAGCAGACCTCCTCTGCTATGGGGGCACTGCTGCATCTTCTATGTGGATATTGTAGCACACCTCCTCTACTATGGGGGCACTGCTGCCTCTTCTATGTGATTATTGTAGCAGACCTCCTCTGCTATGGGGGCACTGCTGCATCTTCTATGTGGATATTGTAGCACACCTCCTCTACTATGGGGGCACTGCTGCCTCTTCTATGTGGATATTGTAGCAGACCTCCTCTGCTATGGGGGCACTGCTGCCTCTTCTATGTGGATATTGTAGCAGACCTCCTCTACTATGGGGGCACTGCTGCCTCTTCTATGTGGATATTGTAGCAGACCTCCTCTGCTATGGGGGCACTGCTGCATCTTCTATGTGGATATTGTAGCAGACCTCCTCTACTATGGGGGCACTGCTGCCTCCTCTATGTGGACATTGTAGCAGACCTCCTGTGCTATGGGGGCACTGCTGCCTCTTCTATGTGGATATTGTAGCAGACCTCCTTACATGCTGCCTCTGCTATGTGGATATTGTTGTAGACGTCTTCTGTTTTAGGGACTCTGCCTCAGTTAAGAGATTACTGTGACGGGTACAGTAATAAGACGTTTCTGGAGTCGGGCATTTTGAATTTTTCAGCAGGGCATGTGGCCCATAAAACAAGTGCCAGCCTGTAGTGCCCACCATTAGGTCCCTCTTCTCCAGGCGTCCCTTTACTCGCTGCAGTGTATGCACCGGATCATCTGCTTCTCGATGATGAGCCATCAGTACTTTACATTCAGTCGGCTGCACTGCTGAGGTCCTCTCTTCCGCTTTGGCTGTGCGGCTTATGAAACACATGGAGTCATTCAAGGTGCAGGCCGCATGGCCATAACCCACATCACCAAACCACTGCTACTCCTGGTAAAGCTGCAGTCACTTTTTCTGCTTCTGGGCTGCAGGGCGCACCGCAAGCACATGCACAGATCCTTAGCCTAACCAGGAATAACACACACCAGCATGCTAAAGGGGTATTCCTATTAAAAGTCCTACAAAACCCTTGTGCACAAATTCACTCCAAGTCTCCGACTGTGGTCAGTGAATGGAAAATCCTTATTAAATCTAGAGACAGAAAAGCCGTCCTCACCAGAACCAATGTTCCAGTGTTTGGATGTGAAAAAGTAAGGTTCTCATTCATTAACAGCAAGCAGAGATCTTGCAAACTGCACTCAACAGTACAAAATATAAACTGAATTAACAAACTACAAAGCTTAAACTTACATTTGATTCCTGCACGCTAGGTGGAGCAGACGGAACTTCGATCAGATGAGTAAAGCAGCAGCCATCTGAAACCCTGGAGTCAAGTTGGCAAAAAAAAGAGAAAAAAAATCTAAGTAAAAACTGTGACAAACACATGTACTGGCGCACCGCAGAGAACGCGACTTGCCACGCTGCAGCGACTGCATAATAAATATGGCGCTCAGTCCGACAACCATTCTACTTGATACAAGAAGTAAAAAAATCTGGTGTCACCGATACACAACCAGAAGAAAAACATCCTCTTCTAGGAGAGACGCCTCTACTGTATTTATAACTAGTAAAAATACTATGTTTTTATTACTCAGTTTTGTTTTGTTTTACCTAAGATATCTTTTCACAGTTTCTAAAAGGCCTGTTTCAGACGGGCGTTGCGGGAAAATGTGCGGGTGCGTTGCGGGAACACGCGTGATTTTTCTGCGCGAGTGCAAAACATTGTAATGCGTTTTGCACTCGCGTGAGAAAAATCGCGCATGTTTGGTACCCGAACTTCATCACAGGGGTTGTGTAGATTATAAGGGAAAATAATAGCATTCTGAATACAGAATGCATAGTAAAATAGGGCTGGAGGGGTTAAAAAAATAATTTAACTAACCTTAGTCCACTTGATCGCGCAGCCCGGCATCTCTTCTGTCTCCTTTGCTGAACAGGACCTGTGGTGACGTCACTCCGGTCATCACATGATCCATCACCATGGTAAAAGATCATGTGATGGATCATGTGATGACCGGAGTGACGTCACCACAGGTCCTGTTCAGCAAAGAAGGAGACAGACGAGATGCCGGCAGCGCGAGCAAGTGGATTAAGGCGAGTTAAATTATTTTTATTATTTTTTAACCCCTCCAGCGCTATTGTACTATGCATTCTGTATTCAGAATGCTATTATTTCCCCTTATAACAATGTTATAAAGGAAAATAATAATGATCGGGTCTCCATCCCGATCGTCTCCTAGCAACCGTGCGTGAAAATCGCACCGCATCGGCACTTGCTTGCGATTTTCACGCAAACCCATTCACTTCTATGGGGCCTGCGTTGCGTGAAAAACGCAGAATATAGAGCTTGCTGCGATTTTCACGCAACGCACAAGTGATGCGTGAAAATCACCGCTCATGTGAACAGCCCCATAGAAATGAATGGGTCAGTATTCAGTGCGGGTGCAATGCGTTCAACTCACGCATCGCATCCGCGCGGAATACTCGCCCGTGTGAAAGGGGCCAAACTCCTATAAAAATGTGTAGCTCCGCACACTGCAGAGAACAGAAGAGCTGGAAAGATCGTGTTAGTGAAAATGCGATTGCTCTAATCTATGGATGATAGAACGTATTTTTCACTTTAAAAAATCTTGCTAAAAAGTGCCTGCGTCTTATAAACTGCAATCAGAGAGATCCAGCATGGGCAGAAACCCTGACCACGTTTTTAAAGGGGTTCTCCAAGAATTAGGAAAATAAAAATACTTAAATATTAAGTTATTATAAATATATTCTGAAACTCCTTTCATTAGCTATAATGGCTCGTTTTTGTCTGGGGAGCAATCATTAGGAGAAATAAAATGGCCGCCGTCCTATTAGTGCACACAAAACCTGTCCTAATCACACAGCAGGACGGGTTACCTCAGAGCACCGAGCTAAAGAGCTGCCTCATCCTCCTCTCTGTTTGTCAAGGATTATGATCTTCAGCTGAATCTCTCAAGAAATGGAGACCATGAGGAGACATGAAGTACAGAGAGGAGGATGGGGATGTAGTAATGAGCAGCACAACTTGTATGCAGTCTCCATTACCACAGTCTGTCCTGTCTGTAATCTCTGTACTTCATGTCTCCTCATGAACTCCAATCCTACAGAGATTAAGCTGAAGATCTTATAAGCCATATTCAGGATCATAATCCCTTTCAAGCAGAGAGGAGGATAAGGCAGCTCTTTAGCTCAGTGTCCTGAAGTAACTTGTCCTCCTGTGTGAATAGGTTTTGTGTGCACTAATAGGACAACGGCTATTTTATTTCTCCTAATGATTGCTCCCTAGACAAAAAGATCCATTATAACTAATGAAAGTGACCTTTACAGAACTGTATGTGTGTAGCAGAGCTGAATGGATGTAGCATGGCTGTAAGTGTGTAGCAGAGCTGTGTGTGTGTGCGGAGCAAGGCTGCATGTGTATAGGAGGGCTGTATCTGTGTGTGGCAAACCTGTATCTGTGTATCGCAGTGCTGTGTGTGTATAGCAGAGTTGTATATGTGTCGCAGACATTAATACTTAAAAATAATCTAGCAGAACAAGAAGCATGGCAAAACACAACAGAGCAATGACAGGAGACAGATTTATTTGGATAGATACTTTTAATTAGGTGACCAAATGCTTATAATCGCTGGTTGTTCCAGTGGTCAGCAAATGACATGGTAAGGGTAACAGGAACTGGCCAAAACTATTCCCCGCCATCAGCCACCCCCCGACACTACACTATAAAGTTACTGACTTTGACATCTCCACTTCGGTAAACCACACATTCTCTTAAAAAAAGACCTAGAACATTTTTTATTTTTTTTGTTGTCTAAACCTAGGGAGTGACTTATAGAGCGAAAAATACCGTAATTCACTGGACCCTAACTCAGTTTATGGTTTGTTAATCACAATTAAACGTACTTTATGAGATGCAGCATCCAAACAACAACCAACTATACAAAGTAAGTCAAGCCAAGATCACATATAAAGCAAAAGTTCACAATTATTAAGGATATTATAGTTTATTAGAGTTCATCTACAGTATAAAACAGAGTCACTGTGTACATACATTACTTATCCTGCACTGATTCTGAGTTACATCCTGTATTATACTCCAGAGCTGCACTCACTATTCTGCTGGTGCAGTCACTGTGTACATACATTACTTATCCTGTACTGATCCTGAGTTACATCCTGTATTATACTCCAGAGCTGCACTCACTATTCTGTGGTCCAGTCACTGAGTACATACATTACTTATCCTGTACTGATCCTGAGTTACATCCTGTATTATACCCCAGAGCTGCACTCACTATTCTGCTGGTGTAGTCACTGTATACATACATTACTTATCCTGTACTGATCCTGAGTTACATCCTGTATTATACTCCAGAGCTGCACTCACTATTCTGCTGGTGCAGTCACTGTGTACACACATTACTTATCCTGTACTGATCCTGAGTTACATCCTGTATTATACTCCAGAGCTGCACTCACTATTCTGCTGGTGCAGTCACTGTGTACATACATTACTTATCCTGTACTGATCCCAAGTTACATCCTGTATTATACTCCAGAGCTGCACTCGCTATTCTGCTGGTGCAGTCACTGTGTACATACATTACTTATTCTGTACTGATCCTGAGTTATATCCTGTATTATACTCCAGAGCTGCACTCACTATTCTGCTGGTGCAGTCACTGTGTACATACATTACTTATCCTGTACTGATCCTGAGTTACATCCTGTATTATACTCCAGAGCTGCACTCACTATTCTGCTGGTGCAGTCACTGTGTACATACAGTGGATATAAAAAGTCTACACACCCCTGATAAATCATTTCAGAACTTTTCCCACCCTTAATGTGACCTATAAACGATACAACTGAATTGAAAAACAAACTGAAATCTTTTAGGTGGAGGGAAGAAAAAAATCTAAAAATAAAATATGGTTGCATAAGTGTGCACACCCTTAAACTACTACTTTGTTGAAGCACCTTTTAATGTTATTACAGCACTCAGTCTTTTTGGGTATGAGTCTATCAGCATGGCACATTTTGACTTGGCAAGATTTGCCCACTCTTCTTGGCAAAAACCCTCCAAATCTGTCAGATTGCGAGGGCATCTCCTGGGCACAGCCCTCTTCAGATCACCCCACAGATGTCGAGGGCATCTCCTGGGCACAGCCCTCTTCAGATCACCCCACAGATGTCGAGGGCATCTCCTGGGCACAGCCCTCTTCAGATCACCCCACAGATGGCGAGGGCATCTCCTGGGCACAGCCCTCTTCAGATCACCCCACAGATTGTCAATCAGATTCAGGTCTGGGCTCTGGCTGGGCCATTCCAAAACTGTAATCTTCTTCTGGTGAAGCCATTCCTTGGTTGATTTGGATGTATGCTTTGGGTCGTTGTCATGCGGAAAGATGAAGTTCCTCTTCATGTTCAGCTTTCTAGCAGAAGCCTGAAGGTTTTGTGCCAATATTGACTGGTATTTGGAACTGCTCATAATTCCCTCTAGCTTAACTAAGGCCCCAGTTCCAGCTGAAGAAGAACAGCCCCTTGGCATGATGCTGCCACCACCATGCTTCACTGTGGCTATGGTGTTCTTCTGGTGATGTGCAGGGTTGTTTTTGCGCCAAACATATCTTTTGGAATTATGGCCAAAAAGTTCAGCCTTGGTTTCATCAGACCAGAACACCTTTTCCCACATGCTTTTGGGAGACTTCAGATGTTTTTTTGCAGAATGTAGCCTGGCTTGGATGTTTTTCTTGGTAAGAAAAGGCTCTCGTCTTGCCCCTCTACCCCATAGCCCAGACATATGAAGAATATGGGAGATTGTTGTCACATGGACCACACAGCCAGGACTTGCCAGATATTCCTGCAGCTCCTTTAATGTTGCTGTCGGCCTCTTGGTCGTCTCCCAGACCAGTTTTCTTCTCGTCTTTTCATCAGTTTTGGAGGGACGTCCAGTTCTTGGTAATGTCACTGTTGTGCCATATTTCCTCCACTTGATAAAGACGGTCTCCACTGTGTTCCATGGTTTATCTAATGCCTTGGAGATTCTTTTGTCCCCTTCTCCTGACTGATACCTTCTAACAATGAGATCCCTCTGATGCTTTGGAAGCTCTCTGTGGACCGTGGCTTCTGCTGTGGGATGCGACTAAGAAAATTTTAGGAAAGACCAACTAGAGCAGCGGAACTTTATTTGGGGTTAATTTGAGGCCCTTTACATGATGGCCGGTGTATGCCGACTCCGATCTAACAGGATTCTGAATGTGATTGCTTACTTCTGAACACAGCTACATCCCCAATTATAAGAGGGTGTGCACACTTATGCAACCACGTTATTTAATTTTTTTTGTTTTCTTCCCTTCACCTAAAAGATTTCAGTTTGTTTTTCAATTGAGTTGTACAGTTTATAGGACACATTAAAAGGTGGAAAAAGTTCTGAAATGATTTATCTTTGTCTCATTTTTTTTTACAGCACAGAAACCTGACATTTTAACAGGGGCGTGTAGACTTTTTATATCCACTGAATATATAGAGGACACATACAGGGGTGTGTAGACCTTTTATATCCACTGTATGTGCACAGCTGACATGTTGGCAGCGTACCAGTGTACGGATTCCAAAGTGTTATAGACACCTGAACTTCAAGCACCTGTTATGTAAGAAAAACAGGTAACAAAAAGTATATTCATTAAAAAAAATGATATGCCATTTAGAATAGCACAGCACAAGTCAGTCTTAACATCCGCATCCACACTGTGTGATCTGGTGACCTGAACGCCATTGCTGGGTAGACATCTGCGGTAAAGACAGCTTCCTCCAGCGCTGAGCGGATCACTGGGCTCTACCTGCAGCTGTCCTGAGGCTGCAGGTGACATACAGTAACACATGGTCGAGTCCAATTATTCTGACCACTTCCTACTTTCAAGGTTGGCAGCGAATAGTTCATGAAGAAACGAGTAGTGAGCTGGCTTGGTAGGTAGGTGTGATAGGCTGTCTGCACACATATCCCTCGGTGGGTATATAAGAGGTGTGATAGGCTGTCTGCACACATATCCCTCGTGGGTATATAAGGTGTGATAGGCTGTCTGCACACATATCCCTCAGTGGGTATATAAGGTGTGATAGGCTGTCTGCACACATATCCCTCGTGGGTATATAAGGTGTGATAGGCTGTCTGCACACATATCCCTCAGTGGGTATATAAGGTGTGATAGGCTGTCTGCACACATATCCCTCGTGGGTATATAAGAGGTGTGATAGGCTGTCTGTACACATATCCCTCGTGGGTATATAAGGTGTGTGATAGGCTGTCTGCACACATATCCCTCGTGGGTATATAAGGTGTGATAGGCTGTCTGCACACATATCCCTCAGTGGGTATATAAGGTGTGATAGGCTGTCTGCACACATATCCCTCGTGGGTATATAAGAGGTGTGATAGGCTGTCTGTACACATATCCCTCGTGGGTATATAAGGGGCGATATGCTGTCTGCTCACACATCCCTCGCTGCAGTCATGGGTAAAAGGCGTGATTTATCAGAGTTGCAGGAACGGATGATTATTGGCTTTCGGGCTCCGAGTGACGGTATTTCTGAACCTGCGCAGTGTGACCTGTTCATGTGCTACTGTGGTGAAAGTGTATCATGAGTGGACAAATGGCGCCATTGTGAATAAGTGGTGTGGAAACTGTGGAGCATCAAGTGCCACTGATGTGAGAGGTGAACGCCGGCTGTGGTGTGCGAGGAGGGACCGACACGCTACAGTGGAGCAGCTCACCTCCAAAAAGAACTCGGGGGCACCAGACGTGTCTAAAATAACACTTTGGCGAACCTTACTGTGTATGGGGCTCCAGAGCAGATGGGTGGTCCCTGCACCTCTGATAACCGGGATGCATCGACAGAAAAGGCTTTAATTTTTCAGGGCAGTATCGGAATTGGACCTCCACTGATTGGTAAAGGGTTGCCTTCTCCAATGAGTTCCATTTTCTGTTTCATGGAAATGATGGACGTTGGCGTGTCAGGTGAGAAACATCAGGGAACGAACACTCTGAAACAAACAGAATCTGGTGGGGGCAGCATTATGGACTGGGGAAGGTTCTCATGGCATTCTCTGGGCCACTCGTCCATGTGGAAGGCACAGATTTAGATACCAATCCATCCTTGCAGATCACATACACCCATACATGCTTATTGTCTCCCTCGGGCGGGGGGGATCTACCAGCAAGACAATGCGACATGTCACACAGCTAGATATGCCTGACATTGGTTAGAAGATCATGACCAAGATTTCCCAGTACTACCAAGAGCCCTAATTCCTCAGACTTGAACCCAATTGAGCATCTGTGGGACCACCTCGATGGTCATGTTTGCACTATGGATCCTCCCGACACCCCCTCCAGCAGCTGTGGGCTCCAGATACCCGTGACAACCTACCAGGACCTTATTGAGTCACTCCCAGCCCGTCTAACTGCTGTCCGTGGTGCACATGGCAGTAACTGTATATTAACTGGTGGTCATAATAATGGGACTCTACTGTATATATAGTTCCAATTGAAGTCAGTGGACAATGGCTGTTGTAACTGCACAACTTCTTTATTTTTTGGCAATTGTCTGTCCAATGCACGCACATGGTGGACCAGCCTGAGGAGACATGCCATTTATGCTGGCTCTTCAGTCTATCTAATGGATGAGCAGAAAATACCCCTCATTACATCCTTGTGTCCAAGCAGGAAATATGAAGATGGATTGTCCAAAGGGATGATACTTCCTCACTGCCCTGCTCCCTGCCACGGAGGTCACATTGGAGGCACGTAAATCTGAAGAAGGTGTGGTCTGCCATCTACTCTGTAATAATTCCCTGAAATATAATTATGAAAAAGAGCCGTATCATGAAGACAAGCCCTGACAGTACAGATACTGATGAGCTATCGTTAGGATAGGTCATCAATATCCAATAACCTTCCCCCCCTCTTAGCTGTTTTGGGCTGTTGCTGAAGCCAGAAGCGGACACCTCAGTACATGTGCTGGGGCACTGCAGCTCAGCGCCTATTCAAGTGAACGGGAGCCGGGCTGCAGTATGCCTCTGCTCCGCCCACTGTATAGCTGCCAGCACCCAAAAGGGAGGTGTCATGTGCCGGACCCCCACCTATCTGATACCTATAACCTATCCTAAGGATAGTCCACTGTACAAGTTCCTCCCGTCCTTATGTCATGTAATACTACATCTGCCTCCAGAAGGCTGGCTGACCGTGGCTACTCCCAGTAAACCAGCTGTTTCCCAGAGCCAATGTGAACAAGACCTTAATTAGCCAGCTGATGGCACCTTTAATGGAGCTTCTGAGAACAACAAAAGCCCCTGGAGCCCCCTATACTGCAAAAATAATAAAGAATTTCAAAGAGTTTACCAAAAATTTTAAAAACCGTGGCCATCATCTCTCAGAAACAGTGCAACATTTGTCCATGGGCTGAGTCTGGAATTGTAGCTCAGCTCCACTAAAGTCAATGAGACTGAGATGCTAGGCACGGCCTGTGGATGGAGCGGTGCTGTTTCTGGACAAAAACAGTCCAGTTTTCTAATCCTGGACAACTGTTTGCTGGGGTCATCGATGACCTTGGTACTATAGCATACCACATTTTCAAATACAGTATCAATGCATTTTTCTCTCACGTACAGTACAGACCAAAAGTTTGGACACACCTTCTCATTCAAAGAGTTTTCTTTATTTTCATGACTATGAAAATTGTAGATTCACACTGAAGGCATCAAAACCATGAATTAACACATGTGGAGTTATATACATAACAAACAAGTGTGAAACAACTGAAAATATGTCATATTCTAGGTTCTTCAAAGTAGCCACCTTTTGCTTTGATTACTGCTTTGCACACTCTTGGCATTCTCTTGATGAGCTTCAAGAGGTAGTCCCCTGAAATGGTTTTCACTTCACAGGTGTGCCCTGTCAGGTTTAATAAGTGGGATTTCTTGCCTTATAAATGGGGTTGGGACCATCAGTTGCGTTGAGGAGAAGTCAGGTGGATACACAGCTGATAGTCCTACTGAATAGACTGTTAGAATTTGTATTATGGCAAGAAAAAAGCAGCTAAGTAAAGAAAAACGAGTGGCCATCATTACTTTAAGAAATGGTCCGTCAGTCAGCCAAAAAATTGGGAAAACTTTGAAAGTAAGGGCTATTTGACCATGAAGGAGAGTGATGGGGTGCTGCGCCAGATGGCCTGGCCTCCACAGTCACCGGACCTGAACCCAATCGAGATGGTTTGGGGTGAGCTGGACCGCAGAGTGAAGGCAAAAGGGCCAACAAGTGCTAAGCATCTCTGGGAACTCCTTCAAGACTGTTGGAAGACCATTTCAGGGGACTACCTCTTGAAGCTCATCAAGAGAATGCCAAGAGTGTTCAAAGCAGTAATCAAAGCAAAAGGTGGCTACTTTGAAGAACCTAGAATATGACATATTTTCAGTTGTTTCACACTTGTTTGTTATGTATATAATTCCACATGTGTTAATTCATAGTTTTGATGCCTTCATAGTCATGAAAATAAAGAAAACTCTTTGAATGAGCAGGTGTGTCCAAACTTTTGGTCTGTACTGTATATAAGGGGTACCACCATTTAGGGAGCTAAACTATTAGGACTTACAGGGTTTTTGATAGATGTCGCAAGTCTGAACGAAGCTATTTATGACTTCTAAAGAAACTGAGCTTGAATAGAGAAGGAAAGGTGCGATACCTATTGTCTGACACTTACAATGCTGTTCTAAAACCTCTGCCATAACAGTTTAATCATCCCTAATAGCTTCAGTCATGCAAACTGCACCATGAGGTCCTTGACCGCGTGTTGATTATGATAAACAGATAATGCTGACTGTGGCACGAATCACCAGTATTTAATGCCGGAGATTTCTTGCACAAGTCATTCGAATGGAGAAAGCCAGCCAGATGAATAGCAAAACTTCAAGTCCAGTTGCTCTGCCTTATTACTAATGATAAATCAGATCTGGGTTTCCCTTTAACCTGCGCGTTGCTGGAGCGGGATCTGCGCTCTGGTGAGGAGGACTGTGGGCTCGCCGACTGTTTGTTTACTTCGCTGGTCTTCCACATCACAAACAAATAACAGCAGATGTGGATAATTTCCCCGCTCTCTAAACTCAGTCAGAGCATTGGAAATCTCATTTGGGTTTAAAAGCTGCGTGCTTGCGAGTCAGCCGAGGCTTGATGTATGAAACATACACAGAATGTTTTGACAAATATTTTGAAGGCATGGTAATCCCAGCAAAACAAATTAAATTATGGAAATGTAATATAGAAAGGAGGATCTGACGAAAATCAGTTACGGAGGGACCATCAGTTCTCAACTTAGGACAGACTTTGAGAAGTATGAAAAACCACCTGAGTGCAGGTATCTACCGACCTCTCCCGGCCCGAGGATGCCTCCGCTCTATTACATACGGTGTATTCACAGGCAGCAGCTTGTCCCAAGCGTCCCACTAGGGCTTACAGAAATCCATGTGCTTCCCGCCAAAACAACCCCAGTCGCAGAAATGTCCATAACAAATCTGCTGCATGTGAACATACACATTGGGCCCTTGTAGGAGAACCTTTAGATCTAGGCAACAGGCGCTCGGGACGTAATTTGTCACAGATTTTGCTTTCTGCACTGTGTAATTGAACATGCTGCACATTTAAAGGGGTATTCCGGTTGGGTCAAGTTATCCCTTATCCACAGGATAGGGGATAACTATTAGATCAGTGCGGGTCCTACTGCTGGGATTCCCACCAATCACAAGAACAGGGGCCCGTACTCCGTGCAGCCCCCCTGAAATGAATGGAGCGGCCGGTTGCACATGCTCTCGGCTATCTCTGGAATGTCCATAGAAATGAATGGAGCAGCCACACCCATGTCCAACCGGCCACTCCGTTCATTTCAGATGGGCTGCAGGGGGTAGGGGACCCCCGTTTTCGTGATTGGTGAGGCTCCCAGCATGATGATGTTCACACTGTCTGTTGAAGGGCAGAGGTCACGGCAGTTGCAGAGGGAGCTGAGCTTCTAGGTGTAATGGTAACGCCTCCGTTGCCCCTAGTGGCTCAATTGCATAAATTAAAACGTAATTTCTCTCAGCAATGCGGGTACATATGAACATGGTACAAACACAGATGCCTTCCGCTG
Organism: Bufo bufo; assembly: GCF_905171765.1. Lineage (NCBI taxonomy): Eukaryota > Metazoa > Chordata > Amphibia > Anura > Bufonidae > Bufo > Bufo bufo. The sequence continues at coordinate 9,744,162 of NC_053391.1, forward strand.
CCGAGCGCACATGTAACAGGTCAGCCAGTGTCATAGGTACAGAACTGCTGACAGATGCCCTTTAACCACTAATAAGAACCCCAGGTTGCAATCCTCGAAGGGTCACCTGAGTTGGGGGGGCATTTACTGGAAACAATGCCCACCCTAAACTAGTGCACACTGAAATACACGCTCATACAAGCATGTCTGAGCGGTGGGTTATATACAGTGTGATAGAAGGGATAAGATGAGGCCTATGTGCAACCATATTGTCCTGCAGGAAGAGGAACTTCTTCTCCACCGACGGTCAGAGGCTTTTATGGACAACCAGGAAATATACAAGTCAATTTAGACGCTCCGTTACATTATCCCATAGAAAACTGAAATACACGAGTCCTGTACTTCTGGTAAGGAGGTACTACTGTCCTTAAAACATATTTCAGATGGTCGGTCTCCTTTCAGGAGGGGACGTTCAGTCATGGAGGGCATAAGTCTTCCCCATGAGAAGAATCGCGTCCCGTATGTTCCGCAGGTAGGCTTCCCTATACAATATAGATGCAATTATCTCGCCGAGTCTTTGGATCGACCATATCCTACGCCGTTCGTCAGCTAAACAATCCTTCAGTCTCTATAGCCTTTAAAAACCATCATCTCGCCTGTTTAAGAGACGTCTCCATTATCAGAAGGGCTCGCCGGTGAAGCGGCAATTGACAGGGAAGCGTCAGGAACAATGTATGTGAGATCTGCGTGTGCTTCTGGAGTGAAGTGCTCTGCTGTATGTATGCAAGGCACTTAAAAGGTTATGTGAGGACTCGGAAACGCTGACCTGAATCACCAGAGGAAATACATACATTAACAAAGATTCACTTATCCGAGAGGATTTTCTCAAGCGCGCACACATGTCAAATGATTGTAACCCCTCGGCTGCCGGCAGAAGGGCCAAGTGCCCTGCACAGGCGTCGTATACAGCGCAGCCAGCTCTTCCTATGGCGCTCTGATAGTCATGTCTAGTGACTGGGGGTCCCATCGGAGGGTATATGTCAGCTAAGTAAATGCATTACTTAAAGATTAACAGCCGTTTGGTGTTCAATATCCTGAAATATTAACCAGGCTTCTCCTCGGAAAGTAAACCGTAATTCAGATTTAATGAAGCATTTCACCTAGCGAGGCAGGGCTACTGCAAAACGACGAGGCTGGAAGGAAACGGTATGCCGGCGGGAACATCTTCACTCCTCTAGTAATGCCTGGTGTAACGTGTGGATTCAGTCCAATCGCCATTGCTGGATTCAATCCCTTTCATTTTCCTTGTAGAGGATTGCAGCTCCGGAGGCTGTAAACCAATCCTCGGCTTAGATTCTGCTCCTAACCCCACATCCCAGAACAAAGCTCAATATAATTGCTGGATGCAAGAAGTTGTAAGAAAAAAACTGTGTTGATGCATTGTAACCAAGAAATAGTGGAGACCCCTTAAAGGAGATGTCCGGGGGTTTCGGGGAGTTTAACATTAAAGGCCTAGGTCATCAATATCTGATTGGTGGGAGCACTGGGAGTCAGACCATCACCATGTTCTGGTGAGTGCTGCAGCCGAGTCACAGCGCCATTCATTGTATAGTGGCTGCACTTGGCCTATCCACTGACTGAGCTGCACCTAGGCCAGGGTTTGGCAACATGCGGCACTATAGCTGTTGCAAAACTACAATTCCCAGCATGCTCCCTTTATTTCTATGAGAGAAGAGAGGAACCCTAAAGACTGCTTCATAGTGGCCCTGGAACTAAACAACTTTGTCCACTGTGTAGTGGATGGAGTTGGTAACCATTTACTTCAGTGATGCAGGTACCAGCCCCGACCACCACCCTATGGACAGAGCTGTGTAGTTCCAGTGCTGAAGCTACTCTGCGACAACTGATTGGAGGAGTGAGGGGTGTCAGACCGCAGAGATATGATACTGATGACGTTATAACCCTGGAATAGCCCATTATTTATGGGACATATTCCGCAGCTCTTTACAGACATTAGCATCACGCTGTCCACAATGGGGCTCACAATCTAAGGTCCCAATCAGGATGTCTTTGGAGTGTGGGAGGAAACCGGAGAACCCGGAGGAAACCCACGTACCCGGGGAGAACATACAAACCCCATGTATTGCAATATAGAAGAAGTAAAAAGGTTCATACAACAGAACCAGCTTCTGCTGTCGTCCACCTTGGTCCCAGGGACTGGGGTGCTGCGGCCGGGACCCCCAATCACTGGTGGAATAGCTCAGCAACTGCTCCAGTAATGTAGCGCACAATGCCTAACATATCCACTGCCGTCAGGGGTGGCCCAAAAAAAAAAAAAAGTGGCCCCAGATACCACAGAATACTGCCTAAATGAATTAATTAATGCTGAGAACATCAGATCTTTATGTACCTGACTTTTGGCCAAGAGGAGGGTTTTGGTAGCCCTCTGGGAGTCAGCCCACCGGGAATCTTCCCTGTAGGGTCTATGGCCAGTCCGCCCCCCACTGAGGTCCATGTAAACGTACAGCAAGAGCACTAGGCCTGTAAGAGGACCTGCACATGATGCGGATTACCCTCCTTTTTTTTTTACAAGCGGATTTACGTGCAGAAAACCCACAGTGTAATACAGTGCCAGCAAAGTGTATGAGGTTTCACAAGCCTCACGCCCATTTTGCTTCTTTCTTCCATGTGGAAATTGACCTGCCATGTGGATTTAGAAATCTGCAGAATGTCAATTATTTGTGCAGATTTTATCCTTTTCGATAGAATCGGGTGAGATCTGTGGCGAAACAGCATCAAATCCCCACGCACGAGGTTTGTGGTGCAGAAACGCAGAGAAATCTATTGGAAAAGCGGTGCGTATTTTCCGTTTTGGAATCTGCACTCGTGTGCAGGAACCCTTAGGCTAGGTTCACACGGAGTATTTTGGGCGAGGAAAAAAAAACAAACAGTTGCAGAATCTGCACCTGACATTTTTTTACCATGGTTTTGGCTAGGATTTTCATTCCTAGCCATTTTTTATGGAATTCTGGATGCTAATTCTGTGCGGAATCGGCGTCAAGAATGGACAGGATCTAAAACAGATTCTCATTGAAAGCAATGGGGGAGCTCTACATGCATTTTTGGGCGAGGATTTTTGGTGCAGAAGTCTGTGTTAACCTAGCCTAAGGATACCTGCCCACGATGCAGGTTTGTGTGCAGAGAATCCGCCTGAAATCCACATGAAAAATATTGCAGTTTTTGTGTGGTTTTTGTTGTGGATGTTAACGGCCCCATTTTAAAATCCGCACATCAGGTCAATTTCTGCACAGAAAAGCAAAGTGTACATGAAATTTCTCAAAACTCATTCACTTTGCTGGTACTGTATTAGGCCTCTTGCACACGGCCGTTGTGCTCCCACAACTTGAATGGGTCCGCAAATCCGGAGATGTGGTGCGGAACGGAACCCCACAGAAGCACTACTGAGTGCTTCCGTTCAGCAAAAAAAAATAAAAAAAATAGAACTTGAACGGGCAGATCACGGACCCATTCAACGGATCCGTTACGGCCGCCGCATGGACGTTGCCCGGGCATTGGGTACCGCAAATTGCGGTCCCCAACGCACGGAACAGAACCTTAACGGCCGTGTGCATGAGGCCTTACACAGTTTTTTTCCACACAACAGTCTGCACAGAAATAACGCACATAATCTGCATCGTGTGCAGGTAGCCTTAGGGGTCCCATTTTTACCTTCATACGTCCTTACAGGAATATGAAATAGGGGGTTGTACTAAGCAGACAAACCCACTGGGGTCCACAGGCAGCAGAAAGGCTGTGGGCATTTGGTCCATATTTTCTTGGCACAGTCTATTGCAGGACCAGCAAAGTAGATGAAATTTTAGCAAATCAAATCCATGCAGTGCAGAAAAAATAAAATCTGCAGTGTGTGAATTTATGCTGCGGATTTCAAGCTCCTGCAACACTTAGGGGCCAGTCCGCAGCGATATGCAAATTTCAGTAGGGAACAATCGGCCTTCTGTGGACGCACACCTAAATAACAGGTTACCTGAGCCACCGTATAACATAAGCATTCCTTATGGCAGAGAAGGCATGTACCCAGGGGTGCACCTAGCCTTTCTGCTGCCTGAGGCAAAAACTGAAACAGCGCCCCCCCCCCCCCCCCCCAATGGAAGCGCTCATTCCCCATGGCCCTTCTGCTGCCCCTCATTGGTGGTGCACTCCTTTATGCACCACATAGTCTGGGGACACCTGCACTCCAGCTGTGCCATGGAGAGAGCGCCAGGACCTCTACAATGGCAGCTTCATCTGGATATAGAGCACAATGTATTGTTCCGGACCACGGCTGGTGTGCAGAGCGCATCGCTCACAGGAATACGTCAGAAAGCATCTGCTGAGCACATAGGGCCCTTCAATCCCTGTACGTGCACATCCTGGCTGCGCGTGACTCACACCCTGGCACTATAGACTCGCTCTGTAAATATAATGTTCTCCTCTGCATCGCTGGACACTGTGAAATGGGATTCATCTCGCCCTCGGCTTCCTGCCTGCTGCGATTGTGGCGCTGACCTTTTCCCTAGTTATAAATTACTCTCTCATACTTTTCCTTTGGTAAACGTTCCTCGCTGAGCCTTCCCCCAGAATGCTGACTGTGTCCTCAACTTCCTTATGATTTCCAACAAATCGTCCCTCCATCTACAGCTATGCAGTAAAAAATTTAAAGGGGTCGTCCAGTTTACAAAACCCATTGCCCTACACCCTGGGTTAATGGAGGAGGCTCCTCTGTTCGAGGTCCTCGGCTCTGCAGGATCTGTCCTGTCATCCGGACACTGTGTAATGCTTAATCACACCTGTGGTGGCGCTGCAGGGAAACTGAACAACTACAGGCAGGTCCACAGGATGGGGGATAAGCGATTGCTGGGGGTCTGACCACAAGTGCAGAGGTTCTCGAGGACTGGCACTGCGCATGCGCGACCACTCCTCCATTAATTTCTACTGGACTGTGGGAGATGCAGCGCTGAGCTACACACGTCAGTCACATTGCGGTGAAAGGAGCAGGGGTCCGCAATACACGGGTGCCGTTCCGTGGGCATTCCGCATCACGGATGCGGACCCATTAACTTGAATAGGTCCGCAAATCCAGAGATGCGGAATGGTGCGGAACGGAAGCACGGAAAGGAAACCCTACAGAAGCACTACGGAGTGCTTCCGTCCCGTACTTCCGTTCCACAAAAAGATAGAACATGTCCTATCTTTTTTCTGGAACGGCCGGATCGCGGACCTATTCAATTCATGTGCAGGGGGCCTTAGTTTTTCATTCACATAGCCGTATGAGGGCTTGGTTTTTTGTGGGACAAGAGGCACTTTCTAATGGCACCATATGGTTGCAAAAAAAATAAAAAAAATTCCAAATGGGGTGGAATTATAAAAAACATAACACCAATCCACCACAATCTTATGCTTTTTTTATTATTATTATTTCCTATGCAGTTTTATTCTCCAAGTCAGTACGATTACGGTGATACTATATGCATAGTTTCTCTTGTGTTTTAATACTGAAAAAAACAAAAACAAACTTTGAACATATTTTTTTTGCCATATTCTGACCCCTCTAACTTTTTGTAGTTCTGTGTACAGAGCGGTCTGAATGCTCATTTTTTTGTGGGGCGATCTGAAGAATCGGATGCAAATGAGCTCAAGTTCTGCCTCTGATGCCACCAGATGTAAGGCAGCTTTCCTATAAGTCAGTGTTTGACCCTTTAAACAGGCCTTGAGACATGACTCGGATATTAAGTAAGCCAGCGCCTCATCTGCAGACAGCTGTTTCGGGGTAATTGCCCCTCATAGTGCAGAGCAGAGAGTACAAGCTTAACTGGGTGAGAGGCCTAAGTCAGGATTTGACGGGAAGGGGTACTCCCTTTGCACTGATGAGGGGCAGTCACCTCAAAACAGCTGTCTGCAGCTGAGATGCTGGCCTATTTATTATCAGAGTCATGTCTCAAGGCCTATTTAAAGGGTCAAACACTGACTTATAGGGTGGCTGCCTGACATCAGGTGGAATTAGAGGCGGAGCTTGTTAAGAGCTCATTTGCATCCCTTTCTTCCCAGAATTCTAGAGCAGCATGTATGGCCTATAAGTCTCCTCACGCCGACTAAGTCACTCTCTCTCCAAGGATAGATAGTACCCCCAAAATACTCTACTTTTTATTAATACCATTTTGTGGTGTATACAACTTTTTGATCACTTTTTGTTTAATTTTTTTTGTGGGAGATAAAGCGACTTTTTTCCGTTAAGGCGTTTTGGAAAAATATTGTTATATTTTAATAGTATGTATAGTACTAATACAAAGCAGCCTCTTGTCACACAGGAGGACAGGGGCTGCCGCACGCACGCTCCGGCTCCCCCCATCCCCGCCTGTGTGCGCTTCTGGGTTTTAGGGCATCCAGATAATGTGGTCACAAATCTGACAGGCAATACCGCTGATGGCAGACATTGGTGCCAGGTGTCTGCTGTTTAAAACCATTTTTAACTCCCTGGCTGCTGACGTAAATTTACGTTGGACGGTTAGGAAAGGGTTAATGTGCCTGCACCATGTTTTTACAATGCTGTGCAATAAGCCCAACACAGATGGCCGCTGTGCCCTACAGCATAATGGATCACTGAGTTTCCTAGTGACATTATCAAGGACTGGAAATCCTTGTGTATTCAGCCCCGAGACCCGGAAAGGACCCGAGCGCTGTCTGTCCAATAAGTGTTACCTTAAGAGTATGTTCACATCAGGGGTGGACTGGGAACTTAAGGTGGCCCTGGAAAAAACTAAAAGTGGCCCCATGTTGTAGGCGGGTCCAAACCGATAGAAGGACAGAAGGTGGTGCTACAAAATAAGAGGGGCCAGCAGTACCATATTGTGGCACAAAATACTGACCCAGCAGAACCAAATACCACAATGCAGCAGAAAATGTTCCAGCACTACAAATAGCTCCCCAGAAGCTGCCCCTCGGTGGTGGCCAGCGCCAGCTACCACGTTCGGTCCTCCTACTCCGGTTGCCTCAGGATGGCGATGCAGCTGAATTCAGGAGGGCACCGGAAGCCGCCAGCAAGGTACATAAGTACTTAACCCTCGTAGTGTTAATTAACTCAGGGAGCATCAGATCATTACTTACCAGTGAGAGGGGCCCAGGCTGCCCTCTGGACATCAGCCCACAGGGAAGTTTCCCTGTAGGGTCTATGGCCAGTCCGCCCCTGGTTCACATTGTGATTTTGCAGAGTCAGAGACTTCTGCAGTCTCCCACTTTGAATGCCGCAGATCGGCTGGTGGTTTAGCCTCAGTAAATGCAGCTAAACCGCAGCAACACCCACCACAGATTCCAGCGGGCTCAGTCCGGATGCGGCTTTGAACCACCAGCCGTGTGAACAGCAACACAATCTACAACTCAAAACAATGGGAAATGGACACCACGTGGCCGGCGGCAACATTCTGCCGTGGAACCATGTGAACATACCCTACCAGCAGCCTGTGTGACAGTGACAAAGATCGCAACAGCAGCATATAAAAACATGATCAGTGTAAAAAAAAAATGTGCTATTTTGTAGAATGAACTTTTTTTTTTTTCATACATTGAATTAACACATTTTTCCATATTTTTATACGACTTCACAAGCACGTCGTGCAGCCACGCGCCATCACGCGCTGTTCTGTTCCGCAGCTTCTTACTCTTCACATTTTATATAGAACCAATTTTTTTGCCCCCAACTGCAGGATTCTATGTTCTTTTAACTGGTCACTCTCCTAGGTAAGACTACACACGTAAGCCTATGGTAAAAAACCAACAAATAAAACCCATAAATAACTACCAGACCGCTTATAAATCAATATCAATTTATTACACGATTCCAAAAACATATATAACATGCATAATTAAAAAGGGAAAAGAGCGACGTCATCTGGAGGAAGGACACAGCGGATACAGAGTTCATATATATGCGTCCATATACTCAAATCCATGAATTCACAATAAAGTGCAATCGTGTCACATAACAATCAATTGGACAAAGAACAATTACAATAAAAATAATAAATAAAATAAAATTTTATTATTATTTTGTTATTGTTTATTTTTGTAATTATGCGCTTAATCGCGCTGTTCGCATCTTTTGTGGCCCCATTGAAGTGAATGGGTCCGCATCCAAGCCGCAAATACTGCTGCTCGGATGCGGACCAAAACAACGGTCATGTGCATGAGGCCTTAAACAATGGTCCTTATACTACGCGGTGGATCCCGACAGCTATAAGGTCTGACATGCGCAATGTAACCGCTGATGCCGGGGGCATGGTTTCACGATACTGTGTAGCGCGATCCTATGCCGGCGTCATCATCACGTACTCAAGGAGGCGATCACGTGACTTAATCACATGATTTTTACGATCATGTGATTCTCCAGCGTCATTTGGCATGTCTGCATATTGGATTGTATAGAGCTACAGATAATGATAATCACTGGATTCATGGCGATTGGTTGGCTGGTGTATTTAATCTGGGGCCCCCAGTGATGACGCCACCCCCAGACGAAGGTTCGCCGGCGCCATCCTGGAGGGAGCACAGCGAGGGTAATTGTTCTTTGTCCAATTGATTGTTATGTGACACGATTGCACTTTATTGCGAATTTATGCATTTGAGTATATGGACACATATATATGAACTCTGTATCCGCTGTGTCCTTCCTCCAGATGACGTCGCTCTTTCCCCTTTTTAATTATGTATGTTATATATGTTTTTGGAATCATGTAATAAATTGATATTGATTTATAAGCGGTCTGGTAGATATTTATGGGTTTTATTTACATTTTATATAGTTGCAAATAATGACATGAAAAATGTGCGCACAAATTTGCGCCCTCTCACTCATCTATTGTAAAGATTGATGAAAAACACGGCTTCCAGCAATGGGTGTAGCCTTCCAGTTTGAGTCACATTTGCAAAGCAAAAAAACTACACTCATTTTGGTGCAGCACTCTGCCCTCTCACAGACAGTCTTTTAGACAGTCTCAGTGCGCCAGTCATTAACAGGCATGCATCTTTAATACACATTCCGCTAATTGCTCCAACTTCTTACTTTCTGAACTTTTTTTTCAGGTTGGTTGGGATGTTGGGGTCGGTTACATATTTACACACAGGCCATTTGTCTGTAATTCTGGTAAAATCAAATGTAATAAAATAAATAAATAAATAAATCTTACGCCATTCTTAGTCAATGTCGGCCTATAGGTCACTTTCATGAATCTAGATAATAAGCTGAGACACTTTGTAAATACATTATTTATTATGTAACAATTTGTCTCAGAACATTAACAACCAGTATCCTACTCCAGAGCTGTAGTCATAATTCTGCTAGCTTCAGAGCTCACCTCTGACAGTCTGCAGTCTGATAAATTCCATCTTTATACTTATTTCTTTGCATGAATTTATAGGATCAGAGGTAAGAGTGTGTCTGACAACAAGCTTCATGACTGCTTACAATGACAACCAGAAAAACGGTGAATACAGTTTTATACTTGAGGCTGTGACTCCAGCCATACAATAGAAGACATCTCAGTACACAGAGACCAGCAGAATAGTGAGTGCAGCTCTGGAGTATAATACAGGATGTAACTCAGGATCAGTACAGGATAAGTAATGTATGTACACAGTGACTGCACCAGCAGAATAGTGAGTGCAGCTCTGGAGTATAATACAGGATGTAACTCAGGATCAGTACAGGATAAGTAATGTATGTACACAGTGACTGCACCAGCAGAATAGTGAGTGCAGCTCTGGAGTATTATACAGGATGTAACTCAGGATCAGTACAGGATAAGTAATGTATGTACACAGTGACTGCACCAGCAGAATAGTGAGTGCAGCTCTGGAGTATAATACAGGATGTAACTCAGGATCAGTACAGGATAAGTAATGTATGTACACAGTGACTGCACCAGCAGAATAGTGAGTACAGCTCTGGAGTATAATACAGGATGTAACTCAGGATCAGTACAGGATAAGTAATGTATGTACACAGTGACTGCACCAGCAGAATAGTGAGTGCAGCTCTGGAGTATTATACAGGATGTAACTCAGGATCAGTACAGGATAAGTAATGTATGTACACAGTGACTGCACCAGCAGAATAGTGAGTACAGCTCTGGAGTATAATACAGGATGTAACTCAGGATCAGTACAGGATAAGTAATGTATGTACACAGTGACTGCACCAGCAGAATAGTGAGTGCAGCTCTGGAGTATAATACAGGATATAACTCAGGATCAGTACAGGATAAGTAATGTATGTACACAGTGACTGCACCAGCAGAATAGTGAGTGCAGCTCTTGAGTATAGTACAGGATGTAACTCAGAATCAGTACAGGGTCCATTCACACGACCATAAGGCCTCTTTCACACGGGCGAGATTTCCGCGCGGGTGCGATGCGTGAGGTGAACGCATTGCACCGACACTGAATCGGGACCTATTCATTTCTATGGGGCTGTGCAGATGAGCGGTGATTTTCACGCACCACTTGTGCGTTGCGTGAAAATCGCAGCATGCTCCTCTTTGTGCGTTTTCCACACAACGCAGGCCCCATAGAAGTGAATAGGGCTGCGTGAAAATCGCGAGCATCCGCAGGCAAGTGCGGATGCGGTGCGATTTTCACGCACGGTTGCTAGGAGACGATCAGGGTGGAGACCCGATCATTATTATTTTCCCTTATAACATGGTTATAAGGGAAAATAATAGCATTCTTAATACAGAATACATAGTACAATAGGGCTGGAGGGGTTAAAAAAAAAAATGTAATTTTTTTTTAACTCACCTTAATCCACTTGTTCGCGCAGCCCGGCTTCTCTTCTGTCTTCATCTTTGCTGTGCACAGGAAAAGGACCTGTGGTGACGTCACTGCGCTCATCACATGGTCCATCACATGATCCATCACCACGTTAAAAGATAATGTGATGGACCATGTGATGAGCGCACTGACGTCACCACAGGTCCTTTTCCTGTGCACAGCAAAGAGGAAGACAGAAGGGAACCCGGGCTGCGCTAACAAGTGGATTAAGGAGAGTTAAATTATTTATTTATTTTTTTTAACCCCTCCAGCCCTATTGTACTATGCATTCTGTATTAAGAATGCTATTATTTTCCCTTATAACCATGTTATAAGGGAAAATAATAAAATCTACACAACACCTAACCCAAACCCGAACTTCTGTGAAGAAGTCCGGGTTTGGGTTTGGGTACCAAACATGCCGATTTTTCTCACGCGCGTGCAAAACGCATTACAATGTTTTGCACTCGCGCGGAAAAATCGCGCATGTTCCCGCAACGCCCGTGTGAAACCAGCCTAAGTGTTTCACAGTCTGCAAATTGTGGATCCACAAAACACGAGTCCCGGCAGAGTGAGTTCCGTATTTTGTGGAACGGAAGGGCTGACCCCTAATAGAACAGTCCTATCCTTGTCTATATTGTGGACAATAGGATAGGTTCTATTTTTAGCAAAACGGCCATGTGGACATGGAATGCACACAGGGTCATTTCCATTTTTTGCGGCCCCATTGGAGCAAATGGTTCCTCATATGGGCCACAAAAAAAAAAAGGCTTTCTTGCATTTCATATTTCCCACTGACTTCCATAGGATATCTGGAACTGACAGTTTATGCCTAAAACAAGGATTCAAAAAACACCATCAAAGAAAAAAGACGTACCACAACCACATCCCTCAAAAACCAGATAAAAGCTGTGTGTGACACCAGCCTACCTGTATGCATATATTCAGCTTTTAGTGCTACGGCTAAATGGCTAAAAAATCATAATAGAAAAAAAATGAAAAATCCGTACAACTATATTACTGCTGAGCGGTGCCGGGCAGAACGACTTGAATAATTGGATCAGTCACTTCATCTAAGTGCCCTCTGAACATTTTCAGGAGTGAAGGCAAAGACTGAGTCCGTCGACAACACCCCTCACAATGTACCACGGCTGCCTGTCATTTATTTATTTTTTTAGGTAAATTAGTACCTGACAGTCAGGGGTGGATGCAATTCATGACATAGGAAATAAAATGTTGCTGAAGAACACAAATTCAATCTGTACGATGGTAACAATAATAAAGGAGGGCTGCGGATAACCCACCCTAAGAAGTCTTTGCTGTAGCAGGGCAGAAATAGAATTGGGTGGTCTCATCAAGGGGTTTCTGCGGCCCAATTGTTGCACCCATGCTACAAGGCTGCAACGTGCAAATTCTGGGACTTCTTTTTCCTGAGTAGGCTTCTGTAGATGCTTGTCGATGAAATGGGCTCTTCCTGGGGTGATACCATTATCATACACTCTTCTACCTCCTCCCCTCTCACAGCATACACCTTACACATACGAAGGGAGGTATCCTGCAGCTGAATCCCCCTCCTCCCCTCTCACAGCATACACCTTACACATACGAAGGGAGGTATCCTGAAGCTGAATCCCCCTCCTCCCCTCTCACAGCACATGCTTTATACGAAGGAAGGTATCCTGCAGCTGCATCACCCTCCTCCCCTCTCACAGCACATGCTTTATACGAAGGAAGGTATCCTGCAGCTGCATCACCCTCCTCCCCTCTCACAGCACATGCTTTATACGAAGGAAGGTATCCTGCAGCTGCATCACCCTCCTCCCCTCTCACAGCACATGCTTTATACGAAGGAAGGTATCCTGCAGCTGCAGCCCCCTCCTCCCCTCTCACAGCACATGCTTTATACGAAGGAAGGTATCCTGCAGCTGCATCACCCTCCTCCTCTCTCTTAGCATACACCTTACACATACGAAGGGAGGTATCCTGCAGCTGCAGCCCCCTCCTCCCCTCTCATAGCATATGCTTTACACATACGAAGAGAGGTATATGCAGCTGCATCCCCCTCCTCCCTGTCTATAATTTACTTCATTTCCATATATTCCCATGTTCTATTGATTTTATGAGGTTCTAAGGACATTTAAAAATCTGTCAAAAAGCAGGTTGTGTGATAACATAACAAAATAAGTATTGCTCACCTGGAAAATCTTCTGCCGCTCAGATGTTCCCACGGATCTCTGTTGTTGTTGTTCTGCAGTGAAGACGCTTCGACAACCTGCATGTGACTACTGCAGCCAATCAGTGGTCAGTGATAGTGGTCGCAATGTCATCACTACAGTAGAGTAACAGAGACAGACTGGGCGCAGATCCGGCAGCATTGGTGCAGCAGGGGTCTTTCCAGGTGAGTAATAGTTTTTTTTTTTTATCATCTAACATCCTCTGCTTTCTCCTGGATTTTTAAATGGCTTTAGTTTTTCCTTGGGATAGGTTATCAATATCTGGTAATGGTTTGACTGTCTGAAGACTACATTATATAGCAGCAGTGTATAGTATTGTAGCCCAAGCCTATTCACTTGCATAAGACGGAGCTGCATCTAGGCCATGTGACCGATAAACATGACATCACTGGCTTAGGAAGAGGCCGCAGCCCTCACCTGAGCACCGCGGCCTCTTTAACAGCTGATCGGCAGGGGTGCAGGGAGTCCGACCTCCACCGATCAGATATTGATGACCCATCCTCTCTAATTTTAGGTAAGGGGAGCAAAACCCAGATTTCTACAAATTTCTATAAGCATTAATGTAATTTACTTTTTTACCCTTTTTAAAACCATCCACTGTTCCTGCTGTGACAACGTCCTGAGGAAGCCTATTTCACAGATTCTCAGTTATTACAGTAAAGAAGTTTTGACGCTTCTGGAGACTGAACTTTTTCTTCTCCAGTCGGAGGCCCCCTTGTCTTTTCAGGGCATTTTACATGGAACAGTTTTTAACTATATTTTTTGCATGGTCCATTTATATATTTTGTATAGGTTAATCATGTCCCTCCTGTAACAAGGAGGTACCTGGAATCATCGTGGATGGAAGGTAGGTCTCACCGAGGTTCCTGGCCTTGGTGAAGTAAGAGCTGGTATTTTATGTGTCAGCAGCAGCTATTGCTAATTGACACCTAAAGATTTAGCATGGCTGTCATAGCTGATCCGGGACGGCTCTTACTGGGAGTAGTCAAAGTTCTGGGTGGGTGACTACCCAGAACCTCGGTGAGACATACCTAAGTAAATTAGAGATGGAGGGGTTAAAAAATAAAAAAAGAATTAAACTCACCTCATCCACTTGTTCGCGCAGCCCGGCTCTTCTTCTTTGAGGACCTGGGAGGAAAAGGACATTTGGTGACGTCACTGCGCCCATCACATGGTCCATCACCGTGGTGATGGACCATGTGATGAGCACAGTGACGTCACCAAAAGGTCATTTTCCTCCAAGGTCCTCAAAGAAGAAGAAAGACGACGTGGACCATGTGATGAGCGCAGTGACGTCACCAAAGGTCCTTTTCCTCCCAGGTCCTCAAAGAAGAAGAAAGAAGACGAGCCAGGCTGTGCGAACAAGTGGATGAGGTGAGTTTAATTCTTTTTTTTATTTTTTAACTCTTCCATCTCTAATTTACTTAGCATTCTGTACTAAGAATGCTATTATTTTCCCTTATAACCATGTTATAAGGGAAAATAATCTAATCTACACAACACCGATCCCAAACCCAAACTTCTGTGAAGAAGTCCGGGTTCGGGTCTGGGTACCAAACATGCCGATTTTTCTCAAAACGCATTAAAGCGCGTTAAAAAAAAAAATTGTGCATTTTCCCGCAACACACCCGCATCTTTTCCTGCACTGCCCGTGTGAAACCAGCCTAAGGTCCTACATGCCCCTTATCAGTTTAGTCGCTCTCCTCTGTACTTTTTTCTAGCTCCAGGGCCTCCTTTCTATGGACTGGTGCCCAGAACTGAACTGCATATTCCGGATAAGGCCGCACCAACGCTTTGTAAAGTTGTAATATTACATCCCTGCCCCGCGAGTCCATGTCTCGTTTAATGCATGACAATATCCTGGTGGCCTTAGAAGCAGCCGATTGACATTGTATGCTGTTATTTAATCTACCATCTACAAGGACACTCAAATCCTTCTCTATAAGTGAGTCTCCCAGTGTTACATCCCCTAGGACAGTGATGGCGAACCTATGGCACGGGTGCCAGAGGCGGCACTCAGAGCCCTCTCTCTGGGCACCCGCACTCTGGAAAAAGTCTATGGTGTACAATATGCCTTAGACTTTTCCTGCCATTCATCAGCGCAGGCGCACTATGAACAGCACAGGCAGCGCACTGAATGTAGGCAGGCTATTATAGCTAAATAATAAAGTACATAGAGGATATACTATATTGGACTATAGTATTGAGGTTAAATTGCTTTGTTGGCACTTTGCAATAAATAAGTGGGTTTTGGGTTGCAGTTTGGGCACTCGGTCTTTAAAAGGTTCGCCATCACTGCCCTAGGACATATGATGCACGGAGATTACTACTACCAAGATGCAGAACTCTACATTTACCCACATTCTCTGCTCTTAGGGTACGTGCAGATGTTGTGGATTACATGCGTTTTTTCTGTGCGGATTCTCGTATGGAAAAATCACAGCGTAATAGAGTACTGGCAAAATAGATTAGACAAATCTTACGTACACTTTGGGGAAGATTTATCATGTATTTGTGCCTTTTTAACTGCAAGTTTTTTTTAATTTTTTTATTGCATCTCTCGGATTTCATGCTGTCCTCGCCACTTTCCCCAAAGGGGGCGTGACCAGCCAACTGGATAATTTTTTTTTCATTAATGCCGGAGTTCTGGTGCAAATGATGGCAGAAATCTATGGCAGAATTGAGCTGTGGTAGATTTCTGGTGTGCACCTGCATATGGGTTACAAGACCAGCCCATTCATTTTTTCTTTCAGTGCGGAAATTGAAATAGAAATTTTGAAATCTTCAGCAGGTCAAAGCTTTGTGCAGTTTTCACCCTTTGCAATGCAAGGGCAAGATCTGCGGAAATACCGCACCAAAGGCGCAAGTAACACATTTGAATTTTGTTGCAGAAACGCAAATAAATCCGCACGGAATTTCTGTTTATAGACCTGAACCTGTGTGCAGATGGCCTCAGTGGACAGCAGCAGGAGGCGATGGCGAACTGTAAACCTAGTCGCTGTAAATACAAGGCCCCAAGTTCACGAAATGTGTCACGGTCAATGATACAATGTAACAACTTATACTAATATTAAAATGAAACAATTACAAAATAACACTTTCAGTTAAAAGGTTATTCTCATCTCAGACAATGGGGGCATATCGATAGGACCAACGCTGGGACGCGCACCTATATCGAGAACAGAGCTGCGAAAGTGGTGGAGGGCACACAGCTGCCCTCCATTTGTTTTCTATGGGGCCGCCGAAAATCCGTCAAGCCCACAGAAGTTAATGGGAGCGGTGGCTGATCATACGCGGTGCGCTCCCATTCACTTCTATGTGGAGAGTGCTTGGTGGTGGCCTCCAGACACCACTTTGCGGAGCTCCGTTCCCGATATAGGTGCGGGTCCCAGTGGTGGGACCTGCACCTATAAGACAATGGGGGCATATCCTAGCGATATCCCCCGATTGTCTGAAATGAGACAACCCCTTTAAAGCAACAATTTTTGGCCTCGGTTTGTGGAACTTGGGTCGATTCAGCATTGAAAGGTTTACGAGGATGACAACTGAAAGCTCTGAATGGGGCGGAGGAGGGTGGAGGTTGATAAAAGCACACTTATTAGCGAGAAATTTTTTTTGCTGAAAGACAACGTGTGATCCCTTTCATATCTGATCCTCAGATACAAAACTGAGTGCTGTGAACAGCTTGCATGGTGCAGCCTCCCCACATCTCTCCGACTCCTCCAGAACGGCTCTAGTTCTTCCCAACAGATATAATGGGAGGCAAAGCCGAGCTCAGGATTCAGCAGCAAAGCTGTGTATGGTGAATGCACACATGTGCACACCTGCAAGGGCTCATATCTACACGCGTGTAATTCACAGAAATCAAATCTTGACATTCGACGGGTCCAATCCAAATGGAGACACAGAAAGGTTTCATCATCTCAAGTGTTCTGTGAGAAAATGTAGCATAGTCCATCGGATACCGAATAATGGAGGAATTCATTAGCATTGCCTTCAGGGGAGAATATGGTGCGGTACTTGATAAAAGCTTAATATGGCGGCACACCCAGCGCTTACAGCTCTGTCATCCATTGGGCGAGATACATTAATGTATGTGTCTAGAATCTTACTTTATTTGCCCCAGAATTTCTGGTGCAGACTTCTGGCTCCAAATATATGAAGTGTGTGCCAGAATTTGTACCCATTCATAGAAGCTAAACACGACAGTCTGCAAGTCAACTTTTCTGTCAACGTTTTTTCTTTGCATCTTTTTTTTTTCCGCTTTTTTTAACAGATTTGGCTGCATCTTGTGGAATAAAAGTATACCAGCTCCAAGGAGGTCTAAGAAGTGGTGTGAAATACTGGTAGTATAAAGCTGCATTGTCTCACAAATAGGCATCCAGTGGCACAACGGGGGTCATTTACAAAGACCGGCGTTTTATGCTGGTCTTTGTTTTCCCCCCTGCGCTGGCGGAGAAAGTGCCTAATTTATGGCGAGGCTCAAGCCATGCTCCTGGAGTAAAAACTACCCTAGTCTGTTCTCAGACGTAAAAGATGGTAAACGTGTCTGGGCCGAAGTCCCGGATCCCGCCACTCCCAACTGGTGAAGACGTCGCAAAAACGGCTGAGCAACAAAATATTGTCATATGTCCGTTTAAGAGCTGGCGTAAAAATATTCATAAATGACCCCCACTGTGTCACAATTGGGCACCCAGTGGCGCCCCGTGTGACACAATTAGGCACCCAGTGGCGCACCGTGTGACACAATTAGGCACCCAGTGGCGCCCCGTGTGACACAATTAGGCACCCAGTGGCGCACCACGTTTACCTTTTTACCTTCAGACTGCCGTACTCAAAAAAAAAAAAAAAAAAAAAAGAACTTTTTACAACACAATCCCAGCTATATCCACTTTGGCAGTCTGCAAATTGAGGATCCGCAAAACACGGATACAGGCAGAGTTCCTCCCGCATTTTCCCTTCCAAAGGTCCCGCAGTATGGTACAAATGCCTATAGATGTTTTGGTCCGCATCTGATGCAGAATAGAACTACAGTCGTGTGCATGAGGCCTTGGTTGGTATGTGATGAATGGTGACATCGTAAGTAGATGTGAGTGCATTATTTTGGTGGTTGGAGGAAATGGCAATAAATGTATGTGGCTCTGGGTGTCACCATTCATCACATACCAACCAATCACGTTCATCCGCAGGAACTAGGTACAGCTCTTGACTCCATTATCTAATGTTATTAATCTATTTATCTTTTTAAAAAAATATATAGAAAGAGAGGAAAAAAAAAATAATAATAATAATTTTTATTCATTTATGTATTTATCTACCTAACAATTGATACCCACATCCTATCTTACCCATGTAATTTAACATGGGAATACATATGAATTGATCGATTTTCTACCTATTTATTTATTTATCTATTTATATATTTATGCATGAATTCAGGCTAACATACACAATTTTATATGACGACATATGAGAACTGAATCTTTTTATCAAATTTTTATCAAATTGTTGTGCTTTTGTGAACCATTAACGATACGCCTACGCATTCATTTTCTTTGATGCCTATTCGTTATAGGCCTCTTTTCTCTATAGTCTTTATCCAGAAAAACATTATATATATATTTTATATCATTATATTTTTCTTGTCTTTTGAACATAGCACTTCTTATTCCATTCTACCACTTTAATTGAAAGATATTTTCACTCTTCATATTATTCTTATTTCTTATTTTCGACTATCGTTATTATTATGAGTTTTATCCAACCCTCGCTTTTAATACCTACAAAAAATTCCTCCCCCTTTGAGTACAAATTGTACATGTATATACTATTTTGTTATTATTTATGTTTCTTGTAGACTTGATAAAGGGGTCATGCGCACCCCGAAACACGTTGTCTCTCAATAAACCCATACTTGTCTAATCCGGTTGCGATTTGCGCCTCACGTCCACCAGCTCGCCAGACCACAAAGGTCGTGACGGGCACTGTCAGTATTTCTAGCAATTAACGAAGTGGCGACTTGGCCCTCGCCCTTGGTTCTTTTGGACACGGCAGCTCCAACCTGATACCTAGCTAATCCAGCGGACTTCATCATCACGGCTGCACCCAATCGGTGCAACCCAAACAGGTGAGCAGCACATATTCACCTTAAATTGAAGAACGCTGTTTCATCTTTACCTATTTACCCTATGAGCGCCTTTCTCATCCTGTGGCCACATATTTGCTGATCAGATACTGATGACCTCTCCTGAGGATAAATCATCAATATTAAACACCTTTAACATATCTGCCCCATAATGCACTGCTGTAATGCGTAGGGCATGGCCTCTGTCAGGCTGGCATACACTTTGCTCAGATGTACAGGAAGGTGCAGCGGACTGTGCTTCCCATAAAATGTACACTGTGCGGAAAAGTGTTTTTTTTTACTACTGGAGTCAGTGCCTGCAGTGTGCACAGAGCCTAAGGGCGCCTTCACACACCGCGCATTTTGCTGCAGAAATTTATGCGACTAAAAATCCGTTCCATTCATTTGAATGGGGCTGAAAGCACATGGATTTCTGCAAGCCGCATTCAGGTGAATTTTCAGCAGCATGTGAATGCGCCCTAACTGTGACTGAAGCCCCCAGTGATTAGGCTAACGGTTCGGGGGGGGGGGGGGGGGGGGAGGGGGGGCGACCCAAGAACAGAAGTGGAGAACTGAAATCCAGAAGAGGAGGGCGGAGGCTTCCAAACCAGGGGAGTGTGAGCGCAGGAAAGGCTGGCTCCACGTGCAGCCACAGATATAAATATAGAGGATGAATAATGGGAGCTGACGAGGAGAGGCTTATTACAGGGACAATTACCATTCATTAACGTGCCACTTCTCGCCATTAGAGTACTGTGTGAATGTATGGCGCTGAACTCAATCAATACCCGTGATGGGGAGGAGAGGTTCATACTGGGACTGCAGATACACTGTCCAATGAGCGCTGGAAGGTCACCGCTCCATGGCCACGCAGAGAACTGCCACTTTGGAATTCAAGATACGGCGCTCAACATACACGATGACTCCATACAAAGATAATACTGCTGTAGGCCTCATTCACACAATTGTGGTCGATCTTCAAAAATAAAAATCTGAGAATAACGGACAGCACTGAGAGCGCTCCGTGTGCATCCCTATAGCGGTGGTCACTGAGGCACCGTCCTGCCGTCCCCATGTATCATTCATCTCAAAGAACCCCTCTGAAGAAGGTCTGTGTCCGGCGGGCAGAAACGTCACCTAGTTGTGGCTCTACAGGGAAAGTGACAATGGACGGTGGGGGGTTGTGCGACTCCAACCACTGGGCCCCAGCAATCCTGAGTATAGGGGCCCCTGAGTCCTCTCTTTGAATGTAGTGCACATGTTAGTTCTCAGCTACATTTACATACTGTACTTTTCCTGAGAAATCCCATTTAAATCTCCCTGCAAATACCTGCATTACAGAAAGTCAGCAAAACAACAAATAGAATAGTGAGTGCAGCTCTGGAGTATAATACAGGATGTAACTCAGGATCAGTACAAGATAAGTAATGTATGTACACAGTGACTCCACCAGCAGAATAGTGAGTGCAGCTCTGGAGTATAATACAGGATGTAACTGAGGATCAGTACAGGATAAGTAATGTATGTACACAGTGACTGCACCAGCAGAATAGTGAGTGCAGCTCTGGAGTATAATACAGGAGGTAACTCAGGATCAGTACAGGATAAGTAATGTATGTACACAGTGACTGCACCAGCAGAATAGTGAGTGCAGCTCTGGAGTATAATACAGGATGTAACTCAGGATCAGTACAGGATAAGTAATGTATGTACACAGTGATTGCACCAGCAGAATAGTGAGTGCAGCTCTGGAGTATAATACAGGATGTAACTCAGGATCAGTACAGGATAAGTAATGTATATACACAGTGACTCCACCAGCAGAATAGTGAGTGCAGCTCTGGAGTATAATACAGGATGTAACTCAGGATCAGTACAGGATAAGTAATGTATGTACACAGTGACTGCACCAGCAGAATAGTGAGTGCAGCTCTGGAGTATAATACAGGATGGAACTCAGGATCAGTACAGGATAAGTAATGTATGTACACAGTGACTGCACCAGCAGAATAGTGAGTGCAGCTCTGGAGTACAATACAAGATGTAACTCATGTGTTTGCCAATCACTACCATAAAACATACCCTTTTGATTGCATACAGTTGTAGGGTTGGAGGGTATAGATGCATCGGGGATACTCTTTTGGTTTAATGTTTCTGATTTGTACATAACAGATGTAACATGAATAATAATAATAATAATAATAATAATAAATTTAAATAATTATAATAAAGTGGAGGATGTGCGGCACGACTCTGCTAATTAGAGCGATGCCGGGGTCACTGACTTGATTATAAAGGATACAGAGTGTCCTTGTGAGTATCAGAGTGCCAGGTAGTAATAATAACAGTAATAATGTACACCACATGCCCGGGACAATAATAAGTTGTATCTGGGTCGGTGACTCCGTCACACAGAATAATACGTGTCCTCGTAAGTGATATGAATAATGTGCTCCAGAGGGCGCGCAGATCATCCCAATATCATCATTATTATCCGGCAGGTCCTCCCGTGCCGTACATTATAATTATTATAATCATCAGGCAGAATGGGGTCTGTGTCCGCGGGGGGTCATTAGTGGAGTCGCTGTGATTTATTCATTAATAATAAGCAATAATAGAAGGTGGAGCGGTCAGCGGACTAATGACCCCCTGCCACAGCGCCGTGTACACCTGAGGACTTACAACCGTTATAATACTAGGCCACGGGACAAAGCAAATCAAACAGGTTAAGCCCCTGTTCACATAATGCTTTTTTATTTAGCATAACAGAAGCCATGAGGCAACGAACCCCACTGACCTATAAAAGGGGAGCTGGGGTTCTGCTGGTTTTGGAGTCAGTGCTAATTAAATGTGTGGGAGGAGGTGACGCGCCTCCTGCGCAAGTGTGAACACAGCCTAATACCATGCAGCACAAAATGCTAAAAAATGTGCAAAAGAACCTCAATAATAACAATGATGTGAGATGGAGAGGCCGCTACGGATAACGGTAACAACACAAACATAGATCGCAGCGAACCTGATCATACAGCGAGTAATCATCATCATCATCGTGGTGTAAATCATTGGCAGTCATCACCGACACAATAGTGTAATAATACGGGAGATATCACGCACAATCCTGTGTGAACAGCGCCATAACTATGGAGAATAATACCCTGCACTGTAGACTATAAGTGTGATGACAGGCAGCTTGGATCAGAAAAATAGTGGAAGAAAAATGTGCTATTTACTTTATTATAATTCTAGTGTAATAATCTGCACTGTAGACGATAATATTGCAATAACGAACGGGGGATTATAATACTGTGATTAATAATACAAACAGTATTATAATATGATAATGTGCATTGTAGACCATTAGTGCAATAATAACATGCACCGATGATCAGAATAATAGTGTAATAATTATAATATTTAGTGTAAATTAGTATAATAATATCACGCACTCAAGCCTATAAGTGTAATAATAATATTCACCAGCGATTATAATATTAGGGTAATAATGCGCACATTCGCCCTATTAGAAAAATGCAGCGACAAGTGGGGGAACCTGTAATGTGCGGTGATATACGGGCAATTTACATTATAGTATCACATAACCGTAGACAGACGTCAGATTATATCTGTATAGTGTTAGAGGACGCGCAGTTATATTTGCATTTTAGATTATAACATTCTGCAAGTACAGCTCAGATTATATTAAGACACGCAGTGAAGGTTATTATTTGTGTGTCGTCTAGATTATAATATATGTGGAGTGTAGATTATAATACATTCAGTGTAGGCCATTATATAGGAGCGATGTATGTTCAGGTTACATACGTGCAATGAAGGAGAAGCAGACAAATCAGCAGAGAGAACATATAGATTATAATACAATCAGTGTAGATTATAGTGTATACACAGTGCAGGAGCAGCAGACGGCTCGGCAGTCAGAACATATAGATTACAATACACATGCAGCAGAGATAATGATACCAGCAGTGTAGATTATAATATACTGTAGATATGATCAGTGAATATTATTATACAGTGTAGATTATTATATAGAGTCGATTATAATATATGATCAGTGTAGATTATTAGACTACTTTCACACCTGTGGCAGAGTGTGGATCCGTCTCACAAATGCATTGCAAGAATGGATCCGTTTCCATTTTTGCTCATATGTTTAAAAGGTCTGCGCATCTACAGTGTAGATTATATACTGTAGATATTATACAGTGTGAAGATATTATTATACAGTGTAGATATTATACAGTGTAGATAATTGTAGATATTATTATACAGTGTAGATTATACAGAGTAGATATTAGACAGTGTAGATTATTATGAGGTGTAGACAATTCCATACAATCAGTGCAGGTTCTTCAGCGATCACAGCTCCTATAGATTATTATATAGTGTAGATATTATTATACAGTGTAGATATTATATAGTGTAGATATTACAGCTCTTATAGATTATATAGTGTAGATATCACACCTCCTATAGATTATATAGTGTAGATATTATCACAGCTCCTATAGATTATTATATAGTATAGATTATTATGAGGTGTAGATATTATACAGTGTACATTATTATATACTGTAGATATTATATAGTGTAGACCATTATATACGATCAGTGCAGGTTCTTCAGCGATCACAGCTTCTATAGATTATTATATAGTGTAGATATTATATAGTGTAGATATCACAGCTCCTATAGATTATTATATAGTGCAGATATCACAGCTCCTATAGATTATTATATAGTGTAGATATCACAGCTCCTATAAATTATTATATAGTGTAGATATTATATAGTGTAGATATTATTACAGCTCCTATACATTATTATATAGTGTAGATATTATCAAAGCTCCTATAGATTATTATATAGTGTAGATATCACAGATCCTATAGATTATTATATAGTGTAGATATTATCACAGCTTCTATAGATTATTATATAGTGTAGATATCACAGATCCTATAGATTATTATATAGTGTAGATATTATCACAGCTTCTATAGATTATTATATAGTGTAGATATCACAGATCCTATAGATTATTATATAGTGTAGATATTATATAGTGTAGATATCACAGATCCTATAGATTATTATATAGTGTAGATATTATATAGTGTAGATATCATCACAGCTCCTATAGATTATTATATAGTGTAGATATCACAGATCCTATAGATTATTATATAGTGTAGATATTATATAGTGTAGATATCATCACAGCCCCTATAGATTATTATATAGTGTAGATATCACAGATCCTATAGATTATTATATAGTGTAGATATCACAGATCCTATAGATTATTATATAGTGTAGATATTATATAGTGGAGATATTATATAGTGTAGATATCACAGATCCTATAGATTATTATAGTGTAGATATCACAGATCCTATAGATTATTATATAGTGTAGATATTATATAGTGTAGATATCACAGATCCTATAGATTATTATATAGTGTAGATATTATATAGTGTAGATATCATCACAGCTCCTATAGATTATTATATAGTGTAGATATCACAGATCCTATAGATTATTATATAGTGTAGATATTATATAGTGTAGATATCACAGATCCTATAGATGATTATATAGTGTAGATATCACAGATCCTATAGATTATTATATAGTGTAGATATTATATAGTGTAGATATTATATAGTGTAGATATCACAGATCCTATAGATTATTATAGTGTAGATATCACAGATCCTATAGATTATTATATAGTGTAGATATTATATAGTGTAGATATCATCACAGCTCCTATAGATTATTATATAGTGTAGATATCATCACAGCTTCTATAGATTATTATATAGTGTAGATATTATATAGTGTAGATATTATCACAGCTTCTATAGATTATTATATAGTGTAGATATTATCACAGCTCCTATAGATTATTATATGGTGTAGATATTATCACAGCTCCTATAGATTATTATATGGTGTAGATATTATCACAGCTCCTATAGATTATTATATAGTGTAGATATTATATAGTGTAGATATCATCACAGCTCCTATAGATTATTATATAGTGTAGATATCATCACAGCTTCTATAGATTATTATATAGTGTAGATATTATATAGTGTAGATATTATCACAGCTTCTATAGATTATATAGTGTAGATATTATCACAGCTCCTATACATTAGTGTAGCTATTATCACAGCTTCTATAGATTATTATATAGTGTAGATATCACAGCTTCTATAGATTATTATATAGTGTAGATATTATATAGTGTAGATATTATCACAGCTCCTATATATTATTATATAGTGTGGATATTATCACAGCTCCTATACATTAGTGTAGATATTATCACAGATCCTATAGATTATTATATAGTGTAGATATTATGACAGCTTCTATAGATTATTATATAGTGTAGATATCACAGCTTCTATAGATTATTATATAGTGTAGATATTATATAGTGTAGATATTATCACAGCTCCTATATATTATTATATAGTGTGGATATTATCACAGCTCCTATACATTAGTGTAGATATTATCACAGATCCTATAGATTATTATATAGTGTAGATATTATGAAAGCTTCTATAGATTATTATATAGTGTAGATATCACAGCTTCTATAGATTATTATATAGTGTAGATATTATCACAGATCCTATAGATTATTATATAGTGTAGATATTATCACAGCTCCTATAGATTATATAGTGCAGATATTATTACAGCTCCTATAGATTATTATATAGTGCAGATATGATCACAGCTCCTGTACATTATTATATAGTGCAGATATCACAGCTCCTGTACATTATTATATAGTGTAGATATTATTACAGCTCCTATAGATTATTATATAGTGCAGATATCACAGCTCCTATACATTATTATACGGTGTAGATATTATTACAGTTCCTATACATTATTATATAGTGCAGATATCACAGCTCCTATAGATTATTATACGGTGTAGATATTATCACAGCTCCTGTACATTATTATACGGTGCAGATATTATCACAGCTCCTGTACATTATTATATAGTGCAGATATCACAGCTCCTATAGATTATTATATAGTGTAGATATTATCACAGCTCCTATAGGTTATTATACGGTGCAGATATTATCACAGCTCCTATACATTATATAGTGCAGATATTATCACAGCTCCTGTACATTATTATACGGTGCAGATATCACAGCTCCTATAGGTTATTATATAGTGCAGATATCACAGCTCCTATATATTATTATATAGTGTAGATATTATCACAGCTCCTGTACATTAGTATATAGTGCAGATATCCCAGCTCCTATAGATTATTATATAGTGCAGATATCACAGCTCCTATAGATTATTATATAGTGTAGATATCACAGCTCCTATAGATTATTATACAGTGTAGATATCACAGCCCCTATACATTATTATAGTGTAGATATCACAGCTCCTATAGGTTATTATACAGTGTAGATATCACAGCTCCTGTACATTATTATACGGTGCAGATATCACAGCTCCTATAGATTATTATATAGTGCAGATATCACAGTTCCTGTACATTATATAGTGCTGATATTATCACAGCTCCTATAGGTTATTATACAGTGTAGATATCACAGCTCCTGTACATTATTATACGGTGCAGATATCACAGCTCCTATAGATTATTATATAGTGCAGATATCACAGCTCCTGTACATTATATAGTACTGATATTATCACAGCTCCTGTACATTATATAGTGTAGATATCACAGCTCCTGTACATTATTATATAGTGCTGATATTATCACGGCTCCTGTACATTATTATATAGTGCTGATATTATCACGGCTCCTGTACATTATTATATAGTGTAGATATCACAGCTCCTGTACATTATTATATAGTGCAGATATCACAGCTCCTATAGATTATTATACGGTGCAGATATCACAGCTCCTGTACATTATATAGTACTGATATTATCACAGCTCCTGTACATTATATAGTGTAGATATCACAGCTCCTATACATTATTATATAGTGCTGATATCACGGCTCCTGTACATTATTATATAGTGTAGATATCACAGCTCCTGTACATTATTATATAGTGCTGATATTATCACGGCTCCTATACATTATTATATAGTGCTGATATTATCACGGCTCCTGTACATTATTATATAGTGCAGATATCACAGCTCCTATAGATTATTATACGGTGCAGATATCACAGCTCCTATAGATTATTATACGGTGCAGATATCACAGCTCCTGTACATTATTATATAGTGCAGATATCACAGCTCCTATAGATTATTATATAGTGTAGATATCACAGCTCCTATAGGTTATTATACAGTGTAGATATTATCACAGCTCCTGTACATTATTATAAGGTGCAGATATGATCATGATTGCATGTAGCGGAGCCGCAGCTGGCGGCCGGGCAGTGACAGGGCTGAGGAGTCATGTAGGGACACTGGGGGAGTGGGCTCCATGAGGAGGGAGGACAGAGAGGAGGGGTCTCCGGGCTCCACACCCCTTTCCTCAGCGGCGGTTTCCCCACACGGCGCGCACCCCCTCACCTTCCGTGCCGCGGTCAGTCGTGCGGTGATTACCTGCGCTCGGCTCCCGCAGTGTCCTCCTCCTCGGCCCCGCTCACCAAATCCTCCATTCCTCTGTCAGCTGTCACCCGAAATTCCCTCAGCCGGTCCCGCCTACGCCAGCCCGCCGCCGCCCGCCATTGGCCAGTCGCCCGCTACCTCACGCGGTGATTGGTTGAAGGGCTTGACAATCAGGGAGTGGCGCCGAGCCACACGCGCGTCCAGGCTACGCCCAAAAACAAATCGAGTGCTCCTCGCTAGAGCCACGCCTCTCTTAATAAAATCCTCCTTTGCCATTGGTTCTATTCCAGCAAGTTTGTGTTTAAGGAGGCTGCGATTGGTTGATTAGGAAGCCGCTTAATCTTGGCGGGGCGGAGAGTCAAAGTGTCTGTTTCTGATTGGTCGGGAGTGACACTTGTTTTTTTGGATTCGTGCGACACTGGTTGCCTGCTGATGGTTCATTTACATACAGCGACATCACGTGTCCAGGCCCGTGTCTCCGAGCTGCGTCACTAGCCGGCTTTGAAGCTTCTGGGTGTTTCTGACGAGTCATTGGTTTAATGGCACATCGATCATTGTCAGTCCCGCCCACTTACGTACCCAGCAGGTTAGTGTGTCCCAGACTGTTCCTGTGTTGTTTTTTTTATTACGCTCTACGCATTTCTAATTTTCGGAGACTTATTTATTTATTTACTGCCCCGTAAACTGAAATGACCCCTTGGGATGACGGACAGCCGAACGGACCAATGGGAGGCTTTTATTCCAGTGACGCAGCGAGGACTGTCAGCCTATGGAATAGTGCGGCTGACAGGAGCAGCGGGGAGGTGGGAGAGCAGTCTGGAGCCCCGGCAGGTGGATGAGGTCAGGAGAGCGGCCGAGGAGCAGGACTCCCCCTAGCGGCCGACCCCCGGCAGGACACTGTCTAAATGAGCAAAATATTTCCCGCGCTTTTATCCTGACAGGAATTTTTGGGGGGAATGGTCCAGATTTCCCACTATGTGTGATCTGGAGGTTTCTACCAGAGGAAACCCTGAATATTCCTGTTATTTCATTAAACATTATGATATTAATAAAAAGGACAATTCACAGGTCATGTGGTGGTAGTCCGTGGAACGCTACGTCTCATTCGAGGCCCCCATTCTGTGATTGCTGGGGGACCCCATTATCAACCCTTCTGCTCCTGCGGAACGCGCCCCCAAACAACTGGACCGCCATGTAAGCCCTGCCCAATTTTATAGTCCCTACAAATTCAGGACTTTTGGCAACGACGGGTCCCAGCGAGTGATGAACGAATGACGACTTCATTCAAAGAGCCAGACATCTCACCTCGTCCTGTCAATCTCACCTCTGCGCAAGCGCAGAGGATCTGTTGCAGCCACCTCAGCAGTGCGGATGCCGACCGTGCATGCGCTGCTCGCGCTTGGGTACACAGAGGTCTTCTGGCGCATGCACAGTCGGCATCTGAGCTGCTCAGGTGGCAGCGGCAGATCCTTTGCGCTTGCGCCGCTGCTTAGAGCAACACTGCAGGCGCGAGATGATTCTTGATTGAATACGATTCTTCCAGAATAATTTGCTCCCCTCTAGTCTCTGCAGTCGGACCCCCATGGATCCTGCATTAGGATCACCAGCTGTTGGACCCCCACGGATCATGAGAATGGGGGTCCTGAGTGAACGGAGCAGCAGGTCGCACGTTCTCTCCATACAGAATGAATGGAGTGACAGCGGGGGGCGTGGGCGACCTGCCGCTGCCCACCGGGGCACGTGAAAAAGTGGCTTTGCCTGTTAAGGCAGCTTACGAAAACTGAACGCAGACAACATGGCTCCTGCAGGCGACAAGGTCCCTCTCTGGAACCATAAAAAAAAGCTGCTTTCTGCCAGAAACGGCTCCACTTTGTCCACAGGCCACGCACGGTACTGCAGACTCTGCTGTATTACACGTGAAAGCAAAATCGTTGGTTTTTTACCTGCTTTAAAAGTTCAGACATACGATTTGTAGCTAAAAAGAAAAATGTAGCATTTCAAACCGCTTGTTTTTGTATCCTGCTGCTTTTGTTTCCATGCAGTGATATCTATGTGTTTTATACCCCAATGACCCACACCCCAACGGGGGGGACAGCAGCATCAGTAGCTGCAGATAAAACCGCACACCGTCCTCTGAATGTTGCATAATAAAATACAACGCTCCTCATGATTGGTGGGGGGTCCTAGCGGTCAGATACTTATTTCCTACCCCTGTAAGGGTTTATGCATATAGCCATAATGATTACTGACTGAGAAGAACAGGTAAGTACCTGACCAGTGGAGCGTCAGTCAGAAATGACTTTACCACGCACTGACCACAAAAAAATAATCTTATTAATGGATAGGTTTAATGGCTATCGGATACGTCTGGCAACATGTTTTTAATTATTGCATTTTATTTGGACTAAAAATAATTTTTCCAACAGAATTTTATTTAAAATGTTCAACGTTTTGTCTGCCGTCTTCACTACATCTGCCGGCCGCCGCTTCTTCCTAGTGCTGCTCATGAACTCTCATCTCACCTAAATTCTTATCAAACAGCAGAATATTTTTAATTGTATATTATCAAAAATTTCATATAGCCACTGAGCTGTTCAATAAAATGTATCTGTAAAGCGCCACCTGCTGCTTGTTCTTTTCCTTATTTTTCCGTCCACCTCACTGTGGTGGTTGCACGCGCTCAGTTTAAATCTTTAACTGTCACCTCCACTGCTGCCTGTAACCACGACCAGACCTCCACTGCTGCCTGCTACCAAAATCAGATCTCTACTGCTGCCTGCCATCATCACCTGACCTTCACTGCTGCCTGCCATCATTACCTGACCTCCACTGCTGCCTGCCACCATGACCTATCCTCCACTGCTGCCAGCCACCACGATCAGATCTCTACTGCTGGCTGCCACCATGAACTGACCTTCACTCCTGCTTGCCACCATGACCTATCCTCCACTGCTGGCTGCCACCACAATCAGATCTCTACTGCTGGCTGCCACCATGAACTGACCTCCACTGCTGCCTGCCACCATGACCTATCCTCCACTGCTGGCTGCCACCACGATCAGATCTCTACTGCTGGCTGCCACCACGATCAGATCTCTACTGCTGGCTGCCACCACGATCAGATCTCTACTGCTGGCTGCCACCACAACCAGACCTCCACTGCTGCCTGCCATCATCACCTGACCTCCACTGCTGCCTGCCATCATCACCTGACCTCCACTGCTGCCTGCCACCATGACCTATCCTCCACTGCTGCCGGCCACCACGATCAGATCTCTACTGCTGGCTGCCACCATGAACTGACCTTCACTGCTGCCTGCCACCATGACCTATCCTCTACTGCTGGCTGCCACCACGATCAGATCTCTACTGCTGGCTGCCACCACGATCAGATCTCTACTGCTGGCTGCCACCACAACCAGACCTCCACTGCTGCCTGCCATCATCACCTGACCTCCACTGCTGCCTGCCACCATGACCTATCCTCCACTGCTGCTGGCCACCACGATCAGATCTCTACTGCTGGCTGCCACCATGAACTGACCTTCACTGCTGCCTGCCACCATGACCTATCGTCCACTGCTGGCTGCCACCACAATCAGATCTCTACTGCTGGCTGCCACCATGAACTGACCTCCACTGCTGCCTGCCACCATGACCTATCCTCCACTGCTGGCTGCCACCACAATCAGATCTCTACTGCTGGCTGCCACCACAACCAGACCTCCACTGCTGCCTGCCACCATGAACTGACCTTCACTGCTGCCTGCCAACATGACCTATCCTCTACTGCTGCCTGCCACCACGATCAGATCTCTACTGCTGCCTGCCACCATGACCTGACCTTCACTGCTGCCTGACACCACAACCAGACCTCCACTTTTGCCTTCCACCATGAGCAGACCTCTACTTCTGCCTACCACAGTCAGATCTCTACTGCTGCCTGCCACCGTGACCCGACCTCCACTGCTTCCTGCTACCTTGACCAGACTTCCACTGCTGCTTGCCACCACAGCCCAACCTCCACTGCTGCTTGCCACCATGACCAGACTTCCACTGCTGCTTGCCACCACGACCAGACATCCACTGCTGCCTGCCACTACGACTAGATGTCCACTGCTGCCTGCCACTACAACCAGATATCCACCGCTGCCTGCAACCAGGACCAGACCTCTACTGCTCCCTACTGCCATGACCAGACCTCCACTGGCTAGCACTACGACCAGACCTCCACTGCTGCCTGCCACTACAACCATACCATCCTGTTCAGTTCTTACTGTGTTGAATTTTGTACGCTCTACTGCTCTGTTCCCTGATTTGCAGATTTGGTGCTTCTAGAAAAGTAAGGATTCAGTCTTATCTGCTGTCCAAAAAAGTAAAAAAAAAATCTAAATTTGCTATTTTTGCATAGAAGACCGTTCTAGATCACACTAGTAATGATTTCCTGCATTTAGGTATTGGCATTTATGGATTAGGAATAAAGATCGTATGGAAAGAGGAAATTAAAGTATTCCCATCTGAGACATCGATGTCAGATAGGTGCGGGTCCCACCTCTGTGACCTGCTCCTAGCTCTGTGACCCACACCTATCCGGCATTAATGGCATAACCTAGCGATATGCCACCAATGTCTGAGACGGGAGTACCCCTTTAAATATGTATAATCCTGTTTTTTATGTGATCCTATAGAGTCTCTGTCGCACCATTTCATTTTAAAGACAATGGTGTAATTAGCAAATTTCTAAATCGCTTCATTTAAAAAATATGCCTGCACCCACCTGAAAAAAAGCTGTAAAGTCATGGCCACTAGAGGTCCCACTTCCACCTAACTTGCCGTCTACCACCTGTTGTCAGGCAAGATCCATCCCTAGTAACAGAGACTCAGAAGATGGCTGAGAGGAAGTGGGGGGTGTCAGAGCTAGCGGAGATCCTGAGCCTGATAGAGGCACTGCTTATACGCTGCTTCTAAAGATTTGTGTAAGTTTGATCTCTGCCTCGTTATCTGTCAGCTCCAGAGCTGAAATCAAACATAGGTGGAAGTAAGGCTACTTTCACACTCGCGTTTTGGCTTTCCGTTTGTGAGATCCGTCATGGGCTCTCTCAGGCGGTCCAAAATGGATCAGTTTTGCCCTACTGCATTCTGAATGGAAAAGGATCCGCTCAGAATGCATCAGTTTGCCTCCGATCAGTCTCCATTCCTCTCTGGAGGCGGACACCAAAACGTTGCCCGCAGCGTTTTGCTGTCCGCTTGACGAAACTGAACCAAACTGGCACAATAGAAAACAGATCCGTCTCCCATTGACTTTCAATGGAGTTCATGACGGATCTATCTTGGCTATGTTACAGATAATACAAACGGATCCGTTCATGACGGAGTGTGAAAGTAGCCTAAGGGAAAGGATGTCACAGCAGTACGGTGCTGACAGATTTTACAGAAGTGATACGTCCCTTGCTTATGAGTGAAATGCATCTAGCTGTGCAGCTGAAACAGGGAATAATAAAGCTGAGGAAGACATTGGGGAGGTCAAAAAAGACCTGTTCCTTCAGTCATGATTGTACAAAAAAGCACAGCCAAATATTTATTTTTAAACTCAGGTATGCTTTCATTTTTTTGTAGCCTTTTTTCTTTTTTTTTTTTTTTTTGCAAAATTGCATTTTTGTGCAATGGCCACCAATATGACCAGTCTGCATGTTGTGTGAAAGTCAAAAACATATTATTAAAAAAGTAAAAACATAGTGGGAAGTGAGGGAAATGATGTCACAGCAGTACTGTGCTAGCAGATTTCAGAGAAGTTATATGCCCATTGCTTATGAGTGAAATGCATCTAGCTCTGCAGCTGAAACAGGGAATAATATAGCTAAGGAAGACATATCGGGGAAGCCCAAAAAAGACCTGTTACTTCAGTTATGATTGTACAAAGAAGCAAAGACAATTTTTTTAAAACTCAGGTACGCTTTAATATTTTGTAGCTTTTCCCCCCCCCGCAAAATTAGCATTTTTGTGCAGTGGCCACCAGTATGACCAGTCTGCATATTGTGTGATAGTCAAAAATATATTTAAAAAAATTCAGGTGGGTGTACAGCCAATAGATGTAGTGTGCAGAATATATTCTGGTGAAAATTGTCCAATGTGTACACTAAATCATGCCTTATATCCCTCTTAATTCATGCTTTGCTTTGATTTTTTTGGGATCCAGAATTTTCCCTTATCATTATAAACCTATTCAGATTTTTTTTTTTGCTGTTTTCTTTATGCAATTTTAATTTTTTTTCAAAAACAGACACTTAAACTTTTAAGCAGTTCCGTTAGTCATTCCGAGTCTTCGCCTGGAAGGTTTCTGGGTTTTCCATCAGAAGATAATCATACATTTGAGAGATAATTGTGTGTCAGAAAGAAAGTGAAAGGATGTTCTTTGAGCCTCGGTAAAGATATTGGTCTAATTGGCGTCCTTCAGATGAAAAAGGGTTGCTCTGTGACTTCCTGCAGCGGGTCACACTCATAACGGCAGACTTTGAGTTATTGGAAGTGCAATTTTACTCATTGAGGAAAGAAAAAAAAATTGTCAAAATGTGT
Source organism: Bufo bufo (assembly GCF_905171765.1). Classification (NCBI taxonomy): domain Eukaryota; kingdom Metazoa; phylum Chordata; class Amphibia; order Anura; family Bufonidae; genus Bufo; species Bufo bufo. The sequence goes on from NC_053391.1 coordinate 9,778,565, forward strand.
TCATATCCAGGTGTAGATGTGGTGGCTTAACTATTGGACCCGGGTCCCTACACAGAAGGCCCCAATGCCTCATCAGATAGAGGGGGCAGTTCCATCACGCCGCTGTGATAAAATATACTTTTTTTTTTTTTTTTTTAGTACAGATTCACTTTCTTTTGATGTTTCAGAGAGTTTTCCTTGTGTGAATATTTTTACAATACACACACCTGGGTGCTTGTCTTGTTTCTTTTCAATGCAGGGTAGGACTGCTTGTTCCCGATAACTGTCCTGTGGGAATGAGCTGTTGATCACCTGATGAAAGAGCAACTGGGTCAGTCAAAACGACGATTTCTGGTTAGCGTATTGTGCCACCTAGAAACAATGATTCAAAATCCAGGAAACAGGCAGAAAGTCAGTACCTGGGCAGTCAACAGAACAGACACATTAGCAGCATAATAGTAGGCTATGAAAACCTATTGCTCAGACACCTTTGCACTGGAGAAGGTGCCTAAATTACCCAAATGGTGACAATTAGGGTGCATACTAGTTCTTTAAGAGCTGAAGGGACTGTGTGTGCGTCTTGCGGGCGGAGAAAGATAAGCAAGCAGCAGCATGTGCGGAGGGACAGAACAGAGGAAGGCGGCTCAGCCAAGTACCAGGAGACCAGGTCAGGTGACCAGAACAGTAAAGGCCGGAGGTCACAGCTGCAGCATTTTCAGTAGTATATAGTAGTTGCCATTATTAAGTTTTCTCTTGCATTAATTCATTTGCAGTTTGATCTACTTTATAACAAGTAATGCAGTTTTACTTTTTTGTATATTCTTAGTTTTAATTAGAAACACAGAATCTTACATTACAATCAAACGGTTTGGAAAATTTGAACAGTTTAGCCCTACTTATTTTTGTAATTCTTACAGTGCACAATATATAAACACCAAAATCTAGCTCCAGATGCAGCAAAATTGCCAAACCACTATAAGCGAAGCCAGAAAGCGCCCTGACATCAAAGCACAATAACAAGAGACACTTGTATGAAATGAAACAAACAAATATTTTTATTGAAACAAAGACGCAGAACATCACATCAAGCTATGGGAACTGTTAGTGGTTGCGTTTCAAGTGGCCGGTACACACCATCGCCATACGTCTTACATGTCACGTAGTTGTAGCGCTTCAAAGTGAGAAGTTTAGAATTTCGCACGTCTCGGACCAGGCTCATGAATTGGCAGAAGCGGCGGTTATCTCCAGAATACAGCACTGTATTCTCTCCTAAGAAGATGAGATCAAAAACTGGTACCACAACCTTCAAATGTAATGACTTGTCTCTAAAAAACAAAGATTACAATTGTCCAGGCTATGGTATGTGAAATCTGGACAACAAAAGAGGGTCGTGTCTTTGAACTTTGGTTTTGGCAACGTTTTTTGAAAAGCTTGTGAATTGCAGAGAAAGCAAACAAGTGGATCCTTGACCAAATCAATCCCATTGTTCCACTTCAAGCAAAAATGACCACTGAATATCCGTCAGAGTTCTTGGAAGACCACAGAGGTTTAGTGTAGAGACCATCGACTCTTCAACTAGAATATTTTCAATGAGTCTCATACTTACTACATGTCCAACAACCTTCCCGAGTTGGAGACATCTTCACCTCTGCTCCATATAAGCTTCTTCTTGACACACTTCTACTAGTTATCATGCGGGTCGCCCAGTAATCTAACTTTTATCCACATCAGAAAGCAGAGATCTTGAAAATTGTGAGAAAACACAAATTGAACATTAGAAGAACCTCAAGATAATTAATCTTTCTGATGTCAGAGCTGATCAACATTTTTGGCTTTGGTGGTATCCATACTGGATGTCCCCCTGCGCTGGACAGAAAAAAAAGCGACATTCTTAAAAAATGGCCATACACAACTGGTATCTGGGAACTAAGCCTAAGACTTTAAAACAGACTACTAGAAATGAATCCACTTCCAAAACAAGTCAGACTTGTCAGATGCAACCCTAGTCTGGATAAAGAAGCTCCAGAAACTAATGTATGGTCTTTAAACAAGTATGCATGGGTCTCAACAAAACTGCGTGTTTTGAGGTGCTTTTGACTTCTTCAGGTCAATTCGAGGCATATGGATCAAGTGAAAACGGGATGCTTCGAACTTCTTCAGGTCTACAGAGATGCATACGTCTATTTTCGACATGAAGTAGAAGTACAGAGGACCCTGCTTTGTTTTGTGAGACAATCTAGAAGAATTTCTAGAGCTTCTTTATCCATATGAAGAGGTTTGTGCCAGATGAATGCCTTTTTTCTTTTCAATGTAGATTCCTGTCTAGTCTTCTGATTCTCAAGATCCCAGAAGAGGAGAGCACTCACGGTCAATCACTGGCAACATCCTCATTACATATATGCTCTAATATATGGTTACACAACACCTAAAGGTGAGAGATCCCAACACTGATTTCATAGTGCATGCCTTGTAAGTCTCCACCCTGTGTAGTGCCTTTCTGTTAATATTTAGGCATACTCCAATGAGGATAGCAAGAATGATATGGTTGATGAAAGTCCTGTACCAGACCTGTTTTTTCTTCACTGCATGTGAGTGAAGCTGCTCAAGAACCTCTGACACATTCATAACTGCAGACGGTGTAGCTTCACTAGTACCCAGTAATTTAAACAGGTGGCTGTCACGGATGGTGTTGCAGAAAACAAGAAGTAACAAATAAAGATCCGACTGACTTGATCCCAAACTAAGGAACAAAAGGGTGAGCCCTATTAAAGCCCTAGAGCTCTCCCTGACTGCTCAGCCCATGCAAAGATCTCAATGATAGAAAGTTGCATGTCCACGTACCTCGACTGAGTGACACCTGAAAACCCTATAATAGTGAGGGCACACGACCACCGGCTCCCTGCACTTAATACGGAGGGAGTCAGGGTCACCTAGAATCAAGCCAACAGGAAAACACAAATAAAGGGATAGACTTATCTGAGGAACCAGCAGTAGCAACTTCTAGCAGTGAGCACAATCCAGGAAGTAGTATAAACCGCAAAGTGAGGCAGTATGGGAGGGGATATAAAGGGAGGTAATCACTGCTAATAGATGACAGCTGGGAGAGGGAGAAGAGATGTCAAAATGAAATCAAAACAAAAGAACATCATGCAAGAGGTACTGAAGAACGTCTGTCAGAACTTCTCAGAGATCTGGCGGTGACAGTGGCTATTGCACTGTGCCTGCCGAGAGAGGAGATGAGGGTGAGTGATTGCCATGTCCTGCCCAAGAGACTGAAGCACCACAGCCCCTCAATCAAGATCTTGCATTAGGCAAACACAGATTAAAACAGCAGGAGAAGTCTATAGCAAATGGCTAAATTATGAATAAAAAAGACGTCGGCACCAAGATGTTCTGCAGCAG